>NC_138319.1:22322500-22922500 GCF_965601325.2 Salmo salar | reverse complement strand
AAGTGCACCAGTCCCTCCTGCAGCAAATCACCCCCACAACATGATGCTGCCACCCCGTGCTTCACGGTTGGGATGGTGTTCTTCGGCTTGCAAGCATCCCCCTTTTTCCTCCAAACATAACGATGGTCATTATGACCTAACAGTTCTATTTTTGTTTCATCAGACCAGAGGACATTTCTATTATCTTTATCCCCATGTGCAGTTGCAAACCGTAGTCTGGCTTTTTATGATGGTTCTGGAGCAGAGGCTTCTTCCTTGCTGAGCGGCCTTTCAGGTTATGGCGATATAGGACTCATTTTACTGTGGATATTGATACTTTTGTACTTGTTTCCTCCAGCATCTTCCCAAGGTCCTTTGTTGTTGTTCTGGGATTGATTTGCACTTTTTGCACTAAAGTACGTTCATCTCTAGGAGATAGACCGCATCTCCTTCCTGAGAGGTATGACGGCTGCGTGGTCCCATGGTGTTTATACTTGCGTACTATTGTTTGTACAGATGAACATGGTTTGGAAATTGCTCTCAAGGATGAACCAGACTTGTTTTTTCTGAGGTCTTCACTGATTTCATTTTTCCATGATGTCAAGCAAAGAGGCACCGAGTTTGAAGGTAGGCCTTGAAATACATCCACAGGTACACCTCCAATTGACTCAAATGATGTCAATTAGCCTATCAGAAGCTTCTAAAGCCATGACATTTTCTGGAATTTTCCGAGCTGTTTAAAAGGCACAGTCAATTTAGTGTATGTAAACTTCTGACCCACTGGAATTGTGATACAGTGAGTTATAAGTGAAATAATCTGTAAACAACTGTTGGAAAAATTACTTGTGTCATGCACAAAGTAGATGTTCTAACCGACTTGCCAAAACTATAGTTTGTTAACTTCACTAGGATAGGCGGCAGCATTCGGAATTTTGAATGAAAAGCGTGCCCAAATTAAACTGCCTGCTACTCAGGCCCACATGTAATTGGTAGATTTGGATGGAAAACACTAAAGTTTCCAAAACTGTTAAAATAATGTCTATGAGTATAACAGAACTCATATGGCAGGCAAAAAACCTGCCAATATCCTGTGTCTGTGGGGTCAGATTGCACTTCCTAAGGTTTCCCGTAGATGTCAACAGTCTTTAGAAGTTGTTTCAGGTTTGTATTGTGAAAGGGGATCGAATAAGAGCTGTTTCAACAAGTGGTCAAGCTGAAAGACATTAGTTTAGTCTCGCGCATGGCCGTGAGCGCCACGCTCGTTCTCTTTCCTTTCTAATGACAACGGAATTGTCCGGTTGGAATATTATTAAAGATTTATGATAAAAACGTCCTAAAGATTGATTATATACATAATTTGACATGTTTCTAATAACTTTAAATTTAACTTTTTTGACTTTGTCTGGACTTTGTGCATTTGGATTACTGGACTAACTGCGCGAACAAAAAGGAGGTATTTGGAAATAAAGATTAACTTTATTGAACTAAACAAACATTTAATTGTCTAACATGGAGACCTGGGAGTGCCATCAGATAATCATCAAAGGTAAGTGACTAATTTTAACACTAATTCTGACTTTTGTGACCCCTCTCCTTGGTTGGAAAATGGCTGTATGGTTTTCTGTGGCTAGGCGCTGACCTAACATAATCGCATGGTGTTCTTTCGCCGTAAAGCCTTTTCGAAATCGGACACAGCGGCTGGATTAACAAGAAGTTTATCTTTAATCCTATGTATAACACTTGTATCTTTCATCAATGTTTATGATGAGTATTTCTGTAATTTGATGTGGCTCTCTGCAATTTCACCGGATGTTTGTTTGAGACAATGCATTTCTGAGCATAACGCGCCAATTTCAAATTAGGTTTTTGGATATAAAGATTAACTTTATCGAACAAAATATACATTTATTGTCTAACATGGAGTCCTGGGAGTGCCATCAGATGAAGATCAAAGGTTTGTGATTAATTTTAACGCCATTTCTGACTTATGACACCTCTCTTTCTTTGGAAAATGACTGTATGGTTTTCGGTGGCTAGGCGCTGACCTAACATAATCGCATGGTGTTCTTTCGCCGTAAAGCCTTTTCGAAATCGGACACTGTGGCTGGATTAACAAGAAGTCTCTCTTTCAAATGGTGTATAATACTTGTATGTTTGAGGAATTTTAATTATGAGATTTCACTGGCTGTTGGCGAGGTGGGACGCTCACGTCCCGAACAATCCCAGAGAGGTTTTAACAAGAAATTTGTGGAGTGGTTGAAAAACAAGTTTTAATGACTCCAACCTAAGTGTATGTAAACTTCCGACTTCAACTGTACCTACAACACATAGTAGCCTAGGCCTAATATGAGAGGAGGATGAGACAAACTTGCCAATCAGTTTATAATTATCCAGTTTTGAGGACAGCAGAGTTGCTCTGCAGCACATGATGATTTACTACCCATCACAAGACATGAGGCTCGTTGACTGGCACTCTCTCCTGCATGCGTCAGCACACACAGACAGTGTAGTAGCCTAGGCCTGTCTTTCGTGCTACAGCTCCACCAGAGTGGAATAGGCCATTCAAAAATATGTGGCTCCACTAAACATATTTTGTCATGTCATGATTCTTCTCATCCCTCCCATAGCATGTGAGCGAAATTAGTCTATGGGCAAGAACAGAAAATCAGTCACCCTTTTGGAATATGGTTTTACAGACCTTTTTTATTGTTTGGATAAGCGATTTCAGCTTTCGAGAAGTAAAAAAAAAAAAAATTAATTTTTTTTTTAAATCAGAAGGACAAGTGACTAAAAAGGTTCACGTCAAGCCCTGACCCTGCTATCAGGATTATAAGCACAGCTAGTTCCGAGTGGGTGGTGGACTGTGGAGAAAGGAAAAAAAACTCAGCACGCAGAGTCGGAGAATGCTGGAAATGTTTGCCGTGCACAGCCACAACAAATACAGCGAGGCAGACTGGAATTCATCACTAGGCCTTCAGCAAGTATCAGAAAGATGCTAAAAAAAAATGCACAAAGGCTGAATAGCTTGAAGGCAAAATGGTTTGGGGTGGAGGGGGGTTGCAATTTCATGGAAGACTTTCTTTGTGTCAGGTTACCTAGGTGTGTATGACAAACGCAATAGTGGACATTAATAATCCCAGTTAATTATTGACGGTGTGTTATCATTATTAGGGCAACTCTTCCATCTTGGGATGAGGGTGGAGATTTTAATTTCATTCTCCACTGGTGCAGATACCCCAGCAAAACTCCATCAGTCTGGGTTGTATGTGGCGACATGAAGAACCAGTAACTCTACAGTTTCTATAGCAAGCTATTTGACTACTTTGTGTGCTGGGAGTCAGTCTTCAAAGACAAGGCAAATCATCTGAAAGTGGATTGTTAAAAGAGGCACAGCAACAGTCCACAGAAAGGCTGTGTAGCCGAGTCCAAGCAAGAAGAACAATGAGCATTATGCAGCATGTACCAAAGGTCTGCAGCTCGACAAAAATATATTTATAGCAGTGAATGGACGGAAGAAACAGCGCAGGGGTATCCATCCATCTGGGAGAGCCAGCGGATATCCTGGGTAAAATGGTCACACAAGACAATGTCCATTACAGACACTTACTCCAGCCAGGCACTGTGCTGTGTCCAAACACACAAAGCTCAGCCAAGGGCACAAACTATCATATTAATCTAACAATTTAGCCCTACTTCCAGCAAAGCATGAGAAAAACCATTCAGGCTTCACTTCAAGAAACATATTTTGATGATATAGTGTTTGCCTTGACAGCTCGAACTGACTGCCAAACTGAACATTGAACCATCTGTGTCTACTGTGTATCACTCAGTGCATGTCTATGGGCTTTTCCGTGTGGTATGTCTAACTTTTCATGGATAACTAACTGATGCAAGCAGGGAATGCAACCGCCTTAAATTAATCTCTCCTTGCATGGTTGCCACCAATAACAGTGCTAGGATCAGGAATAAACGTGGGGAATGTGATTGCAATTACTGAACGTTTTGGGAGAACAACTACTACGTACATTAAATTAAAAAAGGCTCACTTAATTTGCATTTGTAATTCCACTGCTGGTTTTGTACTCCCTGATTGGCAAGTAAACAAAATGGTTATTTACATTCCATTATAAAATCATTCTTTGTTTAACAAATATTTGACTGTTTGTGCTTTTTAATATGGATGGCGGTGGAAATAGTTATTTGATGAGGTTGCGGACCAAATCCTGAATCTCAAGAGAGCCATTTGTGGCGGTATGTACAATGCTGCCACCACCAGGCATTACACGTAAAGGCATTGAGAGGCAGTGATAGTGTTATGTGATCCCAGATCTAATCAAGAAGCTAGTAGGAAGGCTACTTACATGCATAACATCAGAAAATGCTCTGATTACTGATGTAGTTAAATAGCATGGACGCACTGTCTAATAGTGGATTTATTCATTTTTATTATATGGAATTCAAAATATTGTGCCAGACAAATGGAAACCTTTACAAAAATAGATATTTGGCTGGCTCAATCATCTAGAATACAAACGTGAGTGAGAAAACTTACTCCAATTGCCCATAAGGAGATATATAAAGTTGTGTTGAATTTAAATTAGATTTGAATAAATAGGCCAGTTAGTTTGCCTACCACATTAGGGCAAAAACCAAAAATACCTTTCATTACATTGAACAAAACAACCATCATCCTCCCATGCATAACTTAAAAACAACATACCAATGGCATTAAGCCTAATTATTACATCTACTGTAAGAAAAGCATGGCCAACTGTAGCATGACTGAGGAAAAACAGATGTGTTTGCTTGCCTACTGTATGCATAGTTACATGCCTCCTATGAAGCTCAGATGAGCCACAGTTCAAACGTGTGAAATGCAGCTCTCTTCCATTCAAAACACAGGCAATCTAGATAATGTCAAAGCACCTGTATAACAATCCATGTGTAGATGTAGAGCTCCACTCACAATTGCCCAGCCCTTCACTTTGGAATGTTGCCAATATGCAATGACACTTTTGACACTACATTAATATAGGTATTATATGCTAAATGAATTAGTCCATTTCAAGAAGCAGGAATAGGAAGTTAGATTATTAGACGTCCCTAGTTTAAAATAGATTAGCATCTATAAAAAGTAACGGCTTGCTTTGATAAGCTTAGGCTTTCAAAGGATCTCAAAACTTTTCAGACAAGTCCGTGTCAGACTGACAGTCACCCTTGGTGTAGATTAGACAATGTTCCATTCAATAAATATATGGTAAACCAACCTGAAACGGACGTGAAATTAATAGCATCAGGAGCATAGGACAAAATGAATAACCAAGTAGCGCACAGAACATTTCCCTCTCCAAAACAAGCTGCCAAGGGGTACCTAACAGCTATTCAACAACTATTGTGGTTATGAATTATGTAAATATTTGCCATTTTGCCAGCGTACAGCCATAATCCAAAATGGAAGAAAGATTCGACATTCTGCTACAGGGTATTTGGTGTTATAGCGTACCACAGCGCTGACTACATTATAAAAGTTTCCAATGCGCTGGGATGGGGCTCGTCGGTCTGTTTACACTAGAGCTATTTACTGATCAAAGGGACATCAAACAACCCTATACGAACTAGCCATAAACGAATTTCTCTGTCGAACAATAAATGCGTAGGAAGTAACATTATAACGTTACAGGCTTTTCGCCAGAAAACTTGGATGCAGTACTGCTAGACACTGGACTGCCCTCAAGACAACGAACTTCGGAATGCGTTCTTCGACGGAGAGCGCGACAGACCCGTTATCATAGGCTACTTCAAATTCCTGGGCTTTTTGCAATACAAAACAAACAAAATACACTACACAATAAATCATGAGTCTTACCTTTGAATACTTCTCCTCGAACTGTAAGCAATACGCTGCCCGCAGCAATTAGACAAGTTAAAAGTCTATCCATTGCGGTAGAGTATCGCGAACGTTACCCCCAGCTCCGGGGTAAGATCAATTCTACTCTGCCGCTGTGACAGAGGAAAATATTCCGTTTTACAGTTAACGTGCCCGGTACCTACTGGGTGTGTTCCCCTGTCTGTCTTTTCCTACTGGGTTACTTGTGTATCTTTCAAGTGCCTCCACTCAGATAGTGACTTCGCTAGCTGCCAGGAGGTAACTGACGTCACTAAGCTCGGAGAAAAGCTCGAGACAGTGCGCGCTCCAATAGAAGCGTCATTATGAGCTCCATTTCAGTATCCAGATGGAGTGATTGGTTCTTTCGTACTTTCCCCCAATTTGCTAGAATTCTTGCGGGAAATACTTACCTACCGACAGATTCTATTTTAGCCTAGCCTACCCGTTTTTAAACTGTGGAGTCAAAGTTTCACTTTCAGATTCTGTAAACCTGGTTTCAAGCACAGCTGTTGTTGATACGTTGTAACGAGGGAGGGGCGCGCCATTTCACACCAATGAAGATTCCTTAGGATCCTAATAGGAGAATCCTTGCATCTTGTATATCTTATTGCTTCGAATTTATTTGAGTATCATATGATATAAAACTACGTCGTAATTAGCATGACTTTAAGTCTAATTTTGATTAGGTTTGTATGGGGTAGTTTGATAATGTTGTCAATGTTAAGCAAGCTAGCTAACTTAGTGAATAATTGTTCCGACCAAAAAGCACATTAATTAAACGAAGTCCTATTTCCGACATCATACCTAGGAAATAGGAAGCTTCGATGAGTACGTGAACGCAGCAATGGGAAGGCAAGACAGAACTAAATTTTTTGGCTCTATGCAAATAAACAAACTAAACAAAAATATCTCGGAACACCCTATTATTATGTTATAATTGTAGGCTATGGCACATTTTACCTCCTTTGTCCAATTGTATGACATCAAAGGGGAGTCATGCCACTTTCAAGACAACTCGGAAACTGAGACATTTCCGACTTGGAAATAGAAAGATGAGTTCTGAGTGGTCTGTCTTGAACGTGGCATCAGTCACTGCTCTCCTCACTGCTACGTTGACCGTGGCTCAGTTGTAGAGCAATGTTAACCATGACACCACACATGGTCAAATCAGCATCATAATAAATGGAGAACAGCAACAACAAAAAAAGACACAAAAAATATATAAGAAAAAATGAATGGAGTAAAGCAAGACCCCCCCATCTACAGCACCACTTATTATTTCAAACCATGCACCGCTTGACTGACTGAACTTGAGCCTTATTTTCCAATTGGAGAGAATGTCTGCTCCTCCCTTCTTTGGTTCAAACTGCACATCATTTCTCCCAAAATTATGCAAGATTTACGAAGCAGAAGGAAATGTGTCAAAACCGACAGATTTTAATGGGGAGTCACTATCTGTGAGAATTTTACATTTGGATCTATAGCTTTTCAAATGATTGAGGGTAAAGGCCTTTTAGACTGTCTCTAGATGGAAGAATGTTAGCCTTCTTGTTAGTTGTGTGTCATCACATTCATCAGAAAATGACAGAGCATACAATATGTCACACAATTAAGAAATTGGATTGCTAATCAAGTGTGTGTGATTTATACTGTACTGAGAATTTATTTGCAAACTTCGCTGTGTAGGATGGCCTATAATATGTCAAACAAAGACCTAAGAATAGTCCAGTCGGCTTTTAAAGATGCCCATCTGGCATAAAAAGTTACATCCTACACAGTGTTGGGGAGTAGTGAACTGCATGTAGTTCAACTAGTAATTTAACTACATTTTGTAGTAGCTTGGTGGTGGTTGAACTAAATTCAAATCTTGGTAGTGTTTTCAGTAGTTAATTACTTTTTTGACATGTAGCAGTGTAGTTAACTAGTGGAACTACACACAGCTTTTCTTAGCTAAAATAAAATATGGGTAAAGTAGGAAATCATTTCCTTTGTTGTTCAGCATCAGACCTGCCTAATTCTCACTTGAAACATATTTGTTGTGTTTAATAGGCTAAATTACACATTCTGTTAACATCTGAACAGAGTGATCTGTTCTTGCAATTTCTAGTCTGTAACACTTCAGATTTACATATGATCATTTTTTACTTAGTTTGAATGTAGTGAACTAATTTTTCAAAGTAACTTTAGTTAATTAAAGTATATATTTTAAAATGTTTTGCCCAAAAAAACGATTTACCATGATTTCTGTGTTAATATGGAGGAATGATAAATAATCTCCCTTTTGTATACTAGTGGTGTGGCGCTAAGATGAAAATGTTGACCCAATAGTGCACTTTGTGATAAAAGCACCACATTTGGCACAGAGGTATGTACAGCTGTATGTACCTTGGAAATATATAGATATGGAGCCACCCCAGCTTTGGCCCCTAGGGAGGCGTGGTAGCTACTTTAAGAAAATAAAGTAGAAAAAATATACATACAAATTTAGCTTCCAGTCAATGTCTCTATACCATGTTGAGAATTATTGTTAAGATGCAATTGGAACTGAGTTTATAGCCAATAGTGTTCCGAAGTTAGAGCTAAATGTCTCATGGCATCGTTCATATCGGTTACCATTTTAGGTCTTACCAGTATGTCACATTAGCTCAATCGCCAATTTCTCAGCCTCTGACAATCACATAAATACAACACTTTGAATAAATAACTGAAAAATTTCAACTTATTGCCACTCAACTCCATTATATTGTGGAGTTGAGAGTTTTCAGCAAGGCCATGTGCAGGTAATGCTTGCAAAATGCACGTGCCATAGGCCTTTCCAGACTACCAGTTTTTAATTTGAGCCGGATCCTGCCGGCACCTATTTGCCTGGATCCAGTACTTCTCGCGGCATGATTTATTAATTGTTTCACTGTTCGCATTTTGGACATTCTAATAAAAGCGATCAGCATTAAATCAAGTTGCCTTCTCGTTATTTCTCCCGCACCCCAGATAGACCACCATGTAAAAGCACAGTGATCCTGTTGTGTAATCATCCTATCCTGCCACACTGATTCCAGACCTGCTCTCTTATTTGTACATAGAGGTTATGGGGAGGGCCGGTGGGATAAGTAACTGATCTTGACACAGGTCTTGGTAGTGGTGGTCAGCTACTGAAGAGGTCCCTACGTAATCAAATCAAATCACATTTTATTTGTCACATGCACCAAATACAAAAGGTGTAGACCTTACAGTGAAATGCTTATTTACAAGCCCTTAACCAACAATGCAGTTTTAAGAAAATACCTAAAATAGTCTGGGTAGCCATTTGATTAGATGTTCAGGAGTCTTATGGCTTGGGGGTAGAAGCTGTTTAGAAGCCTCTTGGACCTAGACCTGGCGCTCCGGTACTGCTTCCCGTGCGGTGGCAGAGAGAACAGTCTATGACTAAGGTGGCTGGAGTCTTTCACAATTTTTTGGGCCTTCCTCTTACACCGACTCGTATAGAGGTCCTGGATGGCAGGAAGCTTGGCCCCGGTGATGTACTGGGCCGTACACACTACCCTCTTTAGTGACTTCCGGTCAGAGGCCGAGCAGCTGCCATACCAGGCAGTGATGCACCCTGTCAGGATGTTCTCGATGGTGCAGCTGTAAAACCTTTTGAGAATCTGAGGACCCATGCCAAATCTTTTCAGTCTCCTGAGGGGGAATAGGTTTTGTTGTGCCCTCTTCACGACTGTCTTGGTGTGCTTGGACCATGTTAGTTTGTTCGTGATGTGGACGCCAAGGAACTTGAATCTCTCAACCTGCTCTATTACAGCCCCGTCGATGAGAATGGGGGCTTGCTCGGTCCTCCTTTTCCTGTAGTCCACAATCATCTCCTTTGTCTTGATCACGTTGAGGGAGAGTTTGTTGTTCTTGCACCACACAGTCAGGTCTCTGACCTTCTCCCTATAGGCTGTGTCATCGTTGTCGGTAATCAGGCCTACCACTGTTGTATCGTTGGCAAACTTAATGATGGTGTTGGAGTCGTGCCTGGCCATGCAGTCATGAGTGAACAGGGAGTGCAGGAGGGGCTGAGCATGCACCCCTGAGGGGCCCCCGTGGTGAGGATCAGCGTGGCGGATGTGTTGTTACCTACCCATACCACCTGGGGTTGGCTCGTCAGGAAGTCCAGGATCCAGTTGCAGAGGGAGGTGTTTAGTCCCAGGGTCCTTAGCTTAGTGATGAGCTTTGAGGGCACTATGGTGTTGAACTCTGAGCTGTAGTCAATGAATAGCATTCTCACATAGGTGCTCCTTTTGTCCAGGTGTGAAAGGGCATTGTGGAGTGCAATAGAGATTGCATCATCTGTGGATCTGTTGGGGCGGTATACAAATTGGAGTGGGTCTAGGGTTTCTGGGATAATGGTGTTGATGTGAGCCATGACCAGCCTTTCTAGGCATTTCATGGCTACCAGTGAGTGCTACGGGTTGGTAGTCATTTAGGCAGGTTAGCAACACTGCTAATCCCATCAGTTCAGCATGACCACCGGCACCTCCACTAGCTAGTAGGCCTACTGGCGAGTCAGACAGCGGGAGAGGGAGATGGGGACCTGGAGTGGAGCGTCGCAGTGCACCCACCGACAAAGTGCTTGGAGCAAGTGCAATTTGCCGTTCAAGAACAAGCAAACGTATAACCCCTGGCTTGTCATGCAGATTTAAAAGTTTGGCTGTACAATATGCAAAAAGGTAGGGAGCTTGGGTCTAGAAACGACTGGAGGGATTCAACTGGCAATAGAGTGGGTGGGATGTACAGTCAATTAACATCCTATGACTCAGACATAAAAACAACAACAACAAGAAAAAAAAACTCTGAAAAAAGGTTTTTGAACATGCCCGAACCAAGGCGCATTTGGTGGCAGCAAGCCTTGTCGACAAGGCTAAAGAGGACACCCAGGTTATAGTTAACACACAAAATGAAAAAATAGACACTACAGCCGGAGTCTTCAGAACAGCCTTAGAAAGAAGATAAATGTCACAGCCACAGGCCCGCTCATGGCTTTGAGCAAGAAGCTGACTCTCAGGAGTTAAATGGACTTGACATGGAGAGAGTCATTGTGGGAGGTTTAGAAAACTAAGTTAGGGCACTTTTCTTACTTTACAAAATTGTTCGGTACTGTGAAGGTAATCTGAATATGTGCTTCATATTATCACATAGGCAGGAAGCCTATATATTGTCATATGTGTGTTCTGCTGTAGCCTACATTGATTTATTTTATTTTAAGTTATATTGCTACATTGATGTCTTGAAAATTAAATTACATTATGCAAGTAATAAAGTTATCTACTTTTCTAAACAATTCAAAAGTAAGCCACAACACAGGACCCATGTGACCAAATAGTTATAAGAGCAGGCTACTAGGAAGTGTGATGTAAAAATAGATGCTCAACTGTGCCAGTGAATTGTTGTAATAGCTTTGCCAGGAGATTCCTTGAGACCATTGTTGCACTTTTATTTAGCTCTCCAAGCAAAGGGCAGTCAGATTTACGTGTCCCATAAAATCACAGCACCTAGACACATAATATGGAAAATAAGCATAGGCTTGGCTCAAGCACATCCTAGGATTGAAAAAATGCATGCTCTACAGAATGCCCAAAGTGCTCCATTCAGCTCAGGCTGCTTGCTCCCTGGACCCACTGCATGTTTGTGGTGGTTTTGGGTATTGCATCTTACTCCTTCAGAAGGACCCCAACCCTATACAGTATATCTGTATCTGTCATCCGCAGAGTTGTAGAGTAATGCAAAATGAACAGATTTTCTTGTATAGCTAATAAATCCACTGATTTGGAGAGATACCATTTCTTTGTACATGACGTACTATGTGAACTCATAAGGCCAGGGACTGTATGCTACAGAAGGAGCAGAGACAGACTAAACTGACACCATCTCAAACAAGGACCCAATAAAAGACAACTCTGACTTTGTTTTATGGAGGCCCACATTTTTATGAGAGCTGTTGACTCAGACTGATGTGTAGTTAGACATCATACAGAGATAGGCTCTCAGTCATAAAATCACTACTGTGAATGGCAGCTTGTTGACATTCTGCTGGGGAATTGATGCACTAGGGGGAATATTCAGGCTGAATGAGTCAGGAATTGTTCATGCTACAGAGTCCTGGGCACCCCCCGGGTGCACATTTTGGTTTTTGCCCTAGCACTACACAGCTGATTCAAAGGACCAACTCATCATCAAGCAGGACCGATTTTGGGAAACCCTGCTATAGAGCACGGGTCAAAGTCATTCCACGGAGGACCAAGTTTCTGCGGGTTTTTGCTTCACCCTTGTACTTGATTGAAGAATTAAGGTCACTAATTATACTGAACAAAAATATAAACGCAACTATTTCAAACATTTTACTGTTACTGTTCATATAAGGATATCAGTCCATTTAATTAAATTCACTAGGCCCTAATCTATGGATTTCACATGACTGGGCAGGGGGGCAGCCACCTGGGAGTCAGGCCCAACCACTGGGGAGCCAGGCCCAGCCAATCAGAATTAGTTTTTTCCCCACAAAAGGGCTTTATTACAGACAGAAATACTCCTCAGTTGCATCAGCAGTCCAGGTGGCTTGTCTCAGACGATCCCACAGGTAAGAAGCCGGATTGGGAGGTCCTGGGCTGGTCTGCAGTTGTGAGGCAAGTTGGGCGTACTGCCAAATTCTGTAGAACAACGTTGGAGGCGGCTTATGGTAGAGAAATGAACATTACAGTTCTGGTGGACATTCCTGCCAATTGCACGCTCCCTCAAAACTTGAGACATCTGTGGCATTGTGTTGTGTGACAGAACGGCACATTTTAGAGTGGCCTGTTATTGTCCCCAGCACAAGGTGCACCTGTGTAATGACCATGCTGTTTAATCAGCTTCTTGATAGGCCAAAACCTGTCAGGTGGATGGATTATCTTGGCAAAGGAGAAATGCTCACTAACAGGGATATAAACAAATTTGTGCACAAAATTTGAGACAAATAAGCTTTTTAGTGCGGATGGAAAATTTCTACGATCTTTTACTTCAGCTCATGAAACATGGGACCAACACTTTACATATTGCGTTTATATTTTTGTTAAGTATAGTAAGGAACTCCTCTCACCTGATTGTCTAGGTCTTAATAGAAAGGAAAAACCAAAAACCTGCAGACACATTTCAGTGGAATGAGTTTGACACCACTGCTATAGAGCAAGTGAAGAACCCTGTTTGAATCCCTTCTAAATGCATCCTTCTTAGATCAGGAAAAAACAGGGTTTTCCATCCCATTGCTTTCCCCTATCTTACAGTGTCAGATCAGAGATCTCTTCATTGAATGAAGGAACGGTGCATTTGAAAGGGATTAGAACAGGACCACGGTCTCATCCTATACATTTTTAACTGCTCAGTGATGCAGTTTTGTCCTTGAGTTCGTTTTCTGGCCAGTCAGGCAGGAAGGAAGGCAGAGACTGATTAGCAGACTTGCTCATCCTCACCTTATCTCAGCTTAAACCCTAGTCATCCCAGTCGCCTGCTTCACAATTGTTCAGGGGCATAATGCCGTGACATTTTGATATGTAATTACATACTCTGGATGAGGAAATCAATACTAAAATGTCCTCCTGATAAAAGTGAGGGATAACGAGATTGAGCTCAGGACATACACAACATGCAATTGTTAATGACAATAACGAGCAAAAAGGTGAGACAATTTTCAGACAATTTCATCACTATGGATTCCTACACTGATATCTGTAAAATGTATGGATACAGTGGATAACTAACCGTCAAGGTACAATATCTGAATGTCAAGGTGACATAACAGTGCTTCCTTATCATGTAAAACCGCAGTGAGACAAATTATGTTGTTCATGGTGATAATCTCAGGACCTATACAGTGTTGTTAGCCCTCCAGATTCTTTCAGGTCTTGTTCAGCAGGTGGGACATTTTATTTAAAACTGAGTGAAAAGGGGAGTTATCACCCGATTTTGCCCAATAACAACACAGATTTAAAATAATTTTGCAAAACATTTTGCTGCTGTGTGCGATACTGAACACGACCCTGGATCGTCTTCGTTAGGGCATGCAACATAAAATGTTTTTAAACATTTTGCCAGAGAACATCAAGATGAACATTTCTTATTGGACAAATGCAGGTAGGTAGTCCCTCCCTCTAGTTTCAGTCCGTTTTCTTCCATTTGGTGCATAAAGAACCCAATGTTAGTGCTGATGTTGGTGCTGTCACCTGACTGTCCTGTGAAATCCTCAGCCCCTGCCACTGACATTTTCTTGCTCTCTTTTGAATCCCACCATCATCTGACTATCTACCACATGGGATTCACAGCTCATCTTGTGCGACCAAAACCAAATAAGTTATGAATTTCCTGGTAAGTGAATTGCCCACAGTGGCATAGTTTTGCCCAGACATGTTATACATTGACCAAAGAAAATGTCAGGGTGTCCAGCCAGCTGAATGTGAGTTCCAGAAAACACTGATACAATTCCTGAAAGAGATATCATCCCACTAGGATTAGTGTCTGTTTTGCTTGTACTCTTTCCATGCAAGTTAGTGTGTACATTTTTTTAGCCTTATTTTACCAGGTAAGTTTACTGAGAACACATTCTCATTTACAGCAACAACCTGGGGAATAGTTACAGGAGAGATGAAAGAGACAAATGTAAGCTGGGGATGATTAGATGGCCATGATGGTACAGTATAAAGACCAGACTGGGAATTTAGCCAGGACACCAGGATTAACACCCCTACTCTTACAATAAGTGCCATGGGATCTTTAGTGACCACAGAGAGTCAGGACACTTGTTTAACATCCCATCCAAAAGGCAACACCCTACACAGGGCAATGTATCCAAACACTGCCCAGGGAAATTGGGATATTTTTTTTGGACCAGAGGAAAGGGTGCTTCCTACTGTCCCTCAAACACCACTTCCAGCAGCATCTGGTCTCCCATCCAGAGACTTACCAGGACCAACCCTGCTTAGCTTGCCAGCAGTGGGTTGCAGACATATGCAGACAAGACAAAATAAATAAGACTCTTGCTATAGCAGAAAGATTACAACATGTCTTGATGATTGAAAACTTCTGAAAGGAGATACTGTACATGGATAGGATTAAGTTGTTATTGACACATCGATACGTGTCTGTGTGAACTGATAATGGCTCCAATCTTTCAGGGGATGGACAAGGGTGCTGATTTGTTAGGGCAATGTTTGAAATGTTCTGGGTTCTCCATGGCAACCTAATTGAGTGAATTTTGTCCATATGAAACTCTACCACAAGGGTGCGTAGTTCTCACGTTTTGTGTCACTTAGTCTGCTGTGATGGGATTAATTTACATGCAAGACACATAGCCAGCTGAAGTAAAGGATGAGAGGGATAGCCTTTAATGAGATATCTTGACAATAAAAGATGTTTCCAATGATTTGGAATTGTCTCCAGCAAATTAAAAACTTGCTGAGATGCCGTATCCAGGAAAACGTGGATAAATAAATTAAGGTCTACCTCACAAAATTCAATTAACACTGAGTGTTGAAGCGTTTATGTTATGTCGTTTTGATTACCCAAACTAGACATTAAACCAACTCAAGCATGCAGTCTCTCTACTGCATAGTAACGTTAGACTTCTAATAGTCCTAAATCTAATAACAAATGGGTGCTGGCATGGCATTAGAACTGGACCCAAAGCATGGAATGAGCCGGAAGAAAGAGAGAGTGAAAGAAGGACGAGAGGAGAGGTTACCTCAACGCTAAACAGGTCTGCTCCTTCAGGACAACGGAACACAGGGTGACCAAGATAAAGTGGTTTAATCAGCGGCCTTAGAGAACAGGAGAAAGGGAACAAGGAAGCGAGATAGACGAAAGATAGCGAGCCAGGAGCATCTTTCTCTCTTCACCCAGGGAGAGAACACAGATAACTGCCCCCCTGCTCCCCCCTCTCTCACCCCTCAACCCCACCCCTCTTCCTGGAAACAACATGAGCCACATCCCAGGGGAAAAGCTAGGACACAGATGCAGGCTACCGAGGAGGGAGCAGGACAAAGCGTGCTGCCCTACAAGAAGGACTTGAGCGTGCTGCAATCACCCGGGCTGGGATGGGACTGTCCATTTAACCTTGCGAAAAGCCCCTAGATAAGAGCCGGAACACAATGGAACCCATTCATTATTCGCTCAGAGGCTGGATGACACAAGGCCTGAGGAGGCGGAGAGGAGGAGACAGAGAGGAATGTGCATTTGTCAGAGCTTGTACCACACACTGTCTAATTCACACTTTGCTTTTCTTTAGAGAGCAGAGAGGGTGTCGGAAAGGTGTTTGGAGGTTGTGAGAGTTTTCATCCAACACATCCCATGGCATGAAGATCATCCAGTGCAGTACACTAGCGGATGTGTTTGGACTTGTCTCCAATGTTTGATACTGTAGCTGTATGTGTAACAGTGGCAACAGGGGTGGTGAGGGCCACAGATTGTCCAGCAAGATATTATTGACTAAAGACAGAGGGGATTATGGGGAAAAAATGGTTTAGGAGGAAAGTTTCAGGGACTAATATCTAACACTGATGAAGTTGTCTTTCCAGCAAGAAAACAACACAGACACAGTACCTGCTAACACACAAACACACGCACACGCACACACGCACACACACACACATGTATTTCTTTCTGCTGCTGGACCATTCATCCATAGTTACCAGTGAAAGGTATTTCTGTCATTTGGCGGCCAAACCCTGCATGTGGGTGTCTATATTTGTTTTCAATATTGTGTGTGTGCGCATGTGTCTGAGAGGGATAGCGAGAGAGTCTGCCAGGTCTAGTCTGCTGTAAAAGTATCTGTGCGTGTTTTTAGTACCAGAAAAACCACACAGGTCGAGCCCATTCCAACAGCAGACCACACTCCTGTAGGTCTTGGCAAAACACAGTGCTCATCAATCACTCATTACCTCAACCTGAACACTTCCCTGGTTTTGGCAGAAGCGTGTGTATATGGTAATTGAGAGGTTTGGGTCTCGTTTGCAGCGGACGCAACAGGCTTTGGTTAGCCAAGTCTGATTTACTAGCCAAATGGAACACTAGAACTCAGCGTTTCAGTGAAGGTGGATAGCATTAAAACTTTGACAAACTTTTCTTTCTATCTGTGTGCAATTGAGATGAATGGCCACTGCTCGATGAAGATTAGCCTTTAATGTTTGATAAGTGTTGTAGAGGTGTCATTCGGGTTGACAGAAAATCCTTACTCGTGTCCAAATCTAAATTGCATTCAAAACAAACAACCGCACCAGACGAGCCATGTCAGAAGAGGTCCCTGTAACTCAATGTACCACCCTGCAGCAACAGTGTCTCACCTCAATGCCCAAGCCACATAGTCATTTTGAATAGTACATCTCAGGGAAAGGACTTTTACAAGCTTGCCTATGACATTCTTTATATGTATCAGAATGTTAATGTGTATATCACACAAGTTACAATTTACTGCAAGTGACAAATACACTGTGATGTCTTTATATGGATTGTCTGAGATGCAGCCACGAATAGTACATGTTGAATGTCTATGATGTTGATACAAAGTTTCTAAAACACACATTCACTTTTACATAAACCCTTTTGTGTTGTGTGAGATTTCTGAGTTCACAGAAATATTTCAGGCAAAGTGTTTTGGGGAATAAATATCTAGTGTTTATTTACACCTCAGTTTATATAAGAACAGGCAGATAAAATAGTAATTTGCCACTCAAACCACACTAAAAGACAATCCTACGCAATAAGACTACATTTTAAAATAGCTTACTTTACAGTCAGGCAGCAAATAACACATAATTGGGTTGGTTTTGGAAATGCTACCTTCAGGTGCAATGAGGTGCTACATTAAAAAACGTAAATGCTACTCCAACCCAAATGTCAATCCAATAGCCACGATAAGACTGTAGATCCATTGACTGTGTGCAGTATAGCATGTGATCCTTCAAGCTGGCTGGGATTGGAGCCTGGCAACAGCATTTTGCTTGTAGCTCTTAAACGAAGTGGTCGGTAACTACAGCAGCAAACACGGCTGGGCTCAAGGCTGACCTTTTTGTTGATGTAATGGAAGCATCCCAATCTTAATCCTGGAAGGATAGTTTAGATAGCTAAACGAGAGGCTGGGGGAGTGGAGGTCAACCGGGATCAGCAAGTTATATGCAGCAGGTCAGAGAAATGCCCAGGCTCGCTCCCCCAACAGCAAGACAAAACAAATGAGGGAGAAATACAATGCTAGTTAAGAACAAACAGCCCCTGGCTTTGTTAGTTGTTCTCACTCGGGACCTGAAACATGACCTCTTCCCGTCTCTGGACTTCTCTGGTAGAGAGTGTGAAGAATCTGACGTCAGAGCTCCGCTACACGTTAATCTATTTCCTCTAACCCGGCCTCCCAACAGTCCAAGTCTATTTCAATTCAATGTGTTTAGCCCCACTGAGCCTTTCACTCACTTGTAAGTTGCTTTAAGGAGTTTACAAGGATAACATGTCCCAATTTATGCAAATAGAGTTACTAGGTAGAACTCTACATAAGCACCCTTAGAATCAGGACTACAGTCATTTAATTAATAGCCTAATCATTTTAGCATAATCACAGTTGCAGAGTCTTTTGCATCGTCTTGTTATATACAGAAAGTTCAAATACAGCAATCTAAGCTTTTTCTCTTCCTTTTCTCATGCATGTTGAGGGTCACTCCAAAATCTTATCCTACTCATGAGCAACAACAATGGAAGTACATTAGTTCCCTTATGGAGACCAAAAGTGGGTCTCCAGATGAAATGCACACGGATCAAGACCAGGAATTTTCCCTCCTTCTGTGGCCAGTCTCAATTAGATTTGAGATAATTAAACAGGGCGGTGAGTCCTCCTTCCAGCACTTCTTTGAGTTTTGCATGATGTGGAGCCCCTTATCCAAGGGGTGGCAGGCCAGCTTCTCCAGCCTGCTGAGCTGGTGCATCTCCTGGGGCACGTTCTAGATGTCGTTGAAGTCCACGTTGAGAAGCTCCAGGCGCGTCAGGCAGCAGATCATCTTGGGGAGCGAGTGGATCTCCACGATGAGGATCTTGAGCTCCACCAGCGCCGCGATGCTCTCGGCGATGCTCTCCAGCCTGTTGCAGGCCAAGTGGAGGAACACCAGACTCCTCATGGTGTAGATGCAGCCGGTGATGTGAACAATTTTGTTGTGGCTGAGGTTGAGCTTGCGCAAGCAGGTCAGGCTGGCGAAGGAAGCGGGGAGGCCAGATATCTGGTTGTTGGTCAGGCTGAGGACCTCCAGCCTGGTGCAGTTTCCCAGCTCCTCTGGGACCTCGGTCAGCTGGTTGCGGTAGCAGAACAGGACACGGAGGTGCCTGAGTTGGCCGATCTCCGGGGGCAGGCTGGTCAGCTGGTTCCCCCACAGGTTGAGGTCCACCGGGTTGCTGAGGATGCTAAGGGCGGGGGGCAGAGCCCGTAGGCAGTTCAATGACAGATTGAGCTTCTCAAGCTCCATCACATCCCACAGTTCCTCTGGGGGTTCCTTGAGGCCGCGGCGGGCCAGGCTCAGCATGCTGTAGCCCCACTGTTTGTATGTGTGGTTGCGGATCCGCTCCGCTGATGTCAAGCTCTCCTCACGTCCGGCACTCTTCCTCACCTGCCTCTTCATCTCCTCCTTGGACTGCTTGGCTCCCATTGATGCTTCCTCAGCAGGACTCCCAATGTCTAGACAACAAGATATCCAAGAGCATTCATTACCCGGAAGCCTTAGCTACAGAACCACCTAGACCAGTAGGTTTGGCAGCTAAGTAGCTTTGGGCAGAGCTGGGACAGTCAGCAGAGACTGTGGACATTCTCACTTTTGGATAATAAATGTCGCTGGATATCCTCTTTGTAAGTGCTGGCCAAGTGTAGTGGAGTGTAGCAGAGCAGTAATAATGTGTGTATTTGTCCAGGGGACAGCTCTGAGGATCTGAGGAGGAGTGTGCTGACAAGAGGAGAAGGAGCAGGTGGCTGAAACCAACCGCTAGCCCACACTGACTGGGCAGCACCACCACCACAGCCACACTTACGAAGTTTCACCCCTAGCCTCCCACCCCGCGCCCCCATATCATCCACCCCCTTTAGCTGCCTCTGTCATTTCAGCACTCCGGCCCGGGCGATAACTAACCTTAATTGCGCAGAGGGTGTGAGGATGCCATTTTCGCCCAAAGTCATTTGATTTACACAGCTAACCATCCCTGTAACTGTCGCTTCTGCAGCGAGATCTTTTTCTCAACTAAAACTAAAAAAGAAGTACCTAAGAAGCATTAGGCTCTCAGTCTGATGTGTACTTTTGAACACCTGAGTAAGGTCCACCCATTGCACTGGCGCCGTCGTAGCCTTGACCACAGCATTTGTTCACCGATATGCCCTTAATTTCAATCAGTTCAATTAGCCTATTTTTTTCCAAGGCCCAAGGCACTTTGATCAGTCACATTTTTGAATCCCAAGAAACAAATACTTAGCTTCCTAGTATATGGAAATTAAAAAGGTTTATAAATGACTTTTTGGAGAGTGACTGTCAAAATTCTTTATAAAATAAAAAATGTATAGAGATCGATGTCACGAGAGCTCGTGCGCCCCCCGACTTGCAGGGACTGCGGGGGTGTCCGGTACCCCAATAGGGTTGGAGACGGTAGGGGACTTTCTTTGTAGACATTCATTTTCTTTTAAAGATTTTGGGAATGTATCAATAGTGGACTAATAAAATAAAATACCAATACCAATTTCCTTTGGCTCCCGAGTGGCACAGCGGTCAAAGGCACAGAGGCGTCACTACAGTCCCTGCTTCAAATCCAGGCTGTATCACATCCGGCCGTGATTGGGAGTCCCATAGGGCAGCGCACAATTGGCCCAGCATTGTCCGGGTTTGGCCCGGGGTTGGCCGTCATTGTAAATAAGAATTTGTTAGTTGGGATAGTTGGGGTTAGTTTGTCCTTCAACCCTAAGCACACATAGAACTAGGAGTAGGTCATTATCAAAGTAAAAAGTCACCCTCTTTGCAGGAGGTATGGAGAGACATGCACTGAGTTACAAACTGGGCTCTGGTATTTGGCTCAGAACCAAGAGCATTAGTCTAAATCTCAGACTGTGTCCTGCTGTCATTGAAGTTATCTCAAATGCCATTGGAGACCTGTAAGACACTTGAAACCGCTTTACTGTACTATTCAGCGTTCTATTGGCCTACACAATGCATGTTTAAATTAAACTTTGGTTTTGGTTATTTTCATTCACTAACTGTGTGTGTCAAAGCTCAAAGGACCCCGGGTACCGGCATTAGTGGAATTCCTCGGGAAATGCAACTCACTTGACAATTTGACCCACAAACTGAGTGCCTCATTCAGCCTTAATATACCCCTTAGCCCCCCACTCCCACCTCCTCCCCCTCAAACCAAAACAGAGAAGTAAAAATAAACATATTTTACTTGAAGAGGTTTTAACGCTGCAGTTGAACAAGGCAGTTCACTGTCTGAATATGCCATCTGAACCAATAAAGCAGGGTGTCAAGGCTAAGGTGACTACAATTGAAGTCGGAAGTTTACATACACTTAGGATGGTGTCATTAAAACTCGTTTTTCAACCACTCCACAAATTTCTTGTTAACAAACTATAGTTTTGGCAAGTTGGTTAGGACATCTACTGTGTGCTTGACACAAGTCATTTTTCCAACAATTGTTTACAGACAGATTATTTCACTTATAATTCACTGTATCACAATTCCAGTGGGTCAGAAGTTTACATACACTAAGTTGACTGTGCCTTTAAACAGCTTGGAAAATTCCAGAAAATTATGTCATGGCTTTAGAAGCTTCTGATAGGCTAATTGAAGTCATTTGAGTCAATTGGAGGTGTCCCTGTGGATGTATTTCAAGGCCTACCTTCAAACTCAGTGCCTCTTTGCTTGACATCATGGGAAAATCAAAAGAAATCAGCAAAGACCTCAGAAAATAAATTGTAGACCTCTACAAGTCTGGTTCATCTTTGAGAGCAATTTCCAAATGCCTGAAGGTACCACGTTCATCTGTACAAACAATAGTACGCAAGTATAAACACCATGGGACCACGCAGCCATCATACCACTCAGGAAGGAGACGCGTTCTGTCTCCTAGAGATGAACGTGCTTTGGTGCGAAAAGTGCAAATCAATCCCAGAACAACAGCAAAGGACCTTGTGAAGATGCTGGAGGAAACGGGTACAAAAGTATCAATATCCACAGTAAAACGAGTCCTATATCAACATAACCTGAAAGGCCGCTCAGCAAGGAAGAAGCCTCTGCTCCAAAACCACCATAAAAAAGCCAGACTACGGTTTGCAACTGCACATGGGGACAAAGATTGTACTTTTTGGAGAAATGTCTTCTGGTCTGATGAAACAAAAATGGAACTGTTTGGCCATAATGACCCCATCGTTATGTTTGGAGGAAAAAGGGGGACGCTTGCAAGCCGAAGAACACCATCCCAACCGTGAAGCACCTGGGTGCCAGCATACTTACAAAGTTGTGGCAAAATGGCTTAAGGGCAACAATGTCAAGGTATTGGAGTGGCCATCACAAATCCCTGACCTCAATCCTATAGAAACTGTGTGGGCAGAACTGAAAAAGCGTGTGTGAGCAAGGAGGCCTACATACCTGATTCAGTTACATCAGCTTTGTCCTGAGGAATGGGCCAAAATTCACGTGTATGGCTAAGGTGTATGTAAACTTCCGACTTCAACTGTATATATGGACTACAAACATTAATATATAGGTCATGTTCATGAATTAATATCTAATCCAGTGAGCACAGTTTTGAGAAACAGAAAATTAATTGCATCTCTACTGTTGTTATTCCTGGATGAGAAGACAGTGGATACCTGTTCCAGATTTAATTTCCCCATCCTCACTTTTTCAATCATTTATCAGTCATGAGATCAACATAAAAAGAATTCACTGCGCTGTAAAAACAACATTACTGGTGCACATTGTATATCCAAAGATCTGTCTTTCTGGTTTATGCCATATACTGGAAGCACTAGCAGTCTGCAGGTAGTGTGCTGGTATTGATGCAGAATGACAGTGAGAGACAGGAACATTATCACACAGGCCTTTCGGCTATCATTGAGCATGGTGCCACTGATAAGCCCAGGATGCCCCCTCTCCGACGGAAAAAAAAGCAGGAAGGATTATTCCTGGCCCTGGGGAATCCCGGAATCCCATAATCAGAGCCAGATCATTGTTTTCCCTAGGGGAAGATTTTGGAAGAAGCAGCACCCAATTCCCTGGCTACTGTCTCTGATTGGATGGACTGAAATAAACTTACTGTCTCTGATTGGATGGACTGAAATAAACTAAGAGTCAGCAGACGAGAGATGGGCCTCTTTGAAAGTATTGTTCATGCATGGTTTGTGTTGGTGTCGTACCTGCCGGGTTCAGATTAGCTATCACCACCGGCGGCTGATCACAAACCGCCTCGTTCCGCCGTGTTTATCCCGGGAAATAGATTCAAGACAAGGAAGAGTGTCTGGTAGCGGATTATGTGCTACCAGCTAGTTATTCTGGTGTTGTCGGAAATTATGAATGCCAATTATCCACGTGCAGTGTCTTGACTGAGGACCTCATTTGCATAGCTTTCCTTGCCAAGTTTTGGGGAAAGTTTGATGGGGGTTTGTGTTTGTGTTTGTGTTTGTGTTTGTTGGGATTTGGAGATTGGTCACGCATTCACAAGCAGTCAGAGTTGGCTACTGATAAGCTCTATGTTTGTACCCTATGGCTTGCCTTCTGGTGAAACAAAGACCTGATGAGGAACACAAATGAGTCCGAAGAAGACATCAGGAGGAGAGTGGGTGTGTCCCTCTGTCCAAGCGTTGCTGATTTTACGTATCAGCTAACCACATCACACTCTGTACAATCAATGCTGACGCTGCTGGACACCAGCACAACAGGTTAAATCATCCTGTGAGTTTCATTAGCACATAGTTATTCAATCAATGTATTAAGTTTTAATCAATATTCTTATTTCTGGCCAACGAAGGCGCGCCATGAGAAAAGGGGAACAGGTACCAGTGGCTACGGGCAACCTTGCCATAAACATACTCACAATCCATTGTCATCACTTTGCTGTAGTGATGTTACGTTTGATACCGGAGCTCTGAGGCATGTGTCGAAATTTGGCTGAACACTTTACTTCAAAGCAGTGTGCCAATGCCTGTATCACCTTATCAGAAGCACGTGATCAATGACGTCCAAAGTGTCGCTTCATCAAACAACCACTTTGAGGTTGAAGAGGCGCTGTTGCGCACCTTCTTCACCACACTGTCTGTGTGGCTGGACCATTTCAGGTTGTCAGTGATGTGCACGCAGAGGAAGCTTTTCACCCTCTCCACTGCAGCCCCGTTGATGAGGATGGGGGTGTGCTCTCTTTGATGTCTCCTGAAGTCCACGAACAGTTCCTTCGTTTTCTTGACGTTGAGGTTATTTTCCAGGCACCATGCCGCCAGGGCTCTCACCTCCTCCCTGTAGGCTGTCTCGTCTTTGTTGGTAATCAGGCCTACCACTCTTGTGTCGTCTGCAAACTTGATGATGGTGTTGGAGTCAGGCTTGGCCATGCAGTCATGGGTTGACAGGGAGTACAGGAGAGGGATAACAACACACCTTGGTGGGGCCCCCGTTTTCAGGATCAGCATGGCGGAGATGTTGTTGCCCGACCTGGCTGTCAGGAAGTCCAGGACCCAGTTCCACAGGGCGGGGTTCAGACCCAGGGCCCCGAGCTTAGTGATGAGCTTGAATGTCAGTATGATATTGAAGGCTGAGCTGTGGTTGATGAACAGCATTCTTACATAGGTATTCCTCTTGTCCAGATGGGATAGGGTAGTGTGAAGTGCGATGGCGATTGCGTCATCCGTGGATCTGTTGGGGCGGTATGCAAATTGTAGTGGGTAAGGTGGAGGTGATATGATCCTTAACTAGCCTCTCAAAGCACTTCATGATGACAGAAGTGAGTGCTACAGGGCGATAGTTCAATTACTTCGCTTTCTTGGATACAGGAAGAATGGTGGACATCTTGAAGCAAGGGGGGACAACAGACTGGTATAGGGAGAGAGTGAATATGTCCGTAAACACTCTAGTCAGCTGGTCTGCACATGCTCTGAGGACCATCAAAAGCTGGGACCGAGAGACTGAAAAACAGGAACAGAATCTCCAGGCCATCAGACTGTTAAATAGTCACCACTAACCGGCCTCCGCCCACTACCCTACCCTGAACTTACTAGCTGGTACTCCACCCTGCACCTTAGAGACTGCTGCCCTATTTACAAAGTCATTGAACATTTTAATAATGTTTAAATACTGTTTTACCCACTTCATATGTGTATATACTGTATTCCAGTCATGGCTCATCCTATATAACTACTGCTCTACACACCTTTCCTAGTCATATACTGTCCATACTGTCTATACACACCATTTTACACAAACATATATATATATATATATATATATATATATATATATATATATATATATTCCAGACTCTGACATTGCTCATTCTGATATTTCTTCATTTGTGTGTATTGTTTTGTATTGTTAGGTATACTGCTCTGTTGGAGCTAGAAACATAAGCATGACATTGGCAAAATATGTGTACGTGACCAAGAAGGCTACACTGCACACGTACTAGGGCGTGTGGGACCTGATCTAGAATAATTTGGCTGCTCTAAATTATTTTGAAGATCAGGTTGATCATAGCCTAGAGTAATTAACCTATTTTCGACACAATTGGCTGGAAATGCTTTGGGAAGCTTCGTTTCCCCATCCCTACTTTGGTTTAGGCCACGGTCCCCACACCCATTCTCCCAAGGCACGCCAGCCTGCACAGTAAGGGGATCCCCTGAATGGATGAAACAGACAAGCATCTATACCTTAGGCCACAGTTGTGCCAATTTCTCTTAGTTCCTGTAATGGTTCAGAGTCTCCCGGTGCACTGATTCTATTAGCTATGAAATATTTTCAATTTCCCACATTCTCCCACGACTTAAACCATATTTTCCATTTTTATTCATTCCTATATTCAACAGGGGACTATTTCATATCTGAAATGTAATTTCTTAATCTAGCTCTGCAGCCATAACAAGAGGCAAATAGAATAAAAAGAATGTGCAGATAGAGTGGTATGATGAATAGAAAGGAGGATATCAGCCCCACAGGCTATTACACAACATAAAGATGCCATTTGTAATGCTCCCTGAGAGGTGGTGGGGGAAAGTGACGTATGACCACAGTATACGGCTAATGCAGTTACAAAGTACCCAAATCGGGTTTGGCCTGTTGAAACAGCATCTGAGGATAAAAACCAATTGTTCTTCTGACAGGTGCTCGCCATGATGATGAAGTACTGCTGTGTAGCCTAACTAGGCCCTACCTGGGGAGACACACACATTACAAACACAGTCGAGCATGGAGCCTCACCGGAGAGGGAAGGTAGATAGATATGCTGTGTTTTACCTCTGTTCATTATATTAATCTGTCACTCTGTCTGTCTGCCGGACTTCACATGACTTCAACCATCTTAATGGCATCACCTGACAGACACTAGTATTCTCAGATGAGTCAATGAGCCAGCTCCCGGAGTTCCACTTCAGCGTCTGATTGATGTGATTGAGGTACCTGGGCTCTTTCTGCATACACACATGTCCTGCCCTGGTGCCATTAGTAGTGGAGGACCAGCTGGAAAAAGCGGCCACTACCCATGGGCACCCAAATTGGTAGAGCTGCCGGTCGGTGCCAGTGCCAGGCAGGACTTGCAGAGCGGGATAATGGTGCCAACGGTGAGGATCTGCAAATGGGCTTCAGCTGCTGCTTCCATGGCTAATGAAGAGCAGCCTCCAAGCCTCAGCCTGACTCATTATGAATCTCTGATTCCCCCTAGACAGAGAAAGACGTAGAGTAGGGACAGATGTGATTACACTTCATTGAAAAAGACAAGAGAGAGAGAGAGAGAGAGAGAGAGAGAGAGAGAAATGGAGATGGAGAAAAAGGAGGAAAGAGTTAGAGACAGCACTTGACACAGGTCAAGTTTGAGTATTTTTACAGTCTAGGAATGAAATCATGTTAGATGACTCTGAAGTACTACTGATGATGACAGTGAATGTATACGACTAATCCCAAATCACCACAAGATGGCGCAGCAGATCAGAGTGCAGATTGCTCTTGTCCAGTATGGTGGACTGCTCCAACTTTTCCCTCAAACCAAGACATTTATCCTCTAACCTAGAAAGGAGGTGTCACCATGCCCTAGCCCTGTCCAACACAGTCCTAATCTGCAAAGGAAGGCATAGTGACACCTCAGCGGTTGTGACCACTGTGTGGCTCCTTGAGAGTATCATGGCACAAGGCGAGACCCAGATGCAGACACAGGAGGCAGATGGTTGGAGTCTTACAATGTTTAATAATCCAAAGGGGTAGGCAAGAGAATGGTCGTGGACAGGCAAAAGGTCAAAACCAGATCAGAGTCCAGGAGGTACAGAATGGTCAGGGCAGGCAGAATGGTCAGGCAGGCAGGTACAGAGTCCAGAAACAGGCAAGGGTCAAAACTGGGAGGACTAGAAAAAGGAGAATAGCAAAAGGAGACTGGGAAAAACATGCTGGTTGACTTGACTAAACATACAAGACGAACTGGCACAGAGAGACAGGAAACACAGGGATAAATACACTGGGGAAAATAAGCAACACCTGGAGGGGGTGGAGACAATCACAGGAACAGGTGAAACAGATCAGGGCGTGACAGAAAGGGCTAGCGTCACCTAAGCAGTAACAGGAGATGGGAGAGGCAGGACTTGCAGCGCGATCTGCGTCAGAACTAGAACTGACTTCTATTTTAGCCCTTGGCAACGCAGACGCTCGTTGGCGCGCACGAGCTGTGTGGGTGTAATAATTGAATAATATAGATTTCTAAATGTATTTTGCAACGCTCGCGTCGGTGTAGTCAGCCTGTAATGGTCTCTCCTTCTCAGTTACTTATTTCTGAAGAGCTGACTCTGGTCATTCCTGAAACAGTAGATGAGTCCAGGGAACATGGCCAGGAGGTGGACAAGGCCACATATAAAGTACACCAACAAGTTGCTCTGGAAACTGTGTAATAATAGTAAGGTGTGCCAGTTCTGGACCACACTGTTGAGTATTGTATGTCTCAGTCATATTTTGAGTTGTTATGTATTACAAAATGTTCCATATTCGATAAGAGTTCATTGTAGTTTCATTAGGCTTGTCTATTGGGTTTGAAATGATTTTTTTGTATTTTAGGCCTGCCCCACACCCTCTTCAGAAGACAACTTTATTACTATTATTTATCTAGTTTAAATAACATTTTAAATGTTTGGAATTATTATATTTATAACTGTTATAGCCTTGCTATTTCCTTTATTCCTTTAGTTCTTTTTCTTTCCCTTCATTCAGGGACTAGTTCAGAACTGGGACACCAACAGGTGAATGGACTCTAGCCATCAGGGTAAAGGAAACCAGCAGTGCTCCACACCTTAAGGCTTGACTAGGAGTACCCTTGAAGGCATGAGTTCCAATAACATGACTTTCAGTTAGTCAAACACCAGAAGAGAAAAGAAAGCGTATATTGCATTGGTCACAATAAATACATAACAATAGAATACATTGCAAGTCACAGGGGATATTATGTCGGTAACCCATTGGTTCAGAACTACACTACTACATTGCTATACTAATATCAGAATAATACCGTGTCTTTGGAACTGTGCTTTCATGCCTCTATCCATCTCCTCTGTATGACAGATAAGGCCTATCCAGACCAGACACTGACCTTCTGGGCCCTGTTTATAAACTCGCTGTCCCATTCTCTTGCAGATGACCAAGCCATGAAGTCATAACATAGAGCCCTCTTCTGAACAGAGCAATGATAGTGTACCTGCTTTAACCCCTTCTCCCCTTATCAATAGAACCATGTGTGCTCTGTCTGTCTGTCTGTCTGTCTGTCTGTCTGTCTGTCTGTCTGTCTGTCTGTCTGTCTGTCTGTCTGTCTGTCTGTCTGTCTGTCTGTCTGTCTGTCTGTCTGTCTGTCTGTCTGTCTGTCTGTCTGTCTGTCTGTCTGTCTGTCTGTCTGTCTGTCTGTCTGTCTGTCTGTCTGTCTGTCTGTCTGTCTGTCTGTATCTATGCTGGTTATGTTCAATGTCCCTCATATTTATACAAACACCCACTAGCCTCTTTCCTCAGTCTGGCATAATACGTTCCTCCCTGATAGAAGCTGCTGTAGATACAGATACAGACTAAACATCCTGGTTAAAACATGCATCACTCAGTGTCGATTTTAGCATGTACATCTCGGTGGGGCAAACTAAATTGTTAAGATGCATGCCAGCAAAGCCACAACACAACACAACACTAAACAATACATTAATTGCACTATAACGGTGACAAACGGTGCACACAAACTTTTAGGGCCTACATAAAGCTATCCCAAGAGTAGAGCTTTATTTTCAGCATCATGGAGTGAATCCTTACCTCCGCTAT
This sequence comes from Salmo salar, assembly GCF_965601325.2. NCBI lineage: Eukaryota > Metazoa > Chordata > Actinopteri > Salmoniformes > Salmonidae > Salmo > Salmo salar. Next base: position 22,893,100 of record NC_138319.1, on the reverse strand, counting down.
ACCTGGCTATCAGCGGACCCTTGTCTGGCAGCAAAACAGTTCATTCAGCCTCATTTAGCTGACTTGCTTAAACAAATGTGGTTTCTACTGACAATTGAGATGTACAAACTATGGCATAAGAGAACGACGAATGGATAAGAGGCCATCCGTAATTTCGATTAAGACTTTAATGAGCGAGCTAGGACGGACGTTCAGTAGTCAATATAACTATTTGTTCAGCACTTTTGAAATGTACAGCGACAGAATTCAGAACATGAGTCGTTCTTACAGTATTCTCCCTGTACACCAAGTCAGAACCGAAGCATAAATAAAAGGGGCATATCATTTTTATTGAACTAGGCAAGTCAGTTAAGAACAAATTCTTATTTACAATGAAGTTCTACCCCAGTTCAAACCCAGACGACGCTGGGCCAATTGTGCGCTGCCCTATGTGACTCCCAATCATGGCCGGATGTGATACAGCCTGGAATTGAACCAGGGACTGTAGTGACGCCTCTTGTAAGATGCAGTGCCTTAGACCACTGCGTCACTCGGAAGCAAACAAGGAAAGCTCTTACAATATTCAATGATTACATTTCTCTAAAACAGGTTATAGGCTACATGTGCACCACCAAGTCAGAACTGTAGGCTAAGTTATGAGGGGAAAGGGACCAAATTATTAGGGTGATGCACATGGGTTACTAACAGCTTACTTAACAACACACACTTAATATTATTTTCCTAGCTATAGTATACATTTTTCCCTGGCATATTATATAATTTATGCAGCAGCATACAAGACATTTTTGGACTCACCTTCTTGTGTTGTGCTCACTTGAACAGGAAGGTGGAGCGGCAGTCCTTCTTGTGGGCAAATTTTTTCATCAAACTTTGTCATCCAGTCTGGAATTCTCTAGATTTACGGTGCTTTCAAGACAACTCTGAAAAAAACAAGGTCGAATCATGATGTCAGTGATCAGTGATCTTCAGGTCGGAGCTCTAGAAAGAGGCTGAGTTGGTGACTTGGAATTTCGAGTTGGATGACCATTTAAAATGTATTTTCCCAGTCGGAGCTCGTTTTTTTCAGAGTTTCCAGTTGTCTTGAACTCACTGAAGTCTGAGATTTCCCAGTTCTGAGATTCCAGTTGTTTTGAAAGAGGCAGAAGTCATGTTACATTGACAGCATGGACAATGTATTCAACCTTTTCTGGTCCATGGTGTTGTATGTGAATGTTTATCATTTTAAGCTTGGAAACCCAGACTTGGATCACACACCCACTCCACTGAATAACTGGCTAGTGATTGCTTTGCAACGCTTGTAGTTAGCCACTGATTCCTTCCAAACCACTCAATGTTGAATTTGCGATTTCCAACTTGTTGTGTAATGTTTATGTCCAATGGCCGATGAGCACCGATACATTTTATCTATAATTTATTTTCAAATGACAAGGATTGAAAAGGATTTGCCTGTAGATTTTCGACTTGATTCATGACGATGACTGCTTGTCTAGCTTGCTAGCTAAGATTTTGAAAGTATGATGTTGACGTGATCAGTCCAATCAAAGCTATGGTAGATATAACGTGATTTGACGTCATTTTATCTGTGGCCAATGACCTTTAGCCTTCTTGGATGGGCACTTCTAATGTAAATCTATTTCAGCATCCAAGGGGCTTGAATGTTCGAGCTCTCCCTGTAGGACAATGACCCAAAACACACCTCCACGCCGTGTAAGTTCTACTTGAACAAGAAGGAGAGAGATGGTGCTGCATCAGATGACCTGGCCTCCACAATCACCCGACCTCAACCCAATTGAGGTTGGGGATGAGATGGACCGCAAAGTTGTCACCGAATATGTCGTACTCTTCGGCGAATATGTCGTATGTGAGAGAGAAGGCCCAAGGCGCAGCGGGATTGTGGATGCTCATGTTTTAATTCAAAAAAGGAGTAAAGCAACCACTGGAAAAACAATGCACACGACAGGAACAGTCTTACAGGCATACAGAAACGCAGTGCAAGAACAATTCCCCACAAATCAAATCAAATCAAATTTATTTTTATATAGCCCTTCGTACATCAGCTGATATTCTCAAAGTGCTGTACAGAAACCCAGCCTAAAACCCCAAACAGCAAGCAAAGCATGTGAAAGAAGCACGGTGGCTAGGAAAAACTCCCTAGGAAAAACTCCCTAGAAAGGCCAAAAACCTAGGAAGAAACCTAGAGAGGAACCAGGCTATGAGGGGTGGCCAGTCCTCTTCTGGCTGTGCAGGGTGGATATTATAACAGAACATAGTCAAGATGTTAAAATGTTAAAATGTTCATAAATGACCAGCATGGTCAAATAATAATAATCATAGTAGTTGTCGAGGGTGCAACAAGCACGTCCGGTGAACAGGTCAGGGTTCCATAGCCGCAGGCAGAACAGTTGAAACTGGAGCAGCAGCACGGCCAGGTGGACTGGGGACAGCAAGGAGTCATCATACCAGGTAGTCCTGAGGCATGGTCCTAGGGCTCAGGTCCTCCGAGAGAAAGACAGAAAGAGAGAAAGAGAGAATTAGAGAGAGCATATTTAAATACACACAAGACACCGGATAAGACAAGAGAAATACTCCAGATGTAACAGACTGACCCTAGCCCCCCGACACATAAACTACCGCAGCATAAATACTGGAGGCTGAGACAGGAGGGATCAGAAGACACTGTGGCCCCATCCGATGATACCCCCGGACAGGGCCAAACAGGCAGGATATACTTTGCCAAAGCACAGCCCCCACACCACTAGAGGGATGTCTCCAACCACCAACTTACCGTCCTAAGACAAGGCCGAGTATAGCCCACAACGATCTCCGCCATGGCACAACCCAAGGGGGGGGCGCCAACCCAGACAGGAAGACCACGTCAGTGACTCAACCCACTCAAGTGACGCACCCCTCCCATGGACGGCATGGAAGAACACCAGTAGGCCAGTGACTCAGCCCCTGTAAAAGGGTTAGAGGCAGAGAATCCCAGTGGAAAGAGGGGAACCGGCAAGACAGAGACAGCAAGAGCGGTTCGTTGCTCCAGCCTTTCCGTTCACCTTCACACTCCTGGGCCAGACTATACTTAATCATAGGACCTACTGAAGAGATAAGTCTTCAGTAAAGACTTAAAGGTTGAGACTGAGTCTGCGTCTCTCACATTGGTAGGCAGACCATTTCATAAAAATGGAGCTCTATAGGAGAAAGCCCTACCTCCAGCTGTTTGCTTAGAAATTCTAGGGACAATTAGGAGGCCTGCGTCTTGTGACCGTAGCGTACGTGTAGGTATGTAGGGCAGGACCAAATCGGAAAGATAGGTAGGAGCAAGCCCATGTAATGCTTTGTAGGTTAGCAGTAAAACCTTGAAATCAGCCCTTGCCTTAACAGGAAGCCAGTGTAGGGAGGCTAGCACTGGAGTAATATGATCACATTTTTTGGTTCTAGTCAGGATTCTAGCAGCCGTATTTAGCACTAACTGAAGTTTATTTAGTGCTTTATCCGGGTAGCCGGAAAGTAGAGCATTGCAGTAGTCCAGCCTAGAAGTAACAAAAGCATGGATTAATTTTTCTGCGTCATTTTTGGACAGAAAATTTCTGATTTTTGCAATGTTACGTAGATGGAAAAAAGCTGTCCTTGAAACAGTCATGATATGTTCTTCAAAAGAGAGATCAGGGTCCAGAGTAACGCCGAGGTCCTTCACAGTTTTATTTGAGACGACTGTACAACCATCCAGATTAATTGTCAGATTCAACAGAAGATCTCTTTGTTTCTTGGGACCTAGAACAAGCATCTCTGTTTTGTCCGAGTTTAAAAGTAGAAAGTTTGCAGCCATCCACTTCTTTATGTCTGAAACACAGGCTTCTAGCGAGGGCAATTTTGGGGCTTCACCATGTTTCATTGAAATGTACAGCTGTGTACACAACCCCAAAGACAAACACACACACCTATATAGGACTTCCAATCAAAGGCAACTATACACACCTGCCTTCAATTGGAAGTCCCAAGCACCAACACAACATTCAACAAACACAAACCACCTGCCACATCCTGACCAAGACTAAGCAATACGCCCTCTGCTGGTCAGGACGTGACAAAAGTGAAGGAAAAGCAGTCAACAGCCGCATACAAACAGGCTCTCTTTTTTGCTTTCTTGAGTAAGGCAGCGCCAAAATGCAGGTGTTTAAGCCTAGCTCAGTGCTTTCTGTGGTGGTGGGGCAGCCAGTGGAAAATATGGCAAAGGGTGGCTACTTTGAAGAATCTCAAATATAAAATATATTTGGATTTGTTTAACACTTTTTTGGTTGCTAAATGATTCCATATGTGTTATTTCATAGTTTTGATGTCTTCACTACTATTCTGCAATGTAGAAAATAGTAAATATAAAGAAAAACCCTTGTATGAGTAGCTGTGCCCAAACTTTTGACTGGTACTGTACGTACTGTATTTCTTTGTTTAGCTATGCCCCACCTTCCCTGAATGACGGGTCGCCACTGGCATCACTCAAACCTTCCATCTGGTTTCCCCAAGTATCTTCACACAAGAGATACCTGGTGGTTATGTTAGACAAGCTGGTGAAACTCCATTAATGTCATAACTCTATAGGGGAGTTTTAACCCACAATTTAATGTCAATTCCATTGTTGGTTCATGTCACGCCCTGACCATAGAGATCCCTCGGGGTTCTCTATGGTGTAATAGGTCAGAGCATGACTAGGGGGGTTTTCTAGTTATTATAGTTCTATGTTGGTGTGTGAGTATGGTTCCCAATTGGAGGCAGCTGAACATCGTTGCCTCTAATTGGGGATCATACTTAGTGTGTCCCTTTTCCCCCCTGCATTGTGGGATATTGTTTGTATGAGTGCCTATGTGCGCTACGTATTGCCCATTCATTAATTCTTTGTTGTTTTGAAGTTTCATTGTAATAAATATGTGGAACTCTACTCACGCTGCGCCTTGGTCCGATTATTTATATAACGATCGTGACAGAATATCCCACCATTACAGGACCAAGCAGCGTGCCCAGGAGGTAAAGGAGAATTGGACATGGGAAGAAATACTGGGTGGATGCGAGACCCTTCCTTGGCAGGAGTCGCCGAAGAGTAAAGGGGGACAGCGACAGCGACGATGGCAGGGTCCGCGGCCACAAACAGCCCAAGGGCAACCCCAAGATGTTTTTTTTTTGGGGGGGGGGGGCACTAGGGGCGGTCGGCCGAGGAGAGAGCCAGAGACTGTCTGGGAGTGGATGGAGCAGTTGGAGGAGGGATATTGGAGAGAGATGTTGGTTAGGTGTATTCTGCAGCACAGGTGCCCTGAAGAGCGTGTCATCAGTCTGGTGAAACCTGTGCCGGCTCCACGCACCAGGCCTCCAGTGTGCCTCCCTAGTCCGGTAGTCCTGTGCCGGCTCCCCGCACTTGCCCTGAAGAGCGTGTCATCAGTCCGGTGAAACCTGTGCCGGGCTCCACGCACCAGGCCTCCAGTGTGCCTCCCTAGTCCGGTAGTCCAGTGCCGGCTCCCCGCACTTGCCCTGAAGAGTGTGTCACCAGCCCTGAGTCTCCAGCGACAGTCTACAGCCCGGAACCTCCAGTGACGGTCCACGGCCCGGAGCTTCCAGCGACGGTTCACAGTCCAGAGCCTCCAGTGATGGTCCACGGCCCGGAGCTTCCTGCGCCGGTGCCATGGCTGGAGCCTTACTCTGCACCGGTGCCCAGTCCGGGCATGGCGTTCAGCCTGGCTTCATGGCCAGATCCGTGGTCTGAGCGGCTGCTACGTCCCGCACCGGAGCCACCACCGATGCTAGTTGCCCACCCTAACCCTCCCCATCTAGATTCAGGTTTTGCGGTCGGAGTCCGCACCTTTGGGGGGGGGGGGGTACTGTCACGCTCTGACCATAGAGTCAATTTGTAAGTCGCTCTGGATAAGAGCATCTGCTAAATGACGTAAATGTAATGTAAATGTAGAGAGCCCTCGGGGTTCTCTATGGTGTAATAGGTCAGAGCATGACTAGGGGGGTTTTCTAGTTATTATAGTTCTATGTTGGTGTGTGAGTATGGTTCCCAATTGGAGGCAGCTGAATATTGTTGCCTCTAATTGTGGATCATACTTAGTGTGTCCCTTTTCCCCCCTGCGTTGTGGGATATTGTTTGTATGAGTGCCTATGTGTGCTACGTATTGCCCATTCATTAATTCTTTGTTGTTTTGAAGTTTCACTGTAATAAATATGTGGAACTCTACTCACGCTGCGCCTTGGTCCGATTAGTTATATAACGATAGTGACAGTTCAATGTAATTTAATTTAAATTATGTGGAAACAATGTTGATTCAACCAGTGTGTGCCCGGTGGGAACACCTTCCTGTACCCATATCTCTATTAGTGGTGACTGCTACTGTCCTGATCTATACACGCCTAACCCATCATGATTTCCAGGAATAGGTGTTAGCATAGGAATAGCATGCTAGCAGAAACCCATAGACATCCAGTCATTGCGCAAACGCTAGTTAGCATTGGCTCGCGAAACTACTTCTAACTTCCTTCATACTGGACACAGAGACATAAAAATGCTATTCATGAGTTCATCTGACTCTGGGGAAGTAGATACAGGGCCATTGTCAAAATCACAAAGTATCGCTTTTAGGTCATGTTTGTGCTTTACAGGCTCATTAGACAGGGATGGTGACAGCAATCATTTCTCTACTCACTGTCCATGCACAGAAGGAAAAGAGGACATTGTCACATATGTGATTATCTGTATGATTAAAAATCATGTCTGTTATGTCTCTGTCATCCGGTGTTATCATGCACAATGGCATGACATTGACATTTATCAATAAGTCACTGAAGTCATTCATTCTACAAAAAGGGTGAGGTGTGAGGACATTGTCACATAAAACATTGCAGAGATACTTTCTATAAAATCCTGCCCCCCTTTTGCCCTCAGAACAGCCTCAAGTATTGACTCCAATACTTCCCACCGTTGTGTTAAGTTGGCTGGATGTTATTTGGGTGGTGGACCCAGCAGCATTACAGTTCTTGACACACTAAAACCGGTGTGCCTGGCACCTACTACCATACCCCGTTCAAAGGCACTTACATTTTTTGTCTTCCTAATGTTATGTGCACTCAGTGTTGGTTCTTATGTCAACAACAGAATGTTTCAACTGCCCCAGATACTTTATTGTGTGAATAGATACGAAGCATAAACATAGTTGTGGAACAATTTTAGTGGTGGAGCTAAGAGATGAGTTCTGCCCCCATACAAGATGAAATTCTTCAAGTTGAAGAAAAGCCCTATAGAAACACAAATCAAAATCATAAAATCTGTAGCTCTTAGTGATACGTCATGTAGACTCTAACACTCCTGTCTTTACACTGCTGGTCTCTTCAGTTGTTGTACACTCAGTGTATTACTGCAGTAGTGTAGGCCTTCTTATCATTCCCATATATATTCATTTTGTCCACATGAGGGCAGTAATACACACACCCCTGACCCAAAAATGAGGCCCTCTAGGAATTCTATAGTAATTGGTAATGTAGCTAAATGGATCAAACTTTCATTTTGCTGTCAGTTTTTAATATCCAGAATTATAAATTGCTTAGTTTTGTTTCTCTTTGTTGATAACATTATGCAATTAATCTGGAAGACATGTTTCATACAAACATAAGCCTTTATTACACATACTTTGTACAGTTGATTGTGGTTATTGAATTCCCTAAATAATGGTGACTCACTGATGCTTTCCATTCCAGTTTCATAATCATGCTTCAATATTTACATGGGCTGTAGTTCATGGTTGGAGAATTCTACAACCTGGTACTGTATACTAAAAGCCTGCTTCTATGTAGTTGACCCAGTGTATCCTTTGGCATGTATAGAGGTTAAAAGGGCTACTCTTTTAAAGTTGTGCAATTTGGTCACACCCCTCTGCTCCTCACCAAATGGTGCGGTCCAGCCAGCGACTTTGTAGCGGGACAGAATGAAAAAGTTGAGACAAAAGTTAGCTGAATGAATGAGAGGAGAGATAAAAAGGAGGGGACACACTAAACAACTTTAGTCTATAATTTCCTGTAAACATTAGAAAATATATTCCTAACGTATTATTGGAGACATTTATTAGAACCCAACGTCCACATGTGTTAAAGATGAAGCTCTTCTTCTGTGCAATTGTGCTGCTATGGGCATCCTCCGCAGAGTGCCAGCAAAGAGGTGAGCTGGAAACAATCATTTTCCAATTGACTGCATTTTGACTGAATGTTCATTCAGCACGAGGTCTCAGTGCATCCGAGGCGAAGCATTTTGTAATTATTTATGCAATGTAATGAATATGCACTTTAATTAATGCAAAGCATAAGTGGAGGATTAGAAATAGTAACGTTATACTTAGTTTTATTGATGGCTATAATACACTTGGAATAGGCCTAATTACTATTTTACTGTTACTTACATTTACCAGAATAAATCATATTTATTGCATAAAATGAGTGAAAAGTAATAGGCCTACCCATGGGGTGTTGGTGTTGAAATTGGACACTTGTGGCATAATAATTCAGCCATTAAGTTTATAATTTACAGACAGGAGCTTTCCAAGTCATTAGAAAGTCGGCTACCCATTTTATTATACAACATGCTGCATCACCAGTAAACTAATATCACTGGTCAATCTACGTGATAGTTACTTTGTTAAACCGTTAACGTTATTAGTATTCTCACCTACTCTCCTTTCATTCCTAACGGTCTTTGCTCAAGAGGTTCACATGACAGAAAATCCAGGCCATTGTCATTGAAATGAATGACAATGGCTGACGCCTCTTTCTCCAAAGCATAGTCATGCTAACATGCTCGGGTCGCCCTCAAGCCCGAATTCAATGCCTCTAATTGCAATAACAATCATGTCATCAGTAGAAAATGTTTGAGGTGCAGTTTTGTGGGTTCAAATAGACCAGCTTTCATTGCATGCCCTCTTGGTTTGTCATTTTTTTTTGTATATATTTGTGTTACTTGAAATCAAAATCAGATTTTGATGTACTGTTAAGCTTTTCGCCATTCTATTATACACATTTAAGAAACACACTTTTAATTGATATGCTTGAATACTTGAGAACTTGAATAATTGCTTGCTTGTAGAAGACTTCTGGGCAATTCCATGGTAAAGGAATTATGCTAAGACTTTAAAATGTATAACAAACCAAAACACTTGATTTCAAAGTTTAACAAACCATATAACTCTATGCACAAACATTTTCCAAAAACATATTTACAGGAAGAACTGTGCAGATACATATTTTGGTAACAGAATAAAACTGAGGGAAGTTTTACCATTATTCTTAGTGATGGTGGAAAAATGTATACATATTGGGATATCATTTTCATGATATATCATTTCGTATCATTTTGACAGTATCATAATATTATTTTTACGCTAGTTTGCTGTACTTGCACCAAAACTGCAGTATTTTCCTTCATAGCTTGTTCTCCATCTTCTTTTTAAATAGGGACCCAATTTGTTTTCAGTACTTTTATTTCCATGACTGATAAAAACTTGTTTGCTCATGGCTCTCGCTTGTCCATCTGCAGCAGACATATGGTCAGCAATATGTTTGGAACATTGAATCGCAATAAAATCACAGTATCGAATCGCAATACATATAGAATCGTAAGAATCGTGAGAATCGCAATACATATTGTATTGGCACCTAAGTATGGTGAAAATATCGTATCGTGGGGTCCCTGGCTATTCTCAACCCTAGTTATTCTGTTACCAAACTTTGCTACTGCACAGATTTTCCAGTAAATGTTTTCTTTGTTTTATTTACTGTGTAAATTGTTCAATGTTGTAATTGAGCATAGAGTTGTATGGTTTGTTACACTTTGAAATCAGTGGTTTTTGTTTGGCCTACATTTTAAAGTGAAAAAGTTTGAGTAATTCCAGTAACTGTGGAATTTCCTTTCTCCAAAGCCATTGGAGAAGCTTGTACCTACTTGTTGGCCTTACCATGTTGGGGATCTCCAAATGCAACAAATATATCTATTACATTTATTTAACACATCAAACAGATTCAATGCAAAGGTGTCAATCCCATTTGCTCCCAGCATGAAGAGTGAAATCTCATTAGAGCTCATAACATTAGGTGGTGTTAACAAACTGGTACAATAATATGCAAGGCTTCCCAAATGAAATCCAAACCAGCATTACCATACCAATAGGATTTCTCACCTGCGATTTTATGTGACACTGTGAAAGACAGAGACCCAGTGAAGCGGTCAACAGAGCCAAGATGGGTCATATTCATTAATACACCAAATAGAAGAAAATGAACTGAAACAGGGATGGACTACCTGAACTTGTCCAATAAGAAACCATTTTTTTTTTGCTACAGTGTGATCTAATGAATGATACCTTGAGTCGAGCTGTGCTACATAACTCTGTTCCCTCTGGGAAATGATCAACCATTTTGGTAGCAGAAAACAGTGTCAGGGGGTCCATTTTGCATCATTTTTACCCTGCACCTGAGAGAAAGAATTGATTTACCCTCATAGCACCACACCACTGTGGGATTTTGACTGTAGCTAAAGCCTCATTTTAAGACAGTGACTTTTACACCTCCAAGGTGAACTCATCATTATATAGAGCCAGGTGTGTCTGGATCCAGCTATAGTATCTGTGTCTGGACCACAGTAGGGCGTGGTGGATGGGTTGGCACTATAGTAATGACAGAGCTCTCTCTTTAGGATGCCCTCTGGCTATAGGTCTACCAAGTACTTTTTTGTTTTAGGCACATTTAAGAACATGCCGACTTAAATTCTGAGACATGTTATTTGTGTGGACACATTCAGGCGTGAAGTTTGTTCATGCCCCTATATTCCCATTTGTAACAGTACTTGGGTCATTTTTTTCATGAAATAGCATGTTGTAACAGTATTTGGGGTCATTTTTTTCCTGAAATAGCATTTTGTAACAGTACTTGGGTCATTTTTTCCTGAAATACCATTTTGTAACAGTACTTGGGTTATTCTTTTCCTGAAATACCACCGAAATGCCACTTGATTTGATATCAATTACTTGCTATCTATCTTTGTGCAAATAAGATTCAAGCTACATGTCACGTCCTGACCATAGTAAGATGTTATTTTCTATGGTAGAGTAGGTCAGGGCGTGACAGGGGGTGTTTTTCTATGTTTTGTATTTCTATGTTCATGTTCTAGTTTTGTATTTCTATGTTGGTTTTGTTTGGGATGATCTCCAATTAGATGCAGCTGGTCCTCGTTGTCTCTAATTGGAGATCATACTTAAGTAGGGGTTTGTTCCACCTGGGTTTGTGGGAGATTGTTTCTGAGTAGTGTATGTTTCACCGCTGCGTCACGGTTTGTTAGTTCAGTTTATATCGCATAGTTTCACAGAGTAAATAATATGTGGAACGACACACACACGCTGCGCTTTGGTCCGCCTCTTCCTACGACAACCGTGACACTACAACCAGCAGCTATATATCTTATATTACAAAGCAGCTCCATATCTCTACATTTATTATTACACCTCTACTCTCCAATACAGAGATTAGTCATCTGAGTCACACTGCGACTGCATGTCTTATCAGTCAACCGCATTGTTGACACACCATTGTTCTGATTGTGTCACCTTCTTTAGTTGCTATCAGTCCACCCTCCCATCTGATTACATTTAGTAGGGGCCTATTAGGATTCAAGGTGGTTTGAGGTAGCACTGCAAATAATGAGAGATGCTGAAGATAGAGAGTTTTTGTGGTTATCTTCTCACCTCTGAGTAGCTGGAATGGAGTGAGTGACTTGTTGGATCCACTCAGTTGCCTACCTCCTGGTTTAGTGTCAGACATTAGTACATACACCTTGATAATGGTTCATAAGAGGATACGCTTACATTGTGTCCTCAGCTGCGTTGACTGACTCCCTGAAGAGAGTGTGTGTGTGTGCGTGTGTGTCGTAGCCCATAAACAGGTTAGATATTAGTGCGGAAAAAGCCACGGGGGGTTGGAAATCAACATCACCAACCTCTCCTGATCTAGAAAGGAATCATGTTCATGACCTGTGGTTAATTATTAAAGGGAAAGTTTGACTTATAAACTTTCGACAAAGTCACAAGCAGATTTGGTAATGCAGACAAGCATTTTAACCCGACTGGGGTGGAAGGCAATGTAGTAAGGGGCTACTAAGGTGTTTTCAAATGGTTATTGAAGTACTTAGTATGATTGTGTGCCATCCTCCAGCCTTTTTCTCCAAACTTTCGAGGATTGATTCTAACTGAAGTGCTTTTGAAGGCTAGTTTGAGTGCATAAGCTGAATCCCATTGACTGTGAGGGGGGGAGGGGTTACTGGAAATAGTACAAACAAGAACATTCCAACCAAACTCTCTGGATATAAACAAAAAACCCTCAAATAGACACTTTTACAAATATATGTGCCACACAGAGAATGCATCGATCAGTTAAACTACTTTTACTGTTCAATCAATTCACAATCACTCTCATCCTATTTACACAACATTCTCTGCATAACCCGAGTCCGCTAAGCGCTGAGTAATGCTACCTGAACTGCTAAACGGTAGTTGGCTAATAGGTTTGGGCTGTATCCAGATTTTTATATAGTCAAACTGTCCTTCTCTCATCCCGGGATTTACGTTATTACTGGCATAACCCCTTAGGGGGTGCTAGAAACGCAAGAAAAGCTCATTTTTGCCTCTATTACTAGAATTCTAACAAAATTAGCACAAACTAATAGCAAAATCACATAGATGATGTTGGCTAAATGCTAACGAGAGAAAACGAACATAAACTAATTGTAAAGATAGGCAAATTCATCTCATTAAGTTATACAAGCCTAGCTAGTAGCTACCGAATGTCATTTTTGATGAGTGTTTTTGATGAGAAGAGAAAGTGAACGAGAGAAATTGTTCATATTATGTACAAAGTTGTGATGCATGCTTTTCTAAAGGAAGAGCAGCATGTGTACATGGAACAGAGGGGAGAAGAACGGAGTAGAAATACATTCCTGTAGGAAGGACAGGGGAAAAAAACGAATCCAGAGCTCTTTGACTTTCAAACACAGCAGAAAGCCGTTATAAAATATCTGATGGCAAACATTTAGTAATGAATTGCATACGTGTAACTTAATCACCTCATGTGAGCAATGGACTCACCAGCTCCGGCTTTCTCCCGTTGTGCTATATACAAACAAAAGCATGACTGGCTCAACTGTTCTGGGGAACTACGGTAAGCTTCATAATGTAAGGTATGGGACAAGTGAAATGAAGAACGTAATCTGCTTTGTCTGCTTTGTATTGCACAAGTTGACTGCAGGTATTAACTTAAAAAGTAGCTATAAATATTCACATTTGTTGAAAAACTTCAATGAACTCGTTTTGACGGTATTGAAAAACCATCCTGTGTCTTTTAAAAAAAAACCTGGTATACGGTATATATATTTTTTTCATGTATTATTATTATTTTTTGTACCTTTATTTAACTAGGCAAGTCAGTTAAGAACAAATTCTTATTTACAATGACTGCCTACTCTGGCCAAACCCGGGCGACGCTGGGCCAATTGTGTGCTGCCCTATCGGACTCCGAATCATGGCTGCTTGTGATACAGTCTGGAATCGAACCAGTGTCTGTCGTGACTCCTCTAGCACTGAGATGCAGTGTCTTAGACCGCTGCGCCACTCAGGAGCCCCCAAATATACCACCCAAGCATATTGGCTAACATCTTCAGCCATGGCCAGCATTTTTACCTTATTGACCCAGATGCTATCTATCAGTGATTGAGCTGTTGAAACGTTAGTCTTTTGTGTTTAGTGACAGTGGCATTCCAAAGATACTCGCAGTTTAGCAGAATTAGTCCCCTGGTAATCCTGGGTAAAGCCATAGAGATAGATAGAGGACTCTGGTGCCAAAAAGTCCATTTTGGCATGAGCAGCGCCATTGAGGACTTTCATGTTGAAATAGTCAACTGGGTGGGACTTCCTAATTCCATCCAGGTCACCAGGAGGGATCAGCCAATGAATTATACTAGTGAGGAAACATTCCATAACTGCAGGTGGCAGTAAAATCGGCAACCTTGGTTTTATAACTGATCAAACAACACACTCTAGGTGGCTGTGTGCACCGTCATAGAAGTAGTAGAAGAAGTGAATGGACTAGGCCTCAATGGCACAGCCCATGCTCTCACTGACGCCATAATGGGACAGTTACAAAGTCTATGTGTAAGGCTGATATGATGACCTCTGACTTTTGGGGGCCTGCTCAGGTCCAGGCCAGTCAATCACAGGACTTTGTTGTCCAAACATTGGCCAGGCCTCACTGACTGACTGATGTCTTTTTCACTCTACTGAGCCGAGCCTAGCTGTATCGCACTGGCCTGGTTATGCACCCACCATAGTTGTTGGAACTGGTGCTGGAAAGGACACTGTATGATGTATATACTGTATAAATTGAATGGTTATTTGGCTGATGCTTTTATCCAAAGCAACACAGTCAGTAATGTGGGGATCAAACCCCACAGCTCTGATGTTGAGAGCACATTGGTCAAACCAACAGACCAATCAGATCCAATGTATGCCCAGTTTTAGTTTACATCACATGATATCAAGCAGTAGAGTCCAAAACTGGAATTTAACAAGCAAAGCTGTCTCATATGTTATGTCAGATAAGCTGATTAAGATGATTATGGGGCTAATATTTTTTATAAATGTATTTATAAAGCCAATCAAATGTATTTATAAAGCCCTTTTTACATCAGCCGATGTCACAAAGTGCTATACAGAAACCCAGTCTAAAACCCGCAAACAGCAAGCAATGCAGGTGTACAAGCATGGTAGCTAGGAAAAACTCCCTAGAAAGGCAGGAACCTAGGAAGAAACCTAGAGTGGAACCAGGCTCTGAGGAGTGGCCAGTCCTCTTCTGGCTGTGCCGGGTGGAGATTATAACAGTATATGGCCAAGATGTTCAAACGTTCATAGATGACCAGCAGGGTCAATAATAATAATAATCACAGTGGTTGTAGAGGGTGCAACATGTCAGTACCTCAGGAGTATATGTCAGTTGGATTTTCATAGCCAAGCATTCAGAGTTAGAGACAGCAGGTGCGGTAGAGAGAGAGAGTCGAAAACAGCAGGTCCGGGACAAGATAGCACGTCCGGTGAACAGGTCAGGGTTCCATAGCCGCAGGCAGAACAGTTGAAACTGGAGCAGCAGCATGACCAGCTGGACTGGGGACAGCAAGTAGTCATCAAGCCAGGAAGTCCTGAGGCATAGTCCCAGGGCTCAGGTCCTCTGGGGGGGAGGGAGAGAGAGAGAATTAGAGGGAGCATACTTAAATTAACACTAGACACCAGATAAGACAGGAGAAATACTCCAGATATAACAGACTAGCCCCACGATACATAAACTATTGCAGCATAAATACTGGAGGCTGAGACAGGAGAGGTCAGGAGACACTGTGACCCCGTCCGATGATACCCCCGGACAGGGCCAACCAGGCAGGATATAATAAGACACGCAGTACGTGATCAACAGTTCAAAAGAAGATTAAAGCCCATAATTATAGAAAAATAAACACAAGTAGGACAAGGACGCTAGCTTGGCTTTGATTTCATTTTCCACCATATGGCAACGTTCATTATGGAGCCCAGATTACGCAGACAGATGACTAAAGCATCCCCAATGCAAAGGAGCCCCAGCTAATAGACTTAACAATCCTGAAATTACCACAAATTACCACATCTATGTGTGACAGCATTGCCTGACTATGTGTCAGTCAGCTTAGTAGCACTGATTAGCAGGGACAGGCAGTGTGCCGTTACATCACGACTAGGTGGTGATTTATTGATGAAATACCAGGACCTGACTGACTGTCCCTGTCCACAACCAGTTGCTGTGTGTCAATAACATACCACCCATGTGGCGTGTTGATTCAGCTGACCAGGGCTGTCACTTGCCTTCACACAGCTATTGGCACCTAGATCATGTCAAAGCTAGGTACTGTTAAATAGCCCTCTTGGGATTGGGTCTACCATGAGCCAAAATAATAAATATTGTGTTTCACTTTCACAGGATCAAATCCATTGAGATTTTAGATTTTGCTTTGAGGATGACTAAAATCAATAAACATAATTGATTTCCAAACTATGAAAACATTGTGAGTTTGGTGGTCAGAGAACATGGTTGAGGTTTCTTTCTATCCCAGGATAGTTTCTAAGATTAAATCAAGTTATTTTTTAAGGCAAGCTGTGGTAAAAGCATTATAACAAGCTAATGAATAGTCGTCATGAACCGGATAATTGCTTTCCAATCCGTTCTCCCTGGGTTTCCCCTTTCCAGCTCACAGAGCACAGGGGTCAAGCCTCTCTGTCAATGAGAAATCAGCAGCCACCGAGCCACCAACAGATAGACAAACAGACAGTCTGTCAGTCAGTCATTCAGTCATCCCGATTTCACACTATCTTGCAGAGCTGAACCGTATGGTACTGGCTCATATGCTGAAAGGGGATTGATCCCAATGGTCACTACTGATAAGTGGGTCTGACTCCAAGACATGCTACCACTGGTCTGGTCAGATGTCTCATTGCTGCTATGTCATTAGGCTAACAACTTCATCCCCCAGCTTCCTTATCTCTTGAGCCTCTGAAGTGCTCATCAGTGTTCTCATCAGTGTTCTCAGGAATGCTTTGGGGCCATTCAATTCAATAGGATTAAGTCATAGGCCAAGCTCACAAGGTTCTCCTCTGAATCTTACATATCTTTTAGATCAGGTATGGGTGACTTTGATGGGGGTGGGGGCCACAAAAAAATCTAAGCTGATCATGAGGGGCTGCAGTGGCTCGCGGGTCTGCGCGTACCCACATCCATAACCACACATGCAGTCAGAGCCGTCTGTATTTTTTTGGTGGCCCTAAGTGAGATTTTGTTTGATGTGACACTTGGTTTGACTTCTTTGAAGATCTGCTCATAAACATCTAGTTTATTAACTATTAATAAACAGTGTAAGCATCATTGGTTAATATATTTATTAGCATTAGTAAACACATGTATAAACCATTTATAAATCATGACCAGCAGGCCTTTAATTTGTATACTTAAGGTTAACAAATTATAAAATGACAAGCATCTTATAAGCACACCGTCAAAAACATTTCTTTTTAAATTTTTATTCAGTGTAGAATTTCATCTGTTAGCATAAGCCTCCTGAAGTCTCTGTTAGGAGACAGAGATGGAGAGATGCTTTTGGACAAAGGCCTTGAAGCCCAGAGGGCCTTGGGGTAGTTATAACAGCAGCCCACAGCTGCCCACACCACCCATCAATAGACTCCAGCCTTTGTCAATTTCCTCGACCTGACCATTTTACCTATCAATGGTCCATGTAAACATGTGGGTGGAGAGTGGGGGGATGGGTGGAGAGTGGGGGGATGGTGGTGGGGGTGGGAGATACGGAGCGGTTGGAAGGGAGAGATACAACTCCTCTTTTTTGGGGGGTAATGTGAAGGTGCGTGTGTGCTTATCTAAGTGGCTCTGGATAAGAGTGTCTGCTAAATTACATTAAATAATGTGTAAGTATGAAGGAGTGTTTTCTAGTGTGTGCATGCTTATGTGAATAGACAGACCATGTACTCTATCATACCCTGTCTCTGTGTGTAGATAGATGCATGTTATGGTCTGAAACCCCATCTCTATCTCTGCCAGGTCTCTTCCCTGCCATCCTCAACTTGGCCAGTAATGCAGAGATCACCACCAACGCCACCTGTGGAGAGCCTGAGCCAGAGATGTACTGTAAGCTGGTGGAACACGTACCAGGACGACGCATCCGCAACTCGCAGTGTCGAACCTGTAATGCCCAGAGTCAAAACCTCAAAGGTACGGTAGTCGAGAGCCTCTAAGTATGCATAGGGGAGGGCTGGGGAGGAGAGTCTGGGGTTTTACTGTTATGCCTGCTGGCTAGTGCTCCAGACAGTTTGACTTTCCACAGTCTCACTGTCTTTGAGTCATCTGTCTGAAATACAGTACTCCAGGTGTGGATTCATGGTATTTATGTTCTTGCTATTCTCTTGATATTATGCAGAGCAACATCCAATCACCAATGCTATTGACGGCACCAATGGGTGGTGGCAGAGCCCAAGCATAAAAAATGGCCGCCAGTTCCACTTGGTGACGATCACTCTGGATTTACGACAGGTAGGAATTCTGAGGACTGCTATGTTGCTGCTTTTACACTGCACCACTTTCTTTAGCTACATGCTGGGAACATACACACTCTAAATTGTGCCTTCCTTGTATTATACTTAAGCTAAAATAGTTATTCCATTCTACTGAGCCATTTACTTTATGTTCGTATTCTTATCTTTTATTATTTCTTATTGTTGTTGCATTGTCGAGAAGGAACCTGCAAATAAGCATGTGGTTGGACGGTGTTTACCATGTGCATCCTCTTCATGTGACTAATAAAACGTGGGTGCTGCTGATAAAAAAATGTTGGGGGGAGGGGGCTATGTTTGGATGGCCTCTCTCCCTACATCTTTTTTTTAAAGACTATTTTTTCTCACATTCTCTCTCTCTCTCTCTCTCTCTCTCTCTCTCTCTCTCTCTCTCTCTCTCTCCTCTCTCTCTCTCTCTCTCTCTCTCCCCAAAGGGGAGGGAGGGGGGGACTGAGCTGAGCCAGCTACTTTAAAAAATCCTGTTTCAACAGGCACTCGAAACAAGACCCTCTTTCATCGAGCCACCACACACACACACTATAGTAGTCCACTGTGATGGTGCTGTGTTTTAACCAACCTGTTTCAGAGGTGCACACTATATAGTGCTAAGATGTGACCCCTCCCCACTTCCTCTTGGGAATTCCAGCAACTTATATTGACCTCGGGAATGCACATATGGAACTAATTACGATGTAGACATCCCAGTAATTGTTTTCATGTGAAAATACAATCTTTAAAGTGTGCGTGTGTGTAGCCATTCACCTACCTTTCAACGCTCTGTCTGCCTAGATTACACATCATGCTCCATCTAGATTTAGCCTCAATTTTGATTCGAGGGCTGGGAATTGCCAGGGACCTGACTATATAATATTATCACATATTGCTCACCATATGTTCCCTGCAGAGGGACAAAAGAGAGCCATGAGAAAATGAGTTTTGATCAGTTATGTAAATATAAGTGCTGGTATAAATATACGTGTTGAAAATGGTCTCCCTATTTAAAAAGAAGATAGAGAACAAGATATGAAGGGAAAAGACTGGAGTTTTGGAGCAGGTACAGCCGAGTAGCGCAAATAATACAGAAATATCGTCAAAAATAGTATCCCGATATGTAACTGTATCGATTTTTTTCCCCCCACTACTATAGGCTACCTCAACAGGCTTAACATCTGAGATGTGATGTTTATCCACTGCTTAGCAATAGAGGAGATGAAAATGGAATAAACAGGTTCCCGTACACCCATCAATATTTGTTTTTCATTTCTGCCAGTGGTGACGAGAATACAGCTCGGAGCCAGGCACTTTAATCTAGTGCGTTAGATTCAAAATGAGCGTTTGGGACTACTCCGCAGTAAACGTACACTTATCTCCACATTTCATTTGCAACCGCAGAAGATTCCATTTCCTTCCCCTCGAGAGTTATCAGGGAAAAATTGTGAAGACACATGCAGAAACGGGGAAAATCAAAGGCTGAGAGAAGTCGGGATTACAGGTCGACGTTTCATTAACATTCCCAGTGTGATTCCTGACGTGTGATAACTTTGATATGGTAATGTAATTATACAGTATGTTCTATCGTTGCTACCAAAGAGAGTTGTCAAGACTTAACCCTGAGATATGGTAGCAGTGAGTGATGGAAATGTATCTGGTGCTGAATACACAGTATAGGCCAAATTATTCAAGGTGGTACATTATCATACAACAATAATTGAATATTATCACACTAGATCAAACAAACATTTGTATTAAGTTAATAAAAGCAAAACCAAGCGTGTCATGCCAATAAATAGACATTATAAATAGCAGACATCAAAAAGAGCATAATACCCCAACTCGTAAACCAACTGAAAATGACTCAGACTTCTCAAAACCAAAGCAGCTGACTTCAAATTGTTTCAAGAGCAAAGATAAACATCTACATGGAAAAGAATAGCTTGTCAATGGGAGCTTTGTTTGACTGATTCATTATATCTCTAAAAACCTCAAGATTTCCCATAAGCTAGTGCTAGCCTAGCTGGCCCTCTCCTCTGAGGAGCTGAGATACTTTGTGTCTCCAACTAACTGCTACATCGCAATACCGAAGTATTCACGTGGGAGAATACTGATTCTCATAACTGATGCCCTAAGAAATAATAGCATTATATCTAGGCTATATCTTCCTTTATTAAATTCTCTGTTCGAAAGAGGGTTTAAATTAAGTTTACAGTGCCACGATGTAA
The DNA here is from genome assembly GCF_965601325.2 of Salmo salar. Classification (NCBI taxonomy): domain Eukaryota; kingdom Metazoa; phylum Chordata; class Actinopteri; order Salmoniformes; family Salmonidae; genus Salmo; species Salmo salar. Next base: position 22,872,678 of record NC_138319.1, on the reverse strand, counting down.
ATATATTCTTATATAAGCTACAGTATGTTGCACATATGTTCTATGTTAAGTGTAATGTCTGTATTTTCACTTATTTGATGAAGACATGTGTTTTTGGTTTGGTACCAGTGGCATCCATCTTGATTAAAGCCCTCAGTGTGGTGCCTGGCAGACAGTACTAGTATTGACCAGTATCCACAGGAGTCCAAACCTGACAGGAAACAGTGTCAAAGTGTCAGGATTTAGATGGGCTAATCTGCCTGTGGATGCCATTCCAGCACATCACATACAAGCACATGCACGCACGCACACACGCACGCACGCACGCACGCACACACACACACACACACACACAACCAAGCTCTTTATCCAATTAACAGGCCCCAGTCAAACAAACAGAGGGGAAACCATTTGGAGCTCTCATCCTGTGGGCCCCCCAGGAGAGAGGGGGAGAGAGGGGGGGAGAGGGGCAAATGCAGGCGCTGCTGTCCAAACAGCCCCCGTTCCCACTGCCCAGCTGTGTTGGCCCACATTGTCCCTTTACAGCGACAATGCCGCCACCGTCCACCAGAATAGCCATCGTAATGACCCTCTGACAAAATATAACCTGCAAGGCCCGCCGCTATGTCAACATGTTAACTTACTTTTTATAGACACACTTCATGTAACAATGTGGGAAGGTAGTATGTTGATGGGTTGTGATTGGTGAGAAGGGACCGTCCATAACACTTGATGGGGATAGGTTAATTCAGTTCAAATTCACATTCAAATGTGAATTGAACAAATCCTGAATTGGGGGGATCATTGAAGCCAATGGCCAATTTCCAATTATTTTCCAATATGGAATTGACCCCGACCCCAACCTCAAAAGAAAACCTCTCTGTGATATGATTCTGAACTTACAGGAACTATTTCTGGTGAAAGAGCCTTGGCTGTGGCTGGATTCCTACACTGGCTCATACTGGCTGATATCCACACTGTCCTGTCCGGTGTGTGGCTGGGCCTCTCTGAGTGCATGTCCTGTCGTGTACGGGGCTCTCCGGGCCCCATCGCCCTTCCCCCATCTCCCATCTCCCACCAACACAAAAGACTTACTCATCTCCACCCTCTAGACAAAAAAGGCCTGTGGCCAAACGCCAGCCTCTTTTATGTGGTCGGAACCCACAACCATGACTTCCACTGCTATTGTCTGGATTCCAACTTTACTGCCACCACAGCATATCTTAAATGTTCAAACTGCTGGAATTTGGTCTTGGTCTTGACCAGGCCTGAGAATTTACTGCTATTCAGTATTCTGCAGGTTTCTATTCAGTGTCAGAGACACAAAACAGAGGGGAGCCAAAGGACACCCTGTTTCTGTCTGAATATTTATTAAATACTCATGTAATTTACCTGACAATTTTACATATTCAAAATCAACTTTGTCTAACGTTGTGTCTGACATATTATCACACACAGACAGTTTGGTCTGAATTGTAACCAGCCAGACGTTAGGTCTTTATAGCATGTTGCTGATTAGTAGCAAGAAGGACATAGATCTGCTCAGTGTCAGTGGTGGCCATATTTCTTTACTTTTGGTTTAGGCTTCTCCCTCCAGTGAGGGGACTTAGCTCCACTTTCTGAGCCCCACAGCCCCGGCCCTGCCAAGGGCGAAGCTCAACTGGTGAACTGGGCCCCTTTGACGGCTTAGGGGCTGATGGGTAATCCTCCTGTCTCTCCCCTGCAGCCTGGTTCTGCTCGTTCCCACTGGCTGGATCCCCATGACTGTCTTCTCCCGCCTTGTTATCTTTCCACCCTCTCTCCCATCGGCCAAACTGGCACAGAGGCTAGTCCGGCTACCGGTTGGGAAGCACATTTCTATTCCTTAATGTTACTCCAATTGGAAAAGTGTTAGTAAGTGTATGTGTTTTCGTTTTGTCTCGGTAGGTCACGGTTTACCCTTTGATTACCCCACGATTCAGTCTTCTAACACACTGGTCAGACTGTTTCACTTATCCTTTGAGACAACCCCCGCAAACCCCCCCCCCCCCCCCCCCCACCTGATCCAAAATGGCAGCTAATTACAAAAATAATCCTCTGCCTGTTTCCCGCGGCTACTTGCAGCCAGGTCTTGCTAGCTCACATCAAAGTCCGCCAGCCAGTCACAGTGACTAGGCAGATCAGCCGAGGCATGCCATTACACAGGGCTTTGGGTCCTACTGGGCGGAATGGGATTTAGTGGTAATGACTGGGTGGCTAAAGAGACACAGTGGGAACAACTTTGCGCTTAGCATCTAGTAATAACTAACACTGTATTTTAGCAGTCACAGTAACTAGCCACATCAAAACATATTTCTGAAATGTGGCACTCAATTTCTGACACAGATATCTGATTTGATCTGGGTTTTTTTTGTTATTATTATTTATTTTTTGCCATTTTTTCTCCCCAATTTCATGATATCCAATTAGTAGTTACAGTCTTGTCCCATCGCTGCAACTCCCGTACGGACTCGGGAGAGGCGAAGGTCGAGAGCCATGTGTCCTCCGAAACACGACCCTACCAAGCCGCACTGCTTCTTGACACTTTGCTCGCTTAACCAGGAAGCCAGACGCACCAATGTCTCGGAGGAAACGATGTACAACTGGCGACCGTGTCAGCGTGCAAGCGCCCGGCACAGGAGTCGCTACAGTTTTAAATTAGAAAAAACTGATATCTGGTGATGTTAGCTAACTTGTATCCTCTAAACGGAGTGTTCTAGTAATTGGTTAGTTAAGTTGAGGCACAAAGGCAGCTAGTCCACAAAGGTCTGCATCCATTTGTTGGAGTCCACATGGATCAGGATTAGGTCACGTTTCAATAACTAACCCAGTCCATTCACAGCATCTGTTTGCCTTGAGAACACTAAGCTCCTTTGAGGGAGGTCACTGACACACACACACACACACACACACACACACACACACACACACACACACACACACACACACACACACACACACACATAGAGTCTTGTACAGCTAACTTTGTGGGGACACACAATTCAGTCCCATTCAAAATCCTATTTTCCCTAACCCATACTTTTTCCCAACCCTTACCTTAACACTAACCTTAACCCAAAAACCTAACCCTAAACCTAACCATAGCTCCCATCCCTATGACTAACCCTAGCTCCTAACCCTAAACCTTGTTCTAACCCTAACACTAATTTTAACCTTAACCCTAAACCCCAAAGAATAGCATTTGACCTTGTGGGGACCAACAAAATGTCCCCAGTTGGTCAAATTTTTGTTTGTTTACTATTCTTGTGGGGACCAGAAGTCCCCACAAGAATAGCTAAACACGTCCACACACACGCACACGCACACACACTCTGGACTAGACTGGGCCAGTGACCAAAGAACCAAAGAAAGCTCTGGTGACCAAGCTTCCTTGATGAGAATAAAGATGCTTCCTGTCGAAAGGATTCTACAGATTGAAGTCTCAGAGAGATAAAGCTGCTGCTGGGACAGGAATGTCAACCTCACTGATCACATTACCTTTTTTCCTGTTCCATCCATCTATCTAGTCATCTCAAGGACATGGGAAGATATCAGAATCTGGCAACCCGAACATTCCCATATTGACTAAAAGCCTGCACAGACTGTACAATTTCATCCAGTTTATGCCACGATTTTGCCATCATGGGCAAATGTTCTGGTCGTTAATGATTGTCCAAAGTCTTGGCTCGTTCAGTGTGACAGCTTCTAGGTCAGCCAATTAAGTACCACCCAGTGCGGTCGTAGACTTCGACCAGAGTTCTGTCTGAACTTTAGAGCCTTTATCGTGTAGTTTGGCTTGTGTTACGAGCTGATCCCGGTGACCGACCAATAGGCACTGAGTATGCACACACAAAAATATGATTATTGTGAATAGTCAGATCAATATAATAGTTTGATTTAAACGTTTACATGCTTTGCAAGAAGAACAATTTCCCTAATAATCTTGTTTACATGACACATCTGAAATCAGGCTATTTGATGGGATTTTAATAAATGCAAAGAATATTATTAAAACAAAAATCTTCTTTTGGGACATATCAAGTTTGTATATGAAGACTATTTCTAAGATGCATACTTTTTACAAACTCACTTCACTCATGTATGAGCATAGAGGGAGGCTTGCGCTACAGGTGCTGGCAAATGTGCAGATCAAATACACCTCTGCAGTTAACGTAGCCTACATTGGCTAACGTAGCCACGCAAGCCAATAGCAGAATGTGATGACAAAACTGAAGCAAATCGTACAATCTGGCCAGGTTGATATCCAGATTTGTATTTGGTAACATCGCACAGTGTGACATGCAATACATGTCAAAGACTGAATCCGATGTTCATTGTGGGAAGGCCTTCAGGCATTTAGCCAAAGATGTTTGTCTAGCCATTAGAGGCCCATGCAGGTGAATCATTCAAGGCTGTAAAGAGGATTTCAGAATCTGTCAATCCCATGGTTTCTATACAGACTAAGGCATTTAGCCAAAGATGTTTGAACCGAACGTCTTGTCTAGCTTTCAGAAGCCCATAGGGGCGAATCATTCTGTAACTTAAGGATCAGACATAACCTGAGGGAAGTCAACCAGCTCTCTGTTTCATATGATCTATCTCAGCCCTGAGGGGGGACTGACATTTAGATGCACTGGAACGACTTGGTGTGGCTTGGCGACGATACCCGCTAACGCTCGCGTTCCCTCGCCGTTGAGGAAGTTATGGATCAGCCGTAAATCAGCTGTGACACGCCAGTAGGTGTGCCTCCTTTCCGGAAGGTAGACTTACAGCCTCGTGCCGCTGCCTGGAACCTTTAGGGAGGATTTAACGGAGAAGGTGGGGGTTCCACTCAGCCCCTGGGGAAACGCACCATTGACAAGCCAATTTGAGAAGCCGATAACGGCTAGCTCAAGTTCTATGTGCGTTTATGTGAGGCAGGCTAGACTGTTATTAGTGTCACTGAGAGGGTCATAGAGAGGTGAAAGAGAGGGAATTGCAATGGCAGTCTAGTAGTGCCCTGTGACTGTGTAAGGCCCATAGGGGAGTGTTGAGGAGACAGTGAGAGAGTGGAGGCAAGGTCTCACAGTGGGGTTCAGTGGAGCTGTAACTGTTAGCTACGGACCCCACTTTAGCTTGGTAGCCTATCGTATGACTGTGTATGGGGTCATATGCTGCGCTGTTAGGGCCAGATGCACTAAGACTGGAATTCAATCAAACATGCAATTAACATTGTGACAACACCACATGAAAGAGGGTTACAGAGAACTTGCGGTAACTGAGTGGTTAAATGTGTCAGTGCACTGTTATTACGTCAAAACAGATCTGATGCATATGTGCTCCTTGTCAATCAAAGACCTATTTGTGCTCTTATGAAGGCAGCCTTGTATTTAAGGTGCACAGCTTGAGCTTCCAGTCATGCACAACAAAATGGAGATCCAGACATAAAATATTATGGGTGGGAGAATAACTCTGTGTGTCTGTGTGTGCATGAGTGCATGAGTGTGTGTGTGTGTGTCCTTTGTACTCTCACTGTTAAATATGAAATATTAAAATCTGTCTGTCTGTGTGTGTCTACAGATTTTCCAGGTGGCCTACATCATAATCAAGGCAGCCAACTCCCCTCGTCCCGGTAACTGGGTGCTGGAGCGTTCAATGGACGGTGTGGAGTACACACCCTGGCAGTACTACGCCATCAGCGACACAGAATGTCTGACCCGCTACAACATCACCCCCCGCTTCGGACCCCCCACCTACAAACGAGACGACGAGGTCATCTGTACCTCCTACTACTCACGTCTCGTACCCCTGGAGCACGGAGAGGTAGTTATCTATTTATTTAAACTTTACATTACCACAGTGGTCTGAAACTCCCGGCCCGCAAGCCACATTGAGCTCATGAGCTGCACGTTGGTGACCCACAGGCTGGGAGTTTGAGACCACTGGTTTATTAGGTTTGGTTCAGGCAGAGAATTAGATGAGAATGGGCTCTGTGCGCCCCCCTCTAGCACCTGTAGTCCAGCCAGGGGGATGACTCAACCGTCCTTCCGATAATGAAAGCCTGCTTTCCCAGAGTTCTAGACGCCATCCTGCTGGGCTAATGTCACTCTAGCCGAGGCAGAGCCGTAATGAACGTCTGTGGTTAGGATACTCTGTGGTTACTCACAGCCCCTGAGGGTGCATCTCAGTAGTTTAACAAGGTTAGGGAGACAAGGAGATGAAGCCACTTCAGACTATTGAAACGCACCCCAAAGCCCACAGTGAGATCCTTGATCGTGTCTTATATTGTTTAGCCCTGTGTTACATCATTTGCCTGTGGTCTGACTGGCAAGTGATATCGGATAAAAAATGACCGTAATGACGTATTTCAGTCAATATGTATGTGTGTTGTTCATTTTTGCCACTAGTCTTTCCATTTTTTTTCTGCCCTATTCAGATCCACACGTCTTTGATCAACGGGCGGCCCAGTGCTGACCAACTGACCCCAGAGCTGCTAGACTTCACCTCAGCCCGCTACATCCGGCTGCGTCTGCAGAGGATCCGCACGCTCAACGCCGACCTCATGACCCTCAGCTACCGTGACCCTAAGGAGGTGGACCCCATCGTCACCAGACGGGTATGGCTAAAGCACTAGCACTAGCTCTCACTAACTGTTCTGTTTTCTGTTAGAAATGCTATATTAAACCAAATTGATCATTCATTCAAAATATGTGGGTTGTGCGTTTTGAAAAACGCTTAAAAAAAATGTATTTAGCATTTTTATGGTTTTAACAAACATTAAATTACGAGATATTTGCATCAGAATGTCTGAAGTATTAGTTTAGACATCAGTTGTCATCTCTCCAGGCAGATTTGAGTGTTCTAACTTCATTGGCTTTGTATTTTGTTTCTGTCTTGTCATTCTAAAATTGATTGGCATTGTGTTTCCTTCTGCAGTACTACTATTCCATCAAGGACATTTCAGTGGGCGGGATGTGCATCTGTTACGGCCACGCCCAGAGCTGCCCCTGGGACCCCGTTGCCATGGTAACTCCAGGCCGTCTTCAGTTTTGCCCGTTCAGACTCACACGGTGGCTGTCATTCAGCTTTTGTTTAGTGTAAAACTTATTTACTGCCTTTCACATATTGTGTGAGATGTTAAACATATCACATTTTGACTCAATTATGCTCATTTTATCGGGATCATTGGTTCATTGCTGATTTGTTGTAATTGCTGTACACACTTATTCTAAAGAGTACTTTTATATCAATTTTATGCAAAGTATGGTAGTAATCAAAATATATTTGCCAAACAAATTGTTTTTATAAGTGAATTTAGTATTCCCAGCTCCCCCTATAGTCCCTGAAGGAATGGTACAGCCCAACATTTGCTCAGTTGAATTGGTTGCCTTCCTCATTAAGGGGGAATGTCACCTTAACAAGAGGATGAGAAAGCAAGCACTAATCCTGTGACCCTTCAACTTGCCACTTGGAAATGCACTCATATATTTCACACCAACGTACAGATGTAGGATCTTAATTTGACCTGCAGTGCAGGAAATGTAAAACTTGAAGTATATTTGAAGTTTAAAAAGGCTTTCAAATTTCAGGCTTGATTTTTCCTTTGCGAAAAAATGTATTAACCCCTACAAAAATGTCAATGAACCTGTAATCCACATAATAATTCACTTTTCCTGTTGCTGTAGGATTATTTTCCTGCTGTAGCAAACTGGCTCAAATTAAGATCCTAGATCTGTAACACACAAACAACATGACATGATACGCATACAACACACAAGTGTCACTTCACACCTTGTATAGGACCAGCTATTTGTTTGACAAGGAAAAATGAGAAAATAATGTGTGTGTGTGTGTCCCACTCCCAGCTGGCAATAGGACTAGAGCATAAGCATTCAATCGGTCACTTCCTGTGGCTCCTCCTCACCTCTCTCTCTCTTTTGTCCTCTCAGAAGTTGCAGTGTGTGTGTGAGCACAATACGTGTGGGGAGAGCTGTAATGAGTGTTGCCCCGGCTACCACCAGGAGCCGTGGCAACCGGGAACCCTCTCCAACGGCAACACATGCGAGAGTAAGCTGCAGTTGGTCTTTTTCGGCCTACGGGGAAATAAGTTTAAACCTTATCTTAAGTAGAAGACATTACTGTGCATGTTGCCCTTGGTTTGTCACTTAGTAAATAAAGACATGGGAATTACATGCTGGATTTAGACTTGATTTAAATTGTGCCAGATAAAATAACGTTCATGCTTTTCAATTAAATCCACTTGCATGTCTCACTTATTCATTGACACACATGAAAGAGGTTTTTGTTTTCCATCCCTATGATGAATTCCATGAGACACTTTTGAAGTAATTCAAACATTTTAATATCAATAGATGTGAAGGAGAGTTAGCTACTGTATGGGTTTTTACAAGCTTTTTATGTAAAGCTATGATCCATTATTGATGTGACTTGTTAAATCCAGTTCAATCAGTGTAGATGAAGGGGAGGAGACATGTTAAAGAAGTATTTTTAAGCCTTGAGACAATTGAGACATGGATTGTGTATGTGTGCCATTCAGAGGGTGAATTTGAACAGAGTATGGTAGTAGGTGCCAGGTGCACCTGTTTGAGTGTGTCAAGAACTGCAACGCTGCTGGGTTTTTCACAACCCAACAGTTTCCTGTGTGTATCAAGAATGGTCCACCACCCAAAGGACATTTTATTTTTTCATTTAACTAGGCAAGTCAGTTAAGAACAAATTCTTATTTACAAGGACGGCCCCTTGTTCAGGGGCAGAAGGACAGATTTTTACCTTGTCAGCTCAGGGATTCGATCCAGTAACCTTTTGGTTGCTAGCCCAACTGTCTAACCACTAGGCTACCTGCCACCCCATCTAGCTGACTGTGGGAAGCATTGCAGTTAACATGGGCCAGCATCCCTGTGGAACGCTTTCGACACCTTGTAGAGTCCATGCCCAGACGAATTGAGTCTGTTCTGAGGGCTAAGGGGGGTCAACTCAATATTAGGAAGGGGTTCTGAATGTTTTGTACACTCAGTGTATATTCTTAATATCAACTAACCTTTCAGTACTCTCACATTAAAGGTAGACTCAGTGATATGACATTGGTGCACAAAGTGAACAGCATAGTGTGTCAATTTCTGCAAGAACAAGGAGCGGTGAAGCGCGAAGCTAAACTTGTCAGCTGTTTTGGTCCCGTACCTACCAGGCTCTAACAGTGGGAAGCGAACCCATGCACATGTGCTGTGACTGTGGGAGAGCGAAGTCTGCAATTCCCTCATCGCAATATCTGAGTCTACCTATAAGATGCATTAGTTGTTATCTGACCTATTTAATATTCTCCTCCACTAGAATGTAACTGCCACAACAAGTCCGAGGACTGCTATTACAACCAAACTATGGACGACCACAAGATGAGCATGAACTCGCATGGTCACTTCCATGGCGGGGGTGTGTGTATCAATTGTACCCAGAACACGGCCGGTGTCAACTGTGAGACCTGCACAGATGGCTTCTACAGACCCCACGAGGTACTGTCTCCTCACTGTCCCGTAATCCAATGCCCTTTTTGTGTCCCTATGGTCCCTGTAATCCAATCCATCAATATGGTACTTGTTTCCTGAGGACCCCCCTGGTCTTCCTTTGTGTCCCTATGGTCCCTGTTTCCTGAGGACCCCCCTGGTCTTCCTTTGTGTCCCTATGGTCCCTGTTTCCTGAGGACCCCCCTGGTCTTCCTTTGTGTCCCTATGGTCCCTGTTTCCTGAGGACCCCCCTGGTCTTCCTTTGTGTCCCTATGGTCCCTGTTTCCTGAGGACCCCCCTGGTCTTCCTTTGTGTCCCTATGGTCCCTGTTTCCTGAGCACCCTGGTCTTCCTTTGTGTCCCTATGGTCCCTGTTTCCTGAGGACCCCCCTGGTCTTCTTTTGTGTCCCTATGGTCCCTGTTTCCTGAGGACCCCCCTGGTCTTCTTTTGTGTCCCTATGGTCCCTGTTTCCTGAGGACCCCCCTGGTCTTCCTTTGTGTCCCTATGGTCCCTGTTTCCTGAGGACCCCCCTGGTCTTCTTTTGTGTCCCTATGGTCCCTGTTTCCTGAGCACCCCCCTGGTCTTCTTTTGTGTCCCTATGGTCCCTGTTTCCTGAGCACCCCCCTGGTCTTCCTTTGTGTCCCTGCCTAGTGGCGTGCGCCTTTCTGTGCACTGTTGTGCACATTCCTATTGTCTGTGATTGGACAATAAAATCAGTGTGTGTGTGTGTGTGTGTGTGTGTGTGTGTGTGTGTGTGTGTGTGTGTGTGTGTGTGTGTGTGTGTGTGTGGTCCTGATTACAATCACATTGTAGTTTTCAAAAAGAAAGGAGGACCAAGGCACTCTTCATATAATTAATTAAAATGCCTTTGTTTGTACGGCATGTTCAATAGAAACAACGTTTTAAAATGCCGAAACGTGTCAGATTTAAAAAACTTTGTTTCTATTGAACATGCCGTACAAATAAAGGCATTTTAATTAATTATATGAAGAGTGCCTTGGTCCTCCTTTCTTTTTGATGACCAATTCACCCCGTTTACCAAAGAGCACCTTCTGTCTACCAACATTTACTATTGTGTACCTTAGTAGCGCTTCCCTTCCTCCTCTTTCTACATTGTAGTTTTGGTTCTGCAGCTCAATGAAAGATAATGGACTTATTTGTTGCTGTGTCCTAGAATGACTGTAGAGAGGAACTGCATTAGTGTCATGGTCCTTGCTTGGATGGATGAATGGCGATTTATTCAACTTTTAATGTTAGTGTGTACCTTGTGTGGAATATGAATGGTCATTGTGTATTTGTTTCCTCCTGGGTGTGCGTGTATATGTGTTTGTGTGTCTGTGTGTGTAGGTGTCGCCCTACAGTGAGAACCCATGTGTGGAGTGTGGCTGTGACATGAGGGGGTCTTTGACTCCTGCCTGCATCAGAGATGACAACCACGCCAAGCTGGAGAAAGGTACAAACACGGACCTGTGCTGATTTTATTGTGCTGTGACTGTGCTAACTGGACTATTCTAACTGTGCTGTATTGACTGTGCTAACTAGACTATGCTAACTGTGCCGTATTGACTGTGCTAACTAGACTATGCTAACTGTGCTGTATTGACTGTGCTAACTAGACTATGCTAACTGTGCTGTATTGACTGTGCTAACTAGACTATGCTAACTGTGCAGTATTGACTGTGCTAACTAGACTATGCTAACTGTGCAGTATTGACTGTGCTAACTAGACTATGCTAACTGTGGTATATTGACTGTGCTAATTGGTCAATGCTAACTGTGCTGTATTGACTGTGTTGTGCAGGTCTGAACCCAGGGCAGTGTCTGTGTAAAGAGGGCTTTGTGGGTGAGCGCTGTGAACGCTGTGCCTTTGGCTACAGGGACTTCCCCCTGTGTTCACGCTGTGAGTGCAGTCTGGAAGGCAGCCTCAACATCGACCCCTGCACAGAGTGCATCTGCAAGGTAACACTGGGGTAATATAGGGTAACACTTGCATGATGAGTAACCTTGCCTGAAGGCCTGAAGACTTGCGTTAGCTCCCTGAGCTAATGCCTAGGTTTTAGCTCAACAGGCTAAGACAGTCTTGTGCTCATTGTCCCTGAATGTTCCTACCAAACTAATGCCCCTGACCTGATCTTCTCCACTGTGTGTGTGTGACTTAGGAGAACGTGATGGGGGCCAACTGTGACCTGTGTAAGCAGGGTTTCTACAACCTGGAGGACCGTAACCCAGAGGGTTGCACAGAGTGTTTCTGCTTCGGTGTGTCTGACGTGTGTGAGAGTTCACCATGGTCTCTGTTTCAGGTAACACGCCGCAACTCCCACATCCAAATACACTCTCATTCACACATCCATTTAATTACTTAGTTGTTCCTTTGGACAAGGATATCCACAATATGCAGCAACCAACTCCAATGGTTCCACATCGTTTTGTTGGGAGCCTTTAAACTCTTTGATACTGTAGAACTCAATAACACATAACCAGTAAATTGGATCGGCCTGTGATGTTCTCATGACAAATTTCTCCTGGGCCATAGACTGTTCACTCCAATGGATGGCTCCTTCCTACCCAAAGCGTCTCCATCTACATGGCGCCCCTGACTGATGACGACAACAACCTCATTGTCCCCAGCATCACCATGATCCAGTCGTACCGTTTTGTGTCTACCTGGGCTGCTCCGGAGGGTTTCCTGGGGAACAGGGTAAGCGTTTTGCTGATATACAGTATACTGTACCTATGCTACCAACGCTAAACTCTCACCTATGGAGTTCCCGTATTCCTTCTGAACTCAAAGTTGTCCGTCACAGTGAGATGTTCAGCTAGCTAATGACCCGCATGTATTAGCTTGGGACAAATTGATTTCACAATCCCCACAGGAGGGAGGAAATAGGCCTCTGTTCTCCCTATAGATTTATCTCTCTCTGTCTCTCTTGCTACTGTATTTCTCTCTTTTTCACTCTCCTCTCTCTCTTCTCTTTCTCTCGCTTTCTCTCTCTTTTTTCCACTCATCATTTGTAGTCCCCTTCTTCTTTCCTCCCACTGTGTGTTAATACAGGGCGCCCTGTAATTATAGTCAAGTAGGGCCGGGCACTTTATTAATCGCCAAATTAATGAGGTTCCATTCATTAGAACCCTGTCTTATGTGTTCTACTGTACCCATTAGTTCCTCCAGAGATTAGAATTAATTCATTAGAATTAGTCATTATTTCTGGCATGGACTTAATATCTGGAGGGAGGGAGAGAAAGATAGAGTCAGCAATTATCCCCGTGGGCCTGATTTTACTTCAATATTTAGTGTAACGAATTTCCACTATTGCATATTTGCTGTAGGTAATGTTTTCTTGAGTCTAACACTTTCTCTATTTTTACAATTTTCCCCTTTTTGTTTTTTCCCCATTGCTTTGTGAAGCTGACATCATACGGAGGGCTTTTAAACTACACTGTGGCCTATGATGTTTCTGTGGACAATGTGGACAATTCTCTGCCATCACAGTTTGATTTGATTATTGAGGTAAGTTAATATTGTGCTAACTAGATATGTATTCAACCTGGGTATGATATTAGCTGTGGAATGCAAGACTGTGAACCTAGTTTACAGTAAAAGAAACCCCTAGACCATTCTAGATTTCATTACCATTATGAAATCACCCGAATCGCCCCTAAATCTAGAACCATTGCTAAGGATGGAGCATACCAACCCCCGTTAATATAAATCAAAATGTGTTGCTAACTGCCTTGTCTGGATGCGTCCCCAGGGGAACGGGAGATCCCTGCGCCAGTCGCCCCCCCAGCAGCTCTTCCTGACGCCCCTGCGGGAGCAGCTTGTTTCCGTGGAGCTCCTACCGCAGGGCTTCGTAGACCTACACACAGGCCAGAGGGTTGACAGGGACGAACTGATGACCGTACTGGCAGACTTGGCCGGACTGAGGATCAGAGGCCACCTCAATGCCAGCGCAGAGGGGGCACTCAGGTTGAGCACTGTATCTCTGGACACGGCAGACATCAGGTCTGCTAACCGAGTCCAGGCCCGGGACGTGGAGCAGTGTGAGTGCCCCTGGGGCTACTTGGGCACATCCTGTGAGGTAAACACCCAGGTCACGTGACGGTGGCCAGGTTGATACTGTTTACTACTGTATGTGTCTAGTCTAGTTAATGACTTGAGCTGTGTCAGCATCCATTGTAAAAGCAAAGCTCATTATGCATTTCAGATGGCTAAGTTAGCTAGAGTTAGAAGAGCAACAGTGTTGTGGGTTCGATTCTCACATAATCCACATATTTTCAATACATGTGTTTACTATAGATCACTTCAGATAAACACAACTTGTAAATCATGTCATAGACTGAGTGTACAAAACATTAGGAACACCTTCCTAATATTGAGTTTCACTCCCCCATTTTGCCCTCAGAACAGCCACATGGACTTTACAAGTTGTAAAAAGTGTTCCACAGGGATGCTGGCCCATGTTGACTCCAATGCTTCCCGCAGTAGAATTGGCTGGATGTCCTTTGGGTGGTGGACCATTCTTGATACCAATCGGTGTGCCTGGCACCTATTAACATACCCCTTTCAAACGCACTAAAATCTTTTGTGATGCCCATTCACCCTCTGAATGGCAAACATTCACAATCCATGTCTCAATTGTCTCAAGGGTTAAAAATCTTTCTTTAACCTGTCTCCTCCCCTGATTGAAGTGGATTTAACAAGTGACATCAATAAGAGATCATAGCTTTCACCTGGATTCACCTGGTCAGTCTATGTCGGGTAAAGTTGTTAAAGTTTTGTATACTCAGTGTATGTGCCGCATAGTCTGAATACCTGTTCTTATTTTATGTAACTTTGGGTAAAAGTGAACACAAAATGATGATGTTTCTCTCTGTGTTTGTAGTACTGTTCATCTGGATTCTATCGCGTCGGCGGGATCCTGTTCGGAGGTAACTGTCTCCAGTGTGAGTGTAATGACCACGCTACAGAATGTGACATCAACGGAGTCTGTCTGGTGAGTCTCACCTATCTGTCCCATGTCATGTTTAGACAGCAGGGGGCCAGAGACGTAGATATATGAGAAATAGATATACCATAAATGTATTCCATACATCTGTCAATGGAGTCTGTCCGGCGAGTCACCTATCTGTCTAACGTCATGTTTAGACAGGGGCCAGAGACGTAGGAATATGACCCATAGATATCAGTGGAGGCTGCTGAGGGGAGGACGGCTCATAATAATGGCTGGAACAGAGCAAATGGAAACCATGTGTTTGATGTATTTGATACCATTCCACTAATTCCACTCCAGCCATTAAGACGAGCACGTTCTCCCCAATTAAGGTAACACCAACCTCCTGTGGTAGGTATGCCATACATCTATGGCTTGTTTGTGGGTTCTAAGCGTAATCGCATCTACTTCCACCACCATCTGTGTAAAATAAGGACATGGACACATCCAGCCGTTTATCTGACCCTAGCATCTGCTCTAGCTAACCTCTAAACTAGTAAGAGCTTCACTTCACAGCTAGAGGCTAAACCAATGAACAAAATCTCAGTATGAAGCTTCCTGGCTTGAGCTGTGTTTCTTGACAGCCACGTGATGGGTCACTGTTCTGGCTGCGTCTAAAATGGCTTCCTTATTTCCTATACAGCGTACGACTTTTGGCTAGAGCCGACCATCCTATTCCCTATACAGTGCACGACTTTATAGTGAACAGCGTGCGCAGTTTGGGCTCTGTTTCAAATGAATTCCTCCCCCTATTGGATGACAAGTTAATCCTGAGTAATGCTGTGTTAGGTGTTTAAATGGCGTGCGACAAAGCAATGATTATCCAATGGCTACTGCCAGGCATTCATTCTGTCAATATACAATGTAAATCAAAAGGCATGCTAAACCTAGTAGCTACTACGTTCAATTGAATAAGTGAAGATGATTCACTTTGATTCGGTTAGGTTTTAGCAGTTTGGTGCACTTAAAGGAATAGTTCACATTTCAAAGTTGTATCTTAGGGTGGTCATCCAAACAGTTTTTTAAAGTTGGAAAAAATTTGCTCAAAAAGTGAGCTATCCCTTTAACATGGCAGTGGAGGTTTTATCCCAAGGCATTGTGGTTGCTATGGAGTGTATGGCAGTGTAAGGGCATGTGTGTCAGAGCAGGAAGAAGTTTAATCGGGACACTGTTGCCTTAAATCATTCCCCAGGACTGTACCCACAATACCACTGGGCCCCACTGTAACCAATGCCTTCCCGGTTACTATGGCGACACCTCTGAGGGCACCCCGGAGGACTGCCAGAGATGTGCTTGCCCGCTGATAGTGGCGACGAACAAGTGAGTGACTGTGCCAACTCTGTGCCAATGTACTATTCATTCAGATTCTAGAAACCCTCTCCATGGCGATAGATAGGTCACATGTGCGTGGGCGGTGGGGAGTTTGGCCGTTACACACTGAGTGTACAAAACATTAGGAACATCTTCCTAAAATTGAGTTGCACCCCATTTTTCCCTCAGAACAGACTCAATACAGCTGGGCATGGACTACAAGGTGTCAAAAGCGTTCCACAGGGATGCTGACCCATGTTGACTCCAATGATTCCCACAGTTGTGTCAAGTTGGCTGGATGTCCTTTGGGTGGTGGACCATTCTTTATATGTTGAGCATGAAAAACCCAGAAGTGTTGCAGTTCTTGACAAAAGGCACAAATACACAATCCATGTCTCAATTGTCTCAAGGCTTAAAAATCCTGATTTAACCTGTCTCCTCCCCTTCATCGACACCGATTAAAGTGTATTTAACAGGTGACATCAATAAAGGATCATAGCTTTCACCTGGATTCACCTGGTCAGTCTAAGTCATGGACAGAGCAGGTGTTCTTAATGTTTTGTGCACTCAGTGTAGATTCTTATGTCAACAACAGAATGTTTCAACTGCCCCAGATACTTTATTGTGTGAATAGATACGAAGCATAAACATAGTTGTGGAACAATTTTAGTGGTGGAGCTAAGAGATGAGTTCTGCCCCCATACAAGATGAAATTCTTCAAGTTGAAGAAAAGCCCTATAGAAACACAAATCAAAATCATAAAATCTGTAGCTCTTCGTGATACGTCATGTAGACTCTAACACTCCTGTCTTTACACTGCTGGTCTCTTCTTCAGTTTCAGCCCCACCTGTCTCCTGGAGGGCCCTGGACAGGTGACATGTGACCAGTGTCAGCAGGGCTACACTGGGACTAAGTGTGAGAGGTATGTAGACCAAATGTTCTTAAACCTAATCTTGTCTGTTTGACCCTGTCTTCACTTCTTAGACCTATACTATATAATCAGAAATGTTTCACTTGTTACTAAGTGCATATTAGTAATTACACTTAACAGTTTGCATGGAAAAATATGTATTATAAGTGTAACTCAGTTACAGTATACACCAATACTAGTCTCAACCATTTCATTAATCGTACGATTAAGTTTATTGTATTATGTGTTAATCTTCGAACTTTGACTTCTCCAGGTGTGCTAATGGTTACCATGGCGACCCGACGGTGGCAGGCAAGGAGTGTGTGCTGTGTGAGTGTAACGGAAACGTGGACCCCTGGGACCCGGGCCACTGTGACACCAGCAGCGGTGTGTGTCTGAAGTGTCACAGCCACACCAGCGGAGATGACTGTGAGAGGTGTGAGGACGGCTACTATGGTGACGCCATCACTGCCAAGAACTGCCAGGGTAACAGAACTGTGATGATGATGATGTTTATTGTCCTTATAGACGATTCTTCCACAGATCCCATCACAGTTACAAATTTATTACAAGAAACATCCTTCACCTAGACGTGCAGTGCATCTACAATATGTACCAAATCAGGTCACAGATTACACAGAGAAAATAGACAGGAAATAGACACTTTTGCTTGTTTCTGATTAGCATTTAGTCACAGTGGAATGCTGAGTGAAGGACATGGCCAACCATTCACAGATTAAGTCTCAACTTTGACCTAGTTCTGCGTCGTCACGTGTCTGACCTGTTCTTAACAATAAGGTCTGTTATGGGTCAGGGCCCGTATTCTCTGAATAGAGGTGTGCTGATCTGGGATCGGGTCTTCCCTGACCATGTAATCTCATTCATTATGATCTAAAATTCTAAACTGATCCTAGATCAGCACTCCTATTCTGAGACACTTCGTGAATACAGACCCAGACATGTTACCTTAGGCACTGGGAGGCCAAAGTTTAGGCTCAACCCTTGCCGGGATACAAACAATGATGTGTATAAACCCTGGATTGCTAATGCTATGTATTTGCCAATGAGAGGCTTTGAAGCCACCGATCGGCCATTTTGGTACTCCCCAGAAGGAGCAGTCCTCCATAGAAATGAATGGAAGTCTACAACATTTCAATTAAATGGGACAAAGGACAAAATTGCATGTATTTTTTATTGTAGTGGGGACAGTAACAGTAGTTTCAAATAATATACTTTAAGGAAAATGTTAATGTTTAGTTGACATAATATAATTTAAAAGTATGCATTAAGGTGTCTGTAATATAATAAACGTCTCAAAAACAAATGTAGACATTAATAAATGCATTTCTATAGCTTCCAAAATATTTTTTGACAATATTTTTTTACAGAGAGTTAAACAGCGCCCCCTGTCAGTCATCTAGTGTTTACATAAATAATTGGTTAAGATATGGTATGGGACCTGCCCTCTCAAGGCAGCTTATGAACAGTTTATGAAGTCTTATAAGAATGATGGTAATTATGCATCATTCCCAGACCTGGTTTTGTGACAATGTCTGCATACCACAACATTGAAAATGCATATATGTTATGAGAATAGGCACATAACATATGCTTCTACACCTGCATTGCTTGCTGTTTGGGGTTTTAGGCTGGGTTTCTGTACAGCACTTTGAGATATCAGCTGATGTAAGAAGGGCTATATAAATCAATTTGATTTGATTTTGATTTGATTTGAATAGGAATTTAATGTTCATAGTGAGATATGTGATACTGGTAAAGGATTCAGTCAACACCTAGAATGGTGTTCATTTCACCATCAAACATGGTCAAAAATATTGTGATAGATGTGCAATTTTACTTCAAATGTGTGTATTTCCTTCTTATGAAAGGCAACTGTAGGCAACTGCTCTTTATAATGGATAGAGTGACATCTAGGGGAATATCGTAATACTGCAAGACAGCCTCCTTGCAGTAAACTTTCTAAAATCTTTTCCATGTCTGCATAATGTCTATACTACATGAAAAAAACTGTATTTTATAATCAAAATGGCGCTTTGAGAATTGTATGATTCTTTTAGGATATATCTCTCCACTTACCGGTATTATTTTCAACATAAAATTGGAGCAAGTGTCCTGATGTTATAAACATGTACGTTAACGACTGTTTTACTCTTATTTCTCCCCCGTGTATAGCTTGCGGTTGCCATGGAAATGGGTCGTACTCGGCCATGTGTGACCTGCTCACTGGACAGTGTACCTGCAAACCCAACGTAGTGGGAGAGAAGTGTGACCAGTGTCAGGTATGTAGACTGTATATCATTCTCTGTTTCATAATATATTCACAACTTCAAACTCACATACCATAGGGCCAAGAGTTTTTCTTACCAGAAAAAACAATTCTTCCTAGTTATGGTCTATGGTCACACCAAGATAAACTCCAGGCCCTTCCTTCCACCCTCCATTTTCTGTTTAATTCCACCCTATTCCCATACCTCTCCTTGCAATTAGTATTTGGAATTTGGAAAGGCATGCTAAGTTTCCAGCCCAGTCCATTGGAACGCTTAGTTCTCAGAGGGTGTCCAAGGTCTCCTGCTTCTTTCCTCCCTGCGTCCCGCTTCCCACACCCGCCTTCCAATAAAGCCCAGCTGGTCAAAATGCAGTCCAATGTTTTGGATATATTCATTAGCACGATCAGATTGTCTGTCTGCTCACACCCTGGCAAAGAGAGATAGGGAAGAGAGAGGGAGCGAGGGAATATGGGAAGGAGGGAGGGAGAGAGAGAGAGAGAGACAGACAGACAGACAGACAGACAGACAGACAGACAGACAGACAGACAGACAGACAGACAGACAGACAGACAGACAGACAGACAGACAGACAGACAGACAGAGGGATAATATTGTGTTGCTTATTTAGAGCAGAGTTGGTTTGTTTGGTTGGGGAGGGGTCTTTGGCTGGGGAAGGACTGTTCAAATGGAACCAAAATGACTGTTCCAATGGAACCAAAAGGACTGTTCCAATGGAACCAAAAGGACTGTTCCAATGGAACCAAAAGGACTGTTCCAATGGAACCAAAAGGACTGTTCCAATGGAACCAAAAGGACTGTTCAAATGGAACCAAAAGGACTGTTCCAAAAGGAGTGTTCAAATGGAACCAAAAGGACTGTTCCAATGGAACCAAAAGGACTGTTCCAATGGAACCAAAAGGACTGTTCCAATGGAACCAAAAGGACTGTTCAAATGGAGCCAAAAGGACTGTTCAAATGGAACCAAAAGGACTGTTCCTATGGAACCAAAAGGACTGTTCCAATGGAACCAAAAGGACTGTTCCAATGGAACCAAAAGGACTGTTCCTATGGAACCAAAAGGACTGTTCCAATGGAACCAAAAGGACTGTTCCAATGGAACCAAAATGACTGTTCCAATGGAACCAAAAGGACTGTTCAAATGGAGCCAAAAGGACTGTTCCAATGGAACCAAAAGGACTGTTCCAATGGAACCAAAAGGACTGTTCAAATGGAGCCAAAAGGACTGTTCAAATGGAGCCAAAAGGACTGTTCCAATGGAACCAAAAGGACTATTCAAATGGAACCAAAAGCTCATGAATTTAGATCACATTTATCTAGGGAGAACAGCGAGCAGTCTTGGGCTTCTCTCTCTTTCAATATGTTTTATTAATGTTTAACCCAATTGGGAATGTAGATATTGAAAGATGGGGAGGGAAGGTGGGGTAGCAGCTTCTCTCTAATCCCAGAATCAGATGCTCAGGCTGGTGTAAATTCTGACCCACGTCCTGGCCTGGCTGTCTGGTTCCTGGTTCTCCGTTGAGTCTAATGTGGACTGAGAGTTGACAGCTTTGGCAGAGAGGACTGATAGAGACAGATGAAGCCCTCCGCCAGTAATATTAGAGGAGATGGGATATACTTCCTGCCTGTTCATGTTAGATGGTAACTGTGAGGTGATTGGTGACAGTGAGACCCTCTGCTGATAGTGATGATGTCATTGGACATGGAGAAGTATTACTTCTAGTGTCTCTTGGCATCCTGCTACATGCTCTCTATCAAGGATACAGATAGAGTAATACGCATATTTCTACAGATGTAGGATCTTAGTTTGTTACAGCAGGAAAATAATCCTGCAGCGCCAGGAAATGGGAATTATTATGTGGATTATAATTCATGGACTTTTTTGTAGGGGTTGCTACATTTTTTGTAAGGAAAAATCAAGTCTGAAGATCCTACATCTGTATGTCTGGATATATTTGAGGGAAAATCAAGAAGGTTCAGATGGTTAGCTGATGAAGTTAGTAACAATTGGTATTTTCTTCTGTGTGTTTTCCAGGTGGGCTTCCACAGTCTTCTCAGTGGACAGGGGTGCAGAGACTGTAACTGTAGCCAATCAGGATCTGTGTCCACAGCATGTGAGGAGGAGGGGCGGTGCCAATGCATCCCAGGGGTGGCGGGGGACAAATGTGACCGCTGTTACCATGGTTACTTCAACTACCAGGACAGCGGGTGTACACGTAAGGCCACAGACTTTACCCAAACTTTAACAGACATATTCATTTGAGTTTCACTCTGACCTGATCTTCATTTTCTCTCTCTCTCTCTCTCTCTCTCTCTCTCTCTCTCTCTCTCTCTCTGTTATTTTTCTCTCTTCTCCTCCATCAGAGTGTGAGTGTGCCCACACCCACGGAAACTGTAACGCGACGACAGGCAAGTGTATCTGTCCTCCCCACACCATAGGAGAGAAGTGTGAGTTGTGTGAGGAAGGTCACTGGGGTCACGACACTGTGGCAGGTTGTAAGGTAAAACACACCTCTATGAACACAACTTTATAAGCTTTATAAGCCTTTAAAATGCCTACATATGCCTATGTATGTTCTTTTAAGGCCGACATAGATGCTTCATAAGTTATTAATGAGCACATTCATATCATAATAGGTGTTCATAAAAGCTCATCTTTGCCCCCCTTAGTCATGTGATTGCAGTGAGGCGGGCAGTTCTGCCACCCAGTGTGACCTCACCAATGGGCAGTGCCTGTGCCGCCCGGATTTCGCCAGTGAGAAATGTGACCAGTGCACCATGGGCTACAGGGGCTACCCAGAATGCACGGCGTGCAACTGCAACATCAACGGCACCAGAGAGGAGTTCTGTGATAAGGAACTGGGCCTGTGCAGCTGTGAGGCCCCAGGGAACTGTGTGTGCAAGGTACTGCAACCACTGGTAAAACTGGTTGAACAAACAAGCAGTAAACCCACATGGTGGATTATCATATCCGTTATGGCCTACGAAAGTGTTTCGTTTTATTGTGTCCGTTCGAAGTATGCTTTAATTTATTGGTCTGTGGTTGCCAGGACAATGTGGGCGGAAGAGGCTGTGATGAGTGTAAGAAGGGATCCTTCGGCCTATCTGGTTCTAACCCGGCCGGCTGCAGCCCCTGTTTCTGTTTCGGAGTCTCCTCAGACTGCGAGGAGCTCGGTGGGATGGTCCGTGTACCGGTGAGTAAAGTCTATCAAAACTCAACTTGGAGTCTGTTCAGTGAGGTAAACGTTACAGAGGGTTCAGATAGAAATGTATAATGTAGAACAGATATTATGGTCTGTCGGATAGAATAGTGAATCTTGTCAGCTCTATTCATTCTATTTCTATATGCTACGTTCTGAACATTTCTGGTCCCTGAATACAGCCCAGGATTCCTGTTTTAGTCCCGCCCATCTGCTCCCTCTACAGATGGGTGGCTATGCTAACAGGATAGAGAAACCGTCCGTCATTGTCTGAAGGGGTTGAGCAGCCTTCACTCCTCCACCTCTATATGAAATTACGGCACATTTTTCAAACAAAATACTTGTTCTTTCTTTTCTCGATTTGGGATGGTAATACCTTTGTTTGGTAATGCTCTTATATTCTTCAAATAACAAGCATTAATATAACAACTTGGCTTCTAGTTGGCTGGATTATGTCAAAATCGTCTTCTCTGGTTTGTTCATAACCTTGTAGCCAATTAACCAACGGCATAAATCAAATCTAAAGATTCATGCTTGGAGCCTGGTGTTTTTCCTGATAATGTGTCATGACCAGGAAGTTATCATCTACAAGTTATTTGGAAGTTCTAAGCTATTTGCTCAGGTCATCCAGACGATGTCTTGGTCCCTGCTCACAGTAACTAGTCAGCTGTAATCTATCTCTACTCTTCTCATCTGTGTCTAGATGAAGAAAAGTGTCTGTATCCTCATTATTCTTGAGTGAACTGAATGCTCCTAATTAGCTTCATTTTAATTGGGCACAATAAAGAGGAAATGAAATGCCCAGACAGATGCCTAAACAGGATGCCCATCTGTTGTGGACCGGCTGCTTAGTGATGCCACGTACGGTGCCTGCTGCTCGCAGCCTGGTGTGCCCGCTGGGTGCCCGACTCAAGGACGCACGTGCCCTGTGTACCATTTAGCGTGGGCACACGGAGGTTCCCCCCCCCCCCCCGGGCCACCCAGGCAGAGGAATCTGAAAGGACCCCAGATGTAGCTAGCCGGGGCTATTTATTTCCTGGTACTAATTAGTGATAAGAGATGGCACAGCTGAGCTGGCGGCAGACCTGCTTGTGAGGGTGTGAGGAGAAAGAGTGGTTCTTCACTGATTGGGAAAAGTTTGCAATAAACTGAATGACACGATAGTGAGATCTCTTGATATGAAGAACTGTAGGAGAAGCAAATGTGTGTGTGTGTGTGTGTGTGTGTGTGTGTGTGTGTGGGCATGTCTATGCACATGCTCATGCATTTGTGTATATTTACCGGTCCATACAGATCACACTGGGGTCTGACCCAGAGCTGCTGCATGTGGTCAGTCAGAGTGACCCCCAGGGCAGTGTGGAAGGGGTCTACTACCAGGCCTCAGACATGCTGCTGGACACCAGGGAGACAGAAAACATCACACTGCCTGGACCCTACTACTGGAGGCTTCCAAAACACTACCAGGGAAATAAGGTGTGTATCTCAGACCTCTGTTGCCTGTGTCTGTGCGAGAGCGATGCTGAATCATAAACATACACGTCTTATTCTCTGGTTAGTTGTTGTCGTATGGAGGGAAGCTGTCCTACATGGTGGCGTTCTATGCTCTGGACGGGGCCGGCCTGGCCAACTACGAGCCTCAGGTCCTGATGAGGGGGGGTCATCTGGGAAAGAAGGTCATCTACATCGATATGCCTGCCCCTGACAACAGGGTCAAAACCCGTCAGGACATCCCGCTGACCGAGGTAAGGAGGACACCAGAAACAATACCTAAAGCTGAGGTAAAGCCTATAAATCCTACCAATGAATTAATATAATTAAATTCACTTTGATTTCTCTTGATCAGCACAAGTGGAAGTATTTCAACTCTGTGTCAGAGAAAGCTGTGAGTCACTCTGACTTCTTGGCGGTCCTGAGCAACATCGAGTACATCACCATCAAGGCCTCGTATGGTACAGGGTTGCAGCAGAGCAGGTTAGCACACACGCGCACGCACACGCACACACACGTGCGCGTGCACACACGCACGCACACACACATGCGCACGCACACACACATGCGCACGCACACACGCGCACACACACACACACGCGCACGCGTGGATACACTTATTTTTGTCTCTACGCTATAAAGTGACTATGATATCAATATTGTATTTGTCTTTCACTAGAATCTCCAATATCACCATGGATACGGCCCTAGAGGCGGAGGAGGGGTCAGAGGGTTTGGAGGTGGCATGTCTGATAGAGACCTGTGAGTGTCCAGCTGGCTACGCTGGACTGTCCTGCCAGGTCAGACAGATTTTCACCCCATTTATTATTTACTACTACTTACTACTGTGTTTTGAGTCTATTATTTCACTTCGTCTCTGTCGTCGGTGTGTGTGTGTGGTGTGTGTAGGAGTGTGCCCCCGGCTACTACCGCCAACCAGTGACTGATCTGAACCTGCGGGGGAGGAGACCCCTGATCCAGCCCTGTGTGCCCTGCCAGTGTAACAACCACAGCCAAGCCTGTGACCTGGACACGGGAGAATGCCTGGGCTGCCAGCACAACACAGCAGGCGAGCACTGTAACGTGTGTGGCTCTGGGTACTATGGGAACGTGAAAGGCTCCGTCGGTGACTGCTCTCTGTGTGCCTGCCCCCTCAAAGAGAACAGGTACCTGTTTCACTCTCCTCATGTCGGCCGCATGTTCTGATAAGTGACGTGTTGAATTTTTAGTTGAAGCGATAATATCTCATTCCACATATATAGAATGTCTTTTGAAGAGATAGTCCAACTATTGATTTCACACTAGCTCATATTCAATCTCATAAGATTTTTTAAATTTTCTTAGAATGCTGAAGCTGTTTGGCAATATTCTAGTTGAAGAGGGATTTAGTGAATGGGTATCCTCTGGTAATAGAGTCATTTTCCCAGCAGGGGGCAGTGAGGAGATATAGTTGTGTGTATAGCACTGTTTGACAGTGTATGTGTGTGTGTTGTGGTTTAGCTTCAGTCCTACCTGTGCAATGGAGGGAGTGATGGGAGACTTCCGCTGTAACGCCTGCAAGCCTGGTTATGAGGGACGCTACTGTGAGAGGTAAGAGAGAGTACTACACAGCTACTGTGGAGGTTAGAGAGAGTACTACACAGCTACTGTGAGAGGTAAGAGAGAGTACTACACAGCTACTGTGGAGGTTAGAGAGAGTACTACACAGCTACTGTGAGAGGTAAGAGAGAGTACTACACAGCTACTGTGGAGGTTAGAGAGAGTACTACACAGCTACTGTGGAGGTAAGAGAGAGTACTACACAGCTACTGTGGAGGTAAGAGAGAGTACTATTCAGCTACTGTGGAGGTAAGAGAGAGTACTACACAGCTACTGTGGAGGTAAGAGAGAGTACTATTCAGCTACTGTGGAGGTAAGAGAGAGTACTACACAGCTACTGTGGAGGTAAGAGAGAGTACTATTCAGCTACTGTGGAGGTAAGAGAGAGTACTACACAGCTACTGTGGAGGTAAGAGAGAGTACTACACAGCTACTGTGGAGGTTAGAGAGAGTACTACACAGCTACTGTGGAGGTAAGTGAGAGTACTACACAGCTACTGTGGAGGTTAGAGAGAGTAGTACACAGCTACTGTGTGACTTGTTGGATCAAAGTCAGTGTCTCTGTCACTAGAAGCCATCGCTACACCTCAGACTGAGACAAACGTTATATTTTCATTTTCTATTACATTATTTCTCCCTCTCACTGTTTCTTTGCCACCCCCCCGCCTATCTCTCCCCCTCCCTTTCTCAGGTGTTCAGTGGGTTACTATGGGAACCCGTCTGGTCCAGGAGGGAAGTGTGAGGCGTGTCAGTGTAGTACTGCAGGTTCTCTCCATCTAGTGTGTGACTCTCTGAAGGGCCAGTGTGAATGTAAGGCCGGGGTCAGGGGACATTTGTGTGACCAGTGCGAGGCGAGACACGTCCTGGACGGGGACCAGTGTGTCTGTGAGTACCAACCCTAACCCACCCACACACACACACACACACACACACACACACACACACACACACACACACATTTTAAATACTTTATTTGAATCCACTAATCAAATTTACAAAAAAAGGATGCCTTTATGCATGGTACTGAAGGGTACAGAAAGCACATCCTTCTCCAAACAGCTAGGCGACCCATTACAGCTGAAACAGAGCAGAGCTTAGCCAATTGCTTTGCCCTAGTTTTTATCAGGCCCGCAATCTGGAGGCCACACACTGCAAGCCTGTGTACGTGCCCGAGACCACCAACAACAACAATATCTGGTGTATTTGACACACAGGAAAACACATCATCATCAACATCAAACCAGCTTCCTCTTACACAAGAATGTTTTTGCATGTGTGCTGTTGGTGAGACCACTTGTCTCACCTCTCTGGCTATCAGGTCGACAAGGCGGTCATGTCTAGCAATGTACACATCCTTGTATGAACAGCAGCCATTCACAACATGGGCAATGGACTCCATTACATTTGACTTATGTAGAACACACAATGGGGTCATGGTTTGCAGCGTACCAGAGTGCTAGATATTTTGTTGGTAGAACTTGCAGCCTCGCCTTAACAGTAAAGATGAGAATGTCCTCGCCAACGGAAGCATTCTGGTACATGGAATGGGAGACAGAGTGGTCAGCACAGTCCAGTGTTGCAGTAGCTGCATCCGTCTGAAACCAAGGAGTGTTGTCCTGGATGTAGGATGAGATCTGTCCTGGATGTAGGATGAGATGTACCATCGTGGGTGACAGAAGCCTCCACAACAACACCGCAATCTGCCACAACTGCATCAGAGGCAGTCACTGGCTCAGTTTCCATATCAGTCCGTGTCCACCTGAGCCAGGCTGACCAGACGCCAAAGCCCGCAGCACGAGTGTCCAGTTTTTCATTGGCGTTCCTACTGAAGCCCAGGAAGTTGTCCTCAGTGTCCCTGGTCAGTGGAACCTTCCGCCTCCTTAGGTCCAGAAGGAGGGAAGCTCTGGCTAACTCCTTAACTGTAACATTGTCACTGTTGAGCATGTTCAACAGGTGAGTCAGTCTGGTAGCAGTGTAAATCCACTCAATATTCAGGACACATAAACCCTCCTCTCTTTGGCTCAGGAAGACAACGTCACATGTGGCGTGTGTGTTGAAGCATAGCCACTTTCCCACCACTTGAACAGTTCTGTTATTCATTTTCCACAGAACCTTCTGTGGGAGAGGCACATTTGCAAGCAGATGTTGAATCTTTACCAGGGCCACCTGTCTCACAGCTTCTAGCTTCATGACCACAGGCAGAGGGGAAATGTCAATCATATCAAGACTGGTTGAATACACACGGACGAGCTCCTCCACTTGTTCCCCCCACTCGCCAGCAACGTTAAACTCATGTCCAAAACAACAATATGTTTCGTGACGAGAGTCGACTCTGATTGGTTTATTCATTAGTGCAAATGTTGGGGGCTTATTAGTTTTAGACTTGTACCAGCGGTTACCTCTGTTGTGTCTTTCATATAACACACACACACGCGCACACACACACACACACAACTGCAATAATGTCCTAATTGAAATCTGATATCCTGAACTCCTTCCTCTCCCTCCCTGCCTACTCCCACTCCCCTCAGCATGTGATGATGAGTGTACGGGGGTCCTCCTGTATGACCTGGATGCATTAGAGCGCTCCTTCCTGTCTGTCAACCTGACCGGGGTCATCCTGTCCCCCTACAGCACACTGGTCAGCCTGAAGAACGACACGCAAGAGGTCAAGGTAAAAGAGGGGTCATATTATACCTCTCTGTCTAGGAGGTCAGGAAGTCATCTTTTGAATCCCCTGTCTTAAGTTCAGAAGTACTCAGTACACATTCAATGTGAGAAAGACTGTTGTAACACACTTGTCCTCATTTCTCTCCTAGAATCTGATGTCTTGGGAAAGGAGCCCAGCATATCACCTGAACAGGGCGGAGGAGGACTTGACAAATCTCACCCAGGACATTGACGGACTGCTATGGAAGGCTACAGGGCTGTCTGCTGATGGAGAGGAAGTGGCTCAGTCCACAGAGAACAGCGTTACCCAGGGGGCCAAGTTTCTGGAGTACATCACCACCATTCACACTGCCATACAAGGTATAGCAAATAGCAACAGCACAACATGCATTGCTATGTTTTTATATTCCATCTTTGGTTTTCATAGGAAATGTGTAACTTCAAAGTATGCCCATTTAGTGAATAATTTAATGCTTTGTGATATTGAACAATATTTGTGAAATCTCCTGGTTGAGTAAAAGTGAAATATTTTTGTTCATAAGTCAAATGGTTAACATCAAAGCCCCTCCCTCTCTGTGATTGGCTCAGTCCTGGCGGAGGAAGCTGCCGGTCTGAACAGGACAGAGAACGTGGAGAAGGACGAGGCTAACAGCACGCGTCTATGGGAGCAGGTGGCGGCCATGTTGGAAACCATCAAATTAGTCAACCTATCCCAGGCCAACGCCAGTGTCTCTACAGAACTCAGGTCAGTTAATGTTAGTAATACTGTTTCTAGTCATACTGGGGCGATTGACTATAGGCCTTGTAGTGTCTTTGGCATCATTAAAACTGAAGACTTATTTATCAAATAACTCTCTGTAATTATTATTACGCGATTAAACTGATTAATCATGTAACTGTAATTAACTAGGAAGTCGGGGCACCAAGGAAAATATTCAGATTACAAAGTTATAATTTTCCTAATATAACTTTCAGATATTTTAATATCTGATCAATTAGTCTTCGAATTAATGAATTATTATTTACCTCACGTTAGTCTCATTCCAAACGTCGTAAATTGTTGGTTATCTGCACGAACCCAGTCTTCACTATGAGTCATCCATACATCAATTGTCTTAAATCCTTTATTTACTAACTAAGTAATTCAAAGAAATGCATAACAAACAGTAGATATGGTTACAAGGAAAGGATAGGGGAATGTGCCCTAGTGGGCTAAACTGGCATCGCGGCTTGGTGGACAAAAGGGAAGAGGGGGTCGACTGAGAGGAGACACTTCAAGGTTGAAAATTATAACAATTGAAATGCTAATCCGTTGCACATGAACGCTCACTCATTCGGGAATAATTGCAGTCAATATATATATTTACGCTCAGTGTGTCGTCGGGATCTCTGTTGAAAAGTTTGTTTCTGTTGGAGAGTTTGTCCTCCCTCTCTCTCTCTCTCTCTCTCTCTCTCTCTCTCTCTGCCGTGGTTAGAATGGATAGTTCAGAGTAACATTCATTCGTGTTGTTGTAGAATAGATGTTTCGGCGGTTGTCGATCTTCGCGTTCAATGATACCGAATTCCTAGCTGCAGACTAGTAATTAATATCAAAGACTTGTTCTTATTCTGTCGATATCAATAGTCTTAGAGTTTCAACAACCATTACAACCTTAGCTTATACTCATGTTTTATGGTCTGGTCTCAAACCGTAGCCCTCTCGTGGAAATCGAGGTAGGCTAGTCTGAAGTGGGAAAACCCAAGTGGGGGTTTTATTCGGAACATAGAAAAGGACTGTCCCATTACGCCGGGTCCTGCCTGTGCTCAGGGGGCGGTCCTCTGATTTAGTTAAACTCCAAAGGGAATTGGAGTTTCCTTCATTAAACAGTCTAAAATCATATTACAAAATTTCACAAATAGTTTCATCTTTACTCATTCATTTTATACAACCATTAGATGTAAGCCTCATAACGGAGACTTGTATAAACATGGTTATGGTAATGTGGCTGTATTGTCTCTCATGAGTTTCACAAAATTGTATCAAACGGACCAGTTCGTAGCTGGATTCTTCACCGACCTTTTATACCTTCTCCAGAACATGAATATTGTTCGGTTCTCCAGTTCCGTGAGGTGGAAGAAATTCCTTTGTTCTCTCTATGAAACTCACTCTCTCTATACTCTGGCCATGAGGAGAGGATTCTCCTCTAGGAATTTACGACCTCTCTGACCACAGCAGCCTGGGTGTATGAGAGAGAGAGGGAGAGGGGGATGGTGCTCGCTGTACCCAAAGAGGGCAACGTCATGACAGCCTACTGTGTAACACTGTTATGAGCTGTAATGATGTTTAGTAAAGCTGTATTAAAGTATAGTTACTACACTATAGTACATTAATACTATTGTGTATTAATGTACTCACCGCGGACTGGAAGAAACCTTTTCCTTTAACAAGTCCGACGAGAAGTATATACTGCTTTCACTGGAACAGGCTCAGATCTCTGTAATTTACTTGAAGAAAAGACTCAGGAAAAGGGGCTGCAGATCGGGTTGCCTTCTGAGAATACGTAGGCGAGTGAGTACTCCCAGTGCCATCCATTCTTCTTGCTAACGTGCAATCAATGGAAAATTTAATTGATGACCTACGATTAAGATTATCCTACCAACAGGACATTAAAAACTGTAATATCTTATGTTTCACCGAGACGTGGCTGAACGACGATACGGATAATATAGAGCTGGCGGGATTTTCCATGTACCGGCAGAACAGAGAAGCTACGTCTGGTAAAACGAGGGGTGGAGGTGTGTGTCTTGTTGTCAATAACAGCTGGTGCCAATGTCTAATATTAAAGAAGTCTCGAGGTAATGCTCGCCTGAGGTAGAGTACCTTATGTTAAGCTGGAGACCACACAATCTACCAAGAGAGTTCTCATCTATATTATTCGTAGCTGTCTATTTACCACCAGAGAACGAAGCTGGCACTAAGACCGCTCTCAACCAACTCTGTAAGGCCATAATCAAAGAAGAAAATGCTCACCCAGAAGCGGCGCTCCTAGTGACCGGGGACTTTAATGCAGGCAAACTTAAATCAGTTTTACCACATTTTTACCAGCATGTCACATGTGCAACCAGAGGGAAAAAAAATCCTAAACCACCTTTACTCCACACACAGAGATGCATACAGAGCTCTCCCCTATGCCATCAGACGAACCATCAAACAAGCAAAGCGTCAATACAGGATTAAGATTGAATCCTACTACACCGGCTCTGATGCTTGTCGGATGTGGCAGGGCTTGAAAACTATTACAGACTACAAAGGGAAACCTAGACTCGAGCTGCCCAGTGACGCGAGCCTACCAGACGAGCTAAATGCCTTTTTTGCTCGCTTCGAGGCAAGCAACACTGAAGCATGCATGAGAGCACCAGCTGTTCTGGATGACTGTGTGATAACGTTCTCCGTAGCTGATGTGAACAAAACCTTTAATACAGGATTAAGATTGAATCCTACTACACCGGCTCTGATGCTCATCGGATGTGGCAGGGCTTGAAAACTACTACAGACTACAAAGGGAAACCCAGACTCGAGCTGCCCTGTGACGCGAGCCTACCAGACGAGCTAAATGACTTTATTGCTCGCTTCGAGGCAAGCAACACTGAAGCATGCATGAGAGCACCAGCTGTTCCGGATGACTGTGTGATAACGTTCTCCGATGTGAACAAAACCTTAAACAGGTCAACATTCACAAAGCCGCTGGGCCAGACGGATTACCAGGACGTGTACTCAATGCATGCGCTGACCAACTGTCAAGTGTCTTCAATGACATTTTCAACCTCTCCTTTACCGAGTCTGTAATCCCTGTGCCCAAGGAAGCGAAGGTAACCTGCCTAAATGATTACCGCCCCGTAGCACTCACGTCGGTAGCCATGAAGTGCTTTGAAAGGCTGGTCATAGCTCACATCAACAGCATCCTCCCGGACACACTAGACCCACTCCAATTTGCATACCGCCCAAACAAATCCACAGATGTCGCAACCTCAATCACACTCCACACTTCCCTTTCCCACCTGGACAAAAGGAACACCTATGTGAGAATTCTGTTCATTGACTACAGCTCAGCGTTCAACACCATAGAGCCCACGAAGCTCATCTCTTAGCTCAGGACTCTGGGACTAAACACCTGGATCCTAGACATCCTGACGGGCCGCCCCCAGGTGGTAAGAGTAGGCAACAACACGTCTGCCACGCTGATCCTCAACACAGGGGCCCGTCAGGGGTGTATACTTAGTCCCTGCCTGTACTCCCTGTTCACCCACGACTGCGTGGCCAAACACGACTCCAACACCATCATTAAGTTTGCTGACGACACAACAGTGGTAGGCCTGATCACCAACAACGATGAGAATGCCTATAGGGAGGAGGTCAGAGAACTGGCAGTGTGGTGCCAGGACAACAACCTCTCCCTCAATGTGAGCAAGACTAAGGAGCTGATCGTGGACTACAGGAAAAGGCGGGCTGAAACAGGTCCCCATCTACATCGACAGGGCTGTAGTGAAGCGGGTCGAGAGTTTCAAGTTCCTTGGTGTCCACATCACCGACAAACTATCATGGTCCAAACATACCATGACAGGCGTGAAGAGGGCACGACAAAACCTTTTCCCCTCAGGAGACTGAAAAGATTTGGCATAGGTCCCCCAGATCCTCAAAAGGTTCTACAGCTGCACCATCGAGAGCATCCTGACCGGTTACATCACCGCCTGGTATGGCAACTGCTTGGCATCTGACCTTAAGGCACTACAGAGGGTAGTGCGTACGGCCCAGTACATCACCGGGGCCAAGCTTCCTGCCATCCAGGACCTATATAATAGGCAGTGTCAGAGGAAAGCCCATAAAATTGTCAGAGACTCCGGTCACCCAAGTTATAGACTGTTTTCTCTGCTACCGCACGGCAAGCGGTACCGGAGCGCCAAGTCTAGGACCAAAAGGCTCCTCAACAGCTTCTACCCCCAAGCCATAAGACTGCTGAACAGTTAATAAAATCGTCACCGGACTATTTACATTGACCCCCCCCTCTTGAACACTGCTGCTACTTGCTATTTGTTTGTTACCTATGCATAGTCACTTCTCCCCCACCTACATGTACACATTACCTCAACTAGCCTGTATCCCTGCACACTGTCTCGGTACTGGTATATAGCCTCGTTATTGTTGTTCTTATTGTGTTACTTTTCATTATTACTTTTTATTTTAGCCTACTTGGTAAATATTTTCTTCTTCTTGAACTGCGCTGTTGGTTAAGGGCTTGTAAGTAAGCATTTCACGGTAAAGTCTACACTTGTTGTATTCGGTGCATGTGGCAAATAAAGTTTGATTTGATTTTTTGATTTGATTTGGTGAAGCGTGATTCATCACTCCAGAGAACGCGTTTCCACTGCTCCAGAGTCCAATGGCGGCAAGCTTGACACCACTCCAGCTGACGCTTGGCATTGCGCATGGTGATCTTAGGTTTGTGTGCGGCTGCTCAGCCATCAAAACCCATTTCAAAAACTCCCGACTTCACTTTGTCCATGACAGCCAACAGAGGCTCATCATACGACACCCCTTCTTACATGTGTCTCTTAGGGTCAATTTCAATGAGTTTAACTTGTATTTTTGTAATAAAACGTTGCTTCCAGAGCCAGTTTGGAACTTGGTAGAGAACAGACGATTTTTACGCGCTACACACTTCAGCACTCAGCGGTCCCGTTCTGTGAGCTTGTATGGCCTACTACTTTGCGGCTGAGCTGTTGTTGCTCCTTCACAATAATAGCACTTACAGTTGACTGGGGTAGCTCTAGTGTGGAAATTTGACAAACTGACTTGTTGGAAAGCTGGCATCCTATGACGGTGCCATGTTGAAAGTCACTAAGCTATTCAGTACGGGCCATTCTCCTGGCAATGTTTGTCTATGGTGATTGCATGGCTGTGTGCTCAATTTTATACACCTGTCAACAACGGGTGTGGCTGAAATAGCCGAATCCACTCATTTGAAGAGGTGTCCACATACACTGCATGCCCCCCCCCCTTTGTACACTGCTGCTACTTGATGTTTATTATCTATGCATAGTCACTTCACCCCTACCAACAGTACTTGTACAAATTACCTCAACTAACCTGTACTCTCGCACACTGACTCGGTACCGGTACCCCCTGTATGTAGCCTCGTTATTGTGTTGCTTTTTATTATTCTTTTTGGGGTAAATATTTTCTTAACTCTTCTTGAACTGCACTGTTGGTTAAGGGCTTGTAAGTAAGCATTTCACAGTAAGGTCTACACTTGTTGTATTCGGCGCATGTGACAA
The DNA here is from genome assembly GCF_965601325.2 of Salmo salar. NCBI lineage: Eukaryota > Metazoa > Chordata > Actinopteri > Salmoniformes > Salmonidae > Salmo > Salmo salar. The sequence goes on along the minus strand of NC_138319.1, from coordinate 22,838,397 downwards.
ATAAAGTTTGATTTGATTTTGATTTGATGAATGTATATTTATAAAGTGACTAATCCTGACCTGTACCACAGTGCTACTGAGGCTCTCCTCCAGAGGGTACTGAAGGACCTTCTGGAGCCCCAGGGGGCGATAGAGTCCCAGACCCTCAACATCTCTACCACCCTGACTGAACACCTCCAACAGCTAGAGGATGCCCATGCCCTACTGATGACTGCCAGGGAGAACAACAACCACACACACACCCTGCTGGGGAGCATCCACACCAACCTGCCAGAGTACCAGGTGAGTACACTTACTATAATCACTGTACTCACACTTACTATAATCACTGTACTCACACTTACTATAATCACTGTACTCACACTTACTATAATCACTGTACTGAGTACTCATACTCACTATAATCACTCTACCAAACTTACTATAATCACTGTACTCACACTTACTATAATCACTGTACTGAGTACTCACACTCACTATAATCACTCTACCAAACTTACTATAATCACTGTACCACACTTACTATACTGCTCAAAAAAATAAAGGGAACACTTAAACAACACATCCTAGATCTGAATGAAAGAAATAATCTTATTAAATACTTTTTTCTTTACATAGTTGAATGTGCTGACAACAAAATCACACAAAAATAATCAATGGAAATCCAATTTATCAACCCATGGAGGTCTGGATTTGGAGTCATACTCAAAATTAAAGTGGAAAACCACACTACAGGCTGATCTAACTTTGATGTAATGTCCTTAAAACAAGTCAAAATGAGGCTCAGTAATGTGTGTGGCCTCCACGTGCCTGTATGACCTCCCTACAACGCCTGGGCATGCTCCTGATGAGGTGGCGGATGGTCTCCTGAGGGATCTCCTCCCAGACCTGGACTAAAGCATCCGCCAACTCCTGGACAGTCTGTGGTGCAACGTGGCGTTGGTGGATGGAGCGAGACATGATGTCCCAGATGTGCTCAATTGGATTCAGGTCTGGGGAACGGCCGGGCAAGTCTATAGCATCAATGCCTTCCTCTTGCAGGAACTGCTGACACACTCCAGCCACATGAGGTCTAGCATTGTCTTGCATTAGGAGGAACCCAGGGCCAACCGCACCAGCATATGGTCTCACAAGGGGTCTGAGGATCTCATCTCGGTACCTAATGGCAGTCAGGCTACCTCTGGCGAGCACATGGAGGGCTGTGCGGCCCCCCAAAGAAATGCCACCCCACACCATGACTGACCCACCGCCAAACCGGTCATGCTGGAGGATGTTGCAGGCAGCAGAACATTCTCCAGAGCGTCTCCAGACTCTGTCATGTCTGTCACGTGCTCAGTGTGAACCTGCTTTCATCTGTGAAGAGTACAGGGCGCCAGTGGCGAATTTGCCAATCTTGGTGTTCTCTGGCAAATGCCAAACGTCCTGCACGGTGTTGGGCTGTAAGCACAACCCCCACCTGTGGACGTCGGGCCCTCATACCACCCTCATGGAGTCTGTTTCTGGCCGTTTGAGCAGACACATGCACATTTGTGGCCTGCAGGAGGTCATTTTGCAGTGCTCTGGCAGTGCTTCTCCTGCTCCTCCTTGCACAAAGGCGGAGGTAGCGGTCCTGCTGCTGGGTTGTTGCCCTCCTACGGCTACCTCCACGTCTACTGATGTACTGGCCTGTCTCCTGGTAGTGCCTCCATGATCTGGACACTACGCTGACAGACACAGCAAACCTTCTTGCCACAGCTCGCATTGATGTGCCATCCTGGATGAGCTGCACTACCTGAGCCACTTGTGTGGGTTGTAGACTCCGTCTCATGCTACCACTAGAGTGAAAGCACCGCCAGCATTCAAAAGTGACCAAAACATCAGCCAGGAAGCATAGGAACTGAGAAGTGGTCTGTGGTCCCCACCTGCAGAACCACTCCTTTATTGGGGATGTCTTGCTAATTGCCTATAATTTCCACCTGTTGTCTATTCCATTTGCACAATAGCATGTGAAATGTATTGTCAATCAGTGTTGCTTCCTAAGTGGACAGTTTGATTTCACAGAAGTGTGATTGACTTGGAGTTACATTGTGTTGTTTAAGTGTTCCCTTTATTTTTTTGAGCAGTGTATAATCAGTGTATTCAGTACTCAAATATTAATTTGTTCCTTGTGCTGTTGGATTACTAAATGCAAAGTAAATTGTATCAGTATATGTACTTATCTATCTAGTGCAGTTGGGACAGTGGTCGGTTGTGAGTGAATGTATTAATGTCCTCTATGTTGTTAGTGTATGCAGCATGATGGACTGACTGGTTTAAATGTGTCTGATATGAGAATGTGTGTATATGTGTATCCTGGATGGACAAAGTTATATTATATTACATGTATTCTATTATATTCTATTCTACTATAATCTCTGTACTCAGTATTCACACTTACTATACACACTATACTCAAGAACTTTAACATAACATAAATAACATGTAGTTGAGTTTGCCATTGATCTGTGCCAAATGCCAAATCATATCAGGTCACTTTTATTAAAATGTAGGAATATACATGTCAAATGTACTTTGTGAAGGGATTTGATTTGGACTTTTGGTCATCTTCAAAAATCGTAACTGTAGAGGGTCTATACATTTCTCCAGTAGAAGTATTTAGACTGTGTTGTCTCTGTGTGTGTAGGATCTGAAGCAGAATGTGAGCCGGCTGAACCAGACAGCAGAAACCCAACTAGAGGAGACTCAGGACATCCTGGTCGATGCTGTCAATCTAGCAGAGGACATGAGCAACATCACCTCTGTAAGTCACACCATAACGCCACATTACCACCATATCTATATCAAATAAAGGGGATATACTGTATAACTGCAATAAAGTAGCATTCCCTTATTGTGTGAATGTGTTGATTTAATCTTTATTTAAGCAGGAAGTCACTTTACATTTAAAAAAATTGTGCTGTGTTTTAAAAAGACTGTATTGCTTGTAGGATCTGTGTTTGAACTGGTTTCTCTCTGTGTGTGTGTGTGTGTGTGTGTGTGTGTGTGTGTGTGTGTGTGTGTGTGTGTGTGTGTGTGTGTGTGTGTGTGTGTGTGTGACCTGTACAGCAGCTGGAGGGGGCCAAGGACCAGCTGGAGCAGTGGAACCCCATGTTGAGGAAGCATGTGGACACTCTGGTGATGGAGCTGAGGAAGAGAGATGCTCTGGAGCTGGTCTACAAGGCTGAGGACCACGCCCGGGAACTCAGCAAGAAGGCCCAGGGTCTGCAGAGGTGTGTGTGTGCGTGAACTTCAACATATGTATCTTTGTCTATGTTTTTCAAAATGCCTCGTCATCACTAACATTAGGCCATAGAAAAAAATACTAAATAGATATACAGTGATGGAAAAAAGTATTTGATCCCCTGCTGATTTTGTACGTTTTCCCACTGACAAAGAAATGATCAGTCTATAATTTTAATGGTAGGTTTATTTGAAAAGTGAGAGACAGAATAACAACAAAAATATCCAGAAAAACGCATGTCAAAAATGTCATAAAATGATTTGCATTTTAATTAGGGAAATAAGTATTTGACCCCTCTGCAAAACATGACTTAATACTTGGTGGCAAAACCCTTGTTGGCAATCACAGAGGTCAGACGTTTCTTGTAGTGTGCCACCAGGTTTGCACACATCTCAGGAGGGATTTTGTCCCACTCCTCTTTGTAGATCTTCTCCAAGTCATTAAGGTTTCGAGGCTGACGTTTGGCAACTCGAACCTTCAGCTCCCTCCACAGATTTTCTATGGGATTAAGGTCTGGAGACTGGCTAGGCCACTCCAGGACCTTAATGTGCTTCTTCTTGAGCCACTCCTTTGTTGCCTTGGCCGTGTGTTTTGGGTCATTGTCATGCTGGAATACCCATCCATGACCCATTTTCAATGCCCTGGCTTTGATGGTACATGGCCCCGTCCATCGTCCCTATGATGCAGTGAAGTTGTCCTGTCCCCTTAGCAGAAAAACACCCCCAAAGCATAATGTTTCCACCTCCATGTTTGACGGTGGGGATGGTGTTCTTGGGGTCATAGGCAGCATTCCTCCTCCACCAAACACGGCGAGTTGATGCCAAAGAGCTCCATTTTGGTCTCATCTGACCACAACACTTTCACCCAGTTGTCCTCTGAATCATTCAGATGTTCATTGGCAAACTTCAGACGGGCGTGTATATGTGCTTTCTTGAGCAGGGGGACCTTGCGGGCGCTGCAGGATTTCAGTCCTTCACGGCTTAGTGTGTTACCAATTGTTTTCTTGGTGACTATGGTCCCAGCTGCATTGAGATCATTGACAAGATCCTCCCGTGTAGTTCTGGGCTGATTCCTCACCGTTCTCATGATCATTGCAACTCCACGAGGTGAGATCTTGCATGGAGCCCCAGGCCGAGGGAGATTGACAGTTCTTTTGTGTTTCTTCCATTTGCGAATAATCGCACCAACTGTTGTCACCTTCTCACCAAGCTGCTTGGCGATGGTCTTGTTGCCCATTCCAGCCTTGTGTAGGTCTACAATCTTGTCCCTGACATCCTTGGAGAGCTCTTTGGTCTTGGCCATGGTGGAGAGTTTGGAATCTGATTGATTGATTGCTTCTGTGGATAGGTGTCTTTTTTACAGGTAACAAACTGAGATTAGGAGCACTCCCTTTAAGAGTGTGCTCCTAATCTCAGCTCGTTACCTGTATAAAAGACACCTGGGAGCCAGAAATCTTTCTGATTGAGAGGGGGTCAGATACTTATTTCCCTCATTAAAATGCAAATCAATTTATAACATTTTTGACATGCGTTTTTCTGGATTTTTTTGTTGTTATTCTGTCTCTCACTGTTCAAATAAACCTACCATTAAAATGATAGACTGATCATTTCCTTGTCAGTGGACAAATGTACAAAATCAGCAGGGGATCAAATACTTTTTCCCCTCACTGTAATAGCGATTTAGTCCATACATGTACAGTACATCAGCCTAACTTCCTCTTCCTGTATGTAGCTCTCTAGTGGAGGTGATGAATACCACTCTGAACGCCACCAGCGCAGAGCATGGCAACTCTAACATCAGAGCTAACGTCCAGCATGCAGAGGAGATGGCTAACCTAGCCAACCTGACTGCTACTATGGCCCTCAATATGGTGAGTCAACACTCATTTAGTGGACATCAGTATCAACATCAAATAATAGAATAACTGGTCCCAAATCTGTTTGTGCTGTCTATGGTCATTGTCATGCCAAACAATATAGGATTTTGCAAGACAGCACAAAACAGATCTGGGACCAGGCTATAGAATAACCACTGCTACATTGGATGTGAAGTGTGTTGTGGGTCAGAAACCTGCTAGCTATAGGAGTGTTGTAAATAACTCTGTGTGTTGACTGTAGACTGTCCAGCCAGAGGAGTCTCTCACTGATCTGGGATCTGAGGCTGTGCAGTGTAGTGAGAAGATTCTGGCTGAGAGTCTAACCCTGAGAAACAGCACTGAGGGTGAGTTGGAGTATGCACACACACACACACACACAACACACAACACGATGCCTTATGGTAGTAAATGATATATGTGTGTGTCCTCCCTAGGTTTTCTGGCTAACATCAGTGATGTGACAGACAGAATGGCCTTGCTGAAAGAGAAACTCTGTAACACCAGCCGTCTCATCCCAGAGCAAGGCGCCCTGCTCCACAGCCTGCCCAACGGTGAGTGGCACTGCCATCTGCTGCCCTGTCAACTCAACTGTCCTTTTATATATCCTTTCTGCTTTAACATACTGTAGACATAAGTCATATATTTAACACTTTATCACAAACTCAGAGGCACGCTAGACAGGGGGGAAACAGTTTGTGTGACGTTGCCTGTTCTGCCCCCTGTAGGCACCAGTGAGCAGGTGCTGGATGCCAAGGAGCAGGCTGCCTTGGCCAACGCTTCCCTACAGAGGGCGCTGGAGCGCCTGGAGGAGCTCCGGGTCAGACTGGAGAAGTCCAGCACGGCTGTGGCACAGGCCAAAACCAGCATCTCCAACACCAACCAGCTGTTCTCCGACTCACAATCCACTGGTGAGACTAATACATCATTCAGACATCCAACTATGGTCCTAGCTAGATTATAGCCAGCAACTTTGTAATGGAAGCGTTTTTCATCTTTGCTTCCGTCCTTTCCACATTAAACGACACTACATTTAAAGGCAAGTAGTGCCCCAAATACCTGTCTAATGCTAGTAAAATGTTATTATCATGTTATCTTGTCATATCACTTTAGATTTCTAGATAATAATGTGACTAACAGGAATGAGTAAGATGATGTAAGTATCCTGAACCTGTCCTATCTGTTGTCCTTCTCAGCCAGGACAGCTGAGTCTAAGCTGAAGGAGGCAGAGAGTCGTACAGAGAGACTGTATGACCGTCTCAAACCCCTGAAGACCCTGGGGGAGAATCTGAGCAGAAACCTGTCTGAGATCAGAGAGATGATCAACCAGGCTCGCAAACAGGCTGCCTCTGTTAGTCACTTCTACACACACACACACACACACACACACACACACACACACACACACACACACACACACACACACACACACACACACACACACACACACACACACACACACACACACACACACACACACACACACACACGCCCTCTGCTTTTAATTGTAATCCTGTTTATGTCCTGCTCTCTCCTGTATAGATCAAGGTGGCAGTGCTGGCAGACAAAAACTGTGTGAGGGCCTACAAACCTGAGGTATCCTCCAGTAACTTCAACACTCTTACCATGACCGTCAAGACCAGCGAGCCTGACAACCTGCTCTTCTACATGGGCAGCAGCTCCAGCGTAAGTCACACACTGACACGTACTGAATATCCCATGACGTACCTAATCATGATTACCCATAAGTCCGTTTTAAACTAAAGTCTACTGTATTTAATCTACATCCAACCAGATGGTTGATTTATAACTACAGTGGGGGGAAAAAGTATTTGATCCCCTGCTGATTTTGTACGTTTGCCCACTTACAAAGAAATGATCAGTCTATCATTTTAATAGTAGGTTTATTTGAACAGTGAGAGACAGAATAACAACAAAAAAATCCAGAAAAACGCATGTCAAAAATGTTATAAAATGATTAGCATTTTAATGAGGGAAATAAATGTGTAAAGTAAATGTATAATTTTACGCTGAATATCAGGTGGACTTCATGGCGGTGGAGATGCAGCATGGCAAGGTGGCATACCTGTGGGACGCGGGTTCAGGCCACGCCAAGCTGGAGTACCCCGACGTCCAGATCAACAACAACAAGTGGCACCGCATCAACGCCACGCGCTTTGGGAGGCACGGCACACTGTCAGTCCACCAGCTGGAGTCAGAACCCCTGCCCGCGGTCAAGACCACCTCACCAGGCTCCGCTACGATCCTGGAAGTCAACAAGTCCACCCTAATATTCGTTGGTGGCCTGGGAGGCCAGATCAAGGTACAGTATTAAGATCTGTCTTGGTATTTTTCACTCAGCCATGGTTCTAGCCAGCACCTTGGGTCCTTGAGAACTTGAACTCATTCAATTCAAGTTGATTCAACATATTTCATGATGTTTTCCCCACTAATAAAACAGTGTAATCTAAAACAACTGATTCAATCTCTTTTGTGTCTACAGTCCTCTGTGGTGAAAATGACCCAGTTTAAGGGCTGTATGGGGGAGGCGTCGCTCAACGAGAAGAACATCGGGCTGTGGAACTACGCTGAGAGGGAGGGCCAGTGTCGCGGCTGCTTCATGAGTCCGCAGACAGAGGAGACGTCCTTCCACTTTGATGGCAGTGGCTACTCAGTGGTAGAGAAGCCCCTCCGCTCCACCTCCACCTCCATCGTCATGCTGTTCAAGACCCTCTCCCCCAACGGCCTGCTGCTCTACCTGGCCTCCAACGGCACGGTACGCCCCCTGCTGGCCCACACACTCTACAACCACACTGAACAGTCTGTATTTGTAGCCTAGCTAGCACATAGTGGTCAGCTATTATCCTCTGGTGTAATTCAATTCACCTGTGGGCGATTGATGAGATTAATGTGTATATTTGTCATTCCAGAGGGACTTCCTGTCCATTGAGCTGGTGGAGGGCCAAGTGCGTCTGACCTTTGAACTGGGCTCTGGCCCTCTGACCCTCACCTCCAACAAAGCCTACAACACCGGCAGCTGGTACAAGATCACCCTGCAGAGGAACAAACGCAAAGGTGGGTCAAAGGTCATAGGCTCATATTTATAGGGTAGAGTTGACAACTAAACATTTTTGGGGTCACATATTCTTCTTCTCATTTCTCCCTTGCACTTTATGGACACACAATTCATACCCCTATTGTGTTGTAGTTAACCTGGTATAATGTCTATGTCATGTAAAGTATTGTATCTCTCCCCTCCTAGTTTATATGGCGGTGATGGCGGCAGATAACTCATCAGAGAAAGAGATCATGGAGGCGGAGTCTCCTGGAACCGCCTCCGACCTCAACCGCTCCGACCTGGACCCAATCTACATCGGGGGACTGCCCATGTCTCGCCCTATCAGGTACTGGAACTACTTTGGCGCATACTTCACCTACCTGCAAGATATTCCTAGTTGATATGCATTTGTATTGCTGTCATTAATATATATTTGGTGGAGCTCCTACTTATTATGTAAATATTGAGCTTAGTGTGTGAATTGGTGTGTTTTTGTATTTTTTCAGTTTTTTTACATTAAGTAAAATAAACGAGGTAAATTGTGAATTTAATTATTTTTGCAGGAGACAAGTAGTAGCACGGTCCTATGTGGGCTGCATCAAAAACATGGAGATCGCCCGCTCCAACTTTGACCTGCTCCGAGACTCCTATGGTGTCAAGAAAGGCTGTGTGTTAGAGGTAAGAAAGGCTGTGTGTTAGAGGTAAGAAAGGCTGTGTGTTAGAGGTAAGAAAGGCTGTGTGTTAGAGGTAAGAAAGGCTGTGTGTTAGAGGTAAGAAAGGATGTGTGTTAGTGGTAAGAAAGGCTGTGTGTTAGAGGTAAGAAAGGCTGTGTGTTAGAGGTAAGAAAGGCTGTGTGTTAGAGGTAAGAAAGGCTGTGTGTTAGAGGTAAGAAAGGCTGTGTGTTAGAGGTAAGAAAGGATGTGTGTTAGTGGTAAGAAAGGCTGTGTGTTAGAGGTAAGAAAGGCTGTGTGTTAGAGGTATGAAAGGCTGTGTGTTAGAGGTAAGAAAGGCTGTGTGTTAGTGGTAAGAAAGGCTGTGTGTTAGAGGTATGAAAGGGTGTGTGTTAGAGGTAAGAAAGGCTGTGTGTTAGAGGTAAGAAAGGCTGTGTGTTAGAGGTATGAAAGGCTGTGTGTTAGTGGTAAGAAAGGCTGTGTGTTAGAGGTATGAAAGGCTGTGTGTTAGTGGTAAGAAAGGCTGTGTGTTAGAGGTATGAAAGGCTGTGTGTTAGAGGTATGAAAGGCTGTGTGTTAGAGGTAAGAAAGGCTGTGTGTTAGAGGTAAGAAAGGCTGTGTGTTAGAGGTATGAAAGGCTGTGTGTTAGTGGTAAGAAAGGCTGTGTGTTAGAGGTATGAAAGGCTGTGTGTTTGAGGTATGAAAGGCTGTGTGTTAGAGGTAAGAAAGGCTGTGTGTTAGAGGTATGAAAGGCTGTGTGTTAGAGGTATGAAAGGCTGAAAGTAAAGAACCTTTCTTCAGGGGCCTTCTTCCTCTCTAGACAAATTAAAGGTAGACTCAGCAATATTGGGAAGAGTGAATAGTGACAGTCTTGGCATTTGAATTTTTCTGTTGTCGATTTCTGTAAAGAGGAAGATGCCCAGCAGTACATGATAATGGCATATTGTTGAGTCATCTTACACTGAATGCAAAAAGACTTTCCATATTCCCTAAGAGTAACTTGTGTGTGTGTTCCAGCCCATCCGCAGTGTGTCTGTACTGAGAGAGGGCTATGTGGAGCTGCCGTCTGTGTCTCTCGACCCCCAGGGGGAGCTGTTGGCCTCCTTCTCTACCCGCAATGACACTGGCATAATCCTGGCAGGCTTCAGCAAGGCAGGCACCCGCAAAAGCAGACAGGCTCGCCAGGTAAGGCCACAGATATACTGTGATAAAAAATGAGACATTATAAGAGCTCATACAAGTTCATTAGTAATAAATCTTTATAATGTTGCCAAAATAACTTATGGTTCAACCGTATATTGACCATGTTTTCTGTGTGTTTGTGTCCAGCCCTTCCTGGCAGTCATGCTGATTTCGGGGCGCTTGGAGGTTCACGTCAACATGGCAGAGGGTGGGAGCATCCACAAGGTTGTGGTCAAATCACGCTCTGGGAGCTTCAGTGACGGACAGGAGCACTCGGTCATCCTGCAGAGGAACAGGAAGTGAGTGGCACCAGGAAGAGGGACTGATTAACCTGTAACATCTGTCATGATTTTATGCTGATGGATGGCTCAGTCATTATAAATGATGTCATTTGAAATTATACTTCCGCACACACGATTATCTGCATTTATCGTGTTGCCTGTGACCTTATTCAATAACTTTCTATGCTGATGTTATACATAGGCCTACCTTCGGTATGATACAAAGGATGGATATATATAACAACTGCCATGGGATTAAATCAACTTTGAAATGGCCATTGAACAGCAGTAAATATTGCAGATTGTATCTTTTAATAATCATATTGTCCAGTATGGAATAATATACAAGAAGTCTATTCTAAGATGAATAGCACTGCGTTGTTATTATTGACACTGTGTGTGTCATCCATCCAGGATGCTGGTTGTACTAGTGGATGAGGACCACCAGGAGATGGTACGTCTGTCCTCAGAGAAGGCCTCTCTGAGCCTCACCTCTCTGTACATGGGCGGGGTCCCACCAGGAGAGGGCGCCGGGCTGCTCCGAACCACTTCCTCCTTCTACGGCTGCATCAGGAACCTGGCCCTGGACGCCAAGTGAGTCACACACCCAGTACACTATGATACTTCATTTGTCACACTGTGCTGGAGCAATTCATGTTTTTAATCGAGGATGCCATAAGTATGTTTGCAAGGCTAAGCATTATCTAGAGGAATATTGTTTTGGGTCGCTGTTAACAAGGAGTATGACATCCCTCCTCAATTGGGGCCTTGGTGGTTACTCTTTGGTCTGACCCGTGTTGTGCTGTGTCCCTATAGGTTGTTGGACCTGTCAGCTGCTGTGAGGTACCACAACGTGGACATGGACAGCTGTCTATTGGAGGAGAGGCCTAAAAGGGTCCTCCTACCTGACGACGCTGACCTAGAGGCCGAGCCCACTCCGGACCCTGCCAGGACCCCTCCACCACCCCCCGGCCAGCTCAACGCGCTCACCCCCGGCACACTCACGGTACAGCAGACACACACACACCTCTTATCTATTGGGATTTACTGTACGGTAGCTCTTCAAACAGGTCACCATGTTGTCACAGATAGTACCTCGTGTTGTCCGTCATCGTTCTGTGGTCCCTCTGTTTGTCTCCAGTGTGCATCGATGGACAACACCTCATCCATCCCAGAGGCCCAGCAGTTTGGCATCTCCAGACACAGTCACATGGTCCTCAGCATCAACCCCAACACAGTGAGGAGGAGGTCAGTACTGAGGCTCGTTGAACTACCCTCTCCCTTCAAAACATCAGATTACACAGCATGGTTTTTATCAGAGATCATATTCTATTTCATTTCTATGATTGTCACGATTTTATATTCATTTCTTTAGGGATCCTCACTTCATAGTGTTGGATCTAATTTGAGTCATGTTAGCCTTGATATCAGTTGGCCCATAGCTATTTGTGTAAAACAGGTTCAAGCCAGCATTCCAGTATATTGAAATGGTGTAGGAAGGTGTTCTAGCTGCTTAGCTAATACTTTGCCTTGGTGTGCTCGACAACCATCATACTTAGTACTCTTCCTGTAATGGAGAGCATAGGCCTATACTTTTGACCATGCAGTGTATGTGGACACCCCTTCAAATTAGTGGATTTGGCCATTTCAGCCACACCCGTTGTTGACAGATGTATAAAATTGAGCACACAGCCATGCAATCATCATAGACAAACATTGCCAGGAGAATGGCCCGTACTGAATAGCTCAGTGACTTTCAACATGGCACCGTCATAGGATGCCAGCTTTCCAACAAGTCAGTTTGTCAAATTTCCACCCTAGAGCTGCCCCGGTCAACTGTAGGTGCTGTTATTGTGAAGGAGCAACAACAGCTCAGCCGCAAAGTGGTAGGCCATACAAGCTCACAGAACGGGACCGCTGAGTGCTGAAGTGTGTAGCGCGTAAAAATCGTCTGTTCTCTACCAAGATCCAAACTGGCTCTGGAAGCAACGTTTTATTACAAAAATACAACTTAAACTCATTGAAATTGACCCTAAGAGACACATGTAAGAAGGGGTGTCCTATGATGAGCCTCTGTTGGCTGTCATGGACAAAGTGGAGTCGGGAGTTTTTGAAATTAGGTTTGATGGCTGAGCAGCCGCACACAAACCTAAGATCACCATGCGCAATGCCAAGCGTCAGCTGGAGTGGTGTCAAGCTTGCCGTCATTGGACTCTGGAGCAGTGGAAACGCGTTCTCTGGAGTGATGAATCACGCTTCACCATCTGGCAGTCTGATGGACTAATCTGGGTTTGGCGGATGCCAGGAGAACACTACCAATGCATAGTGCCAACTGTACAGTTTGGTGGAGGAGGAATAATTATCTGGGGCTGTTTTTCATGGTTCGGCTAGGCCCCTTAGTTCCAAAGCGAGGTCCATACAGAAATGCTTTGTCAAGATTGGTATAGAAGAACTTGACTGGCCTGCACAGAACCCTGACCTCAACCCCAACGAACACCTTTGGGATGAATTGGAACGCCGACTGAGAGCCAGGCCTAATCGCCCAACATCAGTGCCCGACCTCACTAATGCTCTTGTGGCTGAATGGAAGCAAGTCCCTGCAGAAATGTTCCAACATCTAGTGGAAAGCCTTCCCAGAAGAGTGGAGGCTGTTATAGCAGCAAAGCGGGGACCGACTCCATATCAATGCCCATGATTTAGGAATGAGATGTTCGACGAGCAAGTGTCCACATACTTTTGGCCACGTCGTGTAACATACAGGATAGTGAATTGCCTCTTAAGGCCATCATCGTTGATTGCTTTTCTCTGAGCATGAGTGCATATCTCTTCATTAAAGAGAAGAATTATAATAGCCTCCCCAAGGTCTACCTAATTTCCTGTCTCGGCTGTGGCCCATTCTCTTTGTTTAAATATTTATTATTCACGAGGCACAAACGAGCAGGGCTAATGTTACACATTCCCATTGACTTAGCTAGAACTCTTCTCAAGTGTTTCGCTGTAGCGTACATTGTTTGTGATTGAGAGGAAGGCACAGTTCAATTAGCTTGGTCCCAGATCTGCTTATGCTTTTGCCAACTCCTATTGTCACTGTCATGCCAAACATGTTGTGAGACCCGGCTAGGGTTGGTGGATGCATTCATCAATATATGATTATTATGAGATTGGTTGGCACTCCTAAACAAATGTCCACTTCAATTGTGTATTATTGACAATTATCCACAAATTGTCATCTCCATTCATTGTCTATATATAGGTCTACCAAAGCATTAACAAAAGTCTTTATCTTACAGTAAATCATAGCTACCTCAAAATATAGCTTTGTCAGTAGCTTAAATACTTCCTATCTCTTCTCGCTTCTCTCCCTGACAGTTTCTCTCTGGAGCTGTCGGTGCGTACCTATGCCCAGAGTGGTTTGATCTACTACATGGCCCATGCCAACCAGATGGACTACGCCACTCTGCAGCTGCTGGGAGGACATCTGTTCTTCACCTGTGACAAGGGCAGCGGCCCTGCCACCGCCACCTTCCCTGTGCCCGTCAACGATGGCCAGTGGCACACAGTTAGTGACTATACACCCTTTTGGGCCAAGAGCGATAGTAGATTGCAGTGTTTGTTGTCGATTCAGGGGACGCATAACAATATTATTAATGAATACAAAAGCTCAAGTATGTCCCAATTCAAGTTCGTTTCAGATCATAACTGAAGGCAGTGATATTACCATGCAGGTTGTCATGACTCTCCTGACTCTCCTGACCCTTCCTGACCCTTCCTGACTCTCCCTGACTCTCCTGACCCTTCCTGACTCTCCCTGACTCTCCTGACCCTTCCTGACTCTCCCTGACTCTCCTGACCCTTCCTGACTCTCCCTGACTCTCCTGACCCTTCCTGACTCTCCCTGACTCTCCCTGACTCTCCTGACCCTTCCTGACCCTTCCTGACTCTCCCTGACTCTCCCTGACTCTCCTGACCCTTCCTGACTCTCCCTGACTCTCCTGACCCTTCCTGACCCTTCCTGACTCTCCCTGACTCTCCCTGACCCTCCTGACCCTTCCTGACCCTTCCTGACTCTGTGTCCAGGTGAAGACAGACTTCAATAAGAAGAGTGTGGTTATCAGTGTAGATGGCCAGCCGTCAACTCCAGTGCCGGCTAAAGGAAACACTCTGGATGTGGAGAACAAGCTGTATCTGGGAGGACTGCCCCAGACCTACAACGCCAAGAAGATAGGCAACGTAAGTTAAACTACAACACACAACATGCACTGATTGTACAAAACATTAAGAACACGTGCTCTTTCCATGACAGCTTTCATCTGGTCAGTCTATGATCCCTTATTGATATCACTTGTTAAATCCACTTCAATCAGTGTAGATGAAGGGGAGGAGACAGGCTAAAGGATTTTATAAACATTGAGACATGGATTGTGTATGTGTGCCATTCAGAGGGTGAATGGGCAAGACAAAAGATTTAACTGCCTTTGAACGGGTATGGTAGTAGGTGCCAGGCGCACCGGTTTGTGTCAAGAACTGCAACGCTGCTGGGTTTTTCACGCTCAACAGTTTCTCATGTGTACCAAGAATGGTCCAGCAACCAAAGGGCATCCAGCCAATTTGACACAACTGTGGGAAGCATTGGAGCCCACATGGGCCAGCATCCCTGTGGAACGCTTTCGACACCTTATAGAGTCCATGTCCCAATGAATTGAGTCTGTTCTGAGGGCTAAGGGGGGTCAACTCAATATTAGCAAGGTGTTCCTAATGTTTGGTATAGTCAGTGTACTTCCTATTCATGCTGAAATATAGTTTTTATATCATTGTTTGTGTTGAAAGCAGGTGGTACATTTTCTGCTGAGTAAATGTTTATCCACAACCCCAAATGTTAATATTTATATTCCCTCATGCAGGTGACCCATAGCTTGGCAGGCTGCATCCATAAGGTGATGCTGAACAGTGTTAAGCTGGACACCCAGAGTCCAGTGTCGGAACAATCCACTGCGCACTGCTTCGCCGCAGCCCAGGACGGGACCTTCTTCAATGGGAGCGGATACGCTGCTCTGAGTGAGTACTAACGCCCATACACTCCATACTTCAAGCCAAAGACTCTGGGAAGCGAAAACCACAAAAAAGCCACTTAAAAATGTTTCTGCCAACTATATTTAAAAAGTCTACATTTCCACATCCTTTCTGATACATTTTCAACCGGAATAATGCTTAGGATGAGATCATTTTAACAAGCTCAATACATAGCTACATTTAACATGTTTAAAAACATGAACGGGAGAGCCTTAATGTGTCGCCCTTGACTGTATGGTTTGTTATGGTTTGTCCCCTGCAGTAAAGAATGGGTACAAAGTGGGCTCAGATATGGAGGTGGCTCTGGAGTTCCGCAGCACAGTGCCAGATGGAGTCCTCCTCGGGGTCAGCAGCGCCAAGGTGGACGCCATCGGACTGGAGCTAGCCCACGGACAGGCGGTGTTCCACGTGAACAACGGTGCCGGGCGGGTGTCGGCCACTTCGCGGCTGGGCTGGTGGCTGTGTGACGGCCGCTGGCACACCCTGCTGGCAAAGAAGACCAAGAACGCTCTGAGTCTGACCGTGGACGGAGTCACGGTGCTCACCGACAACCCCCACCCCCAGTCCACCTCGGCTGAGACCAAGGACCCGGTCTACGTGGGAGGCTTCCCTGGTACGTTCCCCCTCTAGAAAACCTTCAGTCTCTTTCCACAAACAACCACTATACCCTAAATGCAAGACACTTCACTGGACTGGGCCTTTGTCACCCCTTTGCTTTGATGTTGATCAATTTCAGTGTCAAGTAAATTCATTTGTTAGCACCCATGTATTGACATCTCTTTTTCTTTTCTTTTTACAGTCGGCGTGAAACAGAACTGCCTGACATCCAGAATGCCGTTCCGTGGTTGTATGCGTAACATCCGCTTGATCAAGGGTCACATGACCAACATCCTGGACTTCAGTACCGCCTTCACCCTCCAAGGAGTGTCACCCCACTCTTGCCCTAGCACCGCCACATAACCTTGCCACAACCATACCAGAACTTTACCAGCCATACCAAACCATATCGAACGCTATGACCCTGTGATTTGACCATCGAAATTTGACCTATGAAATGACGTCCATTTGTAATGTTTTGTAAAGAAAGATTGAAGTAATGTTTGATCAATGTGAAAATATTTGTATTTTATTTTTTTAATCAACTCATTTTCTAACATGATTCCAAGTGTTGGTGTGCATGTTCTTTTGTGCATTTTGACTCCCCCAAATTAATTGGACAATAGAATGTCTTAGTTTTTATATGTGATGTTCTAGAAAATTAATATTTGTTAATAAAATACTTAAAAAAATATAGCTTACTTACATAAAAATATATCTGTATTGTAGTGAAGTCATAGTTGATCTGTAGGCTCCATCACTATTGGCCTGCCCACATATTATGCAGTGCATAACACACTTATCAAAGCTGCTTCCAAAGCTGTCATCCTTCTGATATTATCCGTTCTATACCATGTTTGTTTGTCTTTCTGCATAGTTTCCCAGGAGTACCTGCAGAATAATGTTCTGAATCTAGTGTTCTTGCTATTTTGGGGGAGAAAGTGAGCAGAATCTTTTGTAACATATTTCACAACACAGCTCAGGCAAGTGAGAAAGACAACTCAATTTTTAACTTGACGTTATATTCAGTTGTTACTGTGTCAGATACATTGTGCCACTTGGCCAAAACTGTCAACAGTGGTCAAATAATATTCATAAAATAAATGCAAATTAAAAAAATGCTAAATCAGTATTCTATATACAGAAAATACACACATAGAGTCTATGGTGCACAATCATTTACAAAAAAATGTTTTCACACTGGCTTTGGAAGGATGAAAATAATAAAAAAAAAGTCCTGCACAACGTCATATCAACATTACGACCTTTGTCGATGCATTTGCTGCAGGTTAATTTGGAAGCACAGAATACTTTAACAACAAAAACCACAGGCTGGCAAACATTGAATTCCTAAGACCACAGAGTAAAATAAAGTGGAGAGAGGTTGATTGGGCTAAACCATACATGCCCTGTAAGTAAACATTCACAAGTTCATAAGCAAGCGAGGGCTAGCCTGGTTAAACCAGACTGAACACTGCGCTTACCATCGGTTGAAATTAAACGATGGTGAAATGTAGCGAAATCAGTTTGGAAGCCAGGCTAACAGGCAAACACTGCTATGTAGGGCCTTTTTTTTATGGCCACTCTATGCCTTTTCTCCTTTCCTTCATTAGAGGAAGTATTGTAAGCACTCCCCAGGCATGCAAAGTCAGTTTAGTTCATTAATAATGCATGTCTCTTATGTAGACCGGACATACAGGATTAGTTGAAAGGGTTGTTAAGTCATAGTGTAGTGTGTACATTGTTTTCTACAAGTCACATGTACAACATTCACAGTCCATTGGGGCGGGGCGATGTGTCAGGAGGGAGATGTTTAAGTTCTGGACCTTTTTATTTTAGTGCTCAACATGCAAATCCAAAAAGCAAAAAAGGTGGCCTTGACAATAGCCTGAATCGTTGGTCACAGTCCTGATGTGGGCCTACGTCTCAGTACTCTGAAACCACTTCCTCTCCTTAGTGGTCATCAAAGACATGAGCTGACAGGTGAAAGGACTGGATAGGTTTCCACTATGTTGTTTTCACCTGCCTTGTCCTGATCAGTTCTAGACACAGATCAGTGGTAAGCAAGACAGGAGACCATGAAACGAAGCTGTTACAACGTTTCAGACGGAGCCAATGTCTGTATTCAGTATCAGGTCATCCCATCTCCACGTGTCCCTCACCATCATGAACTCAACAACCCAAACTGCTAGTCTTCTGAATCTCCTCACTCCCAATGCTTTTGCAATCAATATGCTGCTCTTATAAATGATTAAAAAAAAGTTATATGGAGTATGTGTAATAATACAATAAGCAGGATAAATTAGTGGTATAAATATAGCAAGTAAATGTTAACTGGGTCTTGCATGAAGTGGTATCTAATAGTGAAATGGTAGTGTAAAATAAGTTAGTGTCCTCAAAAGGCACTGAATTGGTAGAACAACCCAGGAGGTGAATATCTGGCACAAAAAAATTCAAATGGCAAGCAATGGGATGTCGTCAGTCACATATGGGGGGCATGTCTTCACAAAGCTGTCCCACCTCCAAATACTTCCATCCAGAACCCAGCTAGTCAGAGTATAGAGATCCTGTCCTATTTAGTAGTTTGTTATAAGGTTCAATCCCACGAACATGGCCTATGCTGAGTCCTTCCTTCAGGAGGAGAATGTCTCTCTCCATAGTTCCTCTTTCAGCTCTTGCTCTTTTTAGTGGTCCATAGTTCAGGATAAAACCTCAACTGAACCTATAGTCAACAAGGCCTCCATGCATGCTCAGTTCACCAGGACAACCACAAGAGGGCAGTGGTACAGTTTGCTGACTGTGTTGAGTGAGTGAGTCCTCATTTCTCACGTGGTCTTGGGTTTTAAAAGCCATTCACAGTGCGGATTCACATGGTACACGTCTAGTAGGTGAGTCTCAGGGTCCAAGCAGCGCTCGCCTAGAGAGAAAAGTCTTGTTTTAGTTCGATTAAAGAAGACAGAAATGACAATAATACTTTGTTTGAAAATAATTTGAGTAAAACAGTGATGTAATCATATATACCTATGTTTCCTCCGACCTCAAACAAATACTGTACTGGCCTCTGGCTAGTGCTTCTGGAGCCACGACTGCGAGATAAAAAAAGATAATGATTTGAATAAACCCAGACATCCCTATAGTATGCATTAGCAACATCAACAGAGGCATTGAAGAAATAAGTAATCATCACTCTTCCTCCACTTACCCGTTCTCATAATCGAAGCGCGCCGTCACATCTTTGGCCTTGGTCTCATTGTCCAACTGGATCGCCATGGAGATCTTAGCGTGTAGTGGGGCGTGAACCCTGATGACCCCTTCTCGGAGGTCAGTCAACTGTGGACAAAGAAAAGACCCAACTTCAATTCAAGTCCCATTACATGAGTAAATCTCATGCTGAAAGGTACTGGTGACCGCATCCAATTAGGTACTGTCAGGAGCAAGCATACACCCAATAGCCTATGATATTGTTGTCTAGTCAAACTAACATCGAGAATAAATCTAATTGACCATTTCAAGTTGGGGTTAAAGTAGTTTAGAGTCCATAAAGTCAGTAATCATTACCTCGCTCCTCTCAGTCTTCTCAGCGTTCCTCTTCCTCATCAGTAGCAGCTTCCTTTTGGTCTTCTCTGAGCTGGGTGGCTTCTTGCTAGCCTCATTCAACTTCCTCACGTGGGAGATGAGAAAGCAGGGCACCTGAGGAGAGAACAATATACCTATTAATCTCTCCATCCTCCCTCTCTTTCTCTTCACTTTCTCCCCTTCTGCCCGGAGGCTTGATGATTTGGCCTATAGTGACATTGCATTTTCATTGCATTTTCATTGTACTATGCATTGTATTCTAATAGGTCAGGCAGCAGTCCCCAGATGTGGGTCAAGCTGCTCTTCGTCTCTTCGCATTTCATACAACGTGCCTGGATCACTTCCCTCATTGTCATAAAAACTTTATTCCAGTAAAACAATGGTGAGCTCAGCTTTCAGTCTTGTTTAACCAGGCTCAAGGTTTACATAAAAAATGACTTATCTTGAATTACTGAAAGTGAGGTTTTTGTTCAGCGAAATTACAGAAGTTGTACTGGAAGTCTTAAAATTGCAGATGCTATGCTGGAGAAGTATAGATTAGAGGTCGACCGATTATGATTTTTCAACGCCGATACCGATTATTGGAGGCCCAAAAAAAGCCGATACCGATTAATCTGGCGATTTTTTAAATGTATTTATTTGTAATAATGACAATTACAACAATACTGAATCAACACTTATTTTAACTTAATATAATACATAAATACTATCAATTTAGCCTCAAATAAATAATGAAACATGTTCAATTTGGTTTAAATAATGCAAAAACAAAGTGTTGGAGAAGAAAGTAAAAGTGCAATATGTGCCATGTAAAAAAAGCTAACGTTTAAGTTCCTTGCTCAGAACATGACAACATATGAAAGCTGGTGGTTCCTTTTGACAGTCTTCAATATTCCCAGGTAAGAAGTTTTAGGTTGTAGTTATTATAGGAATTATAGGACTATTTCTCTCTATACGATTTGTATTTCATCTACCTTTGACTATTGGATGTTCTTATAGGCACTTTAGTATTGCCAGTGTAACAGTATAGCTTCCGTCCCTCTCCTCGCTCCTACCTGGGCTCGAACCAGGAACACATCGACAACAGCCACCCTCGAAGCAGCGTTACCCATGTAGAGGAAGGGGAACAACCACTCCCAAGTCTCAGTGAGTGACGTTTGAAACGCTATTAGCGCACACCCCGCTAACTAGCTAGCCATTTCACATCGGTTACACCAGCCTAATCTTGGGGGTTGATAGGCTTGAAGTCATAAACAGCGCAATGCTTGAAGAATTGCGAAGAGCTGCTGGCAAAACACACGAAGGTGCTGTTTGAATGAATGCTTATGAGCCTGCTGCTGCCTACCATCGCTCAGTCAGACTGCTCTATCAAATATCAAATCATAGACTTAATTATAACATAATAACACACAGAAATATGAGCCTTTGGTCATTAATATGGTTGAATCCAGAAACTATCATTTAAAAAATGAAACGTTTATTCTTTCAGTGAAATACGGAACCGTTCCATATTTTATCTAACGGGTGGCATCCCTAAGTCTAAATATTCCTGTTACATTGCACAACCTTCAATGTTAAGTCACAATTATGTACAATTCTGGCAAATTAATTACGACCTTTGTTAGGAATAAATGGACTTCACACAGTTCGCAATGAGCCAGGTGGCCCAAACTGCTGTATATACCGTGCCTGCTTGCACGGAACGCAAGAAAAGTGACACAACTTCCCTAGTTATAAGATATTAACTAAATATGCAGGTTTAAAAATATATACTTGTGTATTGATTTTAAAGAAAGGCATTGATGTTTATGGTTAGGTACACTGGTGCAACGACAGTGCTTTTTTCGCAAATGCGCTTGTTAAATCATCACCGTTTGTCGAAGTAGGCTGTGATTCGATGAGAAATTAACAGGCACCGCATCGATTATATGCAACGCAGGACACGCTAGATAAACTAGTAATATCATCAACCACGTGTAGTTAACTAGTGATTATGTTAAGATGGATAGTTTTTATAAGTTTAATGCTAGCTAGCAACTTACCTTGGCTTCTTGCTGCCCTTGCGTAACAGGTAGTCAGCCTGCCACGCAGGCTCCTCGTGGAGTGCAATGTAAGGCAGGTGGTTAGAGCGTTGGACTCGTAAACGGAAGGTTGCAAAAACGAATCGCAGAGGTGACAAGGTAAAAATCTGTTGTTCTGCCTCTGAACAAGGCAGTTAACCCCCGTTCCTATGCCGTCATTGAAAATAAGAATGTGTTCTTAATCTGACTTGCCTAGTTAAATAAAGGTGTAAAATGTTTTAAAATAAATAAATGTATATATATTTTTTAAACTTGAAATCGGCCCCAATTAATCGGCCATTCCGATTAATCGGTCGACCTCTAGTATAGATGTAATCTATCAACCACCAATTTGGGAAATTGCAGTCCTACTGTAGTTGAATAACACCCTGGTCTGTCCTGATGAGGCCAGATGACTGTTGATGAGATATGTTTGGGGGTAGTGAATGTGTCGTGGTGTGTGTGTGTGTGTGTGTGTGTGTGTGTGTGTGTGTGTGTGTGTGTGTGTGTGTGTGTGTGTGTGTGTGAACGTATCCCATCTCTATGTGTTCAAGGAACATGTGTACGCGTGTGTTGCAAACTCACGGTCCAGAGCAGTTCTTGGTATGTGATGAGTAGCCGTACGAGGTGGGCCGCCCCGGCTGCCCCCTGCATCTCCTCCTGCTTGGCGTTCTTGCCCCGGTAGGTGAAGAGGTTGGGAGCCACGATCATGGACACGTTCCACAGACTCATCCTGTTCTTCTCTTCATAGGCTACCACCTTCCTCAGGAACTCCAGCAGGGCCTGGAGGGGCACAGTGGGGTTAGACTGGGTCTTTGTATGTGTGTGTGTGTGTGTGTGTGTGTGTGTGTGTGTGTGTGTGTGTGTGTGTGTGTGTGTGTGTGTGCCTTCGGACTTATTCCTTCAAGAAAACAGGTTCAACCTTTGCACTGGCACAATCACTGGGTAACTGTGGCCTACTGATCCAAAATGTGCCCACACTGAAACACATTCTCATATCTTATCCTACACACGTCATTTTATATACTGTCCACTCAGGAAGAGAAGACGTCAGTGGGTTGTCACCCGTTTTCCCTTCACACCTTCAAAAACCTCTTATCTAAACTTTATACAATAACCCATTCATGGGACGATACTTAAACATGGCTGTTGCTCTTCAAGTTCACTTCAAGTGTGCCAAGTTAAGTCATCACTGACTGCCTTGACTGAGGCTTGAGCAACACTTCATGGTCGTTTACATGTTACGAAGACAACCTCTCCTTAGAATGGAATGTTAGTCACTCATGGTTGTGACTATTGGCTTATGAGTCATAGGAATGCATAGTTGGACACAGTTGCCCAGTTGAAAATAAACTCTTAGCCCCTGTACTTATTTGAGCTATTTTAGGACTGGATATGTGGGATAGGTGTGTGCTTGTGTGTAGGGTTGTGAGGTCACAGTTGAAAGTGTAGTCTCTCAGTCCATGATCATGAGTCTTGGGATAGCTACAAAGGATGTGAACCCTGATCTTTAGGGTCATTAATCAAAGATCATGCTCACCTTGAGTGTGTCTCTGTTGGGCTCAGGGAGCAGCATGATGAGGAGGTGCAGGGCCTGGATCTGGTGTCTGGGAGAGGAGACACCTGAGGAGGGACAGAGGGGAAAAATACACTGATATCTCTGCAAACACACACACCTTACCAACTGGTGGAAGTGTTGTTGACTGTTATTGACCTCGTTAAGAGTACATTTAAGAGACAAAATGGAAATTAATCATAAATGACTAGCAACAAATATACAAAAGTATATGGACACCCCTTCAAATTAGTGGATTTGGCTATTTCAGCCACACCCGTTGCTGACAGGTGTATAAAATCCAGCACACAGCCATGCAATCTACATAGACAAACACTGGCAGTAGAACTTCCTTACGGAAGAGCTCAGTGACTTTCAACGTGGCAGCATCATAGGATGCCACCTTTCCAAGTCAGTTTGTCAAATTTCTGCCCTGTTAGAGCTGCCCCTGTCAAATGTAAGTGCTGTTATTGTGAAGTGGAAACATCTAGAAGCAACAGCGGCTCATCTGCGAAGTAGTAAGCAACACAAGCTCACAGAATAGGACCGGCAAGTGCTGAAGAGTGTAAAAATTGTCTGTCCTCGCTTGCAACACTCACTACAGAGTTCCAAACTGCCTCTGGAAGCAACGTCAGCACAATCATTATTCGATGGGAGCTTCATGAAATAGGTTTCCATGGTCAAGCAGCCACACACAAGCCTAAGATCCCCATGCGCAATGCCAAGCGTCAGCTGGAGTGGTGTAAAGCTCACCGCCATTGGACTCTGGAGCAGTGGAAACCAGCTCTCTGGAGTGATGAATCACGCTTCACCATCTGACAGTCCGACAGACGAATATGGGTTTGGCGGATGCCAGTAGAACGCTACCTGCCCGAATGCATAGTGCCAACTGTAAAGTTTGGTGGAGAAGGAATAATGGTCTAGGACTGTTCGGGCTAGGTCCCTTAGTTCCAGTGAAGGGAAATCTTAATGCTACAGCATACAATAACATTCTAGACAGTTCTGTAATTCCAACTTTATGGCAACAGTTTGGGGAAGGCCCTTTCCTGTTTCAGCATGACAATGCCCTTTAGTTTCAAAGCGAGGTCCATACAGAAATGGTTTGTCGAGATGAGTGTGGAAGAACTTGACTGGCCTGCACAGAGCCCTGACCTCAACCCCATCGGACACCTTTGGGATGAATTGGAACGCCGACTGCGAGCCAGGCCTAATCGCCCAACATCAGTGCCTGACCTCACTAATGCTCTTGTAGCTGAATGGAAGCAAGTCCCCGCAGCAATGTTCCAACATCTAGTGGAAAGACTTCCCAGAAGAGTGGAGGCTGTTATAGCAGCAAAGGCGGGACCAAATCCATATTAATGCCCATGATTTTGGAACGTTCGACGAGTAGGTGTCCACATATTTTTGGTCATGTAGTGTATTTTACATGTGCTGTCAACAATACTAACCATGGTGATATATAGTACGAAGGACTGAATAATTAGTATCTGCTTACAGGGCAGTAGAGATAAGGGTGTCAGTGAACTATTTTAGTATATGTACAGTGCATTCAGAAAGTATTCGGACCCCTTTGCATTTTCCACATTTTGTTACGTTATAGCCTTATTCTAAAATGGATGAAATAAAACATGTTTCTCATCAATCTACACACAATACCTCATAATGACAAAGCAAAAACAGGTTTTTAGAAATGTTTGCTAATGTATTAAAATCCAAAACATAAATACCTTATTTCCATAAGTATTAAGACCCTTTACTATGATACTCAAAATTGAGCTCAGGTGCATCCTGTTTCCATTCATCATCCTTGAGATGTTTCTACAATTTGATTGGAGTCCACCTGTGGTAAATTCAATTGATTGGACATGATTTGGAAAGGCACACACCTGTCTATATAAGGTCCCAGAAAAACCAAGACATTAGGTCAAAGAAATCGTCTGTAGAGGTCCAAGACAGGATTGTGTCGAGGCACAGATCTGGGGAAGGGTACCAAAACATTTCTGCAGCATTGAAGGTCCCCAAGAACACAGTGGCCTCCATCATTCTTAGATGGAAGAAGTTTGGAACCACCAAGACTCTTCCTAGAGCTGGCTGCCCGGCCAAACTGAGCAATCGGGGGAGAAGGGCCTTGGTCAGGGAGGTGACCAAGAACCTGATGGTCACTTTGACAGAGCTTCAGAGTTTCTCTGTGGAGATGGGAGAACCTTCCAGAAGTCCAACCTTCTCTGCAGCACTCTACCAATCAGGCCTTTATGGTAGAGTGGCCAGATGGAAGCCACTCCTCAGTAAAAGGCACATGACAGCCCGCTTGGAGTTTGCCAAAAGGCACCTAAAAACTCTGACCATGAGAAACAAGATTATCTTGTCTGATGAAACCAAGATTGAACTCTTTGGCCTGAATGCCAACGTCACGTCTGGAGGAAACCTGGCACCATCCCTACAGTGAAGCATGGTGGTGGCAGCATCATGCTGTGGGGATGTTTTTCAGCGGCAGGGATTGGGAGACTAGTCAGGATCAAGGGAAAGATGAACGGAGCAAAGTACAGAGAGATCCTTGATGAAAACCTGCTCCAGAGCACTCAGGAACTCAGACTGGGGCAAAGGTTCACCTTCCAACAGTACAACAACCCTAAGCACACAGCCAAGACTACGCAGGAGTGGCTTCGGGACAAGTCTCTGAATGTTCTTGAGTGGCCCAGCCAGAGCCCGGACTTGAACCCGTTCAAACATCTCTGGAGAGACCTAAAAATAGCTGTGCAGCGACACTCCCCATCCAACCTGACAGACCTTGAGAGGATGTGCAGAGAAGAAGGGGAGAAACACCCTAAATACAGGTGTGCGAAGTTGGTAGCATCATACCCAAGAAGACTTGAGGCTGTAATCGCTGCCAAAGGTGCTTCAACAAAGTACTATGTAAATGTGATATATCAACAACAAAAAATTATATTCATTTGCTAACACTTCTAAAAACCTGTTTTTGCTTTGTCATTACTGGGTATTGTGTGTAGATTGAAGAGGACAAAAAACTATTTAATCAATTTTAGAATAAAGCTGTAATGTAACAAAATGTGGAAAAAGTCAAGGGGTCTGAATACTTTCCAAATGCACTGTATTATTCATACACTTAAATGGTAAGTGTACAGGCCTACATTTGTGTGCACTCACTCTGTGCAGCGGCGAAGGCCGGTAAGTGCTGGAGAGTGAGCAGAGGATAAGGCAGCTCTCTGATGAACATCTTCAACAGGCCCGCTGCGTCATTGTGCCTCACCTGCTCCCAGTCAAACCGTTCCTCATAGAACTTCTGCTCCAGCTCCTGGCGCAGATGCTGCAAATACCAACAGCAAAACAAGAATATACACATTATCTCCACAATGGCTCCTCCTGTGGTTAATCTCAACTCCACGGTCACCTTTGACCCCTCCATAAAAACAAACCACATCCCTAACCATCACCATGTGTGTTTGGGGAACCTAATACCCACATGCTTCCTCTAGTTGAGATCTCATGTGTGTGTAGGGGGGTGACCTGCCATGGTACCTAACAAATCAAAATGGAGGGGAGTGGGGGGGGTACATCCCGTCTTCAGTCTGCTTGTCCTAATGATGAAAGGAGGGTATCCAGTAGGATAATATAAGATGGGGTCAAGTACAGCACTAAATCAAAGAACAAACATATCTTTCCCTTCACTGAAATGTTTTTACAATGGTAGACATAGGCTAGTTACACAGAACATGATAGCTCTATGATTGGTGATTGACAGCTAAAGTATGAAAAGCTCCGGTTTCATCGGTGGAAAAGGGAGAGGGGGTGTGTGTATCTGAGGGGCTTACCTTTACTCTGGATGCAGACCCTGGTACTCTGAGAATCCCCTCTGTTTGTAGTCCTGTCTGCTCCAGCTTGGACAAGAGCTGCAAACACAAGCATACACATTTTGCAAACAACAAATTTAACAAACCAAGAGGGACATTTCTATGTGAACTCGACTCTCACCTGTAAACAAAATCAACCAAATCTGACTGCATTCGTTTCCTCTTCCTGGTTTTCACCAGACAGGGAAGTCATTTTTGTGCAAACTTTTTTTTTTACAGGGAGGTCTTCAAACCACTAACAAAACAGCATTCAATTCATATTTACAACTAGAGATAAAAGCGGACACAGATTCGGTCGCTGGCCTTTGATGTTTGTTCTCCATCGCCAAACTTGTTTTGTGCTATTGAACATGACTCACACCTGGATTGGGGACTTCAGTCATCTCGTCTCTACAGAAAGATGCCAGCGACCTGAGGTAAACGCTGTCAGATCCACCATCTCTCACACACCTGGTCCACTCCAAAAGACACAACCCTCCTGTTTCCCGCCCCTTTGTGACGACTGATAAAATATTTCCCTTAAAAAAGGTGCACTCCGTAACTTCTCTCAACAGTAAACTGTGTGGTACGAACACTTGATCATTTTTGTTTAGGAGGGCTTAGGGATCTTTGCAAGTGCAATATGACAGATATGAGAGAAAATACAATTGTATTTTATGACAAGCTTTGGATCCCAAAGGCTAACTATCTGTTTACTAGACCACACAAAATCTGCATTCTGAAGCAATGGTTTCCAGAAACCACTTTCCAGGTGTGCAAAAGATAAACCAAAACTGATATAGCAGTGAACAATTGCTTCAAAGAAAAGTCCTATAATTCCCTTTCAGGAGCCACTTATCTACCAAATCCATAAAACATCACCTTGATACCCAATCCTCTAGTCATTTACTATACGTGGTCTGTAATTGTAGTCAGTCTAGACAGTCAATGTGACTTATTTTAGGTAAATTCTGCGTAGACTGGAATTTGACTGCTGGTAACAGGGTTATTTGTGCCTTAACGCTCAGCTATGCCAAGGTTAGGTCCGTGCCACTGGCTGGCAGCTGCTGGGACTCTACACAGTCAGATGTTATTTTCAGTACAGCTCCTTATATACAGTCCCAGATATATTTCTAACATATATGAGCTATAATAGCTATAATAACAGATTCTATTACAGCTAAGACATTTCAGCTTTTCATTTCTTATTAATTTGTAAACATTTCTAAAAACCTAATTCCACTTTGACATTATGGGGCATTTTTTTCCCCTTTTTATTTAACTAGGAAAGTCAGTTAAGAAGAAATTCTTATTTTCAATGACGGTCTAGGAACAGTGGGGGCAGAACGACAGATTTGTACCTTGTCAGCTCGGGGATTTGAACTTGCAACCTTTCAGTTACTAGCCCAACGCTCTAACCACTAGGCTACCCTGCCGCCCGAATTGTGTGTAGGCATTGTGTGTAGGCCAGTGACAATCTCAACTTAATCAATTGTAAATTCAGGCTGTAACACAACAAAATGTGGAAAAAGTCAAGGGGTGTGAATACTTTCTGAAGGCACTGCATATACCATCCCAGACATATTTGTAAAATATCAGAGATAACATATTCTATGATAGAAATGGACAATAACTAAACATCCATCCCTAGCTGACATGACAACACAAATGAAAATAACAGGAGAGGCGATAGGTCCTTGGAGGGAGCGGTCCGTGTGTGGGCATCCCCTGACACATATTACGTTAACACAAAACAGTAATGGCCAGCTGAGGAGGAGGAGTCAGGGAGTGATGTGAGGGGTCCTGGGAAAGGGTTGCTTCAGTAGGACAAGCATGATGGAAGGGTCGAGGGTCAGGATAGTATGGGTTAGAGGGGGAGAGTAGAGCTGGGAGGATAAACCAAAAATGTATATCGACATGACAAAACCGACCACTTATTGTGGACATTTTCTGATATCGTTCATTACGATAAAAAAACCTATTGGGCCCTACTAGAGAAATGTGAAGTTTTAAATGAAATAAGTTTCTAATATGGCTGATTGTTAATAGGAAAATTGATAGGTACAACATTCAAAGTATTAGTAGAAGTTTTAAGGGTAATATAAAAAAAAACAACAGTGCACATGAATGTTATAAACGTATTGTTCAATTTATTATTATTGTAATAATTCAGTCAATTTATAACGATATGAATTTTTGTAAATATCGCCCAGCTCTAGGTGTGAGTAGCTCTGAGAGAAGGAGGGAGTTGGGGAGCAGAGACAGAGGGAGAGAGAGAGAGAGAGAGACACACAAAAAGAGAGACAAAAGAGAGAAAGGAAACGAGGGAGAGAGAGATATAGGGAGAGTTTAACTGACCCATAGAAGTATAGGAGAACTGGCAACGCACAATAACCCCATATAATTTTCCATTGGGGAATAAGCAGTGATTTCCCCCCAGTATAATTTCTATAACTGTATTACTATAACCAGAGGGGAGAGAAGTAAGGGGGGCTTTACCAATACAAATAGAACCAAACAGGTACAGTACCTTTCTGAAGACGAGAGGAACCTTGGACCCGGGGCATTTCTTCTGGTCATTCTCCAGTAGAGTGGTCAGGGGAACTCCAAATATACCACTTTCTGTGGAGGGGAGGGAAAAAAGAGAGTTCAAAACCACAATGACTGTTGTCTATGTAAAAATGGGATGTGAAACACCAGGGTTGTGTTCATTAGAGCACGCAACTGAAAATGTCTTAAAACATCTTGCAACATAAAACAAAATGTTTTATTTTACAGTTTTCCACATAAACAGTCCCGCTCTGTTTATGTGGGGTTTCTTTCGTTTGTTGCCTCATGAACATGACCCAGTTAACCACCCACCTCTAGCCTTGCTGCGTGCTGCTCGGTTGCGTTTGAGCTCAATGCCCAGGCAGTCGTAGAACGTGGTCAGTTCAATCAGAGAGATGTAGCCGATCTTCTTCATGTCCTCACAAGACAGATCTTGGATGTGGGTGAGGCCTAGTTTAGGCCTAGGCAGCTGAAATGTCTATACAAGACAGAAGACAAGACCATGGTCATTCAAAAGAAACAGTCTCGATCATCAACACATTTGATATATTCAAACAGGTTGTCAGAGGTTGGCCTATTGATTAACACGGCTGACTCCAGACCAGACCACACACAGGCACCTACAGCTGGGGTTCAAATCCCCGCTCTGCCACTTTCTGTCCTGCACCATCCCTTCCATATGTCTGTCGCTCTCTCATTTTCTACTGCATTCACTTGTTTTTAAACGCCTTTTGGAGTTCCAAAAGGTCAGAGGTGAGACTCACAGGCAGGTCGGGGTCATCTCTGCGGATGCGTTGGCAGTCCTGGCAGTCCCCCTGGCGGCCCCTGCGGTGGGCAGTGACGCCCTCGGAGTAAGGCACTTGGAAAGACAGGGTGTCAGAGGTCTCCTGAGGGGGAGGGCACTCTGAAACACGTCTCTCCACCGGGGAGAAACTGGGAAAAGCAGGCCGCACTGGAACACACATACAGTCAGAATGACGGGCACATCACCAGCATATTCCCCTATGCAAAGACATCAGTCCAACCAACCAGATGGAAATGATCTATGTTGACGACTTGGTCACAGTCCAATGAGTTTTCCAATCACGTTGACAGAATTAGGTTGAAATAGCATGGAAACAACATTGATTCAACCCACTGGAGTGGTAGCCTCACAGTCGGTTGCGTCAGCCGACCAAATCTAACCAAACTAATAGGGGACATTAAATGGTGGTAACATATTGAGAGACTATAGATTCACCTCTTGAAGACGTCCGGTGGATGCATCTGGAAGGCATGTGTCCATTGGGTGACTTGGGGGACACTGGCAGTATGGGATCAACCAACTAAAAGGATAGGGGACATACATGATCATCATTTATGCTCATTTGGTGTGTGTGGAGTTTGTTTCACAAAGTAAGGATTATCAACAACTAAACATTCGCTTTTTGAAGTGGGACGCATGAAAATATGAATCCTGCTTTAGCATTTGACTATGGTGAAATAAGTCAATTTTCTTCTAAACGATCCCAGGCGTTGCAGTGAAGTGAATTAACACTATCGTTGTGTTCAGCTGATCATCTCATCAGTCACAGTATCAGATGTGTGAACAGCGATGAGGGATATGGCTGTTTCGTTCCAATGCACTTACTACCATATGGCTCTGCAGTACATTTGCTGACATGGGGAGAGAGGAGAGTGGGTATCAATGGAATGTTCAACAGAGCCAGCTGTTTTGTTTTGTTGTACACCTCCTAGTCAGCGAAAAGAGCATGGACCAAACCCCAGTCAGCAGCACTAGGATATAGAAATGTTGCCTTTATACTGTTTCATGTACATAAAATTGCATTTCACAGGTCTGAGAAAGAGCTTGAGTTCATAGTCACCAAAATACTAACATTTGCCTGAATACATTACGTATGAATTCAAATGGTAAGCAATTAAAATAACTACATTAGCTGTAATATTACACTCCACCAACCAAACACAAAAAGAGACACCACCATCTTCCACTATCAGATTTCGACATAACTGGCCATGGTCTTTAATCCATCCTCATTTAGACTGAATGGCCAGTTAATGGATCCAGACTCCATGTCCTTGGGGCCTAAATCCATTTCCTTAATCATACAAAAAAATATATATCAACAGTGGTCTGTGAAGCCTGCCAGTAAGACAGTATTCTAGCTGGAGTAGGGTGAAGGCTTTCTCTGTGTCCTGGAATCAGCTGCCATCCTAGCTGGAACTGAGGGGTGTGTATGACTATGATCCTGTGCCCCCTGCCAGATCTGTGACTCACCCTAGAGACTACTGCCACCGCCACACAGCAGTGCTGACAGGGGGGGACTTCTGGCACTCTTTGGCGTAGGCGCTTTATTAGTCGTATCACCCCTCCCCATTCATTCATGCTGTAAATATCTTAATCTCGATCAAGACTTCATAGCCACACAACAGCCTTTAATAGCCATAGCAGCTAGCTAGCTACTCAGGGTGGAGTCTGCATATTTGTTCCAAATTCCCATGACAACTCTGTGGGATTGCTACCTGGTATACCACCAACGCTTCTACAGAACATATTACAATGCTGCTATGCTATTTGACGTCCTTGGATCTAAGCAGTGCGTGCAGTACACTTCCATCTGAAAACAGTATGGGACTTCCCCGTCGCTCTTCTCTTGCCTGTTGCTCATCCAGATTACAGCTAACAGTCAGTCAGTCAGGGGTCCAGTTCTATTTCCCAGAAAGAGGCAGCTATCTGCTGAGAGCTGCTTTATAGGGTTGGGCAAGCATGAGGAGAACATCCATCTCATCTGACAATGGCCGTGCCAGAGTCACGTATACAGTATATGCCTATAATGGTTCTGGCCCAAACCAACTGGGTTGGTGTTTAAGTACTGGTTGGTAACACACCTGAGTGTTTGAAGCACGTCTACTGAAGCACGTCTCCTTACTCTAAGCCAACTGGGCAACTGGTGGCCCCTTTTGAAGGCCCTTGGATCCATCCCCCCCAAATAAAATGATATACAGTACCAGTCAAAAGTTTGGACACACCTACTCAGTCAGGGCTTTTTCTTTATTTTTACTATTTTCTACATTGTAGAATAATAGTGAAGACATCAAAACTATGAAAAAACACATATGGAATCATGTAGTAACCAAAAAAGTGTTTACAGTAGCCAGCCTTTGCCTTGATGACAGCTTTACACACTCTTGGCATTCTCTCAACCAGCTTCACCTGGAATGCTTTTCCAACAGTCTTGAAGGAGTTCCCACATATGCTGAGCACTTGTTGGCTGCTTTTCCTTCACTCTGCAGTCCAAATCATCCCAAACCATCTCAATTGGGTTGAGGTTGGGTGATTGTGGAGGCTAGTTAAGTTCTTCCACAACGATCTCGAGAAACCATTTCATTTTATGCTGTAGCGTTAAGATTTCCCCTCAATGGAACTAAGGGGCCTAGCCCAAACCATGAAGAACAGCCCCAGACCATTATTCTTCCTCCACTAAACTTTACAGTTGGCACTATGCATTCGGGCAGGTAGCGTTCTCCTGGCATCCGCCAAACCCAGATTCGTCAGTCGGACTGCCAGATGGTGAAGCGTAATACATGAAGCTCCCGACGAACAGTTATTGTGCAGACGTTGCTTCCAGAGACCGTTTGGAACTCGGTAGTGAGTGTTGCAACCGAGGACAGGCGATTTTTACACGCTACGCGATACAGCTCTCGGTGGTCCCGTTCTGTGAGCTTGTGTGGCCTAGCACTTCACGGCTGAGCCGATGTTGCTCTTAGACGTTTCCACTTCACAATAACAGCACTTACAGTTGACCAGGGCAGCTCTAGCAGGGCAGAAGTTTGACGAACTGACTTGTTGGAAAGGTGGTATCCTATGACGTGTCACGTTGAAAGTCACTGAGCTCTTCAGTAAGGCCATCCTACTGCCAATGTTTGTATATGGATATTACATGGCTGTGTGCTCAAGTGGGAACATTTGTTATACTGTATAACGCAACAGTTTTTGTGGCAAAAGCATCAGTTGAGTTGAAAATCCAATGGAAGCCCTTTTAACTTGCATTAGGCCTCAGTTATTTCTATGTGTACTACGTCATCACGTAAAGCCTTTTGTCCACAAAAAGTCAGTTTGATGGAAACATCTCTGGTGGAAAATGTGCATATTGTTTTACGCAGATTCTTAAATGTTCACATGAAAATCTGTCGCAAATTGGACGGAAACCTAGCTACTGATAGTCAGTCAATTAGCCAAGTCAGCTAAAAAAAAAAGAAATTGTGGGTACGCTGACCCGCGAGCAACTGCGGCCCCTCATGATGAGATCAGAATTTTTTGTGGCCCCGACCCCCATCCCTAACACACTGGATTTGGATACGTACTGAGGTTACAGAGGCTTATCTGGCTCTGCCAGAGGATCAGTACCACAAGTGAGATTAGTTTCTATATCTAATTGAATTTAGGCCATAGGAGCACCAAGGGCCAGACATAAGACAGACTTCATGTCAACATGTTTTCTGTTAGGATTTCAAATCGAAAATATATAGACTAACTCCATAAACACAACTGCTGAGTGCTTAACTCAAAGCACCCTTGCCGTAACCCAAAGCACCCACCAATGTATCAGGCGTGGAGAAGACGTCTTGGACGTGTCTGGCCGGTTGCTTGTTCCTCTTCCTCATGGTCAGGGTGTAGTTGTCCACACGCTTCTTCACCATGGCTGCCTGCGAGCGCGTCAGTGTGGAGAGCAGCGCCTCTGCAGGCCCCTCCCCCAACTCCCCCGACACCAATGTGGACAGACCCGCCTCCTGCAGCCACGCCTCCTCAAGCTCGGCCTCTGGAATGTGGAGGAAGAATAATTTAGACAAATCAGTATATAGTATTGATCAGAATCTACATTTGTAACCATCTCTATGGTTTTTCTGTTGCATGCCCGAATGAATACAACCCTGGTTGGTACAGACCATCCATGCTGCCCCTCTCAAGCAGGTCCTCGTGGGCCCGCTCGCCATCCTCCTCGATGTTTTTCACCTCGCTCCAGTAGTCCTCCATGGAGTCCTGTGACGCTGGACGCTCCAGCGAGCTGGAGGGAGAAGAGAGTCTGGCCCCCCTGGAACTCATCCTGCCTAGTAGGCCTATCTCCTGGTACTGCACCTTCCTGGGGTGGGGAAGGAGAAGAGGGGGAGGTCAGTTAGTCAATAGGCTGGTATTGGTGACCCATTTATACGGAACAAAAATATAAAACGTAACATACAACAATTTCAATGATTTTACTGAGTTATAGTTCATATAAGGAAATCAGTCAATTGAAATAAATTCATTAGGCCCTAATCTTTGGATTTCACATGACTGGGCAGGTGCGCAGTCATGTGAAAGGGCTTTATTGCAGACAGAAATACTCCTCAGTTTCATCAGCTGTCTGGGTGTCTGGTCTCAGATTATATCGCAGGTGAAGAAGCCGGATGTGGAGATTCTGGGCTGGCGTGGTTACACGTGGTCTGTGGTTGTGAGGCCGGTTGAACATACTGCCAAATCTTCTGAAAGGATGGCTTATGGTAGAGAAATTAACATTCAATACCCTGGCAACAGCTCTGGTGGACATCCCTGCAGTCAGCATGCCAATTGGACGCTCCCTCAAAACTTGAGACATCTGTGGCATTATGTTGTGTGACAAAACTGCACATTTTAGAGTGGCCTTTTATTGTCCCCATCACTGCCTTGTATAACTGCTTTAATTAGCTGCTGCCTTGGCTAATGGGGATCCATAATAAAGACAAATAAAAACACAAGGTGCACCTGTGTAATGATCATGCTGTTTAATCAGCTTCTTGACATGCTACACCTGCCAGGTGGATGGATTATCTTGGCAAAGGAGAAATGCTCACTAGAACGAATATAAACAAATTAGTGCACAACATTTTATAGATTAAAGTGTGAATACATTTTTTTTATCCAGCGCTTTTTCACAGTTAAACCAACTCTAAATAAAGGATGAATAAATGTGAACAAATAAATGTATGATTATGTCACACAGTTACTCCACATCATGAATCTTTCTAGCGCATGAATTATAGTTCATACAGGCTTGTAAAGCCTGTATGAATGCTTTATGAAGCCTTCATAAGATACACTCCAAACAAAGTGGGACCTAGACCATCTAACAAGCACACTTGTCACAATGATCAATTATTATATTTTTTTTAATTGAACAAATTCTTATTTACAATGACGGCCGAGGAACTGCCTTGTTCAGGGGCAGAACGACAGATGTTTTACCTTGTCAGCTCAGAGATTCGATCCACCGACCTTTCAGTTACTGGCCCAATGCTCTAACCACTAGGCTACAAGTCACTTTAATGAATATCAAAATCAAAAGGAGAAATGCAAGTTGCGGATGGCGTTCCTATAGCCTGTGTATGAACACAAATGAGGGTGCCTGCATGTACGAGCATGCAGGCTGTGTGCACACGTGTGATCACTCCTTGACATAAACAACCCCGTACATCATATGGAATCCATTCGCACTCCGAGAGCCATATCTTTCCCGCAGGTCTGTCTGGTTCTCATTACAACCCCCTAATTATAGAGGGGCATGGTCACATCACAGACCCTTTCATTTCAGATAGGCAGAGTTATGAGTGGTCAGGAGAGCAGCACCTTGATGTGGCCTGTCGGCCCTGTTACCCGGTATAGCTGGCCCCCTGTCTGGTGGGGTCTGATCTGATGGGCCAGGACAATGCTGGGATAGGGGGTTCCTGGTCCAAATAATAATAGGATGGGAAACGACTATGGAAGAGTACTGAGGGCAGTGTCACACAGACAAACAGTCAAACACACACGCGCGCGCACACACACACGCACACACACACTTATTATCTCCACCTCCACAACTGGAGGAGGGACATGAATAGGAGGCGAGGAGGAGGTTCAAGGGGACTTCCCCAGGCCTCTCAGTTGTTTCCTACTCTCTAGTCAGCATGGAAAACCTTCCCAATTTCATTAAAATATGTAAATTGTATTTTCTACTTTGCTGCACAATGGACAATGTTGTTTGCAAGAACACAAAGAGCCACAAATACATCAGTGTTCAGGGAAAACTACCCATGCTGGTTTTGTACTCAAATATTGTGAGTGTGAGTGTGCGTGTGTTTGCGTGCGCCAGAAAGCTGGCCCTGGCCTCACTTAGGGGGATATTATTGATTAGAGTGGTGCATGCTGGGGGTCCGGATGGAGCTTTCAGAGAGGAACTTTGTTTTAATGGGCTTTTGTTCCCCTGGGTGCCCCTCTACCTCACACTCATGATGTTATCACATGAGATTTCAAGGAATAACAAACACTGCTCGTTGAACATCTCATACTAAAATCATGGGCATTAATATGGAGTTGGTCCCCCCTTTGCTGTTATAACAGCCTCCACTCTTCTGGGAAGGATTTCCACTAGTTGTTGGAATATTGCTGCGGGGACTTGCTTCCATTCAGCCACAAGAGCTTTAGTGAAGTCGGGCACTGATCTTGGGCGATTAGGTCTGGCTCGTAGTCGCAGTTCCAATTCATTCTGAAAGTGTTCGATGGGGTTGAGGTCAGGGCTCTGTGCAGGCCCGTCAAGTTCTTCCACACTGATCTCGACAAACCATTTCTGTATGGAACTTGCTTTGTGCATTAGGGAATTGTCATGCTGAAACAGGAAAGGGCCTTCCCCAAACGTTGGACGCACAGAATCGTCTAGAATGTCATTGTATGCTGGAGCATTAAGCCTGAAACATGAAAAACAGCCTCAGACCATTATTCGTCCTCCACCAAACTTCACAGTTGGCACTATGCATTGGGACAGGTAGTGTACTCCTGGCATCTGCCAAACCCAGATTCGTCTGTCAGACTGCCAGATGTTGAAGTGTGATACTTCACTCCAGCGAATGCATTTCCACTGCTCCAGAGTCCAATTGTGGTGAGCTTTACACCACTTCAGCCGACGCTTGACTTTGTGCATGGTGAACTTAGGCTTGTGTGCGGCTGCTCGGCCATGGAAACCCATTTCATGAAGCTCCCGACGAACAATTCTTGTGCTGACGTTGCGTGGAGAGGCAGTGAGTGTTCCAACCAAGTAAAGCACTCGGCGGCCCGTTCTGTGAGCTTGTGTGGCCTACTACTTCGTAGCTGTACTAGCAGGGCAGAAATTTGACGGACTGACTTGCTGGAAAGGTGGCATCCTATGACGTTACCACGTTGAAAGTCACTGAACTCTTCAGTGGGCCATTCTACTGTCAATGTTTGTCTATGGTGATTGCATAGCTGTGTGCTAGGATTCCATGTGAGCAGAATGAAATAAAAATTCATTGGGAGTGCCAGGTGTAGGGCTGGTCTATTGACATGTAGAAATATGCTGTACTTGTTGAAGAGCAGGTTCAGATGCTATACCTCATCTGCACACTTTCACCCCAATCAATGGGACTAGTGTGTGTGTGTGTATGTGTGTGTGTGTGTGACTGAGTGTTCCTTGTTAATTCCTCATTTTAAACAAGATCTATTCTTGTTAAGCATCTGGCTTTATGAGGCACAGCCATACAGGCTGAAGGAAGGATTCAGATCTGTGATTGGCATCAGTACAAGGCCTCTTGTTCACCCTCCAATGCCTTCTGACTGCGAGCCATTTACACCCATCAGTGGACGGCACCACAACAAATCTTCACCCTACACTGCCTGTGAACAACAGGGTATTTTATCTAGCTAGATCACCTGCTATGATGCTGGCACGTAAGGTAATATAAAAAGGTCAGGACCTGTATTTACACTGTGTCTCAGAGTAGCAGTGCTGATCTAGGATAAGGGCCTCTGACTCCTATCTGTCCATTAATCTTATGAGCTTAAAGATAAAAAATAAAAAAAATGATTCTAGATCAGCACTCATACTCTGAGACACTTTGTGAATATAGGCCCATGTTATTTATCTAGAACAGAATGATTATTTGAGTACTCAATTGTCAACGCTTATGCCTTGAGGGGAAAATCTAAAGTCAATAGCAGACCCACTACAAAAGTCACATTGGTTGATCCACAGAGTGGTTCATCTCCAGTCTTCAAAACATCAATAAACACATCTGGTTAAAGCCCATAATTAAAGAAGCCTTATAATACTCAAATAGAGAAGTGTGAGATAAGTAAAGGTATGTATGACACAGACCTTGGCAGCCATTTCCCTTTAGGTCATGTTAAGGAGGTTTTGTAAAGAAATTCAAATTCATGAGTAAGAGTTTTGGACAGAGATATTCCTAACTAGGTGCAAGTAATGTACTGTAGCGAGAGGATGACTGGGTGGTAGCCTAGTAGTTAAGAGAATGGGGCAGTAACCTAAAGGTTGCTGGTTCGAATCCCTGAGCTGACTAAGTGAAATATGTCCATGTGCCCTTGAGCAAGGCACTTAACTCTAATTGCTCTGGATAAGAGCATCTGCTAAAATGACTGAACAATGTGACTACAGTTCCACTACTGTCAATTCAGAGACATTGAACTTAGTACAACCCCTTCAGGTGGTAAGATATAATAAACATTTAAAAAATTGCTCTGAAATATCTCTGCCCCTCATAAAAATCAAACATTTATACAAATACCAAAATGCAAGCTAAGAAGTCGTAATAAGACCACTGGTTATAAACCAAAGTAACGAATGTTCAATGGAAATACCTTAGTGAGTACAATAAGTAACCACCCGCATACAGTCCATGTTAATGTTCCACTTCACGACAATTAATAGGTGAGAACACACACAAACTTACACAACGAGTGTATTTCAGAGGAGGAAAGGGCAGATTACCTTTCAGTTCTTCATCCAGCTGAAGAGAAGAGCGAGTGAACTCTCGTAATGTGAGAGAGGTGCCTGCATGTAGTATATAAACAAAGCTGTTCGAAGCCAGTTAGAGAGAGAGACACACAACTCAATCTCAGAATATCCTCCAATGGACTGAGAGTCTTTGTGGAACACAAGCTCATCTCTCTCACCCCCCCCCCCCCCCCCCTTTCTCTTCCTCCAGCCGTCACTCTGCGGGAGGCACAAGTTTTCAGTGTCCAGCTTTCTCCCCTCCTCCTCCTCCCCTCACTCCACCAGTCTCTTTCTAATCCTCCTCCTCTTTTCCACCCGTTCCCTTCACCCTTTCCCCTGTACTGCTCCCTCTCGACACATTCACTGGTTACCATTCCTCTTCTCTGCTTTCATCTTTATAGGTCATTACATGCCCACCGTGTTAACACCTCTCCCTCTCTTTTCGACAAGAGAGAGAGCGAGAGAGAGAGAGAAAATGGCAGTTGTGGTACATTTTAGAAATGGGCCTTTTTAAGGGCAAACCTAACCCATAATGAGTCTAATTAGGTCCCGTGTGGCTCAGTTGGTAGAGCATGGTGTTTGCAACGCCAGGGTTGTGGGTTCGATTCCCACGGGGGACCAGTACGGAGAAAAAAAAAATGTATGAAATGTATGCATTCACTACTGTAAGTCGTTCTGGATAAGAGCGTCTGCTAAATGACTAAAATGTAAATTAGGGAATAGCACTCACAATACTATTGTAACTTATTTATAAGATCTCTGTAAAGACACTAATTAGTTTATACAGTTCGACTACTCATACTACAAATGCAGAGCACACTTAAATGAGAAAATCAGGGAATACCAAAAACTTCAATTACATTAACATTGTTACACTCAGATGTCTTTTCATAAGTGAATAACTTGCAAAAAGCTCTGCTCTAAACAATAATTTCATTTAAATATCTTCAAAATGTTTTGAAAAACATCCCTTTGGGATGAGTTCCTGTAGAGAAA
Organism: Salmo salar; assembly: GCF_965601325.2. Lineage (NCBI taxonomy): Eukaryota > Metazoa > Chordata > Actinopteri > Salmoniformes > Salmonidae > Salmo > Salmo salar. The sequence continues at coordinate 22,798,024 of NC_138319.1, read as the reverse complement.
TGTGGTTCAGAAATGCTGACGCTTCAAAGTCATTCAAATCAGAGAGAAAAAGAAATATGAAATATTATATTAACGACCAAAGCAGAAATTTCAGCTCCAGGAAATCAGATTGGAGCACGGGCCCCCCCAACATTGTATGTAGGTCAACGGTGACGAAAAGACTAAACTGGAAACATGTGGAGCTGGTCTGGGCTCGATGGAGAGAAAGCAGAGAGTAGAGAGTAGACAGAAAGAAAGAGAGAGGGCACGAAGGTCTGTAACCGGAGTAGAAAGCTCAGGGACCCTCCAATCATCACCTAATTCCTCAAAGAATGTTAACACCAGGGCCAAAGAGCCAAGTCTGCAATCCAACAACAATACCCCCAAAAAGCATAACCATTTACATGTGTTTGGCCTCACTCACTGCATCTTTAAACATGTCAGACCAACAACACTGCTCTCCTGTCTAGCCAATATCCTTGCCCCACTGCTGAAAGGTTAAGTATTGGAAGTGTGCCATCAAAATCTGCCAGAGCTACTCCCTCTCTCTTCTTCCTAAGTTGATAATCAGCTAAAACCTTTTTCCATCTCTCTTATTGATTAAATTGTCCATACACTTTTAGGATAGATGAAATCAAAAGCACATGCGTGCCAAATTGCTGACCTTAGGACATGTGTCTAAAATGTAGAGTGATTGTTTATTTCCTCTTAACTTTAAAGCTGTGCAAATAACATCAACACGTGTTGGTCTTAAATCAGTTTAGAGGTTGAAACTAAAAGCCTACTTTTCCTTAATTAGTCCTCTGGCTGCTAGGGGCTAAAACATCTGGCTTTCCAGAAATAAACTCAAGAGGTCTGGTACATATGGTCCAACTCAGCTTATCGTACATCTACCAGTTTTGTAGGATAACGCTTAAACCCAACCAACAACAACTGCTATCAATAATTTACTCAACCAGCTATAGGCCTTCTCTGTCTATTTCTTCAACAGTCCCTTCAGTGACATAAAAAAGACACAGGGACTGTCCATTTCCAACACACCTGGTCAGAGTGGGGCTAGATTACTAATTTCCGCCCCCACCTCAGCAGCAGATGCACACAAGAGGCCCTTGTTACTGGCTAGTGAAGAGCAAGAGCCTTAGGGCCAATTCTTCTACTGCCGGACACACAGCAAGTCTAGTCTAGCGCCGCAGGCCAGGAGCCACTCTATTTAGTCTGCAGACCCTCTCAAACCTCTCTCAGATCCCACAGATCTGCCTGTGGACATTATGGCCTTAAAATAAGCGAGACACACACACACACACACACACACACACACACACACACCACACACACACACACACACAAAAGATGGGCTGTGTCAGCACATAGAGCGCTCCTCTTCAGTAAAGGGCTGGTTTAAAAGCAGGGGCATTAACAGCATGCTACATCCTCAAACAACAGATCAATAGGAACAAGGCTGTAATGGCTGCCTCTCACTGATTAATACACTTGATTGGGAATGTATAGGTTCCTTGAGTGGTGTGTGTGGGCGGGTGGGGGGTTTGTATGTGTGAGTGAGGAGCGGAAGATAACCAGTCACATCAGTAATGTTTTATAAGTTATAGGGTAATGTTTTGGGTCTCTAAGGGTCATTAGTTAGATAATGGATCTGAACTCAGGACCTGGTCAGTGCTCAAATGCTGGTCATGACATAAGCGATCGTCATCACAAGTCAGGCTGTCTAACAGTGGCTGCTCATGACTAATGTCTACTCTATGGCTCTTCTTAATGGTAATTCATCATCTTGTGTTTTGTCCAGAAATCGTGTTGGGACACGGACAGCCAAATATTCTCATGTATTGCGGGATGAATTCACGTCCTCCTCCCCCACCACAATCTCTATTGTTGATAAGCCTAGCGCTACGTCACTGTCAAGTTTGCTGTTTAAATTGAAAATGGCCGTTAATAATATTGGAAAATGGACGCTCATCCTTCTTCATCAAAGTAGCAACGGTCAACTGAAATTGTTAAAAGGTTTAAAAAACTATTCGGTAACACTTGACATCCAGTGTCATAACACGTTATGACATGGTCATAACCATGTCATAACAGCTGACAACCTGTCATAATATGGTCATAACCCATATATTTCCACCCGTTGTGAAATTATATTGTGTTATTTTATGTCTGGTTATGACACCTACATAAGTGTCACAACCCACATTTATTCAAATGATTTTTTTTCCCTGCTAAGAAGTTTCCCTTTGTTTGAAAGTTTGTTTCTGAAATTGTAAAGAATTCAATACAACAACAATCATGTTTTTTCATCATATATTTCAAATCAATTGTATAAAATACACTTTACGACAATCCTGTGTCACTTTATTTGGACTAAGAAAAATACACTTTATGACACTGTCAAGAAGTATTATGACCATCATGATCATGTAAGCCACTTAGGCCTGTCACGTACATGCCCTTATGTCAGTCATCAGTCACAAAGAGGGTGTCTTGTCCTGCTCCTGCATTCATCAGCAACAGAGTATTGGGTGGGTCTCCATGTGACATCAATGTGCGTAATTACACTGATAATTTAACATGGTCATTTTTTTTTTAAATAAATCATATTTAAAAACACACACACACACACACACACACACACACAATTACCACTACTAACCTGTACCCCCGCTCATTGACTTGGTACCAGTACCCCCTGTATATAGCCTCGTTGTTATTTTATTGTTACTTTTCATTTTATTTTTTACTTTGGTTTATTTAGTAAATGTTTTTTTTAACTCTAATACTTGAAATGCATTGTTGGTTAAGGGCTTGTAAGTAAGCATTTCACTGTCAGGTGTTGTATTCAGCCCATGTGACAAATACAATTTGATTTGATTTAAAAAGGGCTTCAACCACCAAAACCTTGCTCCGTCTCTAGGCCTACCTACGCTGTCACGTTCTCTTGCATAATTCAACAAGTGTGTCAAGAGAAGGATAACCATGCGATATAAAATCAAAACGCTTGGCTCTAAATTAAATCTTAACATTCAGACTTTACATTGTGAGATCAGACATAATATCGCTATAATCCGAGGGTTCATTTTCGGTAGTTGCTGTCAATACAGCACATATAATTTATAAACATTTTAAATGTATTAAATCAAAATTGCACAAATATTAACACCCTTAAAAATAAAGTTATTGGATCTTTGTTCTCTTTTTTGTGATGTAACTGTCGAGACGGTGTGTTAAATCCCAGACGAAGCTGTAGGGTTCTTATAGATGCAACGGAAAGCCAATGTTTTCCATTGAGTCCATTTCAGCCATTACCAGAGTGTGATTGACAGGTCATTACAAACGGTTCCGCGATCGTTACGTTAACGGGAAAAAAAAACGACTGGCACAAACAAGAGTGGGAAAGAGCAAAATGAAAGCAATCAATCCAGCGAGATTTAAGTGACAAGTGGATTTTGCTCCCCTCAAAACAGGAAATAGATGGCTGAAAAGGAGAGGATCCTCAGGTGGGCGGGGTATGCGTGTTGCTAATCAAATGACCTTTTCCTCTATTGTCAAAGCTGCTAGTTACATTACAAACACAGCCTGTAACATCACAAGATGAATTAAGTTAATTGGAAAGGGAAAGGAGCTAATTTTGGGTGTGTTATTATTCATGGTATTGAGGTCCATTGTGAGAAACAGGCTACCTTGATAATGTTTCATGGGGAACTTGAATGCAGCAGCAGATACATCCTGTTTGGCCTGTAAAGATAGCCGTAGTATGGTATGTGTAATCATTACCAAATGGTCAAAGTGTTACCTAATACCGCTTGTAGAAAACATATCTATCTAACCTAGAGATTTAGGGGTATTGGACTGTAAACTCCTGCCCTGTTGACAAAACAAAACAAAAATGGTGAATGAAAATAAAAAGTGAAGTCTTTGAGAAACCACTGAAATGTGCCCATAATACAATGAACGATAGACTTAAGTAAAAAACAACCTTAAGAGAACATTTCCCTAATGAAAATGTGACATTGTTAATGGGTTGAGAAGTAAAAATTCACTTCCCAGTTTCAAGCCATAGACATTTCTCTTGTGGGCAGAGGAGTGGCTGTGGACCATATTGAGTAAATTTGTTTCTATCAAGTTAGGCTACAGGAGCTATTTTAACCTAACCAAGTGCATTCAGTAGAACAAAACAGACTTTAGAAAATGTGATAACATTTGAATCTAACTCAATTTACATAATCAAGCCAACAGGTTAAATATACAGTGCCTTCAGAAAGTATTTATACCCATGACTTATCACATTTTGTTGTGTTACAGCCTGAATTCAAAACGTATCAAATATCATTTTTTGCCCCTCACCCATCTACACACCATACCCCGTTGGTTGTTGATCATTGCTAGACAGCCATTTAAGTCTTGCCATAGTTTTATTATTTAAAATCAGCTTGAAAATCTAACACGGTAGACCATTCCATTCTTGTGGGCCAGCTAAGGAGTATTGGTGTCTCTGAGGGGTCTTTGGCCTGGTTTGCTAACTACCTCAAATAGTGCAGGGTATAAAGTCAGAAAATCTGCTGTCTCAGCCACTGCCAGTAACCAAGGGGGTACCCCAAGGCTCAACCCTAGGCCCCACGCTCTTCTCAATTTACATCAACAACATAGCTCAGGCAGTAGGAAGCTCTCTCATCCATGTACTGTATATGCAGATGATACAGTCTTATACTCAACTGGCCCCTCCACGGATTTTGTGTTAAACGCTCTACAACAAAGCTTTCTTAGTGTCCAACAAGCTTTCTCTATCCTTAACCTTGTTCAGAATACCTCCAAAACAAAGGTTGTGTGGTTTGGTAAGAAGAATGCCCCTCTCCCCACAAGTGTGATTACTACATCTGAGGGTTTAGAGCTTGAGATAGTCCCCTCATACAAGTACTTGGGAGTATGGCTAGACGGCACACTGTCCTCCTCTCAGCGCATATAAAAGCCGCAGGCTAAAGTTAAATCTAGACTTGGTTTCCTCTCTCATAATTGCTCCTCTTTCACCCCAGCTGCCAAACTAACCCTGATTCAGATGACCATCCTACCCATGCTAGATTACGGAGACATAATTTATAGATCGGCAGGTAAGGGTCCTCTCGAGTGGCTAGATGTTCTTTACCATTCGGTCATCAGATTTGCCACCAATGCTCCTTATAGGACACATCACTGCACTCTATTCTCCTCCGTAAACTGGTCATCTCTGTATACCTGTCGCAAGACCCACTGGTTGATGCTTATTTATAAAACCCTCTTAGGCCTCACTCCCCCCTATCTAAGATGTCTACTGCAACCCTCATCCTCCACATACAACACCCGTTCTGCCAGTCACATTCTGTTAAAGGTCCCCAAGGCACACACATCCCTGGGTCGCTCTTCTTTTCAGTTCGCTGCAGCTAGCGACTGGAACGAGCTGCAACAAACACTCAAACTGGACAGTTTTATCTCTTCATTCAAAGACTCAGTCATGGACACTCTTACTGACAGCTGTGGCTGCTTTGCGTGCTGTATTGTTGTCTCTACTTTCTTGCCCTTTGTGCTGTTGTCGGTGCCTAATAATGTTTGTACCATGTTTTGTGCTGCTAACATGTTGTTTCTACCATGCTGTGTTGTCATGTGTTACTGCCTTGCTATGTTGTTGTCTTAGGTCTCTCTTTATGTAGTGTTGTGTTGTCTCTCTTGTCATGTGTGTTTTGTCACAAAAGGCCTTCTGTCCCCGCAGGAGACCTTTTGGTAGGACGTCATTGTAAATAAGAATATGTTCTTATCTGAATTTCCAAGTTAATAAAAGGTTAAATAAATAGAAAATGTATGTGTGGGGTACAGAGATGAGTTAGTTGTAAAAAAATGTTTTTAAACACTTCTATTTCACACAGAGTGAGTCCATGCAACTTGTTAAGCACATGTTTTACTCCTGAACTTATTTCGGCTTGCCAAAACAAAGGGTTTGAATACTTAGACTTTTAATTTCTAATTAATAAAAAAAAATTGAAAGTTAAAACATTACCCCATAATGTCAAAGTGGAATTTTGTGTGCAGGCCAATGACAAAATCTCAATTAAACCATTTCAAATTCAAGCTCGAACATAACAAAATGTGGAAAAAGTCAAGGGGTGTGAATACTTTTTGAAGGCACTGTAAGGGGTTAAATAAAACCTGGAATGACATTGCACTCCAGGTTTTGGAGTATTTTATGGTGATGCTTCGCCATTGTTACAACATTCCTAGTTTTAAGAAGATTCAGCTGTTTTCTGGGGTGCACAGGTGACCATCTGTAACCCAAAACAGATTCAGAACATCAAATTAGGCTTGAGAGGCACTTTTGTAGTCTCTTTTACATAAATACACTTTCACCATGAGAGCTGTCTGCCGTTTTGGTCAGCCTTGCATGTCCATCCCGATCTCTTACAGAATGCACTGCACAAATAATGCTGACTAAATCTAGGCAACATGCAGTAACAGATTACAGTGTGTGTGTGTGTGTGTGTATGTGCGTGCGAGTCTGCTATCATCAACTGCATAGTGATTATTTCCCTTTCAAATTCACACCTCCTGCCGTGCTATGCAAAGCAGTTCTTGTGGGAAGAGGCAGTGCAACAAGGGTGAAACTGTCACACACACACACACACACACACACACACACCAGCAGTATCTTTTTGTACTTTAAAGAAATAATCAAATCAAGCGATATGATCCAAGTACTCTTGTGATTGGAAGATCGTCTCTACATTGAGACTGTTGTCAAGAGCAATGTTATGACTTCAGGGGCTGTTTATAGCCAAAAAGGTCAGAGCTACAGTAAAAACACAACTCTCCATTTAGAAATTAGTCTAGGTACAAAGTATCCGTTAATCTCACAAAATCACAGTTTACTTACTCTCCTTTTTTAATTTGTATAACAGACATTCCTGTCATACAGTAACATAAGTCTTTTAACTCATCCTTTTAAAAACAAACACGTTTCTGAATACAGACATGGGAGGAAGGATTGCATAGTCTGTCATTTACGTGCTGCATATACATATTAAAACAATAAATCCACCATTGCAAATAAACAATTCTCCACCTGATAAATCAACCACTCACCCTCAACTGTTTACAACAGAGTCGCTGTTAAGTGTCCAACTTCTTCCCCTTATTATAGACACTGTTGATATTATACAGTAGCCGTGTATGTTACAGGGGAACATGAGTGCCTGTTTACATGTTCAAAGTCCCTCAGGTGTAGAAATAAAGAAATTGAGAGGATCAGAATCTTTCTATAGTCCAGTCCAAGACTGCTCAGGTACAGTCTAAAGTCAGTTGTTATGGTCTGGATAGCACAAGTCCACTGGAAGCTGATGACTGCCTGAAACTCAGCCAGAACGCACAGGTATACTCTGTATATCGCTCAGTCCTACCTGAGAATAGAGTAGTGGAATGTGGACAGGCAACATTGTCAAAAGGCAACGGAGGAAGTCACTCTTCCTGTCAGTCATTGAGTCATTTCATTTTGGTGAAGTAATCGTTGTCCTATTTCATGTGTTTGAAGGCTGCTATTTCGGTCCGACGTCTTCACCATAGGTAGGTGGTTTCAATTCCACTATGTCAACACTGAGTGAGTCAGTTTGAGAAGTACTTGAATAGTGTACTTTGTTTCGGTCATCATAAGGGGTAAAGTTCAAATACGCCAGTTTCAGTGACCACACACACAATTCAGTTCATTCACGCGTACCCACATTCTTGTTTTCGATAATCCCTTTGTGCACATGTTGAACTATAGACCCTTTTCTCCATTATTGCTTTCTTGAAACCCGTCATTGAAGGCTACATCCTGCAAGTTATGAGTGCCTTGAGGGGATGTGTTCACTCACTAGGTAATAAAGCACTGAGCGGAATGATGTCAGAAACAATGCGCCACACTTGACTGCTATTCACAGACTTTAAGCCCAGTCAATCAAAGTGCATGTCCCTTTACCATGTTATTTTTTCATTTCTACAAAGCATGTACTTCTAATTCATTTCAATCACGGGGGAATGTCAGAAATGATGAAATGTGCAGATAGTAATAGCAATTGATAGAAACTCTCATTGGGTTTTTCTGATCCATTTAGTCAGGCAGAAGAACAACTTCCTCAGGCTTGTCACAGTAGTTCCATGTCACGTTGCCTGAATGAAAAACACGGCGTAAAACACGACAGGTCATTTCCATGTTAACACTAACGGTTCTGGGGGGGGGGGGCAGTGCCCCTGTGACGACAATTTTGGACCCCCTTGTGGCCCCCCTAAATGTGGAATATGAAATAATTTTTACATAACAAATTTTTGCTATCGTTCTTTTTTTACATCCGTTATTAGACAGAAAATGCAAATAAATTGTTGAATGATTATGAACATGTTTTTTTGCCTGCTAATGCCTGCAATGCAGTGAAGAAAATGATATGACAACAATAACGTCTAATGTAACTGGCCCCTCTAACAGTACAACTGGCCCCAGCTTGGCCCCCCTGTTGAAATGGTCTAGAACCACCACTGCATGTTAAATGATCTATGAGCACCAATGTGAAATTTATAGGGGCATATCGAATGTCAAATGAAAGCTAAGAGTCTATATTTTGGGGAAATGAAGGAAGTCAGTATAGAACAAGAAGGCCCACACACTGCGGTGAATTGGGAGCTTTAACAGTGTGCAAGCCTTCATGTTCTATTCTTTATTATTTTTTCAATCAGAAATTTGCTTCCTGCAACTCAAACTCTAAAAAGTTCTGGGACACTGTAAAGTCCATGGAGAATGAGAACACCTCCTCCCAACTGCCCACTGCACTGAGGATAGGAAACTCTGTCACCACCGATAAGCCCACTATAATTGAGAATTTCAATAAGCATTTTTCTACGGCTGGCCATGCTTTCCACCTAACTACCCCTACTGCATTCAACAGCACTGCACCCCCCACAGCTACTTGCCCAAGCCTCCCCCATTTCTTCGTCTCCCAAATCCATTCAGCTGTTGTTCTGAAAGAGCTGCAAAATCTGGACCCCTACAAATCAGCTGGGCTTGACAATCTGGACCCTTTCTTTCTAAAATTATCTGCCGAAATTATTGCAACCCCTATTACTAGCCTGTTCAACCTCTCTTTCGTGTTGTCTGAGATTCCCATAGATTGGAAAGCAGCTGCTGTCATCCCCCTATTCAAAGGAGGTGACACTCTTGACCCAAACTCTTCGAAAGCCAAGTTAACAAACAGATCACCGACCATTTCGAATCCCACCATACCCTCTCCGCTATGCAATCTGGTTTCAGAGCTGGTCATGGGTGCACCTCAGCCACGCTCAAGGTCCTAAACGACATCGTAACCGCCATCGATAAGAAACAATACTGTGCTGTGCTCCCGTGTGGCTCAGTTGGTAGAGCATGGTGTTTGCAACGCCAGGGTTGTGGGTTCGATTCCCACGATTCCCACGGGGGACCAGTACGGGGAAAAAAATGTATGAAATGTATGCATTCACTACTGTAAGTCGCTCTGGATAAGAGCGTCTGCTAAATGACTAAAATGTAAATGTAAAATGTATTCATTGACCTGGCCAAAGCTTTTGACTCTGTTAATCACCACATCCTCATCGGCAGACTCAGTAGCCTTGGTTTCTCAAACGATTGCGTCGCCTGGTTCACCAACTACTTCTCTGATAGAGTTCAGTGTGTCAAAACGGAGGGCCTGCTGTCCGGACCTCTGGCAGTCTCTATGGGGGTACCACAGGGTTCAATTCTTGGGCCAACTCTTTTCTCTGTATACATCAATGATGTCGCTCTTGCTGCTGGTGAATCTCTGATCCACCTCTACGCAGACGACACCATTCTGTATACTTCTGGCCCTTCTTTGAACACTGTGTTAACAACCCTCCAGACGAGCTTCAATGCCATACAACTCTCCTTCCGTGGTCTCCAACTGCTCCTAAATACAAGTAAAACTAAATGCATGCTCTTCAACCGATCGCTGCCTGCACCTGCCCGCCTGTCCAGCATCACTTCTCTGGACGGTTCTGACTTAGAATTTGTGGACAACTACAAATACCTAGGTGTCTGGTTAGACTGTAAACTCTCCTTCCAGACTCACATCAATCATCTCCAATCCAAAGTTAAATCTAGAATTGACTTCGTATTTCGCAACAAAGCATCTTTCACTCATGCTGCCAAACATACCCTCGTAAAACTGACCATCCTACCAATCCTCGACTTCGGCGATATCATTTACAAAATAGCCTCCAATACCCTACTCAACAAGCTGGATGCAGTCTATCACAGTGCCATCCGTTTTGTCACCAAAGCCCCATATACTACCCACCACTGCGACCTGTACGCTCTCGTTGGCTGGCCTTCGCTTCATAATCGTCGCCAAACACATTGGCTCCAGGTCATCTTCAAGACCCTGCTAGGTAAAGTCCCCCCTTATCTCCGCTCACTGGTCACCATAGCAGCACCCACCTGTAGCACGCGCTCCAGCAGGTATATCTCTCTGGTCACCCCTAAAGCCAACTCCTCCTTTGGTCATCTCTCCTTCCAGTTCTCTGCTGCCAATGACTGGAACGAACTACAAAAATCTCTGAAACTGGAAACACATATCTCCCTCACTAGCTTTAAGCACCAGCTATCAGAGCAGCTCCCAGATCACTGCACCTGTACATAGCCCATCTATAATTTAGCCCAAACTACTACCTCTTCCCCTACTGTATTTATTTATTTTATTTATCATTTTGCTCCTTTGCACCATATTATTTATATTTTAACTTTGAACTTTCTTCAAATTATAAATCTACCATTCCAGTGTTTTACTTGCTATACTTTATTTACTTTGCCACCATGGTCTTTTTTGCCTTTACCTCCCTTATCTCACATCATTTGCTCACATTGTATATAGTCTTATTTTTGTCTACTGTATCATTGATTGTATATTGTTTGACTCCATGTGTAACTCTGTGTTTTTGTACGTTGTCGAACTGCTTTGCTTTATCTTGGCCAGGTCGCAATTGTAAATGAGAACTTGTGAAATAAATAAATAAAATATTAGCCCAGCACCTATGCTTTAAGGATGGGCGTATGACCACAAACTTTTCTATAAATGAAGGAACTCAACCATCCTAAAATTGGGTCTAAGCAAAGGCTTTGATTTCTGGTCACATACATGGAAAATGGGGCTTAAATAGCTACTAGAAAAAAGTCTTATGGTATTAAAAATATTTTAAGACAATTATGTTGAAGGCCCTTGACAACAAATATCAACATGTATATTTAGTTTTGCAGAAATGATTTGCATTCTGTAAGAAGTCTTGTCTTGTTATTCTATTACCAAAAACCCACATATTGTTTTTAAAATATTTTTTATTTCTCTACCTACTGAGCGTCGGATTATGAAAGTTCACATAATTAACAAGTAAATGTAGACCTACCAATTAGTTTTTACTGATAACAATTTTGTTTGTGATTAAAGCGCATCCCCTTGGCTTGGGAAAGAGGGAAGTAAGGATTTATCTACAATGTAGTTTTATACATTTTTATGAATTGCAAACCTGCTGTAAAATGAATAAGAGTTCTGGTGAAATGAGGAAGAGGAGGACAGGTCATTATTATTCCTTGGTTTGCCAGTATATATGGGGATGATTTCTGTATTTTGAAAGTTACATATCTTAAAAACTTGGATTGCTGACAAGCAAAACATTTTCGAACCATGTCAACAATGGACTAAGGAAATAAATAAAAAAATATAATTTTATGGAGGAGTTTTCCTTTAAGATCTAATAATGGTTATTGGAGATGGACTCTGAGGGATTGAGAGAGGGGAGCTGGGAGGGCATCAGACAATTCCCTGAAGTACACTAGATGACTGCTCGTCAAACAAAGCATGAGCTGGCACACACCCAGAGAAAATTATTTAGTGTAGAGGTTCTGACTAACGGTGAATAAACTGTAAGCTATAAAAATATAGAGTCGCACACCTGCTCGTCGAACACCTCATTCCAAAATCATGGGCATTATTATGGAGTTTGTCCCCCCCTTTGCTGCTATAACGGCCTCCACTCTTCCGGGAAGGCTTTCCACTAGATGTTAGAACATAGATGTGGGTACTTGCTTCCATTCAGCCTCAAGAGCATTGGTGAGGTCTGGTGATTTGGCCTGGCTTGCAGTCAGTGTTTCAATATAGCCTAAAGGTGAAACGGGTTGAGGTCAGGGCCCTGTGCAAGCCAGTGAAGTTCTTCCACACCGACCTCGACAAATCATTTCTGTATGGACCTTGCTTTGTGCATGGGGCATTGTCATGCAAAACAATCTGGGCTAGACAATCTGGACCCTCGCTTTCTAAAATTATCAGCCGAAATTGTTGCAACCGCTATTACTAGCCTGTTCGACCTCTCTTTCGTATCGTCTGAGATCCCCAAAGATTGGAAAGCTACCGCAGTCATCCCCCTCTTCAAAGGGGGAGACACTCTAGACCCAAAATGCTACAGACCTATATCTATCCTACCCTGCCTTTCTAAGGTCTTCGAAAGCCAAGTTAACAAACAGATCACCGACCATTTCGAATCCCACCATACCTTCTCCGCTATGCAATCTGGTTTCCGAGCTGGTCATGGGTGCACCTCAGCCACGCTCAAGGTACTAAACAATATCATAACCGCCATCGATAAGAGACAATACTGTGCAGCTGTATTCATCGACCTGGCCAAGGCTTTCGACTCTGTCAATCACCACATTCTTATCGGCAGACTCAATAGCCTTGGTTTCTCAAATGACTGGTTCACCAACTACTTCTCAGATAGAGTTCAGTGTGTCAAATCGGAGGGCCTGTTGTCCGGACCTCTGGCAGTCTATGGGGGTGTCACAGGGTTCAATTCTCGGCCGACTCTTTTCTCTGTATACATCAATGATGTTGCTCTTGCTGCTGGTGATTCTCTGATCCACCTCTATGCAGATGACACCATTCTGAATACATATTGCCCTTCTTTGGATGCTGTTACCTAAACTCCAGACGAGCTCAATGCCATACAACTCTCCTTCCGTGGCTTCCAACTGCTCTTAAATGCAAGTAAAACTAAATGCATGCTCTTCAACCAATCGCTGCCAGCACCTGCCCGCTGGTCCAGCATCACTGCTCTGGACAGTTCTGACTTAGGTATTTGTAGTTGTCCACATATTCTAGGTGTCTGGTTAGACTGTAAACTCTCCTTCCAGACTCAAATTAAGCATCTCCAATCCAAAATTAAATCCATAATCGTCTTCCAATTTTGCAACAAAGCGTGCTTCAACTCATGCTGCAAAACATACCCTCATAATAGTTATGCAACGACGCCTCCCACTCTTTCTATTCTGGTTAGAGCCAGTTTGCGCTGTTCTGTAAAGGGAGTAGTACACAGAGTTGTATGAGATCTCAGAACAAGAATAAACTGACGAGTTTCAGAAGAAAGTCCTTTATTTCTGGCCATTTTGAGCCTGTAATCAAACCCACAAATGCTGATGCTCCAGATACTCAACTAGTCTAAAGAAAGACAGTTTTATTGATTCTTTAAATCAGCACAACAGTTTTAAGCTGTGCTAACATAACTGCAAAAGGATTTTCTTATGATCAATTAACCTTTTGTGATGGTTGCTGATAATGGGCCTCTGTACACCTTTGTAGATATTCCATAAAAAAATCTGCTGTTTCCAGCTACAATTGTTCATGTTGTAAATTACTATGTCTACACTATATTTCTGATCAATTTGATGTCATTTTTATTGACTTTTTTTGTTGCTTTTCTGGCTCTAACAATTTCATATACCTTTGACTATTGGATGTTCTTATAGGCACTATAGTATTGCCAGCCTAATCTCGGGAGTTGATAGGCTTGAAGTCAGAAGTAGGCTGTGATTCGACGATAAATTAACAGGCACAGCATTGATTATTTGCAATGCAGGACAAGCTAGTTAAACTAGTAATATCAGCAACCATGTGTAGTTAACTAGATTTTTAGAAAAAAAAAATTTTTATAAGAAGTTTAATGCTCGCTGGCAACTTACCTTGGCTCCTTGCTGCACTCGCGTAACAGGTGGTCAAGCCTGCCACGCAGTCTCCTCGTGGAGTGCAATGTAATCGTTATGATTATGTAATTGTTATGATAACTTGAAATCGGCCCTAATTAAAATCGGCCATGCAGATTAAATCGGTCGACTTCTAGTTTGTACACATGCATATACACACACTCTCATATGTAAATAGTGCCAGACATGCACTCAAACATATACAGTTGGCCTTGCTGTTATGATTTTAGTTGTCCTTGATGTCCCTAGCTTTTCTTTGCATTGTTGTTTTCTGTTTCTTTTTTCTCATGAATTCATTTTCTTGGTTGTTGGTGCATTTGAGGGGTTCTTGGGGGTGGGGAATGGAATTCATTTTATTTTTTTATTATTATTGTATGTTTTCTTTCTGGGGGGTGACTGTGGAAGGGGTCTCGGATGGTTGAGGGACAGCTATGGGGAACTGTGTGTGGGGGGGGGGGGGGGAATCTTCGAGGGTTCACGGTCCCGTTTGTTTGTTTTTTTTGTCCCTTACGGGAGATCTGTCGACGTGCCCTTCAGCAGGGCGTTGACCCTGAATGCTTCTGTGTGTCGCTCTGAATGGGAGTCTGTTGGATGACTGGTGTGGTGTAGTTGTTGAGCGGCTTCACTGCAAGAATATTGTATGTTTTGGATATTCAATAAAAAATGTAAAGGGGGGGGGGCGGAGCTCATTAGAATAATGTGTAAATGTTTCTACCTTTGAGTACCTATGATGTCATTCTGTTACCGGGTGTTGATCCACTTCACTTACTGTATTTCAATAACAGAAAGAGATTTTTCATATCATAGCTGACACTCCAATCTTTCTTCGAATCTTAATTCAGAATAGATATAACATTAGTTTCTGACCATATTTTCAAAAAATAAGGGAGATTGACTGTCATTCTGTTACCAAACTTAGCATCTGCACTGTTCCTCAAGTGTGTTTTAGTCAAATTTTGTGGCAATTGTTAAAAGTTGACTTTTGCATATGGGTTAAACTTAGCAATCAATGGTTTTGTTTGGCATACATTTTAAAGTGAAAAAAGTGAGTCTCAGCATCACTCTGTCACCGTGGAATTGCCCTAAATTGAAATGGGAAGTGTTTTACAGAAAAGCTACCATCGACAACTGACACGTTTGTTGAAGTATAGGACATACAGTTGAAGTCGGAAGTTTACATACACCTTAGCCAACTACATTTGAACTCAGTTTCACCATTCCTGACATTTAATCCTAGTAAAAATTCCCTGTCTTACGTCAGTTCGGATCACCACTTTATTTTAAGAATGTGAAATGTGAGAATAAAAGTAGAGAGAATGATTTATTTCAGCATTTTTCTTTCTTTCTTTCTTTCTTTCTTTCTTTCTTTCATCACATTCCCAGTGGGTCAGAAGTTTACATACACTCAATTAGTATTTGGTAGCATTGCCTTTGAATTGTTTAACTTGGGTCAAACGTTTCAGGAAGCCTTCCACAAACTTCCCTCAATAAGTTGGGTGAATTTTGGCCCATTCACCCTGACAGAGCTGGTGTAACTGAGTCAGATTTGTAGGCCTCCTTGCTCGCACATGCTTTTTCAGTTCTGCCCACAAATTTTCGATGGGATTGAGGTCAGGGCTTTGTGATGGCCACTCCAATACCTTGACTTTGTTGTCCTTAAGCCATTTTGCCACAACTTTGGAAGTATGCTTGGGGTCATTGTCCATTTGGAAGACCCATTTGCGACCAAGCTTTAACTTCCTGACTGATGTGTTGAGATGTTGCTTCAATATATTCACATAATTTTCCTGCCTCATGATGCCATCTATTTTGTGAAGTGCACCAGTCCATCCTGTAGCAAAGCACACCCACAACATGATGCTGCCACCCCCGTGCTTCACGGTTGGGATGGTGTTCTTCGGCTTGCAAGCCTCCCCCTTTTTCCTCCAAACATAACGATGGTGATTATGGCCAAACAGTTCCATTTTTGTTTTGTCAGACCAGAGGACATTTCTCCAAAAAGTACGATCTTTGTCCCCATGTGCAGTTGCAAACCGTAGTCTGGTTGTTTTATGGCGGTTTTGGAGCGGTGGCTTCTTCTTTGCTGAGCTGGATATAGATACTTTTGTACCTGTTTCCTCCAGCATCTTAACAAGGTCCTTTGCTGTTGTTCCGGGATTGATTTGCACTTTTCGCTCCAAAGTACGTTCATCTCTAAGAGACAGAACGCGTCTCCTTCCTGAGCGGTATGACGGCTGCGTGATCCCATGGTGGTGTTTATACTTGCGTACTATTGTTTGTACAGATGAATGTGGTACCTTCAGGCGTTTGGAAATTGCTCTCAAGGATGAACCAGACTTGTGGGGGTCTACAACATTTTTTCTGAGATCTTGGCTGATTTCTTTTGATTTTCCCATTTTGTCAACCAAAGAGGCACTGAGTTTGAAGGTAGGCCTTGAAATACATCCACACCTCCAATTGACTTAAATTATGTCAATTAGCCTATCAGAAGCTTCTAAAGCCATGACATCATTTTCTGGAATTTTGCAAACTTCTGACCCACTGGGATTTTGATACAGTGAATTATATGTGAAATAATCTGTCTGTAAACAATTGTTGGAAAAATTACTTGTCTCTTGCACAAAGTAGATGTCCTAACCGACTTGCCAAAACTATAGTTTGTTAACAAGAAATGTGTGGAGTGGTTTAAAAACAAGTTTTAATGAGTCCAACCTAAGTGTATGTAAACTTCCGACTTCAACTGTAAATAGATTGGCGCCAGGATGGCTTTTCAATTAAAGAGTTTATTGACAGTCAGTCATTGAACGTGCATAAACCAAAAATAGAAAAGTCATCCATAAAGCTAAATACAGCCATCTAAACGTTATCCAAACCTAAAATAGTCATCCAAATACAGTCATCCAAAACCAGAACACAGTCATTCAAAAGGCCAAAACAGTCACCCCCCCTAAAAAGAAGTCATCAAAACACCAAAAATAGCCACCCAATATGGATGTCCACAGATGTCAGTAGTGTGTGTGCGAGAAAACAGCTCTGAAGTCCCAATAGCACACCCTGCAGCCATCAATACCACTAATTATCACAAAGGCGGTTGAAAGCGGAGAGCTTGTCTTTCACCGGCTACAATAGGCACATTCATAGGGAGACACCCGAGTACCAGAGGTTACCATTGTGTGTCACACACAACTCTATGGGAATAAGCTTTGAAAGTAATCCTGCCAGTGACCGAAATGCCCCTACCCACGTGCCGGTGCTGAAACGAACGTCAGCACACACATCAAAAAGGTACACAGACCCACACAAACATCTCCAGCCTTTAGCATGTGGGAATTATGTTACCTGGAAGTGAGACACACACACACACACATCTCAGTGTATAGCAGCACACTCCTCTGTTTTATCTGATCCAATGAGTAAAATTATTTTGTGCCACTTTTCTATTTTCTCACATGATCAGTCGTGGTGGTATGACCAGCTGTGTCCTTTACAATAAATAGCCTTTGATTTACGTGGCCAACAATCGTTTCCTTCTGTGCCACTTCAGAGAGTGTTAGATAGGGAGATTAATTTGAGATTATAAATCAAATGGGTCATGGAAGTGGGCTAATAAACCAGTCAAGAGCGAAAGCTGAGCTCTCCTAAAAATAGACTAACCCCCTCCCAAAAGCACTGGCTTCAGTGGCCTGGATGAAATACAACTATAACAGCTAAAGCAGTGAGTGTCAATGATGTTTTGATGAATTGTCCTGGTGTAATATGGCAAACTTGATTCCAGACAGACTTCTGTTCTTAGACAGACTCTCTCCTTCCTTAAAAGTTATTTCTCAAATCTTGAGATGACTAGTAATTCCATTTTAATGGCATGACTATAATGGGATAAGAGTGGTTGCATACAAAACCAGGACAATTATTTTTTTATTATTCACTACATTTTATCCATAGAATGGTCCTTTGTAGGAAGGTTTGTTGACATTTGCATCTAAAAGCCTAATTGAGAAATACTGAATCAAAGTTGGCATATTTCTGACATTTTGGCCTTTCCCAGGCCTTTTTAAGACTCCATAATGTTTCATCTATAGGTGCTGCATCTCTCGCTCTCTCAAAATTATGTGGACACCTGCTGGTCGAACATCTCATACCAAGATCATTAATATGGAGTTGGTCCCCACTTTGCTGCTATAACAGCCTCCCCTCTTCGGGGAAGGCTTTC
Organism: Salmo salar; assembly: GCF_965601325.2. NCBI lineage: Eukaryota > Metazoa > Chordata > Actinopteri > Salmoniformes > Salmonidae > Salmo > Salmo salar. Next base: position 22,779,761 of record NC_138319.1, on the reverse strand, counting down.
CACTAGATGTTAGAATATTGCTGCGGGGACTTGCTTCCAATGAGCCACAAGAGCATTAGTGAGGTCAGGCACTGATGTTGGGCGATTAGGCCTGGCTCGCAGTCGGCGTTCCAATTCATCCCAAAGGTGTCCGATGGGGTTGAGGTCAGGGTTCTGTGCAGGCCAGTCAAGTTCTTCCACACCGATCTCGACAAACCATTTCTGTATGGACCTCGCTTTGTGCACGGGGGGCATTGTCATGCTGAAACAGGAAAGGGCCTTCCCCATTATTCCTCCAAACTTTACAGTTGGCACTATGCATTGGGTCAGGAAGCGTTCTCCTGGCATCCTCAAGAACCAGATTAGTTAGTCGGACTGCCAGATGGCGAAGTGTGATTCATCACTCCAGAGAACGCGTTTCCACTGCTCCAGAGTTCTATGTCAGGGAGATTTACACCACTCCAGCCGACGCTTGGCATTGCGCATGGTGAGCTTAGGCTTGTGTGCAGCTGCTCGGCCATGGAATGCCATATAAATAGCCGAATCCACTAATTTGAAAGGGTGTCCACATACTTGTGTGTGTGTGTGTGTGTGTGTGTGTGTGTGTGTGTGGTGTGTGTGTGTGTGTGTATGTATATATATATATATATATATATATATATTTTTTTTTTTTTCTCTTCAAGAATTAATGAAAAAATATGTTATTGAAATATTTTTTTTATATTTCAATAACATATTTTTTCATTAATTCTTGAAGAAAAAAAAATATATATATATTTTTTTTTTCTTCAAGAATTAATATACATACATATAGAGAGAGAGAGAACATAATATACATATAAATAACATAAGATACTCTACAGGCATGTAAAAGTTCCAGAGTGGGATATTTGCTAGTTTTAAAATTATGGCCCATTTTATACAGAGAAATTGGCACAGTAGGCTACGTAACCCATCACAGCCCACTTTTTACTTGTATAATGCCACATTTAGCAAATCACCAGCAGAGGGTGACCATTTTGAATCAATTTTCCCATTCACTCTGTTGGTAATGCTTACAAATTGGATCAGAACTTAAAAACTTGTCTTTGTTTCATTCGGAATCACTCATAATGACTAATGGCTGTCTTGTAAAATAATTCCTCTTATAGTCACTTCAGTACATACAAAATGAACATAAGAGATTGCCTACTGTCTGATACAGTTGTATAAACAGCAGAGAGACAGAGAAACACGATGCCCTTAATATTTATCTAACCTTGTACTGGTAGCCAAAGTATAGTCTCATGTGAAAACATGTAGCATTTTTTGTCTTATCAACACACAACTGCCATCAGATTATGATATGATCACCCCAAAATATTTTGACAATTTTTGCCAAAATACCCACAGAAAAACAGTTAATCTTTCACACCAAAAAAGCATCAATTAATTCAAGAGCAAGACCGATTTTACATATCTAAGAACCTGAAAATATCTAAGGGTAAACACCAAATGTGTCTCGGATAATGTTAATATTTTCAGACTTAATGGATGTGGGTGCGCCAACTTTTTGGCATGCCACACAAGACGAGGCTGGCTCCCCTATCGGTGCCTGACCCTGGGTAGCTCGGGGCTGACATCACGATCATCACCCCCCGATGACACACAGGCACACATGCGCACGCACACTGGGGACAAGTGGCCAAACAAAGCAAGCATCTAGGAAAACTGGCCATGCTGGGAGATTAGATGTTCTTGAGTTGTTCAGGTGGGGCAGCAAATGGAATATTCTGTCAGCACAGACATCATGTATTGTACCCACCACAGTACAGGTCAACAGCTCTCACACAGATCCTTGGAAATAGAGTGAATTCTAAAAGAAAGTGTTCAAATAACAGAACATCTAGTCAATGACGTGCGCGAGTTCATTTTCCTGGCTCATGGTCTGATTTAGGTTCAATAAAATTGATTTAAGTACAAGTAATATTTAATCTTCCTTCTTTTGGTCTAATATTTACACAGGTCTAATGCATTACACACACACACGCGCACACACACACACATTTCCCTTGATGTAATGAATTCATAGTTAGAATGGGGAGAGAGCCAGAGAGCCAATGAAAGTGGTCTGAAGAATAAATTTACAGTACAGTGGTTACCTTCCAACTCCAAACACCATAACAGACACAGAGCACTCCATCAATAAATATTCCAGTTCAATGCCAAATGAATGTAGCTCTGCCAATGACGTAAAATACAGCCAACTTTAACATACACACAGCTAGGTTAAATCAGTTTGCAGTCCAAACAGTCCAGGGTCGTATTCATTAGGCAACAAACAGAAGAAAATGGATTGAAACAGGGAGGGACTCCTGAACTTGTTCATAAGAAACGCTGATTTTAGTATTCGCTACGGTGTGCCCTAATTAATAAGCTACTCCCCAGAAATCATAAAATATTGGCGTGTTAAATCCACCACTGAAACCTGAACAATTTGCTATTCCTTTTCTTTATGTGTGTCTATGAAAATGGCTAGTTGTAATGATTTAATAGACATAATCATGGTTGTTATGTTCAATGGTCGTACCCAGACATAAGCGTTTTTAAATGCCACCTTGTGCTATGTGGGGCGACTGCCAACTGACTGTCTGCAAAGTGAGTGTCTTGTTGGACTGACCCCCCCCCCCCCCCCATCTATACAATGTTGTCAGTTTCCTTGGATTAAATATTCAGGATACATAATTATACAGGGTTTTTAATGGTATGTGGTACAGCCTTCCTTTTTTGTAAAGTTATTGAACTGCAGACTATGTAGATGTAAGGTTCAACAATTAGTAAATAGTCAGGTCTCTAAATACCCTGAGGCACCAAATCAAGGGAAGGGTAGAACAGTTTGAGATATCCTATTGTTCAAATTGTTGATTTGAGGCCAGGTAACCATACCCAAATCCTGGCCTAGTGACCTATACCCTTCAGAACCTACAATGTAAAACGGACTTCAAAAATCAGTTCCAGCTAGTAACATCATCCTGCATGTGTCTTCTTATTGCATCCAATAGCGTGTCTTCTTATTGCATCCAATAGCGTGTCTTCTTATTGCATCCAATAGCGCGTCTTCTTATTGCATCCAATAGCGCGTCTTCTTATTGCATCCAATAGCGCGTCTTCTTATTGCATCCAATAGCGCGTCTTCTTATTGCATCCAATAGCGCGTCTTCTTATTGCATCCAATAGCGCGTCTTCTTATTGCATCCAATAGTGTGTCTTCTTGTTGCATCCAATAGAGTGTCTTCTTGTTGCATCCAATAGAGTGTCTTCTTGTTGCATCCAATAGAGTGTCTTCTTGTTGCATCCAATAGAGTGTCTTCTTGTTGCATCCAATAGTGTCTTCTTATTGCATCCAATAGAGTGTCTTATATAGTGTCTTCTTATTGCATCCAATAAAGTGTCTTCTTATTAGCACATGTTTGTTTGACACCCTTGAAAAGCACTTCAGGTCTTGAGGGGGTCAGAACTATGCCCAAGATGTTACAATCCTATATATGGTGGTTGTATACAGAAACCAACAAGACATTTCAGGAGAAACCAATGCATTAACATCTTTAAAGCTTTTTGGATAGATCTAGGCTAGCCTACTCCTCATCACCGCAAGTAGCGAGGCAGTAAACTGACTGCAGAGACAATTTTTTCCCACGCTCTCGCTCTCAGAGCACCTTACCCAGTCCTATTTGTTTAAAAGCTACATCAATACATATGGATACTAACACCATGGTAGTTGTTAAACAGGTCATATACATGTTGTTAATTTATCATGTAGCTTTTTTTCTACAACAAAGACACGGTGGCGTTACCTGCAAGGAGAGTGTCTTGGAGACAGCGGAGTTGCACAGCCCTCATCCACCAAATGTATCCTGGACGGTGCGTATGAATGGTAAGCTGTTAAAATCACACTGCCCGAGTCTATGATTTCCATCGCTGACCGCCAAAATATCATACCAAAGTAGGCGCCTGGCTATTGTAACCGGCCGGGTTTAGTGTACTTCGCATTGGGCACTCGCTACGCTACTCTCTACAGAAAATAAATAAAGCCATCCACCGCTGCCACTCTCGCGTCTGCTCACGGTGAAATCCGACACCACTGCGTCGAGCGTATGGCGCTATCATGCGGCATGTCCAATCGGCTTATTTCCATAAAACGTTTCGTTTCCATATGTAAATTAGATAAGCCTATGGGCAAATGTCAACATTAGTACACGTGTTTATTTTAGCTCGTGCTTCAACCTCTTGTGTATTGTTCTAGATACTTTCCATATCGCTGAATAAATATATAATTCACTAAGTGACAGGATTTGAAAGGTCAGTGGAGATTTTGTATGCCACCGTGTATCTTTCTTACCCCTCTTCATAAATGTTTTATATGTGCAGTTGCTTTGTTTACATTGAGTCAGTTGAGAGATTATAGAAACTCACCACCTCACCTGTCATTGTGCTGCTATGGTCTCCCCTGAGTTCACATAATGGGAAAAGTATGTACCATCCTATACAAGTTGAATAATAAATGGTGTGATGACAGAAGAGAGGTCCACGTGGGGTGTTTCCCCCCTTATTCAGCAAGCTCTCACACGTTACCTGATAGGTAGTGACCTTCCTTATGCCAATGGTATTGAACCAATAGCCTAACAAATGAACAACTCTTGAAAAAAAAATACAAAGACTTTTGATTGTCTTTATTAAGACATCCTCTATTTGAAATTTCTGCCAGATCGACCAGCCTGCCCAAGCCACCTGCAGGCTAGACCCCCACCAGTCTAGTCAATAACTCAACTCTCTCCCAACACTATTTCTTTCGCAGTTCACACCTTTGATTTAGAAAAAAATCAAATACAAAATACAAAAAATAACCACATACACCTCAAATATACATTTACACACAGAAACAGCAAATCCTCCATATAATTAATCTCATAGGACTAATAATACTGTAGAGCTCTTTTTACTTGCACACAATATAGCTGGGCCGCCCCATCCTGTCCCTATGGGTCCACCTCACTGCAGCGCCCCAAACCAACACACCCCACTCAGCTTTAGAATCTTAGTGAAGCATTCATTATTGGTGTCGGGTGTGTTAGGTCAAGGCGAGAGAGACAACCCACAGGACAGCAGACCCCCAGGGCCAGGACTGAGCAGCCCAGCAGCTAGGGATTGCCTAAAGAGGTATCTCCCCTGACTTGGGCATGTTTTCAATACATACTCCTTTAGTCGGAATGTATTCCATATAGTATAGCCGTAATCTTGTAATAAATCAAATCTAGTGATACATAACTTGACATTGGGGGAGGATAACCAAGCTTCAAATTAATGGTAATGCATTTCTTAGCCGCTATAAATGCTTGGTTACACAGATTCTTCAGATAACAGTCTCCAGTATCAACATTTCCAAGCAAACAAAAACAGGGAGAAGGGAGAAGGGAGAATCTGTAGACATGCTGTGATAAAATAACAAAATAACTCTTTGCCAGAATTCAGACAGCTTTCACAAGACCATAACATATGCAAATATGTCCCCTTTTTTGTTTTACACCTCCAGCAGAGGAAGGACATTTCTGAGTGCATGTAATTCAGTTTCACGGGGATATAGTATGTTTTATGTTTATGTTTTGCTGCTGGTGATTCTCTGCTCCACCTCTACGCAGACGACACCATTCTGTATACTTCTGGCCCTTCTTTGGACACTGTGTTAACAAACCTCCAAACGAGCTTCAATGCCATATACAACTCTCCTTCCGTGGCCTCCAACTGCTCTTAAATACAAGTAAAACTAAATGCATGCTCTTCATCCGATCGCTGCCTGCACCTGCCCGCCCGTCCAGCATCACTACTCTGGACGGTTCTGACTTAGAATATGTGGACAACTACAAATACCTAGGTGTCTGGTTAGACTGTAAACTCTCCTTCCAGACTCGCATCAAACATCTCCAATCCAAAGTTACATCTAGAATTGGCTTCCTATTTCGCAACAAAGCATCCTTCACTCATGCTGCCAAACACCCTCGTACAACTGACCATACTACCGATCCTCGACTTCGGCGATGTCATTTAGAAAATAGCCTCCAACACTCTACTCAATAAACTGGATGCAGTCTATCACTGTGCCATCCGTTTTGTCACCAAAGCCCCATATACTACCCACCACTGCGACCTGTACGCTCTCGTTGGCTGGCCCTCGCTTCATACTTGTCGCCAATTCCACTGGCTCCAGATCATCTACAAGACCCTGCTAGGTAAAGTCCCCCCTTATCTCCTCTCACTGGTCACCATAGCAGCACCCACCTGTAGCATGTGCTCCAGGAGGTATATCTCTCTGGTCACCCCCAAAGCCAATTCCTCCTTTGGCCGCCTCTCCTTCCAGTTTTCTGCTGCCAATGACTGGAACGAACTACAAAAATCTCTGAAACTGGAAACACTTATCTCCCTCACTAGCTTTAAGCACCAGCTGTCAGAGCAGCTCACAGATCACTGCACCTGTACATAGCCCATCTATAATTTAGCCCATACAACTACCGCTTCCTCTACTGTATTTATTTATTTTGCTCCTTTGCACCCCATTATTTCTATTTCTACTTTGCACTTTCTTCCACTGCAAATCTACCATTCCAGTGTTTTACTTGCTGTATTGTATTTACTTTGCCACCATGGCCTTTTTTGCCTTTACCTCCCTTATCTCACCTCATTTGCTCACATTGTATATAGACTTATTTTTCTACTGTATTATTGACTGTATGTTTGTTTTACTCCATGTGTAACTCTGTGTTGTTGTATGTGTCGAACTGCTTTGCTTTATCTTGGCCAGGTCGCAATTGTAAATGAGAACATGTTCTCAACTTGCCTACCTGGTTAAATAAAGGTGAAATAATAATTATTTTTTAAATGATGGATGGTCTTCAACTGCAGTAATTTATGACTGAGATGATATGAACCTGACTGGGCATTCAAACCTATCTGTATCCATTCATCATCATCAATAGCTTCTACCAGGTCTTTCTCACTTTTTTGTTTTACATGTTTTGTGTCATCGGGAAAAGCCTCTATCAACCCTTGATGCAGTTTGGAAATCAAGTTTGGAGGTTTGTCAGACTGTCGTAAAATAGCATCTGGCTTGTCCAGTGTTTGCCACACAGAGAGAATAAAGTGTTGTATCTGCAAAAATTCACATCACCTCCTCAAAGACTGGTCTTCCCTGGCTGTCTGACCCTGCTGACACCCCTGTCACCATCTGATCCTCCTAAAATGAGGCATAATTACCTTGGTGTACATTGCATTATCCAATGATAGAATCATTGGTTCAATAAGTGAAATTACCATTAGTCCATGATCCCAGATTGTAGCTTTAAGCTTAAACTGCTGTCCTGTAGCTACTGTAGGTCTAGCCATCAATTCAAGATGGAACTTTTTGTATAATTCCCTGATATTGTTAATATACGGCAGAATTCACCTGAGCTTCATAGACTGATCATCCCTGGCTGTCTGACCCTGCTGGAACCCCTGTCACCATCTGATCCTGCTAAAACCTGATCAGCATAAGATCCTGCTAAAACCTGATCAGCATAAGATCCTGCTAAGACCTGATGATCTGATGAGCATAGTGATGACATAGTGATGACATTTTTTTTTTCTTCCACAGATTATTTGGAAACATTCCTCTTTCTGCTTTGTATGCGTTAGCCTACCTATTATATTAAAAGCACATTTTTCACATTCACACACTCAGAATTCACTGCTAGTTGGGCGGCTAGTTGGGTGTGAGAGTTGAAGTGCGCCTAGTGCGTGCAGTCTCATTGAAGTAGAGTAGGCTGCCTACATGGGCGGAGAATCACGTGGCAGTTATCTTGAATATGAAATTAACTTAAGCATGATTAGACCGTAGTTAACTACAGTGTCTGTAAATAAATATTGATAATGGAAAGAAGTGGAGGGCGCTCAACCAACGTGAGAGTCGAAGTACAATAAAAAAAAATGGGTAATCAATACTAATTGAAAAGGAAAAGGCACAACGTCTTTTCATTTTCAATGAGTTTTGAATACCCATTTATTTGTCTCTGCCTGCAAATACTCCTCCTTAAAAGTAGGCTATATCCTACAGGCCTATGCAAAATGTAGCCAATGTCTCTGTCATCATTGTTTCTGCTTCCAGTTCAGTAGCCTTACCTGCGAGATCAGGTGCAATTGTGGTCTCCATTAAATAGAGGAGGCTAATAGCCTATGCATGGGTGGAGAGGCACAGGGCAGTTATCTTTCCGAGGAAATATACTTCCTAAATAAGCTTTTGATAAGGCTATAGTTTACATAGCCTAAATATTGATCACCCTTATTTCTCCGTCTGAAAATCTTTCAACTACTAAAAGGTAGGCTATAAAAATAGCTCAAGAGTAAGTGCAAGTCTCTCTAACTCTGCTCTCTTCAAACTACATCTAGCATATTGGCTGATATAGCCCTGTAATACAACGTAAGGGCCATGTGGGAATCTCTGGTAATTTAACCTATTTCTTAAGTTATTTCTGTGCGTTTGTTATTGCCTATAGGGTGCAACATTGCTAAGACCATGGCTGGCAAGTGAGCTGCATCACATACGCCTAAAATAACATTGCGGGACTGCGGTTGGGTTTGGGACCAGATCTTGCGGTAGCCGGTGAGAGTTGCTGGCGGGATCGGTCCCCCTAGACCTCTACTGTGCACCATGACAGCGAAGCCTGTAATGTTAGAGATGCTTCTTATTTCGTCAATGTGAAAAGTAGGGAATTAGCTAGGGAAACAGACAGATCACTAACGTTACATTGCCATACTGTCACATCTACTCCTGCTCCTCCCCTCCTGTGTTTGACTTCGCCGGTATACTAACCACCACCGGTCCTGGGATCTATCATTACGCACACCTGGCATCAATCATTACGCTCACCTGCACGTCATCATGAGGCACACCTGGACTCCATTACCTCACTTATTACCTCCCCTATATCTGGCACTCCCTTAGGTTCTTTCCCCAGTCAGTATTGTTCCTGTGTTTATGCGTAGACGCTACTGTTAAGTTTCCTCGTTCCATGGTTGTTGTTTTACTAAACGTTTCACCTGCTTCTCAGCTCTCAGGATATTTGTTACACATACTGACTAATAAACTCACATTGCGCTGATAAAAAAATGTCATAATATCAATATTCAATCGTTTGGCTGATGGTTTCATTGTTTAATTCAGGTTTAGTGTGATTGAGGCAAATAGAATAGCTAACGCTAGCCGGTACAGCAACTGGCGAAAGCTAGCCAAGTTCATTTAATTCTGAGAGCTGACCTGGCTGTGGTACATACTAACTAGTGTAGCTTATTCATTCACCTCAATCAAGAGGGGATGAAACATTAGCTAATGTTACATGTCAGTTACAATACTAGCTCAGCACTGTGAATAACTCCTAGTTTATCCCCCATCCTGTCCCCAGTGACAGTTGCACCCCTTCTAATAGTCAATTATCTATTCACTAACCTGAACCATCTTTGAACGGGATACAGTCCTAATAACTTTTAATGTTAACATTTTTACATTACAGTCACTCTTATCCAGAGCAACTTACAGTAGTGAATGCATACATTTCATACATTTTTTTCTCCGTACTTGTCCCCCGTGGAAATTGAACCCACAACCCTGGTGTTGCAAACACCATGCTTGACCAACTGAGCCACACGGGACTACAACCAAATTATATCCTATCATTTGCCTACTTATGAGTTTTTCCTGGGCCATTTGTTGTAACTATGATAAAAAGTTGCAATAGGCCTACAGTTCATTGTCTGTACAGTACCAGTCAAAAGTTTGGACACACCTACACATTCAAGGGTTTTTCTTTATTTTCACTATTTTCAACATTGTAGAATAATAGTGAAGACATCAAAACTATGAAATAACACATACGGAATCATGTGTTGGGGGTCCCGTGTGGCTTAGTTGGTAGAGCATTGTGTTTGGAACGCCAGGGTTGTGGGTTTGATTCCCACGGGGGACCAGTACCGGAAAAAAAAGAAATGTATGCATTCACTACTGTAAGTTGCTCTGGATAAGAGTGTCTGCTAAATTACTAAAATGTAAATGTAGTAACCCAAAAAGTGTTAATCAAAATATATTTTAGATTCTTCAAAGTAGCCACCCTTTGCCTTGACAGCTTTGCACACTCTTGGCATTCTCTCAACAAGCTTTATGAGGAATGCTTTTCCAACAGCCTTGAAAGAGTTCCCACATATGCTGAGCACTTGTTGGCTGCTTTTCCTTCACTCTGCAGTCCAACTCATCCCAAACCATCTCAATTGGGTTGAGGTCTGGTGATTGTGGAGGCCAGGTCATCTGATGCAGCACTCCATCACTCTCCTTCTCGGTCAAATAGCCCTTACACAGCCTGGAGGTGTGTTGGGTCATTGTCCTGTTCAAAAATAAATGACAGTCCCACTGGGATGGTGTATCGCTGCAGAATTCTGTGGACGCCATGCTGGTTAAGGGTGCCTTGATTTGTAAATAAATCACAGACAGTGTGGGGGTGCTTTGCTGGTGACACTATCGCAACTCATCCTCCATGCTTCATGGTGGGAACTACACATGCAGAGATCATCCGTTCACCTACTCTGCATTTCACAAAGACACTGCGGTTGGAACCAAAAATCGCAAATTTGGACTCATCAGACCAAAGGACAGATTTCCACCGGTCTAATGTCAATTGCTTGTGTTTCTTGGCCCAAGCAAGTCTCTTGTTCTTATTGGTGTCCTTTAGTAGTGTTTTTTGTTGTTGCAGCAATTCGACCATGAAAGCCTGATTCACGCAGTCTCATCTGAAGTTGATGTTGAGATGTGTCTGTTACTTCAACTCTGAAGCATTTGTGCTGCAATTTCTGAGGCTGATAACAATAATGAATGTATCCTCTGCATCAGAGGTAACTCTGGGTCTTCCATTTCTGTGGCGGTCCTCATGAGAGCCAGTTTCATCATAGCAGCTGATGGTTTTTGTGACTGCACTTGAAGAAACTTTCAAAGTTCTTGAAGTTCTCCGCATTGACTGACCTTCATGTCTCAAAGTAATGATGGACTGTCGTTTCTCTTGGATTATTTGAGCTGTTCTTGCCATAATATGGACTTGGTCTTTTACCAAATAGGGCTATCTTCTGTATACCACCCCTACCTTGTCATAACACAACTCAGAAGCATTAAGAAGGAAAGAAATTCCACAAATTAACTTTTAACAAGGCACACCTACTAATTTAAATTCATTCCAGGTGACTTCCTCATGAAACTGGTTGAGAGAATGCCAAGAGTGTGCATAGCTGTCATCAAGGCAAAGGGTGGCTACTTTGAAGAATCTCAAATATAACATATATTTTGATTTGTTTAACACTTTTTGGGTTACTACATGATTCCATATGTGTTATTTCATAGTGTTGATGTCTTCACTATTATTCTACAATGTAGAAAATAGTAGAAAATAAATGAAAACCCTGGAATGAGTAGGTGTGTCCAAACTTTTGACTTGAACTGTATGTTCATCCCAACTGAGTAATGCTGGAGCTTTGCCATGTTTTAAATACTCCACGTTCACTACAGTACATTAAACTCCCAATTAGGCCAGATCTTCTCCATCACCTAACAAGCAGTACAGCCAGGGGTTTGACTAACAAACACAAATCCTGTAGCCCGGTGACCTACATAACTAAGGCACTACACCCAGAGGAATTCTTGGAACTGGGAGGAATGTCCCACGAGGCCCAGCTCGTAGGTACAGTTACTTATTCAGCTAAGTGCCCTCATCGTTGCTTCTCTTTGTGAGGAAGACATTCACTGTAGTCTATGAATGAATGTGCTATTTGCAGGCCTACGCAACTGGATATTGTTTTTCAGTCATTGGACTGCATGCCAATAACAAATGGAAGTTATAGTGTCTCGAGGGTCCATAATGTACAAAGGAATGCTGCTACAAACGGCAATACCTTAAATGGATCAATAATGTTTTCTCTGACACTGTCGATTGAGATGCATTGTAACTGTCAGCCACACTGGCCTCCACAACAAACTCTTGTAATCCCTGTTGAAATCTTAATGTGAACCCATTTAGGTGGAAAGATAGTCCTTCTATCCAACTATCCGAGCACTTGGCAGGACTCCCAGTTGATGTAACTGGAAAATAAGTAGCCTTGGTGTTTGTTTCCCAGCTCCCATCATATTTCCTAAGACATTGTTCTCGTCTTCCTGTTGAAGTCAAAGGTCGTGGGCATTAAACACTGCTGTCTATCTTGTTGACTTATTGGGGATAGTGAGAAGATCAAGTCTAATATAATTTCAATGTTTCTCAGTGTATGTATGGCAGGGAGAGACAGTCCTTTATATCCAGGGTATTTAATTGCTGCTATCCCACGGGTAACAGGATAGGACAACATTTGAAGGCCCTGAAAGCCATACGACGAGGAACAGTCAGAAAATACATTTTCTGCAGAGCAAAGATGCTATCTGGCGTTTTGTGGTAAGTCAACCGGTTCTAGTCTCAAGGTGTAACCTTAGCTTCCAGACCATTTTGTTTACCTCAATCCTCCCCCTTTTTGTCCCAGCAGGTGAAGAGGAGCCTCACTGATCTCCCCTTCATTAAATCAAAACATTTCCTTTCGGGGCTAAGAAACGCCTCACTAAAAACATCTCCATTGATGTGCGACCCATCCGTTGCCCTGCCCTGTATGAAGCAGTGGTTTGTGGGTAATGATAGGGTGGCGCAAGTCGAGGACAGCTGGAGACAAACAATCTGCTAACTGTGTGAGAGGTACTACGGTGTGTGTGTGGGTGGGTGGGCGGGTGGGTGGGGTGGGGGGGTGCTTCTGAAAACAGTACCACAGAGAAGGGGGTCATCTTTTTCACAGCAGACCTTTGTCTGTCCTTAACAATTAGCCTCTTCAGTGTGCTGAAATGTCCAGCGTGTGTGTGCGTAGATGTGTGTGTGTGTGTGTGTGTTTTTATGTGTGGAAGAGTGTGTGTATGGAAGGGTGTTGAGAGAACCAGGAGTATAGAAAAGCTAACATAAGCCCCAGACATGATAAACCGTTGAGACAGTGGTCCTTGGTCAGACTCAGTGTCACGTCCTGGCCAGTATAAAGGTTAATTAGTATTGTAGTTTGGTCAGGACGTGGCAGAGGGTATTCGTTTTATGTGGTTCGAGGTGGTGTGTTTGTTGGGCACTGTTTGGTTTTCATGTATTCTGTGTTTAGCCTTGTGCCTTACCAGACTGTTTTTGTTGATCGTTCGTTCTTTGTTATTTTGGTGTTCATTTTGTATTTATTAAAAGAGCAAGATGAGCATACACATACCTGCTGCGTTTTGGTCCTCCATTTCCAACGACAAGCGTGACACTCAGCTTCCATCATAGACAAATAGGACCCCAGTGTAAAGTACCAACAAGTGACTTTTCAAATAAAGTGGGGGGAAACGTTACTTTACGACACGTGAGGAAATGTACAACCCAAGTTATGTTTTTAGGCCAGCTACGTTAATTTCTTAGTTCTTGAGATTTATTCAATCAGGCAACTTAAAATGTGAAATGATTAGAGGGGAGAGAATATTCATGTCTTTGTTGACAGGGAAAGCCAGCAGTGCCCGGCACATAAATTATTCAGATGAATGGTTTTGATTGCAATTAATCCCCAGCCCATCTGACATACTCTGCTGTGAGTCATCTAAATCTGTCCTTGTCAATAGGGTCCAGACAGAACTCTGTTTCTTTCTTCACGAAAATGCATGTGTGATGAATGTAATGGGAAATACAGTTTGTCGATATATTTAGTGTCCCAAAGCTGAGGGGGTATCCTGTTCTAAGTAGCATCTGTCTGCAAATTACACACACGCACGAATGCGCACACACACACAACAGACACACACACTTGCCATCTTGTCAGCACCACCCCGATCCATCTTTCATGTCCAACCTTGCCCCTTGCTAACTCTAAAATAGAAAAAGATCCCCAGTGTTATCATTCCATAGACATCCCCTCACACAACACCAGTGTGGTGTATATATCTGTAGCACACAACACCGGTGTGGTGTATATATCTGTATCACACAGCACCGGTGTGGTGTATATATCTGTATCACACAGCACCGGTGTGGTGTATATATCTGTATCACACAACACCGGTGTGGTGTATATATCTGTATCACACAACACCGGTGTGGTGTATATATCTGTATCACACAACACCAGTGTGGTGTATATATCTGTATCACACAACACCAGTATCTGACACATTCTGTTAGAAGGAGCCACGGGTGGAACATGTAGCCATCTGCAACAGCCACATCTAATGCATATTAAAAGTGAAAAATGGTTACACTGGTTCATCAGTTGGTTTGGGACAATCCACTATCAGTGGGTGCGGTGGCATGATGACACAGCCATGAGATAGCACAGCATACCTTGTAACTCGTCGCTGGAAACTAGGCAAATGAAAGGAGAACCGCGGCTGTGGGAAACTCGAGCTGACTGTGCAAACCGGGCCGACCCAGAAGGTTTTTCGCTTAGCAGGGCAACCTTACAGGCACTGAGGCACTCAATCCAGTGTATCCACGGTCGACCATGGCAGGATCGCTATGCCTGCTTCCTTTATAGGTCGAGGGAACCAGACCTTTACTTTCCTTTCTGACAATCCTTCCACTCAGAAAACACAGTAGTGGCATAGCTAGACCACATAAACACGGAACAACTCAGAGTTGAAAGCTTGTTTCGATGGAAAGTTTGGGGTTCATTGGCCCTAAACAGTGCATGAAAATAATGGGTTAGCTAACATATTCTTGTTCAGAGATGTTGATTATTATAATGAACTGATATGCTGTTTCTTGATTCATTTTAAGTGGGAAAGCAGTCAAATGTCAAGACAAGAAAAACTTCAAGGCAATACTTTGTATACATAAAAGGCAGTTCAGATGTTATCTTTTTCTAAATACTTAGAGTATGTCTTGCGTACGGTATCTATGAAAACAAAATCATTTCACTGAGATGCAGTGAATTTGATGGCCACATACAGTATGTAGTATAGATGTGTATTAATGTGTGACTGTGCTAGCTGTGCTGTCTCTTGTCCCTAGTGACACACAGTGGCAGTTGTTGAAGAGGGGACAGCAGCTGGTGGCACAGTGGGATGATGGGGGGGGGGGTGTCAGAGGGTTGGCAGGGTGTGGAGACTCCTTGATGTGAGACTCCCTTTTTTCCACTTCAATGTTCAGACTTTCCAACGCTCTCTGTGTTGACCACTGAGGTAAAATAAGAACCAATGAGGTATAATAAGAACCAATGAGGTATAATAAGAACCAATGAGGTATAATAAGAACCAATGAGGTATAATAAGAACCAATGACGTATAGCTCTGGACTCTGACCCCTCATTCAATGGACAGACACTCCCAGATAAGGAGTTCCTTTTGTTTGCTGAAAAACTCAAGCTGGGCATAAACTGGTTGAATCAATGCTGTTTCAACATAATTTCAACAAACAAATTCAATTCAATATGATGACGTTGAATCAACATGGAAACTGATTGGATTGAAGTCATCAACGTAAAGGAATGTATTTTTTCATCTAAATCCACTGACATCAACTCAATCAAATGAAAATCAAAACTAGACGTTGTAATGTGTCGAGTGGGTATGTTTGATAGCATTTCTGAACTATAAGCAAAAAAAGTTAATTAATTGAAAATGGTAACAACAGGGTTTGAAGACTTTTCAACACTATACAGAAGAAGCCTACTTGTACACTGACAAAACAATTAGCAATTACAGTACAATGTTTATATAAAAGCAAAGAAATACGTAAATTGCAAAGTAGCCGTTACTCACCTCTCACCTTCACATTGTTTTTATCCGAAGTATTTTTGGAAAACAAACGAAATTGGAGCTTTTTCTCAGGGCTGTTTGCTTTGACTTTCATAAGCTCCCTGTCAAGCCACTGCATGCTACTGTTATTCTAACTGATTGATCTCTTGTTGGAGGGACCCTATCTTGTGATTTGTTAGGGTCCTCTTGAGTTCAAAGTTTCACCTGTCCTTACAAATCCCCAGACTTCAACCTCCAAGCTCAGGGATAGGAAAGTTACACCTCAGTCCTTATGACTTTAATGTACTTGCCACCCACCAAACACATAGTTCCAGTTTCTAACAGACTAATGTAAACAAGCCAAGCAGGATTTCCATTGTCATAGGATGACGTCTCTGATTGCACAGTGCTTAAAAGAGATTTCAGGGCTTGTTTTTCTTTTTAAAGCTTTACTAGCTATACAATGCTCTACATGGTAAAGAAAACAACAACACTGCAAGCAGAATCAGGTTTTACCTCACACACTTGTAGCCTACATTTTCCTGTCAAAGTTCATTCTGTCATCCAATGATTGACCAACATGAGGTTCAATGAAAGAAAATATGTCAGGACTCAGGACCACAAAACCTGTACTTGGAATTTGGAATTTCTTATAATAAGCATGGTGTATTTTTTTCAATTTATTCTGCTATGTTTTATTTCCTGTTTGATAAATGGAACAGTTTGTTTGAGCGCGCTCAGTATCATATTTGCTTACGATCTGTCTGTGTGTCTAAAGTGGAATTATTCACTGTTTTGCATTTATCAGAAATCTTCCACACGCGCACATCTTCCTCAAAATCAATAGCCAGAAGGTCAATGGAATATTTCTGCTTACAGCTATACTTGAATACTCAACAACAATGTGACACATGTACATTTTCTTCCAATACTCTCGTATGGTGGCCAATGCTGGCCATGTCATTCAGATAATCAGTATCGGAAAATGCTATGTTTTTTCACTGACAGAAATATGTCCACATTGCAGTGTGATTTTCATTTCCCTAACCTGAGCAGTGGCAGCTCAGCTCATGTCTCAACAACCTATTCTTTTCAGAGACGATGGCAGCTCTATTTATCACTGTCTACTTCTATCACTTCAGGCATGGTTCTCCTTGTTATGAGAGAAAACTCCTCTAATACGAATGCTGAGTGTTTACTTTGATGGGAGAGGGATTTTCCATGTCTGTACTGTGGTCCCAGTTGTGTCATCCGTTTGTGTTTGGATATTATTCTTATTCATCTGCCATTCTGTAATAGTTTCATCCCCATCAAACTTTTTTCTCAGTTTCTCCGAGTACAAGTGATTATGAGCATTGTCAAGTACATCCTAAATTGGATGTGTCTGTCAAATAGGCTTATGTTTCTGTTTCTTGTCTAGCAAGCACTGTCTTGTCTGAGCATATCAATCATTTAACCTATCATGACCAGAGACACTCATTGCATGGATTATCTAAAGTAATAAAAACAGGCTTGCGTGCTTGATCTGTCTATTTTAAGAACTGACTACAAGAACAAATAAAATGTGTTAGCTCAATTGGCTCAGTGTTGACACACATCCCGTGATCTGTCTGATGAACAATATATGATGCCTCTCTCTCTCTTGGTAACACTTCACTAGCCAGAAAGTATAATGCTTGTATGAGCCTATATAACATGTTATGATAAGGCCTCAAATAATGTTATGTATCTCTATAGCAAATTTCCAATAATTCTAAATGGCTGGTCATTATGAGATGATAAGGGGATCATAAATGCTTATGGCATGCATTATAATGTATTATAAGCACATCATAATACATCATATCTGGCCAGCTTTTAGTAAAGTGTTACAAAATATTATTTTTTTCAATTCTTTCCCTCAGATGAGTGACAATGATTTACAGTGAAAAAAGTCACTTGACTTCTGGAGGGTTTCTGACGGCAACCAGATCTCCTGTAACATTACTGTCAATCCACCCGACACAAATTATCCTTACAGCTATAATTACGGCAATACGCTAGGTAATACTAGGGCAGAAGTGTTACTGTGCCACAGTCTACAAGGTGGTGTATGAGCGATACCCTTGAGGTTTTTTACATGACACCCCTGTTATTGTGTGTGGGCTGAATCAGGGTCCTGTTCAATTAGGGAGAAAACAGTTTAAAAGGGTGAGACACTACCTGAACCTGACCAATAAGAACACCGATTTTTTTTTTGTTTTCTGTTGCAACATCTTTTGCCAAGGTGTGACTTACTGAACACATGTGGGGGTGTAGATGATGTGGGGGGTGTAGATTAGGGGGGAGTCATTTCCACCTTTTCTACCATGAATCATGCTGTGGTATCAAGAGATAGGGCAGTGTCCTCACAACATGTTAGGAAAGGAGCAGCTCCTTATAGTGTGGCATAGTCTGTTAAATGTTGTTTGTTGTATATTGTGCTGAAAGACCATTATTTACCATTCCAGGATGGTTAGATTCAGATTGAAGAAGCTGAAGATTTCACTTGTCAGCAGTGTGGTGGTCCTGGAGAGGATTGTTTGTTATACAGAGTTTTTTTTTCTCCATGGAAAGTGAGTAGCAACACATCCTCTGTGGAGAGACAGACAAGGATACTCTCCACATTCAACCAGCACAGAGAGGCCCTTTCAACGTTTCTCTTTTCCACTGGTCTGCTTGCTCTTTGAACGATTTGAAGACAAGGAAGACAAACAAATGAATTCTAAAAGTTAAACAAGCGCAGGGTATTTTGTTTAATTTGAAAACAGCATCGTGAAAGTATAGTGGAGTTATGATCATGATAGTCATCAAGTTTATTTTAATGTTCATTTATAGGCTTGTTCAATAAGTAAGTTGAGTGCTATTATCACGTCGATCCCCCAGTTCACCTCTGTAGAATGCATTAATAATTTAACATGGGCAGATATCTGATCAAGCTCTTAATTGGATAGACTGAGATCACTGGAACGGGTTTGAAAGGAGCACTGACACTAAAATGAGATTCACAATGTTTTTGTCCTGTAAAACTACAGAGAGAGGCCCCCATTGGTTTTGTTAGTCTCACTCAGATATCATATTAACATGGCATAAGTAATGGCAAAATGTCACGTCCTGACCAGTAAAAGGGGTTGTTTGTTATTGTAGTTTGGTCAGGGGTTGGCAGGGGGTGTTTGTTTAGTGTGTTTCTGGGTTTTTGGTTTATGTTCTATGTTTTCTATTTCTATGTGGTTTTTCTCGTTTTTCTATGTCTATGTTAGTTTTGTCAATGACCTCCAATCAGATGTAGCTGTTTCTTGTTATCTCTGATTGGAGGCCATATTTAGTTGTGTGTGTTTTCACTTGTGTTTGTGGGTGGTTGTTTCCTGTTTAGTCTGAGCACCTTACTGGACTGTTATCGTCGTTATTTTCTTTAAGTGTGTTACCTTCAATAAATACGAAGATGAGCAACATACCCGCTGCATATTGGTCTGATGATTTCTCCTATTCAGACGACGAAGATTATGACACAAAATGTGTAGAATTACAGGAAATTTGCTTTAAAACAGCAAAACTGTCTCTCCACCCCATGGCAAAATGGATAGAATTGCAGGAAATTAGGACTAAAACTGCTAAAATGTTCTCCATGGCCTGTGGCAAATTGCATGAAATTTGTTAAAAAATTGCGCAATTTTCTGTCCACCTTTTGGCAAAATGTGTAGAATTACAGGAAATTAAGTTTAAAACTTTTACATTTTGTCTTTTCGCTATCTTACAATTGAAACCAGTTTTAAAAGCGGAAGTGAAAATTCGAGAGTTCGGGACTATGAGGTTATTTTTTGTCAAAATGTAGTTATTGACATAGCCTTGTTCTGTTCAATGTTCTCTACCTATATAGTATTCTAAATACCCCAATTCATGTTGTTAAGTTTAAAAGAACACAAGATTAAAATTGCTGTCACCATTCAAACCAATGAGGGTTCAGAAATTTAAAGCCAATTATCTCACAATCATCTTTTTGCAGATAGAACCTTATAGTCACAAGCTCTCAAACTGATACCTAGTCAGTTGTACAACTGAATGGATTCAACTGAAATGTGTCTTCCACATTTAACCCAACACCTCTGAATCAGAGAGGTGCGGGGGGCTGCCTTAATCGACTTCCACGTCATCGGTGCCCAGGGAACAGTTTGTTATCTGCCTTGCTCAGGTGCAGAACGATAGATTTTTACCTTGTCAGATCTGGGATTCGATCCAGCAACCTTTCAGTTACTGGCCCAACGCTCCTACCCGCCAGAAATGGATTGTGTCAGTCAGAGGCTACTAAAGCTATGGCAGCATTGGCAGAGGCCCAACAGCATAACTAGTCTGACCTACTTTTGTCACCTAGAAAATGTAAGGCAATTCTTGTCCCAAAGCAATAGCACGGTCATAAAGGCACCAGAAACACTCATGGACCATTTAACATCCTCACAGGCTAGGCTGTTTTTGCTGGCCCACTAAATCTTAGCGGCAAGGTAATATTTGGCTGTCAGTCTAATGTTTCAGGTTGAATGAATATGTTTCTGGGGCACTTGTTTTGAATGTTTGAGGAACAATAGTGTTTGAGGAAAGAATTCCTGACCGTCATATGAACAGCAAATAATGCATTGTTTTCTGTATTGTATTTTCTATCAATACTCAAAGAAAGAATTTATAGTTTACCTCATGATTTGATGGATAGATGTTTTTAAACCCATGTTTTTAAAGGAAAAAGGCACTGACTTCATTCTCCACATGTACTGTACAATCTGAAGAATTAATTTGTTAACGCATTTAAGTAATTTTAACAAGCACATACAAAGGAAAACAATTCCCTTTTTATTGAAATACCATTTCAAATTCAGAGTCAATTACTCAATATATGGTATAAAATGTCATTGTTCAGTGTTTATTTTTTATTGTTTTGTGTTTGTCTCGTGTCTTCACGTTTGGTGTTTGCTTGGTTGATCGCCAAAGACCCTTCATCTCTGATTGGACAGCCACACCAGTGGAGGCTGTTGGAGGGGAAATTAGGAGGATGGGATCATTTTAATGGATCGATTGGAATAAATGGAATTAAACAAACACATGCAAATAAAAGTAAATAAATTATCGTTATGCTGCCTGTAACAATAAGGGCCTATATTTGAACTGACGCAAACCACCTTCAGACAAGTATCATAGTGAATATTACCAGTGTACCAAGTGCCATCTGCTGGTGATCAGTCATCCTTAGTAGGCTCTCTAACACTGAGTTGTCCAACATTGGTTATCCATGATCTTGTCATAGTGAAATAGGTGTTACAGCTTTTGTGATATAAAGGTTTTGTTATGGTGCTGTTGAAGTTTATTATATACAGCATTCATTATTTGACACATTATAATTATACTTCCTGTGTTGTCATATGCTTGCATTCATCAACCTTTTGTTGTCGAGTGGCACAGCGGTCTAAGGCACTGCATCTCAGTGCTAGAGGCATCACTACAGACCCTCATTCGATTTCAGGCTGTATCACAACCAGCCGTGATTGGAAGTCCCATAGGGCGGCGCACAATTGGCCCAGCGTTGCCCGGGTATGGGTTCGGCCGGAGTAGGCTGCAATTGTAAATAAGAATTTGTTCTTATTAACTGACTTGCCTAGTTAAATAAAGGTTAAATAAATAAATACCGTAAGCACAGCCATTATCTTTCTCCCCTCTGAGCAAGCTATCAACCAGAGCAAAGACATGCATCTCATACAGCATAATTATTCTGCTAAGAGCATTATTGGCGCACCAACCAGTGGTCAAAAGAGGTTACAGCAGTTGTAGCCACTTGCCAGGCCTCTAGGCCCTCCTGTATGTCCTTTTACAAGATTCACTTTAGTTTTTATAGTCCCCAGACACAGGCAGGCTCGAGACATTTGGAGAAGGTCAAATGTACAAATGTACACTGTTGCTTTACTAGTCCATTGTTGGCTTTTCTGTTTGAAAAGAGTTGAAGTCATCGTGCTTCGAAGGACAGGGAAGGTGGTCTCTGTAGCAAAAGATCAGGAAGTATGTATTGTGAGTATTAAGGATGCCAGACATACATTTCATAGGGGGTTATCATACTGTTGGCTACATGCCTCGCCTTTTACTCAAGGAAAACATATTTGTCGAGTTACAGTACCAGTCAACAGTTTGGACACACCCACTCATTCAAATCTTTTCTGTATTTGACAATTTTCTGTATTGTAGAATAATAGTGAAGACATCAAAACTATGAAATAACACATATGGAATCATGTAGTAACCAAAAACGTGTTAAACAAATTCTTCAAATTAGCCACCCTTTGCCTTAATGACAGCTTTGCACACTCTTGAATGAGTAGGTGTGTCCAAACTTTTGACTGGTGCTGTATATTACAAAAATATTTTTTACAATAACATTAATAAATGTTTGCCCCATATACACATACATTATTTTCACGTGTTTTCCTATCTACCATGATCACATATTTATATTTAAACCAAGGATCATTATTGCTAACTGCTGTGTATTGCTGAAGTGGCTTCACTATTTAGTACAATGTGTCCCTGTCACTATCACAGTTGTTTTGGTTGGTGGTGATATGTCTGTAGCCTACACGGAGCACAGTAGTGAATGCAACAGAATTAGCATGACAGATGAGTGAAGAAAAAACAAGTAGGTTTATTGTCACATCTCTCTCTTTCTCTCTTTCTCTCTCTCTCGCTCTCTTTCTCTCTCTCGCTCTCTCGCTCTCTTTCTCTCTCTCTCTTTCTCTCTCTCTTTCTCTCTCTCTCTCTCACACACACACACACACACACACACACACACACACACACACACACACACACATATGCAATAAACACACACTCCATCTATCGTATATTGTCATCAAGTACAGAGAAGGCAAAATCACGTTTGACAGACAAAAGGGCGTCGATCTGCAATCTCTTGACTGAGAACAAACAGAGCGTGTTTTGAGAACAAACAGAGCGTGTTTTGAGCTGACAGACAGTGACAGAGAACCCAACACTCTACCTTCATTGCATTGACACTTTAACAAAGGGGCCCAGGTGTATAGTTTGCGGAGGCTTGTGCTTGAAGTAATTCAATTCAATGACCAAAAGGAAATTCGAGACATGATAGGTGATGAAAATACACTCCTATTTGACTGGTAAGGATCCACAGCAGGGGATGAAAGTGCTGTTGTTACTATGCAATGCAATACTATACTATACAATAACATACAGAGAGCCCTATGACAACATGTTACTCCAGGCAGTTCGCCTGAAAATGAGACATCTGAACAGGTAAAAAAACATCTGAAAACTTCAGTAGGCCTACATGCCCTATGTTCTGTGTTTGGCGCCAAATGAGGGTATAGCAATGGTGGAATGTCCGGCGTGATGTTCCACAACTCTCCCCAGTCAAAAGCAATATGAGAAGCATGGTGAAATCAATGCTGTTTATTTAAAACCAAATCAATCAGACAGGAATGGTGGCATTCTCAGTACCTTATCATAACATAAAAAACATACTAGTCATATTTTACTTACAATGTAGAACATCCCAATAGCTTCCGTAACTAGTCACATTTGTTTATAGAGAATAATTGTAGGAACATTCATATTCACATTGCCTCTAGCAGCATAGGCCTACAGATGCATATTCAATAATTAATTTATGTAAATGGTTCGAATTTGAGTGGGCATTGGCACAAGGGCAGATGTTGTCGCTCAACTCTCCCCAATGACACGTCTTCATTGCTCTATTACAGGCTGATGAACCACCAAAAGGACTTGAGGAACAGACGGCACCGATTCTAAGCGGGCGCGGGATATGTCATAGCCCGTCATTGATTGTGATGGATGAGGCCGGAGCATCATAATGTTATGTAACCGATATCTCTTGTTGCTCATTTAGATCTAAAAGCCTGGTGCGGAGCCAGAGAGTTTTTTTTTCTAAAACATTTGAGAATGTTTCATGTGAAGTACATCACAGTCCATAGTCCATCGACCGAAAGAGAATCTGAAGGCTCAATTCAATCAGTTCATCATTGCAGTTCATGAAAAAAAATCAGTTTACTCTCTTCACAGATAGATGCTTCCCTGTTTTCAATTTGTAAACATAAACATAATGCACAACCATTGCTATTGCTAGGGTGGATATTATGTAGGGATATTATGTACAGGCTCTATGCCACCTGTCTATGAGATTGGGATGTTTGCCAGCACAGGAAAGTGCAGGTCCTGTATCCACAAAACGTCTAAGAGGATTGCTGATCTAGCATCATTTTTTCCTTTTAGATCATAATGATTAAGATTGTATGGACAGATCCTAGATCAGCACTCCTATTCTTATACACTTTGTGGATACAGGCCTAGGGCTCAGACCTAGAGTTCCAAGTAAATGTAACTGCACCAAACACAAAACCCTTCCTCAAATAAGCTAGGCCTAAGGCTGCCATAGCCGAGCCAGTCTCTCCCTACGGACTGGACACTTCCTCTAACCGCCATCTGTCTCCTTCAAGCCTCCCTGAACATCTTTTAAGTTTCCATTTTGTTGCAGCCTGTCTGGGGGGGAATCGACATGTATCTATTTCTTTTATCCATTACTAGTGTGAACTGCACTGGGTTGGGCTGTGTCAAAACCCTTGGGAAAACAGCATCCTTATGGAATGCTTGGTTCTTTGAGAGGAACGGATCGAATGTTTGTTGTGTGTAGATACTGCAATCGATGTGTATCGTTTAGGTTAGTCGTCCGATATTCTGACCTCTATAAGATAAGAAGTTAGAAGACTTGTTGATCTCCAAGCCTAATGTTGCTTGGCAGTAGTTGTTTGGTCTAGGGTTGAACACCACTATGTGTCTGTTCAATGATAAGCAAGGCTAAGTGGGCTGAGTGGGCTGCTTTTCTCCATAAACCCCAGAGGGAGCATGGACTTACTCATCCCTGACATTGGAGAGGATTTGCGATGAGTATGGTGCAGAATGTATGTTTAGTGGATTTCACTGGGCTTTGTACTCATCCCTCAAGTGAGCTCAAGAGAGGACAAACTGCCTTAAATCTATCCAACGGTGTTGACTAGGGAACTCCTATATATGATCTGGATTTCTCTCATTTGAAATATTCCTGGAACTCTGGTTGAAGATGAGGCAACGATGTGATCAGCAGGGAGGTATGAAAGAGTCGACAACATAAAACATATAATGACCCTACTAGAATGGACATTGCTGTATCCTGTGGGTCTCTTCTAGTAATAATAGTTGTATGGTTATAACAACCCCACTGGAAGGAAAGGAAAAGGCCTCACATAAGAGCTCCAGTGGCCTAAGATTGGACTTGATTGGAACAGTCAATCATTTGATAGATAATGATGATGTGTGGGTTGTTCAGATTGGCAGTGACGATGCAGAACCAGAAGCAGCAATAGAGAATTACATAAGACACATGTCCAATTTCATTATTTATCTGATTTACCTTAATGTGATATTTTATTCAGGCTTTTGCATTGCTGCAGCCAATATCATCAGGGCAACACTTCCTTTATGAACAGAACAACAATGAGACCGATATTAATTTCTTATACTACTTGGCAGAAATACATCAGGGAGGTTGTTTGGGTGTTTGTAAAGGGCTAGAAAAAGCACACAAATATGATTAATACTAACTGCATTAGTCTTAGTATGCAGGTGAATGATCTTATAATATATTTAGTTGACATTGTTACATACTGTAACAGGGGTCTACACACAGGTCATCATGTGGAAATGTGTTGTTTTAACATGGAAATAATGTTGATTCATGTCATTCCTTCACTTAGAAAAAAGGGGGGCTACCTAGAAACATAAAGGGTTCTTCAGCTGTCCCTTAGGGTTCTTTGAGGGTTTTTCATTTGGTGAAAAAGTGGAACAATCAAAAAAGGTTTTACCTGGAAACAACAACAACAACAATAAAACATTCTGGGTATGAGTTCATTCATTCTACCTTTCTTCCTGTCTCCTTCTATCTTTGTTTCCAGGAATAGATTCCATCTTCCAAATTTGAATTGGGGAAAAAAGAAGATGCTAAAGAGAAAGCTGGATTTAAATTTGAGTCATAGGTATTCCTCACCATTTTACTGGAAACATAGGGGAATTGAGTTTATTATAATTATCTTAATTCCTCTATGTTTCCAGTTAAATGGTGAGGAATTCCTATGACTCAAATTTAAATCCAGCTTTCTCTTTAGCTTCCTCTTTTTTCCCAATACTAATTTGGAAGATGGAATGGGGCTGGCTTAAAAGGGTATGAACAATGCTGAATGGTTGTAGACAAAGGAGAGCTCTCGAGTAGGTACCAAAACATTCAAAGGCCCTTTTCTCAAAAGTGAGTTTACAAGTTCATCAACTTTCGAAGCACAATTACTTTCCCATTGTTCCTCGAAAATGCAGTGTATGATATACCATTTTGTAGCTCTGAGTCTATACTTTTATCCAATGTAAAAAACCCAATTTAAAATGTTGCTACATAAAACGATTTGAGTCACATATTCTAACTCTGGTGTCTATTCTAACTCTGGTGTCTATTCTATTCTAACTCTGGTGTCTATTCTATTTGAACCCTGGTGTCTATTCTATTCTAACTCTGGTGTCTAATCTATTCTAACTTTGGTGTCTATTCTATTTGAACCCTGGTGTCTATTCTATTCTAACTCTGGTGTCTAATCTATTCTAACTCTGGTGTAATGTGGGATATAGGCCTCTCTAGTTATAGAGATGTGTGCCAAAATGTGTTAAATTTCATGATTGCATGTAATTCAGTTAGATTACATTGTCAATTGAATTGACCCCATAACACCGTTTTTATAGATTAGCACATACAGTATGCATCATATAGGGTATACAATCATATTATATGACATAGGCTACATTTCATTTAACTTTCTATCAATAAAACTGTTATAAAATCAAACACAGCTGCATTAGATTATTTTAATAACAGCACAGTAAGTAGCCTACACAAACTTGAAAATAGGGCATTTGGTGAAGGTGACTTGATAAGGAAAGGTCAACTGCTTAGTCTTTTAATATTTTCTTGGAGAATTATATTTACAGTAAGAAAGTATGTACATTTTATACAATATCCTTTACTCTTTTTTTGTCTTGTACCTTTTAAAAATATATACATATATCGGGTTCCCTGCCACGATATTTCACACCTGTTCGATCACAATCTAATATTTCGTTTTGACTCT
This sequence comes from Salmo salar, assembly GCF_965601325.2. Taxonomy (NCBI): domain Eukaryota; kingdom Metazoa; phylum Chordata; class Actinopteri; order Salmoniformes; family Salmonidae; genus Salmo; species Salmo salar. The sequence continues at coordinate 22,752,689 of NC_138319.1, read as the reverse complement.
TCCAGTAGAGGGCTGTTCGAGAGCATGCGCACAACCGCAGCAAGAGAACCTTATTCCTCCTGTCACAACATTGAGGGGCAAAACGACAGCCGTGTGGGTAAGGACTTCAACATTTCATACAACTGCACTTTGTTTTTAAAAGATGATCAAGCACACACTATAGGGGTGCTCCAATATCTGGGACGAAAACAATTCGAATGGCGTGTCGGGTTTTGCCATCGTGTTCAGATGCGTTGATATGACTATCCTCGCTCTAATCTCTCATGTTTTCTCCTATTAAACTAGCGAACATATAAAATGCCCCTTCCCTCAACTACTGACCCACTAAATGAAGTAAAATAACTGTCTATGTATTCGTCAATTTGTTGCTGTAACGTTTTCCAAACATGTGACACGATAGTGTAGGCTAAACAATGCGCAGCAAGGCAGTCAAGCTAAGTGAAACTATAATTTTTCTCGGAAATGTTTCGTCTTAACCTTGCACGTTAGGATTTTTGGTAGGTAACAATGTGTCATCGTGATGAGTTCCAACTGTATTTGTGCAAGGAGACTAGATACAATTGTAACAAGTTCTTAATGAAGCTTTGCTACGTTGTTTTTATTTCCTTGACTAAAGGGCTATCTTCTCATCCAGGTTGTTTTCTAGTTGGGTGGAGTGTCAGTTTTATATAGTTGTTTGGCCCTGATATTTAAATTACCTCTACATTTTGTTGAACAACATCTACATTTTCTGCTTATTTGAACCGACCAGGTTTAAGGTTTGTCATGTTTTGTTTGTAAAACCTTGGGCCTAAATGTCAACTTGTCAAGTGTTTTTTTCAATTACACTGTAATATCAACCCGTTGTTTGTTTAATTCCTGCAATTTATCCAGAAAGTGCATATAAAATAATATATGTTCCCCGAGATTAAGGTTAGTTTCCTTATTCTAACAATAATGATCTTCATTCAATCCAACTAATAATTGTCAAAACCTTATCCTATTCAAATGAAATGTTTTGATGCACTTTTATAATTTCACCTGAAGAAAACTGAAGAAGAAATAGGTACATTGGGACTGATATACACCGGTTGAGTTAAGAATGATGTAAGCGCTTGTTTCTTTAATGTTATGCATTACAATGTTACCACAGGCAAACAAACAGTCACTAAAGTAACAAAATAACAATAGATAGGCCTAAAACATAGCAGTAGACACCTCGATTTTATGTTTTGTTGCTTTTTCAAATATTGCTTTTCCTTTAGTTCTCTGGTCATTCAATTATTATTACTCACTAAAACATTACTCATTCGTGTTTTCAGGAATAACCTCTGCATTATTCTGTTTGCTGTAATTTCTGAGAGAATAAACCCTTCCCACTGGGAACAGAAGTCAACTTCATTTCAATGAAATGACGTGGAAACAACTTTTGATTCAACCAGTGTGTGCCCAGTGGGTTATGTTTAGTATATCCTATAGCATCACAACGTCATGCGCTCGTCCACTTTTTATTCTTTAGGCAGGCATTCCCATTCAATACTTCATCATTTCCATTCACTTTGAAGGGGAGTGATTTTGTATCTTGCTGAGTGATTGTCAGAAAGACACATCAAAGGATAGATCGTTGTGGTGTTTATTTTGATGTCAGTGTCGGGAAGTTGTTCATATGCTTCCTGCTTTCCACACTGCTCTATTGCTGCCACACAACACTTCCTGTTATAGCACACACAGATTAAACATGAATAAATTGTTTTGGCTAGAGAATCCACGATTCAGCTTATGTGTATCCGTGGAAGAACTATTCAACAAAAACAGATCACATAAACTGTGACTTTTGTCTCTGGTGTGTTTTGTAAGATTTACATTTATCTGACAACGTGTGGAACCATATCCTAACTTACGTTGTGACTTCAAGATCTCTAGAGAATGTTGCACAGGCTTTGTCAAGTCATCCCTTAGTTTTTGCATTTTTCTTCTGCTGTCAAGCTAAGATGGTATGTCATGTTACATTTATGATTAGATTTATGTTGTAGAACTGAAAAATGATATTTTTCTAATCTGTTGAAATAGTATTGAACTTGAACTTTGATGTGCACTTCTCATCTGATTTGAGTGAAGGGAACACTTTCTCCTTCCTGATGGGGAAATGCTTCTTGCTGATGGATCTTGGGCTTTTTGGAGGCTGAGAGTACATTTTATTTACTTACATGGACACTTTATATCATAAGTCAAGTATTTTCCTCTTTAAAGTTGTCTTGCAGGTTGTGTAGCCTACTGTCTGGTTAGAAGACATTTCTTACTGACTGTAAAGCATATAAAACAATGCTATAACACTTCATTGTAAGACTTCATTGTAAGACAAGCCTAGGGTTTTTTTTTTGTCATCTAATGATTCAGCTTGAATAATGTGTTAAGGAGCATCCAGCCATTTGTTTTCCTGCGTCATTTGCTCTCATGGCACTGTACAGTACACACAGTTAAGTATTACAGAGGTTTCTGTCGCGTAGACTTTCCTGTTAACTTAAATACTTCAGTATTGCGGTATTGGCTTGGCTCTCTCCCTTCACAGAACATGTCAGTGACCGCCTCTATTTAGGTTTATAGTGTTTGTTAAAAGCGATGTTGAATGGAGGTAATTCTTTGTGTATGTCCATTTTTTGGGACATAGCACTAGTTGTTTGGCCAATTGTTTGGCCATTGTTTTAGATTTCAATAGGAGGAAAGCCAACCACAGATCTGGGGGGCTCAGCCATTTTTGAGCAACATGCTGGCAACCTCAATAGGGGAAAACACTGTTGATTTCAATTGTGCATTTAGCCTCAATTATAGAAATCAGTCATTACTAGTAATGTGACTGAAGTGTATAATTTCAGTCAAATTCCTGCATTAAATATGTGATTATTTAATCTAATGCAACAGGTTGAGCAATATATGCTGTACGTATCTGGAAATGTTATTCACAACTGAAATAGAAAAGGCATTGCCCTAAAATAGAAAAAGTCTCTCTGGTTTTGGATTACACTGTTTTATCTTTCTTTGACAGGATTACTGAAAGAGAATGCACTGACTTTCCAAAGCAGTTGTAAATGGTTATCTACCAATATACAAAACAATAATAGATGTTAAGTCATTTCAGTTGATCAAGATCGGTTTTTCAACTTAATCTCACTACAGACATGCTGTAGACATGAAGTTTCTACTTTGCCATCCCATACATCTCTTGCTTCGGGTCATGAAGTCTTAATGATCTGAATTGTCATTGAAATCTGGTGATAAAATGTATATAATGCAGTCATTTAATGGATTCTTCATTCATGGATACTAAGCGTTATCAGATACTGGACCTATTCATTTTGATTTGAGATTGAATTGTGTAGCTTAGTCAGTGCCAAGGCTGGTCTGACATTCAACCAAGTTAAATTATGTGGCCTTCGTGTACAGAACAAAAGGGTGTCAGCATAATTATTTTGAACATACTTACGTATATGTCACTGAGAGAGACAAATGTGTGTCTAGAGTGTTGTTCTGCATCTATAATATTTATTTTCCTCATATGCACTCTGATGTAGTCTATATGATAACATGGTGACATTTGTTGCCATTGTATGCCAAGGACATTTTAAGGCTAACTGCTCAATTTCATACTGTGCTTAGTGTGCTATAAGCTTATATCTTCATGGCATTGACAAAGCAGATTGTCTTGAAACAGCAGGTCTCCCGTTTCAATAGAATGTAAATGTGTGCCAGTTACATTTTTGTCATCAGCCTCAGAGACCGACTATTGATCAAGCCTACGTTGACTTTGAATCAGGAGCCATTTTACTACACTTGAGGAGTATATTGAGAGTGCCACCAGCATGCAGTCTGGAAGCATTGTTTAGATTAAGAACAAATCTCTTTTTTTCCTTTGCAACAGAATTAAACAGGACGTACCCTGTAGTCATTTATGTTGGAAATCCAATCATTGTGTTTGGCACGTTTTGTCACAACTTGTCTATGTGCTATTTATCACTCGCCAGGCATTTTCCATAGGCCGTTCCCAATCAAATCAAAACAAATTTGATCCCAGCTTGCTTGGTTTCTTTGAGCCAGTTTCTATGAAAAGTGAAAACCCAGGGCACAATAACACTCCGCTGACTCGGTTTGTCTATGGCCTCCAGGCTCTCTCCTTTTGTTGTGTTGAAGCAAATAAGACGCGGGTATCTGCTAAGTCCAGGAAAAATGTGCGAATTTGTGTAGCCTCATGCTGTGTAGACTCAGGGGGGAGTGGGTGGTCCCTATTCCCTGAGCATACCGCATACTAAAGCTCTTAAAACCCTTAGCCAAAGTGCCCTCATGTGTTAGTGTTTGTACACTGTCGTAGACAAAAACAACTGTGTTTACTGATAATCCTCAAATAGAAACTAAGGATGAAATGATTGGAGCCATAGGAGAAATGTGTTTTAAGCCTATAAAGCTAGTCTTTAAATGTATCTTTTGGCCTTCTTCCACAGCTTTAGACATTTTTTCCTTGCATAGGATAAATCAGACTTTAGAAGCAATAGATACACAGCAAATTTGCAAGTGTTAAAATCTCGGTGTTAAGGTTAAAAGTGCTGTGAGTGTTATATCTGAGTGTTGATTCTAGTGGGATTGAAATTGACACCACTTGTGGTGAATAAATTAAGTGTTATTTGAATCACAGTGGAATCAACACGGCGTGGTGTTGTTACTCCACTGTGTTTAGTTCATTTCTGTTAATTTTCGGAGTGAAAAAGACCTAGGAGGGACCTCTATCATTTTCCCCAGAATGCTTTGTTGCAGGTAGATTTTCGAACAGTTTATTTTTATATACATGTTTCTGCATGCATGCTGTTTGATTAATTGATCTTATACTATTTCTAAACTAATCCAACCTGTAAGGGGTTGGACCTATTGCACCCGTTATTGAGATGGTTGTTCCAGTTTATATGGTTTAGGTAGTCTTGTTTGTCAAGTCATTCACCATAGCAGTCATTCTGAATGATATAATATTCCAATAATTTGCTGGATTCTGATAGGAATTACTAATCACTTCACAAACCAGTTTATTGTGACTTGCAGGTCTGATGTGGCTCATGAAAGACCTTATCAAATTTAAAATATATGGTCATAAAGGGTGCACTTTAAATTGAAACCTATTCACTTAGGCAGTCACTTAGACAGCTTTAAGATGAAGAGTTATTGAATGCAACACACATGTCTCTGTCACTAACAAACACAGTCATGGGTTGGTATCTCTCACATTGACTTGAAAGGCATACTGGGAAATATTCAAATAAGGCTTTACAACCTGTGATGTTACAACACCCCCCAAAAATACTGTAACACCAAATAAAATAAAATCTAAGTTTATTGGTCACGTACACAGTTTATGTTTTGCCTGTTCAATACAATCCTAATTTAAGTCCGAATTTGCCACACCCAAGGTGTTAAGGCCCAACACTCTAGGGGTGTTAGTTTGTGAACACTTTGAAAAGTCTTAGTTTAAGTCTATTTCGGTGGGTGACACATCATTTCTAAGAAAGTGCTACATTTAACGCTGTGTGTTAAAATTCTGACCTCAAATTTGTTGTGTAGTAATTACATTTTGGAAAGGGAATGGATGATTCCCAGCAGTAAATGTATGAAAAAGGGTTTGACACCACCACATTGTGTCATTTTTTATTTTCTGTTTTCCAGACAGTATGCATTTACCAGGCTATATTTGACACTTGACAGCATTGCTTAATAATACCTGTACATTTAATTCAGCCTGCATTCAAATGTGCCAGTGAACCGAGAATAAGCATTCCATAAGTGTTCTATAAGTGTTCCGTGAATCCCCAACTATCAGACGCAGGGTGTATTCTCAGATGACACAGGAGATAATTGGGGATCCACTTGCAGCAGGAGTCGCAACCCAAATAATTTAGGGAGACCAATTATAGATGTCTCAGATATTTTATCTGTATGGCAGCCTACAGCAGGGCCTCTGCCATCAATCAGATTAGGACAGATTACAATTTGTCTTTCTTTTTGTCCCACGGGCGGTTGAACAGTGATTTGTTTTGCTCCTCATTGTCAGCGCACATAGTGAGAGACTGAGCTAAGCTGCTCAACAGACAAAGGGAGAGTTTAACTGTAGGTTGAAAGGCTTGTACTGACTACAAACACCAAGCCTTAAAACTTTGAGAAAGGACCGATTCACTTCCCTCCTTTTGCCACGAATGCACTGAAAGCATCAGATAACCATGAACATATTTTCCTCAATGTCCCTGCTGGTATCTTTCTCTTTTCCCTTTTCCATCCACTGAACACTTTTGTCGAGTCTCCATTATAATGTGAATGCTTTTTTTGTGCAGTGTTTATTGGATGCTCTTAGCGAGCTCTGTTATTGTGAACAAAAATAGACCAGCCTCTGTGTGTCAGATATTTCACTTTCTTGTTATTCAGAAATGACATAAAGGAGCCGGGTTTATGATGGATCTGTCTTGGACTGATTCATTGTGCAGGCATGAAAATGGCCACCACTTTCAGTTAGATTTTTCAATGTAACATGTAATGGGTCCCTTTACTGTAAATGCATGTAGTGGGCATATAAATACACCTATACATATCCTGCTGAGGTCTCTCTCTTTTTTTTCCTCGCTCTTTTTTTATTTTTTTGAATCCCGCTTGCTCTTTTTTTTCTTCCTTTTTTCGCTCCATCTAGATCTCTCTATTTTTCTCTCACGCCTCTCTTTCTGTCTGGAGAATGATGTATGCTTGTATTGGCTGCTGGGCTGCCATTATCTTTATTAGATTTATGCATGTTTGTGTAACAGAGCTCATTTGTGACCAATGAACAATACCCAGGAGTAGTGCATCACGCCATCAAGGTAAATGGAATCTATTTTAGGTAGCGCCCATTAATAACCCCCCCCCCCCAGCTTCAGGTCAAGGTGGCAACATCCATCCTATTATCTCTATGGAATTGGAGGCTGTTGATAACTTTATTAATTCCTGTCAGGTACACAGTTCATGCTGCATTACAAAGGCCTGTTGCTGTAGCTGGTCTCCTGGGGCTGGGGTGTAATTGTCTCTTTGGATAACAGCAGTGGAGATAGCTGGAAAATATAAATTGTGCTTAGCTTTTAGTGTTGTGGTGGGCTTAATAAGGCTATGTTGTTTACACGGTTGCGCAGTCGCCAACCACTTTACTGAAGGTCAAAGGACATGCTGTGGGCTGAAACCTCTGCTAAATGACTAAAATGTAAACTCGATGGGCAATGCAATATTTACATGAAGAGTTAGCCCTACTGTACTTAACATGCACACATGCAGTTTAGGATTCAGTTCTCTACTCCCACAAACCTGGTCTTCTCCGCACTCTTCTGTACGGCACACACACATCAAACACCTCCTGGTGGCTTTTTCACTGTCAACTGAAACAATTAGATCAACCTTGTCCCGCAAGGGAGGGTTACGCCACGCAGCGCCACCCCATGCCCAGTGCCTTGGCAGCCACCCTCTCTCAGTTAATCAGAGAGGCTGCAGTCAGATCATCCACACTCGCCTTCAGTCCTCCTCAAGCACTAGCTCTCTCCCCCCCCCTCTCTGTCACACCTCCTGGAGACCTTCCCGTCACTCCACCAATTAATAATAGGCCCTCCCTATCTAATATGGAAGGTTCTATTGACTGCCTGGGAATGCAGTGGCATTTAGAGGGAGAATATGGGAGCCATTCAATCAAATCCTCATTGCAGCATTATTTAAGCTGTAGTTTATAAACAAACCTTGTTGATAACAAAAAAAAACTTTTTTTTGTAAAATGAAATCTCTAGGTCGTTTTGGGGACACTGTTAACGCAAGATAGCAGAGGACTTTGCCTCACAAGTAGTTGTTTCTACTTTTCAGAATATGGCACATGTTTACATGAATTGGTGTGTAAACAAAGTAAAATGCATTGCATTAATTGACTATTGTATGTCTGCCTATCATTCCGAAACAATGTGTTTTTGTTGTTTTCAGTCTCTGGCTTCTAATAGATCTGTGAAGACATAGAATGTGATTGGAATGGAAGCTCGGAGAAGGAGTCTCTGATTGGCCGAAAGACTAGGCGGGTGCACATACCAAACGGTGAGTCACTTTGGAGGTTCACAGAACCGCTAGAGAGTTCACTTAACATTAGGATACCAGTGGTCAATGCTCAGAATGGTGATTTGAGTCCCTTTCAGGGTCATACACTGTTGTCTTGTGGTTACAGTGCCTTCAGAAATTATTCATACCCCTTAACTTATTCCACATGTTGTGTTACAGGCTGAATTCAAAATTGATTAAATAAAAATAAAAATTCACCCACCTTACATTCAGTCCCAGATAAACAGTGCATTTGGAAAGTATTCAGACCTATTGACTTTTTCCACATTTTGTTACGTTACAGCTTATTCTAAAATGGATGAAGTAGTTTTTTTTCCTCATCAACCTACACACAATACCCCATAATGACAAAGTGAAAACATGTCTTTTTTGAAATATTAAAACATTTATTGAAAATGAAATAACACATTTACGGAAGTATTCACATTCTTGAGTACTGACTCAAGGGTGTGAATACTTATGTAAATTTGATATTTGTGAGCCTTTCTGGGTAAAAGGCTCTGCATGGTCATTCCGATGCAGAAATCAGGGCATTAATACTTTTTGCGCTTCGCTGAGCAGAGCTGTTATGGAGGAAGTTGTCAAGGAAGTGAGTTTGTGTTTATACTGGACCTACTGTCAACCAATTATGTCAATGCAGCGCTATACGGAGCCCTCCGCATTGTTATAAAATTTGGGCAGCACACGGCGATGCGGTACATAGCTCAATTTGGCCTTCTGCATGCCGCTGGAGGCTCCGCAATTGCGTCACACGGCGCTTCTGACCATATTTTCGTCTCAAGCATAAATTGGCTTTGAGTCTCTAAGAGCTTTGCACACCTGGATTGTACAATATGTGCACATTTATTCTTTAAAAAAATATATTCAAGCTCTGTCAAGTTGGTTGTTGATCATTGGTAGACAGCCATTTTACATTTTTCCCATATTTTCAAGCCGATTTAATTCAAAACTGTAATTATGCCACTCAGGACCATTAAATGTCATCTTGGTAAGCAACTCCAGTGTAGATTTGGCCTTGTTTTAGGTTATTGTCCTGCTCAAAGGTGAATTTGTCTCCCAGTGTCTTTGGGAAAGAAGACTGAACAAGGTTTTCCTCTAGGATTTTACCTGTGCTTAGCTCTATTCCATTTTATTTTTATCTTAAAATACTCCCTAGTCCTTAGATTGAAGATGGCGCCGATAGAGATGGCAGCTTCGCTTCAAGTCCTTTGTAAACTGTGCAGTATTTAGTTTTTTTAATGTATTATTTATTAAATTGTTATCCCAGAAAACCGTAAGTGTTATTTCATACAGCCGTGAAGAACTATTGGATATCAGTGAGACGTCAGCTAACCAGCACTACGACCAGGAATACGACTGTCCCAAAGCGGACCCTTTGCCTGCATCTCCCAGGGCATTTGAACTGATTCCAGAGGCTGACCACAAAACAACGCCGTCGGAGGAGAGGGTGCCGGAGCGGTCTTCTAGTGAGGCTTCAGTTACACGCACACCACCCACCGCTTCCGAGTATATTACTCGCTAATGTTCAATCACTAGTTAACAAAGTTGACGGAATTAGGGAAAGAGTTGCTTTACAAAGAGATATCCGGGATTGTAACATACTCTGTTTTTCACGGAGACATGGCTAGCTGGGGACATGCTGTTGGAGTCTGTACAGCCAACAGGATTTTCAGTCCATCGTGCCGACAGGAACAAACATCTCTCTGGTAAGAAGAAGGGCGGGGGTGTATGTTTCATGATTAACAACTCATAGTGTAATTGTAACAACATGCATGAACTCAAGTCCTTTTGTTCACCTGACCTAGAATTCCTCACAATCAAATACCGACCGTATTATATCCGCCTCGGTTATCGTCACAGCCGTGTATATTCCCCCCGCAAGATGCTACCAAGACGGCCATCAAGGAACTTGATTGGACTTTATGCAAACTGGGAACCATATATCCCGAGGCTGCATTTATTGTAGCTGGTAATTTTAACAAAGCTAATCTGAGAACAAGGCTACCTAAATTCTATCAGCATATTGATTGCAGTACATGAGCGAGTAGCACACTCGACTACTCTAACTTCCGTGATGCATACAAGGCCCTCCCCCGCCCTCCTTTTGGCAAATCTGACCATGACTCCATCTAGTTGCTCCCCTCATACAGGCAGAAACTAAAACGGGAAGCACCCGTGCTTAGGTCTACCCAATGCTGGTCTGACCAATTGGATTCCACGCTTCAAGATTGCTTCAATCACGTGGACTGGGATATGTTCCGGGTAGCCTCAGACAATAACATTGACGTATACGCTGACTTGGTGAGCAAGTTTTTAAGGAAGTGTATAGGAGATGTTGTACCCACTGTGACTATTAAAACCTTCCCTAATCAGAAACTGTGGATTTATGGCAGCATTTGCACAAAACTGAATGCACGTACCACCGCATTTAATCATGGCAATGTGACTGGAAACATGACCGAATACAAACAGTGTAGTTATTCCCTCAGTAAGGCAATCAAACTAGCAAAGCGTCAGTATAGAGACAAAGTGGAGTCGCAATTCAACGGCTCAAACACGAGACGTATGTGGTAGGGTCTACAGACAATCACGGATTGCAAAAAGAAAACCATCGACGTCTTGCTCCCAGACAAATTAAACAACTTCTTTGCGCGCTTTGAGGACAATACAGTGCCACCGACACTGCCCGCTACCAAAGACTGTGGGCTCTCCTCTGTGGCCGACGTGAATAAAACATTTAAATGTGTTAACCCTCGCTAGACTGCTGGTCCTAACGGCATTCCTAGCCGCGTCCTCAGAGCATGTGCAGACCAGCTGGCTGGTGTGTTTACGGACATATTCAATCAATCACTATCCCAGTCTGCTGTCCCCACATGCTTCAAGATGGCCACCATTGTTCCTGTTCCCAAGAAATCTGAGGTAACTGAACTAAATGACTATCGCCCCGTAGCACTCACTTCTGTCAACATGAAGTGCTTTGAGAGCCTAGTCAAGGATCATATCACCTTACCTGTTACCCTAGACCCACTCCAATTTGCTTACTGCCCCAATAGGTCCACAGACGATGCAATCGCCATCACACTGCACACTGCCCTATCCCATCTGGACAAGAGGAATACCTATGTAAGAATGTTGTTCATTGACTACAGCTCAGCATTCAGCACCATAGTACCCTCCAAACTCATCATTAAGCTTGAGACCCTGGGTCTCGACCCCACCCTGTGCAACTGGGTCCTGGACTTCCTGACGGGCCGCCCCTCAAAACTGGGGCCCCACAAGGGTGCGTTCTCAGCCCTCTCCTGTACTACCTGTTCACCCACGACTACATGGCATGCACGCCTCCAACTCAATCATCAAGTTTGTAGATGACACTACAGTGGTAGACTTGATTACCAACAATGATGAGACAGCCTACAGGGAGGAGGTGAGGGCCCTGGGAGTGTGGTGTCAGGAAAATAACCTCTCACTCAATGTCAGCAAAACAAAAGAGATGATCGTGGACTTCAGGAAACAGCAAAGGGAGCACCCCCCTATCCACATCGATGGGACAGCAGTGGAGAAGGTGGAAAGTTTTAAGTCCCTCGGTGTACATATCACCGACAAACTGAAATGGTGGCAAACTACCTGCCCTCCATCACCGGGGGCAAACTACCTGCCCTCCAGGACACCAACAACACCCGATGTCACAGAAAGGCAAAAAAGAAAGGCCACTACCTGTTTAGCCTGCTTCCATCCAGAAGGCGAGGTCAGTACTGGTGCATCAGAGCTGGGACAGAGCGAGAGAAGCTGTTTTTCAATCTCAAGGCCATCAGGTTGTTAAACAGCCACCACTAGCACAGAGAGGTGGCTGCCAGCTACAGACTTAATATCATTGGCCACTTTAATAAATGGAACCCTAGTCACTTTAATAATGCCACTTTAAGAATGTTTACATATCTTATTACTCATCTCACATGTATATACTGTATCCTTCACTATCTATTCTTTACTATCTATTGCAACTTAGCCGCTCTGTCACTGCTCATCCATTTATTTTATACTTATATATTATCATCTTGTTCCTTTACTAGATTGTGCGTATTAGGTTTAGTTGTGGAATTTGTTAGATATTACCTGTTAGATACTGCTGCACTGTCGGATCTAGAAGCATGAGCATTTCACTACACTTGCAATTACATCTGCTAACCATGTGTTATGTGACCAATAAAATTTGATTTGATACCCATAACATGATGTAGCCAACACCATGATTGAAAATCTGAAGAGTGGTACTCGCTGATGTGTTGTTGGACCAAACATAACGCTTTTTATTCAGGAAATAAAGTTAATTTCTTTGCCACATCTGTTTTAGTTTAGTGCCTTTTTGCAAACGGGATGCATGTTTTGAAATATTTTTATTCTTTACACGCTTTCTTCTTTTCACTGTATATTAGGGTCGTATTGTGGAGTAACTACAATGTTGTTGATCCATCCTCGGTTTTCTCCTATCACAGCAATTAAACTATGTAACTGTTTTAAAGTCACCATTGGTTCATGGTGAAATCCCTGAGCGGTTTCCTTCCTCTAAGGCAACAGATTTAGGAAGGACGGCTGTATGAATGAATTACATTTTATTTTGGTGTCAAATCACCAGTTGGCAACCCATCCCTTATGGGATTAATTGACACATAAACAAACAATAATTCACTGTGATAATTCCTTTGTGATTCTTGAAAAATAATAATTATAACCCTAGAGCAGTAAGAAGTATATCAAAAAATAAATATTCAGGAGTGAGACAGGCCTACACACTATATATGTACATATACTTACATGACATTTGCTAAATAGTTTTTATAATTTAATTATAGATTACCCTTTTTCTTTTATTTCAGGCTTTATCAAAACATTATGCAAACGGAAATACACAAGAGACAATGTTTTTTTTCTTCAGTTTCTCCTCATCACTCGGCCACATAATGTCATGGTATATCTGGTGGGCTTTCTGGAATAAGGACAAGTGTATATCGTGGTAGAAAGTGTATATCGTGGTCTTTCAATTTCACCACAATACAGACCTGTTTCAATATGCAGGGGCAATATCCCTGATCTTACCTGTGCACATAGCGATCTCTTGTTTTTAGGTAGGTTCTACATGATGTCTCTTACACACAAGTTCACCCTTAATCAAACAAAAGGTTCTCAATTTGGGTTTATGATTAATCTCCTCCACCCATTTCATATTGCAATGTCAGTCATCTATGTCTCTCTTCATTTTGGTTTTCATACAACTGATCAGTCAGACTGTTGGAAAAGGTCAAAAATGTTTTTTTTGCCCAGGCTCCCCGATGGAGAGATCCCATTGAAAAACGTTTCTGACTATTCAGCCAATTGGCAAATCCCAAAGTCTCACCAAACATGCCTTTCATCTCACCTCACAGGGTTCCCACCGCATGTCCCCAGTTATTGCCAGTATAGGTGCAAACTGGTTGATACCTAAAGAAAATTACTTAATGCTCTGTTATGAACGTGTTAATTTTGTAGATACACTATATACATATACAAAAGAATGTGGACACCCGTTCAAATTAGTGGATTCGACTATTTCAGCCACACCCGTTGCTGACAGGTGTATAAAATTGAGCACACAGCCATGCAATCTCTATAGACAAACATTGTCAGTAGAAGACTTTCAACGTGGCACTGTCATAGGATTCCCTGCTAAAGCTGCCCCAGTTAACTGTAGGTGCTGTTATTGTGAAGTGGAAAGGTCTAGGAGCAACAACGGCTCAGCCGTGAAGTTGGAGGCCACATAAGCTCATAAGAATGGGACTGCTGTAGTGCGTAGCCCGTAAACATTGTTACAACACTCACTACCAAGGCACAAACTGCCTCTGGAAGCAACGTCAGCACACAAACTGTTAGTCTGGAGCTTCATGAAAAGGGATTCCATGGCTGAGCAGCCGCACACAAGCCTAAGATCACCATGTGCAATGCCAAGCCCGGCTGGAGTGGTGTAAAGCTTTCCGCCATTGGACTCTGCAGCAGTGGAAACACGTTCTCTGGCGGGATGAACACCATCTGGCAGTCCGACGGATGAATCTGGGTTTGGTGTGTGCCAGGAAAACGCTACCTGCCCCAACACATTGTGCGAACTGTAAAGTTTGGTGGAGGAGGAATAATGGTCTAGGACTGTTTTTCATGGTTCGGGCTAGACCCCTTAGTTCCAGTGAAGATAAATCTTAACGCTACAGCATACAATTACATTCTAGAAGATTCTGTGCTTCCAACTTTGTGGCAACAGTTTGGGGAAGGCCCTTTCCTGTTTCATCATGACAATGCCCCCGTGCAGAAAGCGAGGTCCATACAGAAATGGTCTGTCGAGATCAGTGTGGAAGAACTTGACAGGCCTGCACAAAGCCCAGACCTCAACCCCATCGAACACCTTTGGGATAAATTGTAACGCCGACTGCGGGCCAGGCCTAATTGCCCAACATCAGTGCCCGACCTCACTAGTGCTATTGTGGCTGAATCGAAGCAAGGGGGGACAAACTATACCAACTCCATATTAATAATGCCCATGATTTTGGAATGAGATCTTTGACAAGCAGGTGTCCACATACTTTTGGTCATGTAGTGTACCTCTTAGCACCCCACACTCCTGCTGAGTAGTCCAGAAAAGGACACATGCATGTCTGATACAGTTTGGAATACGTGGCATAACCAATACCTTGTTCAGTTTCTGCTGTCTAAATAATATCGTCAGCATATAAGAGTATACTTAGCATTTCATATCTTACTCCAATATTTAACGGTTTAATTTATTTTGCCAAATAAATAATAAACATAGCAAACCGAGTCGGTGATAAGGCGTCTCCTTGTTTAACTCCCGAGGGTGTGGGAAACCAATCTGTATGATATTCGTTAACATGCACGCAGGCGGTTGGTGCTTTGTAAAGAGACTGAATTGCATGATCACATTTCCCATCAACCCCTTTTTTCTAATCAAACTATAGGCTGAAAGATCCCTATTTACAGAAAAGCTTTCTGGAAATCACTGAAACATGCAAAAGTAAGCTTATCTTCCTGTGATCTACACTGAACAAAAATATAAAATAAACGCAACATGAAACAACTTAAAAGATTTTACTAAGTTACAGTTCATAAAAGTAAATCAGTCCATTGAAATGAATTCATTAGGCCTTAATCTACAGTGGCTTGCCTTTAAAAGTTGCAGCGTACTGCGGCACAGCTTGCATGGTGCTGCAGAATTCTATGGCACGTTATTTAAGTGTGATCCACTGGTACCATTAGTGCTAGTTTGACTACCAGAGGGCATCTTTGAGAAGCATTTGATAGCCTTCAATAGTGGCTG
Source organism: Salmo salar (assembly GCF_965601325.2). NCBI lineage: Eukaryota > Metazoa > Chordata > Actinopteri > Salmoniformes > Salmonidae > Salmo > Salmo salar. Next base: position 22,737,217 of record NC_138319.1, on the reverse strand, counting down.
TGCTAGAGAATGCAGGCACGCAGTAGCCCGGTGTTCAATTCCCCGAAGGGGAGGATGGAGTAGGATGTCCTTATTCCGTGTGTGTTATTTCATAGTTGTGATGTCTTCACTATTATTCTACAATGTAGAAAATAGTAAAAATAAAGAAAAACCTGGAATGAGTAGGTGTCCAAACTTTTGACTGGTACTTAAATTAATTATTTTGATTAATATTATGGTGTTTCTATTCCAAGAAAAACTAAACATCCTCTGAGTTTCTGTTAGGATGGAATGGAAAATATGGCGCAGTACAACGTGACGGTCGGGAGTACAGTACTGGGCTATTTAGCTAAAAAAAATCCCTGTGTTATGTGTGGCACGCGGAAGACCGGGGTTCAATTCCCCGACGGGGAGCAAGGAGTAGGCTGTCCTTGTAAATAAGAACAAATTCTTAACTTGCTTACCTAGTTAAATAAAGGTTACACTAAGAGCATAAAGTTTCTACACCCTAATTGTAGTCTAACCAATACCCAAACAGAGATTCAGTCAAAATAAAAATCTCATTGATTTATCAAGACCAGTCCCCATGCTTGTCTCAGAGCAGCGCGAAACGCTGCTAAAATAGTTGTAGGCTATTGCTTCAAATCCTATTGCTTCTAACTTCAATATGCTCTTTAAATAAATAAGACCTACACCACTTTTAACAGCACATTAGTCAAGACTAGAGAGGCTCATGTCGCCTACAATATGTCAAAATATGACGCGACTCTCCGCCAATAATTATATATAGAGGATTGGATGATTCTAAATTAAAGCCAAAAGCCGCCTCATGGGTCTCCCGGTGGCAGCCGGCATGGGTATCTGTAGCAACGCATTTTGCATTGCAATGCGGTGACATAGACAGCTGCGCTACTGGGGCGGCCCCATCCACAGTTTTAAAATACAGAGAGAGAGGTAAAGGTATATTGTCCTGCTGGGCTACTATAATACTATACATGGTGTCCAGGTCAGGATAACCAAAACATTTCTTTATTAAAGACTATCAGAAAGAATGTTGGTACTTATTTATTTTGATCCAAAGCCATGAATGAGTGAGTCACTCAGCTTTATGTAGTGTTGTACACTAATAATCTGCTAGTAAGTGCTCAATATTTCTTAGAGTATACTATTGTACCATTATACCTGAGGCATACTAATGAAGCAACAATGCCATTTTTGAAATGACTGACAGGTAACTAGGCACATTAAACATGAAATACAAAATCGTCACATTTCACAACATACCTGCATGGAATGGGTACAAATACAAGGCAAAAATTAATGCTGCCGTCTGGACTCCCATAAAAGTATATTTGCCTGATAAAAGACAAAAGACTGCAGAATACCCGTAAGAAAATCATCAGAAAACTCATGCTGTCTGCACCTGAAAGAGACCCTCCCCCTCAACAAAGCTAACAGTAGCTGGGCTACTAGCCTTGCAAAGTTGCACTCGAACATTATTCCCATTCACCTTTAATATATATTCCAATAAACAGTAATACAACACTAAATCAGTGACGATATAACTTTTGCTTGTCATTTCTTGCGCATTTGTGAACATTTGTGAACATGTACATTCAAAAGACCAGAGCATACATAACACATAACTCTCCTGTTCACGCTCTGAGCAAACTGAGGAGAAAAAGCAGGGCTCCCGTTGATGACATCACAGCATTAACACAATTTAGAATAAATACAATCAAATAATTCACTCTTGAAAGTAGTGTAATACATCTCAAAATAACTTTTAAATAATAAATTCAAATAAATGAGGGATTTTCGGTGAAATACATAGTATATTTTACATCTGTTACATAAGTATGTGGGAGTGTGTGGGTACAGTTCAGTGTGTGTATAGTCCGTGCAAGAGAGTAAGTGAAAAAAAGGGTCTATGCGGGTAGTCCCGGGGAGCCATTTGATTAGCTATTTAGCAGTCTTGTGGCTTGGGGGTAAAAGCTGCGGTTCTAATCAAATTCTAATAAAAAACGAAACAACGACTTGTTTTAAATATGCTGTCTACAGTTACAGGCACCATAATTGCTTCCCATGGGTGTATAATACAGAAAAGGTAACTTAGTCTATGGATGGTTTTACGCACATCCAAACCTTTCACAGGAGCTTGATAAAGATCCAATATAAAGACAAAGGGGGAATGCCAACTCACCCTTATACTGCTCGGAAATGTAATGTTCTAGAAACATCATGGAACCATCTTATAAGATCATACTGGCACTTCTCCAGAAACAACAGATGAAATTCCATTGCATTCAGCCATGTACTTTCTCAGCATAAAACAATGGATGGTGAATCTTTCTAATAAGTTTGGTTTTTAATAAAATTAAATGACTATTTTTTTTTTTTTTAACCTACAACAATATTTCTAAATAGGATTGGATCAGAAGCATGATATCATAAATCTCTTCTCTAGTTTGTGCTCACAAGCCTAAAATGCCTTTACGCATAACATTCACACGTCTATACAAAATACTAGGCTCTTGTCAATTGTATCGTTGCCTATGTGCGAAGCAGATACATAAAAACAATTGCGGTTGATATAGCATTATACACTGCTCAAAAAAATAAAGGGAACACTTAAACAACACAATGTAACTCCAAGTCAATCACACTTCTGTGAAATCAAACTGTCCACTTGGGAAGCAACACTGATTGACAATAAATTTCATATGCTGTTGTGCAAATGGAATAGACAACAGGTGGAAATTATAGGCAAATAGCATGACACACCCAATAAAGGAGTGGTTCTGCAGGTGGGGACCACAGACCACTTCTCAGTTCCTATGCTTCCTGGCTGATGTTTTGGTCACTTTTGAATGCTGGTGGTGCTTTCACTCTAGTGGTAGCATGAGACGGAGTCTACAACCCACACAAGTGGCTCAGGTAGTGCAGCTCATCCAGGATGGCACATCAATGCGAGCTGTGGCAAGACGGTCTGCTGTGTCTGTCAGCGTAGTGTCCAGAGCATGGAGGCGCTACCAGGAGACAGGCCAGTACATCAGGAGACGTGGAGGAGGCCGTAGGAGGGCAACAACCCAGCAGCAGGACCGCTACCTCCGCCTTTGTGCAAGGAGGAGCAGGAGAAGCACTGCCAGAGCCCTGCAAAATGACCTCTAGCAGGCCACAAATGTGCATGTGTCTGCTCAAACGGTCAGAAACAGACTCCATGAGGGTGGTATGAGGGCCCGAAGTCCTCAGGTGGGGGTTGTGCTTACAGCCCAACACCGTGCAGGACGTTTGGCATTTGCCAGAGAACACCAAGATTGGCAAATTCGCCACTGGCGCCCTGTGCTCTTCACAGATGAAAGCAGGTTCACACTGAGCACGTGACAGACGTGACAGAGTCTGGAGGCGCCGTGGAGAACGTTCTGCTACCTGCAACATCCTCCAGCATGACCGGTTTGGCGGTGGGTCAGTCATGGTGTGGGGTGGCATTTCTTTGGGGGGCCGCACAGCCCTCCATGTGCTCGCCAGAGGTAGCCTGACTGCCATTAGGTACCGAGATGAGATCCTCAGACCCCTTGTGAGACCATATGCTGGTGCGGTTGGCCCTGGGTTCCTCCTAATGCAAGACAATGCTAGACCTCATGTGCTGGAGTGTGTCAGCAGTTCCTGCAAGAGGAAGGCATTGATGCTATGGACTGGCCCGCCCGTTCCCCAGACCTGAATCCAATTGAGTACATCTGGGACATCATGTCTCGCTCCATCCACCAACACCACGTTGCACCACAGACTGTCCAGGAGTTGGCGGATGCTTTAGTCCAGGTCTGGGAGGAGATACCTCAGGAGACCATCCGCCACCTCATCAGCAGCATGCCCAGGCGTTGTAGGGAGGTCATACAGGCACGTGGAGGCCACACACACTACTGAGCCTCATTTTGACTTGTTTTAAGGACATTACATCAAAGTTGGATCAGCCTGTAGTGTGGTTTTCCACTTTAATTTTGAGTGTGACTCCAAATCCAGACCTCCATGGGTTGATAAATTGGATTTCCATTGATTATTTTTGTGTGATTTTGTTGTCAGCACATTCAACTATGTAAAGAAAAAAGTATTTAATACGATTATTTCTTTCATTCAGATCTAGGATGTGTTGTTTAAGTGTTCCCTTTATTTTTTTGAGCAGTATAGAATAACTGCATAGTTTGGTGGAGCGTGTTTCTGATAATTGGATGAGGGGTGCTCCTTGAAAATGGGTACGGGTAGCCTACTTGCACAAGCAAAATGCAGGTATGTGAAGAGTGAAAAAGTGTCAGGGCAAAACCTAAAATATGACAAAGCACTCTCAGTAGATCATTTAAAACCCCTTTATTTAAGGCTTCTTTTGGCTAATGGCCAGGGAAAAAAGACACGTGATGCTGCTAAACCAGCCTTGATTAATGGGTGGGTAGGTTATGCTTGATTTTTAATTAAATGAAATGAAATGTTTCTAAATACGAGATTCACCAGCAGAAAAGGCATTTCTCTTCCCATGGTCACTGTCCGTCATGGCTGAATAGGCTGCGCTTCCGCTCTCAAAATTCATTCGATTATAAACTGCGTTACCTTTTAAGACCTGCTTTTTGTTGGTCTTAAAATGTCCCATGCACTCTGACATTAGACAGGTAAATTGCAGAACCTGGTGTTAGGGCTGGAAAATGCCCTAACAATTCTAACGAAATTGAAAACTAACACGTGTCTGGCGTTTGCGCTTCCTTAGCGCCAGACGAAAATGGACACCCATGACACAGTGCAACAAGGCCAGAGAGCAACAATTTTTTTTTGTCAGAGCAATTGCAAGCCATATACACTGAGTGCACAAAACATTAACAGCACTTTCCTAATATTGAGTTGACCCCCTTTTGCCCTTAGAACAGACTCAATTCGTTGGGACATGGACTCTACAAGGTGTCGAAAGCGTTTCACAGGGATGCTGACCCATGTTGACTCCAATGCTTCCCACAGTTGTGTGAAGTTGGCTGGATGTCCTTTGGGTGGTGGACCATTCTTGATACACATGGGAAACTGTTGGGTGTGAAAAACCCAGCAGCGTTGCAGTTCTTGACACAGTTAAACTGGTGCGCCTGGCAGCTACTACCATACCTCGTTCAAAGGCACTTAAATCTTGTGTCTTGCCCATTCCCCCTCTGAATTGCACACATATACAATCCATGTCTCAACTGTCTCAAAGCTCAAAAATTATTCTTTAACCTGTCTCCTCCCCTTCATCTACACTGATTTGAAGTGGTTTTAACAAGTGATATCAATAAGGGATCATAGCTTTCACCTGGATTCAACTGGTCAGTCTGTCATGGAAAGAGCAGGTGTCCTTAATGTTTTGAACACTCACTGTAAATCCATTCAAAACCCTATTTGAGAGTGTACTATTGTATACAGTAAGTAATATACAGGAGTCAGAGTGCAGTGAATCCATTTTGTTTCCGGGCAGCTACAGTACAATCGATTAATCTGCATTGGAAGGCAAACGGTTGCTGCTTCCCACTGCCTTCTGGATAATCCGGGCCCCTCCAGCTGCGGCCGCCCCTTCCGCCACAGACCCAGCTCTCACTTAATTTGACTTTCATGGGAAGCAGTCCTTATCTCTTACCAGGAACTCAATCCAATTTACATCATATACCGCAGAAAGAGATGCATTAATTTCCTCTTTATACAGTGATCATGGGGTTGTTACTATATTAGGGCTTGAGAGAAAGCGTTTCACTTTGTCTCTTACAACAGGCAATAAGACAGCCAAGCTGCTTATGCGGCCCAGTGAACAATTCAAGTACATTTAAGACGTAAAATGTAATTTTCTTTGCATTATATGGGTAAACTTCAGAGGCCTTTTATGGGTTTATAAAAGGAATGTTGGTTGCTTTCATTGAGTCTGTTCAGAGGGAAAATAGAATGCAGAGATGTTCTTACAAATAGGAGTAAATTGAGATGCTTTAAGTTGAGACAACGCACACCGTGGAACTTAAATAGTAATTGATTTGTTTTTGCATTCAAATGGCCTGCGTTTGTATATCATGTTGTTGTAGAATCGATCCTGTCTCAAATGATGCAGGCAGAGGATAGGAAGAAAAGGAGTTTCAGCAAGGGCGTGGCGGAGGAATATTGTCTAAGAGTGAGTAGGCCTGGACCTGACCGCACCTGAGCTCATTATCATATCCTGACAACATTATACCTGTTGGGTGAAAAGTTAAGTGTTGCCCAAGTTTCTGTCAGCAAACTAACAACTGTGTCATTTCAGGAGCGACCAAACGAGGACACCGTAAAAATGAAGAACAAAGTGACAAGCACACAAGGTAAACTCTTGAAATGTAAACATTACTAACAAAACAATTAGAGCATTACGGAATGCTACAGTATTAGTGCTTATTGATATGAATGCACAGACCATTTACATTTTTTTTTATATCAAATTATTTATCGCTGGCAAATGCTATTTAGAATGCATACATTCATTTACACACAGGAATTCTCCATTGAGAATACTTTTTAGACTAGGACTAGACTTAATCTGGGTCCAGGAATCTGACCAATGGTGTTATAAGGAAAGGTGTAATTCAGATCAATGTGGTGTGCAGCAGTGAGGGGTAAGAAGAAGGCATGGTCGTGGGATCAGTACCTGGGAGAGGAGAAGGTCATAGCAGCTCCCCTAAGACTCTTCACTGAGGTAAGCGTCACCTTCATCAACCAGTAGGTATATAGTACATTCGGAAAGTATTCAGACCCCTTGACTTTTTCCAAATTTTGTTACGTTACAGCCTTATTCTAAAATTTGATTCAATTGTTGTTTTTTCCCCCCCATCAATCTACACACAATACCTCATAATGACAAAGCCAAAATCTAAAAAAATGTAATATCACATTTCAGACCCTTTACTCAGTACTTTGTTGAAGCACCTTTGGCAACGATAACAGCCTCAAGTTTTCTTGGGTATCAAGCTACAAGCTTGGCACACTTGTATTTGGGGAGTTTTTCCCATTCTTCTCTGCAGATCCTCTCAAGCTCTGTCAGGTCGGATGGGGAGTGTCGCTGCACTGCTATTTTCAGGTCTTTCCGGAGATGTTCGATCTGGTTCAAGTCCGGCCTCTGGCTTGGTCACTCAGACGTTCAGAGACTTGCCCCGAAGCCACTCCTGCATTGTCTTGGCTGTGTGCTTAGGGTCGTTGTCCTGTTGGAAGGTGAACCTTCGCCCCAGTCTGAGGTCTGGAGCGCTCTGGAGCAATTTTTCATCAATGATCTCGCTGTACTTTACTCTGTTCATCTTTCCCTTGATCCCGACTAGTCTCCCAGTCCCTGCCGCTGAAAAACATCCCCACAGCATGATGCTGCCACCACCATGCATCACCGTAGGGATGGTGCCAGGTTTCCTCCAGACGTGACACTTGGAGTTCAGGCTAAAGAGTTCAATCTTGGTTTCATCAGACCAGAGGATCTTGTTTCTCATGATCTGAGAGATGTTTTTGTGCCTTTTGGCAAACTCCAAGCGGGCTGTCATGTGCCTTTTACTGAGGAGTGGTCTCCGTCTGGCCACTCTACCATAAAGGCCTGATTGGTGGAGTGCTGCAGAGATGGTTGTCCTTCTGGAAGGTTCTCCCATCTCCACAAAGGAACTCTGGAGCTCCGTTAGTGGCCATCAGGTTCTTAGTCACCTCCCTGGCCAAGGCTCTTCTCCAGCGATTGCTCAGTTTAGCCGGGCAGCCAGCTCTTGGAAGAGTCTTGGTGGTTCCAAACTTCTTCCATTTAAGAATGATGGAGGCCATTGTGTTCTTGGGGACCTTCAATGCTGCAGAACGGTTTTGGTACCGACACAATCTTGTCTCTGAGCTCTGGATAATTCCTTCGACCTTTGCTCTGACATGCACGGTCAGCTGTGGGATCTTATATAGACAGCTGTGTGCCTTTCAAAATCATGTCCATTGAATTGAATTCACCACAGGTGGACTCCAATCAAGTTGATCATCTCAAGGATGATCAATGGAAACAGAATGTTTCTAAAAACCTGTTTTTGCTTTGTCGTTGTGTGTAGATTGATGAAGATTTGTATTTTTATTTAATCAATTTTACAATAAGGCTGTAACATAACAAAATGTGGAAAAAGGGAAGGGGTCTGAATACTTTCCGATTCCACTGTTAAGGGCGATCATTTCCTCCTACTACGATAGCCTGACTAGTCCTAGTCATTAGGGCACATTGTAGCAAGTTCAAGAAGTCCCTCTGTTTTCAGTCCGAGATGTCATTTACTACACTATACAATAAAGCTATGATTTGCAATTTAAGGCCATAAGCCAGCTGCATGATGTTAATAACATAGTCTGTTGGTTTAAAAATAATGATGTTGGCGACCTTAAACTGCAGGACAGTACATGGTTTACTTCAAACTGCAATGCAATCTTCTCCACGTGATTAATGTCAATGTATCTTTTTTTTTAGCAAAACAAATGAAGTTGCAAGCCGTTGTCCTTCATTAAAGGCTTTTTCTATCTCAGTAGCTGGAGTTGTAGGCCACGCAGGCAGATTTCAGATGAGAGAGGGAGAAGAATGTGCTAAAACTGCAGAAAAATCCCACACCCAGCCTCGCCTTTCCTGCTGCTTTTCTGCAGCACTTATTTCTAAAGGGCTGACGGGGGCCTGTAAAATAGAAGAAAATCCCAGTGTGTGTGTGTGTGTGTGTGTGTGTGTGGTGGATACCAGGGTGTCTATTGTTTCTAATAACTGTCTTTGAGGACAGTGGGACTTTTCTGTCGCAGCACACCTATTAGACCGCAATGAAGATTAAGCAAGGATTTGAGAATTGGCACTAAAATAGTTAAAGTATCAAGGTGTGCCACTGCCCCAGGGCCTGTATAGTCTAAAGGGGAGTAGCTTCACCTGCCAGGCTTCTATCTTCTAGAGAGCAAGGATACAGAGGGAATGCAAGGATATGTGATCTGGCTATGCAAGGCTTGTAGGGCAGTGTTTCCTATGCCATTGTAGGACTTATCCAGCCTTTGGACCAGCACTGCGTTTGATGTGTGTTCCTTACAGGAGAGTTGCTGCCTGGTGCAATGCTCCACTGTTTATCAGTCCCCCCCCCTCTCTCTCTCCCTGACAATGAATCATGCTGAACTAATTCCTCCGCTACAAACACGCGGTGTGGTGGAAGAAATTTTCTATGAAGGGATTTGACGGGACATCTGTTCCGTCGGAGGCACAAACACTCGTTTCTATGGCAACCGTGCTGTTGAGACACTTGAGCGTGGCGGTCCAACCGCCATGACTTATATGTATGGCTTTTCTGGAGAGGATATTTTATTCATCAATGTTTGGTTTATTCTCCTGCTTTTCAGTCATTTATTTTTGTGGTCTTCTTTTTTGCTCTCTCTGCTCTTTCCTTCCCTCTCTATGTCCTTTGTTGTCTCCATCACATTTGCTCTCTGTTACGCTCTCCTTTCTCCTCTCCCACACTCTCTCTCTCACTTTGTCTTCATCCCTCTCTCCCTCCCTCCATCCCAGGCCCAGTCGTTCCCCCTTAGCAGAAATGGTTTCAAGGTGGGGATGAGGCTGGAGGGGATCGACCCTCTACACCCCTCTATGTTCTGCATCCTGTCCGTGGCAGAGGTGAGCTGCAGCAGTCAGCGAGCTGGCCCAGCTCCAGACCAGCCTCAACCAAGGGCTCTCCCAGCACACTGGGCAGGTCACACTGTAATTGGATCTGTGATTGCAGTCCAGGCTCCACTGTATTGGGTGGAGGAAATGATCGCCCTTAACTGTCACTAACAAAGCCTTAGTTTTGTGTTGTCAGTCTGTTTTTGATGTCATCCCTTTTGTGTTTAAATGTACAAGACTTTAGCACCTGGCATGTATGTATGACATCGACCACTTTACAAATGTACAAGATTGACATTAGCTGTTGGTTGTTGTATTTCCATTAGCAGACATCATAGTCTAGTGCCATAGTCTCATAAAATTTGCAATGGGAAAAATTATTGCTGTTAAGGGCAAGGCCCTGCAAGTAGCCTGCTCTATTGGTCATGGGAATACAAAGCAGAATTACATCATGCCATGGATTGATGTTTGGGATAGTGACCGCATGTACATCCATACATAATACTGTGTTTTGTTTTTCAAAGGTGATTGGTTACCGATTACGGCTCCACATCGACAGCTACTCAGAATGCTATGACTTCTGGGTAAACGCAGACTCTCCGGATATCAGGCCAGCCGGATGGTGCGAGTCGACAGGACATCAGCTCCACCCACCAAAAGGTGAGCTACAGCAGATCAGCACACTGTTACCCTTTTGTCTTTACCCATTTCACTGTGACTCGTGACTATCGTCCTGACCCAAACCAAACTGTGCTGGCTCTGATATATTCTTTTCACATGGTCCTTATCAACATGGTTCAAATCAAGCAACTATAGTTGACCCAGGCCAGCTCATTACGGCTTGCTTTGTCTGAGCTCAGTCCTGCTCTTTGTAAGAGATTGTGCTTGTTTAATAGTAATCAAATATACTTCAGAACAGGAGAATGGCCTATAAACTATGCATGGATAATTGTTCTTTCAAGGGCCTCATCTTACTTCCACACCATCAGCATTTATTGATAATACACGGTAGTCTGTTGCGTTACAAAGCACATCATTTAATGTACTAGGTTTTTTTTCAGCAGCTGTGGTACCGGGGGGGGGGGGGGGGGGCAGGGCTTGGGGCATGCCCCCCCCCCCCCCCCCCCCCCCCCCCCGTGGTTACTTTTTAATGGGACATTCTACTCCAAAATGAATGCAAATTTAATTACAGTAAAACTTAAACACTGAGTTTCAAATAGCTGCCTGTCCCTTTTAATAGTTCAGGCAATGGCACACATTTCAGCAAATTAACACCCAGTCTAAATGAATTGTTTAGGAGGTTACCATGAGTTACCATGAATTGTTTACAAGGTTTAAAGCTTGATTTGTTTCATTACATAATTCAGTAATGACTGAAAAAATGATGGCAATCATCTGTTTAAGAAAGTAAGAAACTGCTAGCCATTGGTTGCTAACAGCCTCAAGCTAACTGTCAAGCACAAAAACAGTCAACAACTTCGGGAGTAAAGACGCCCAAAAAATCGTTAGATAAGAACTGCTGATAATGCACAGTCAAAGATGAGAATAAATATTCTGTCAAGGAATTTTTTGTAATTTTTACTTATGGAGGCATACAAAGGCAAAAGAAACGTGACACAGTGTGTCAATGATAACACATTAGTGCAGGTAATTAAGAAATATATGAAAATGCTGGAAATAAACAATGAACTATCCAAATGAGCTAAAGCTGTGTGCATTAAGGAAATAGAAGCCTGGCTTAAAAAGAAGCCTGTCTCCAATATGTGCCTCTTGTGTCTAGTGATTTAAGCAAATAAATGCCTGGGCTATTAATTGAAGTTTTACGATATGTTGAAACCATCTGAAATATAACAGATGTGCGCCACTGCACTGTAGGGAGAGGATGAGGAGCAAGCGGTGGCTGTGTGCTCGTGGCTTTTATTTGTGCCACTGCTCGCTGTTTGCAACAAATATGCAACAAATATACATTGTTACTTGTCTCACTATTCTTGAAGGGATAGTGCAAGATTTTGCCAATGAACCCCTTATACTACTTACCGAGAGTCAGATAAACTTGGATGTCTCTGCATGCAGTTTGAAGGAAGTTGAAGGTAGTTTCGCGACCATTGCTAACTAGCGGAAGCGAGATGACTGAAAGTCTATGGGAACAGTTAGCATGCTAGCTGTTCCCATACACTTCCAGTAAATGGGCTAACACTAGGTAGCAACTTCCTTCAAACTGCACACAGAGACACAAAAATGGTATCCATGAGTTCATCTGACTCTGAGTAAGAAGAAACATATCTTAATTGCGAAATCTCGCACTATCCCTTTAAAAGCATGTCTCGGCAGAAATATATACTGAACAAAAATATAAACACAGAAAGTGTTGATCCCATGTTTCATGAGCTGAAATAAAAAATCCCCAAAATGTTCCATATGCACAAAAACCTTATTTCTCTCATATTTTGGGCACAAATTAGTTTACATCCCTGTTAGTGAACATTTCTCCTTTGCCAAGATAATCAATCCACCTGACAGGTGTGGCATATCAAGAGGCTGATTAAATCGCATGATCATTACACAGGTGCACTTGGTGCTGGGGACAATAAAAGGTCACTCTAACGTACAGTTTTGCCACACAACACAATGCTACAGATGTCTCAAGTTTTGAGGGAACGTGCAAATGGCATGCTGACTCCAGGAATGTCCACCAGAGCTGTTGCCAGAGAATTTAATGTTAATTTCTCTACCATAAGCGTCGTTTTAGAGAATTTGGCACTACGTCCAACCGGCCTCAACTGCAGACCACATGTAACCACTCCAGCCCAGGACCTCCACATCCAACTTCTTCACCTTTGGGATCGTCTGAGACCAGCCACCAGGACAGCTGACAAAACTGAGGAATATTTATGTTTGTAATAAAGTCCTTTGTGGGGAAAAACTCATTCTGATTGGCTGGACATGGCTCCCCAGTTGGTCAGGCCCTCCCATGGTTGTGGCCCTGCCCAGTCATGTGAAATCTGTAGATTAGGGCCTAATTCATTAATTTATTTCAGTTTTCTGATTTACTTATATGAACTGAAACTCAGTAAAATATTAGAAATTGCTGCGTTTATATTTTTGTTCAGTAGTTATAAAAATGTATATACAATAAATACAAATAAATAATGATATTTCCTGGAGTGGCAATTTATCAGCGGCGGGGGGCCTGGCACAACAATATTTGTCACCACCCTAATCCCCATTTATTTTTTGGGTTCTCTTTCTCCACCCTTCTCTCTCCCTTTTTTCTCCCCTTCTTTCTCTCACCCGCTCTCTCTGCACCATTTATTTTCAGGCTACAATGAAAGCGAGTTTAACTGGGAGAAATACCAAGAGGCTTGCAATGCTGAAGCTGCACCAAAGAATCTGTTTAAATCCCAAAATGGTGTAAGTGCTTGGTTGGGGTGCGGGAGTCAATGGAGGCTTAGCTCTACTTTCTCCTGTAAAGACAGCTGGGGCCAAATGCTGACCTTCATTCACACAGCAGAACAGAACAATATGTCCCAGTGGCTGGTGGAAATCTGAAATCATGTGAAAATGTGTTTTTGGAACACTTTGCATGTGACATTTCACATTTCTCTTCAAGTGTGACATTTCACTTCAAATGTGACATTTCACATTTAACTTCACATGTGAAAATGTGTTTTTGGAAACATGTGTCATAATGATACACACACTACTTTTAACAGTGTTTTCAAATTACATATTTGACACACTTTGACATACATGACTACATTGTGTATGTTTTATTTATACAGTAATTATTATTCAAAGTGGGATTTAAACACACAACCTCTTGTAAATGACTGATTTCACCTGTATTCCCGACACTTTAGATTTCAAAGTAAATCTCAGCTTCCTTAAAAATACACTCAAGAAAAACTATTATATTTATTACAGGGATTCAGAAGTAACATTGAAACAGAACACTATGCCCCACCAACATTAGACAACTATACAGAAAACCTTCATATTGCTGAAATAAGTACATCGATGATGAGCGAGACAATAGTCAGATTAACTGGCACTAAGTGCAGAGATGTATAATAGTTCATGAATGTGTAGGGGAATGTTAGACACTGTGGTGCAGCAGAAAGATCAGTGCACCTCAAATCCATAGATTCTGAGTTCAAGTCCCAGGTGGGGTCATATTTTATCTGAACAGCGTACCACTTACTTTAAAACCCCTATACCATTACTTTACTTATGATGGTTTGGGACATCTGGGACCATCTCGTGACATGCTGACGACTGGTAAAAGAAATGTCTTGAGAACATCCTCACCCTTAAGGAAAAAACACATGAATTTCATATGATGATGTGATCTTATGTAAAGCAACGCGATAAGATGAAATGAAACATGACAACGTGAGCACATGTTAAAATAAATGTGACATGGGTATACACATTTTATCATGTGATAACATGAAATTACACGCTTTGCACACTCTTGGCATTCTCTCAACCAGCTTCATGAGGTAGTCAGCTGGAATGCATTTCAATGAACAGGGTGCCTTGTTAATTTGTGGAATTTCTTTCCTTCTTAATGCGTTGGGACAAGGTAGGGGTGGTATACTGAAGATAGCCCTATTTGGTAAAAGACCAAGTCCATATTATGGTAAGAACAGCTCAAAGAGAAACGACAGTCCATTGTAACTTAAAGACAAAAAACACAGTCAATTCGGAAAAATTCAAAAACTTTGAAAGTTTCTTCAAGTGCAGTTGCAAAAACTGGCTCTCATGAGGACCTTCACAGGAAAGGAAGACCTGGGGTTTCCTCTGCTGCAGAGGATAAGTTCCTTAGAGATACCAGCCTCAGACATTTCAGCTCAAAGAAATGCTTCACAGCGGTCACGTAACAGACACATCTCAACAGCAACTATTCAGAGGAGACTGCATGTGTCAGGCCTTCATGGTCGAATTGCTCCAAAGAAACCACTACTAAAGGCCACAAAAGAAGAAGAGACTTACTTTGGCCAAGAAACACGAGCAATGGACATTAGACCGGTGAAAATATGTCCTTTGGTCTGATGAGTCCACATTTGAGATTTTGGTTCCAATCGCCGTGTCTTTGTGAGACGCAGAGTAGGTGAACGGATGATCTCCGCATGTGTGGTTCACACCGTGAAGCATGGAGGAGGAGGTGTGATGATGTGGGGGTACTTTGCTGGTGACACTGTCAGGGATTTATTTAGAATTCAAGGCACAGTTAACCAGCATGGCTACCACAGCATTCTGCAACGATACACCATCCCATCTGGTTTGTGCTTAGTGGGACTATAATTTGTTTTTCAACAGGACAATGACCCAACACACCTCCAGGCGGTGTAAGGGCTATTTGACCAAGAAGGAGAGTGATGGAGTGCTGCATCAGATGACCTGGCCTCCACAATCATCTGACCTCAACCAAATTGAGATGGTTTGGGATGAGTTGAACTGCAGAGTGAAGGAAAAGCAGCCAACAAGTGCTTAGCTAATGTGGGAACTCCTTCAAGACTGTTGGAAAAACATTCCTCATGAAGCTGGTTGAGAGAATGTGCAAAGCTCTCATCAAGGCAAAGGCTGGCTACTGTAAACACTTTTGTTTGGTTACTACATGATTCCATATGTGTTATTTCAGTTTTGATTTCTTCACTATTATTCTACAATGTAGAACATAGTTAAAATAAAGAAAAACCCTTGAATGAGTAGGTGTGTCCAAACTTTTGACTGGTATTGGTATGAATTTGACCACGCCACAAAATATGCTAATGAGCCCCACCAGTACATTGCCCCTACTTATCAAAGCGCAGTGATGATTGTACCTTTTATATTAGAAATATTGGGTAGGAAAATGTCACATTATACCTACAAGGTACCGAACTATACCAATTGAGTTCATATGTGTGCCTGTGAAGTGTACCTTAGACTTTTTTGTACCCCAGAGAACAACACTGTAACCCAATCATAACCTTATAGTGTGTTAATACATGTTCCTAGCAATAACTATGAAGAAACATTGATCCACTCAAACAAGAGGTTGCAAGTTCAAATTACCAAAGCATCCATGTATACTCTGTCAAGTGTCCTTGAGCACTGCTAGTTTTACGTTGAAGTTACGTTTGTGGTGATAAATGGACAATTATTTATTTGATTCTGGGAAGTTTTTAGCAAAGGGCATGAATGTATTATTGCCAATAAGTCTGTGGCCAGATCTCTTATGTTCACAGACCTGGTGTCGTAGCAGGACATACTGTAGCGGGACATTTCAGGTTATGTCCGACCATTAAAATCCCAGTTAAAGGAATACTTTGGGATTTTGGCACTTTATTTACTTCCCCAGAGTCAGATCAACTCGTGGTTACCATTTTTATGTCTCTGCGTGCAGTTTGAAGGAAGTTACTAACTAGCGCTAGCACAATTGCTGACTTGCATTAACACAATGACTGGAATTCTATGGGTATCTGCTAGCAGTCATTACACTAACGCTAGCTAGCATTGGCTCGTGAAACTACCTCTAACTTCCTTGGTACTGGACACCGAGGCATAAAAATGCAATCATTGCCAAAATCCCGAAGGATCCCTTTTAAAGCTCAAGTGTGGTCACAGTACAAAATGATACAAGATGTTTTACACTATTTGAAATCAGAATACAGCAGCATACTGTCATAGTAATGAAATAACACCTTCAAGTTGTTGTATATAATTTAGGCAAAGTGCAAAAATGTATTCTTGCAACTAGTGCCTTATTCATATCTAGTGCCGTATTCAACTAGTGCCGTATTCATATCCCTTGACTTATTCCACGTTTTGTTGTTAAAGCCTGAATTTAAAATTGATTAAATGTTTTTTCTCACCCATCTGCACGCTATACCCCATAATGACAAAGTGAAAACATGTTTTTAGAAATATTTGCTAAATTATTGAAAATGAAATACGGAAATATCTCATTTAGATGTATTCACACCCCTGAGTCAATACTTTGTAGAAGCACCTTTGGCGGCGATAACAGCTGTGAGTCTTTTGGAGTAAGTCTCTAACAGCTTTGCACACCTGGATTGTACAAGCAGACTGAACCAGGTTTTCCTCTTTGATTTTCCTTGTGCTTAGCTCCATTCAGCTGATTTTTATTATTTTTTTTTATCATGAAAAACTCCCCAGTCCTTAACGATTACAAGCATAACCATAACATGATGCAGCCACCACCATGCTTATATGAAGAGTGATACTCAGTGATGTGTTGGATTTGCCCTAAACATAACACTTCTATTCAGGACAGAAAGTTAATTTCTTAGACTTTTTTGTTCAGTATTAATGAAGTGCCTTGTTGCAAACAGGATCCATGTTTTGGAACATTTTTATTCTGTACAGGCTTCCTTCTTTTCAGTCTGTCATTTAGGTTAGTTTTGTGGGGTAACTACAATGTTGATACATCCTCAGTTTTCTCATATCACAGCCATTAAACTCTAACGGTTTTAAAGTCACCATTGGCCTCATGGTGAAATCCCTGAGCGGTTTCCTTCCTCTCTGGCAACTGAGTTAGGAAAGATGCCTTTATTTTTGTAGTGACTGGGTGTATTGATACACTATCCAAAGCCTAATTAATAACTTCTCCATGCTCAAAGGCATATTTTTAACATCTGTTTTTTTTTGCCCATCTACCAATTGGTGCCCTTCTTTGCGAGGCATTGAAAAACCTCCATGCTCTTTGTGGTTGAATCTGTGCTTGAAATGCACTATTCGATTGTGGGAAGCTTGTGGAAGGCTACGCAAAACATTTGACCCAAGTTAAACAATTTAAAGGCAATGCTACCAAATACTAATTGAGTTTATGTAAACTTCTGACCCACTGGGAATGAAAGAAATAAGCTGAAATGCATCATTCTCTCTACTATTATTTTGACATTTCACATTCTGAAAATAAAGTGGTGATCCTAACTGACCTAAGACAGGGAGTTTTTACTATTAAATGTCAGGAATTGTGAAAAACTGAGTTTAAATCCATTTGGCTAAGGTGTATGTAAACTTCTGACTTCAACTATACACAATCAACATTTTATAAATATTAAATTCAGGCTGTAACACAACAACATTTGGAAAAATTAAAGGGATGTGAATACTTTCTGAGGGAACTGTATAGACAATCTCCATTATACCCATAGACCTGGTGGCACATCAGGAACTTCAGGAAGCTACATTAGCAACCAAGAAGTTGTGAGTTCAAATCCCAAGTGAGGTTTTACTGTCTTACTTATCTTTTTAATATTAACACCTTAATTTTGCTGTAAAAATACAGTAACTTATTGTAGATTGGCTGTATTTACACAAAAACCTCCAGGGGAGCATGACACAGCATTCTAAGAATGTCCTAAAAGTGTCATGGGGACGTCTCTGTAAAAACCGGGAACTAGACGAAACCTGCAGTAAAAGTAAAATATTCTCAATTACATTTGACACCTGGGTTTTCACATGTGCTTAAATTGTTTTCATGTGAAGTGCTCAAATATTGTCCCGTGTAGTTTCAAGTTATCAAATGTTGCTTTAAATTAAACCATGTTATCACGGGTGAAATTCATGTGTTTAAGGATAGAATCTGTGTATGCTACGGTATGTCAATATTTACTTAAATCCTCCATTGACATGAATGCATGATTTCTTCTTTTAAGTTTAAAGTCAGAAAGTATGAAGCCCTTTGTGATTTGTCTCTCTGTGTCAACAGACTACGAGCACCTCTAAGTTTCAGGTGGGCATGAAACTGGAGGCAGTGGACAGAAAGAACCCATGCTTGGTTTGTGTGGCCTCGGTGGCCGACATCGTGGACAATCACTTCCTGGTTCACTTTGACAACTGGGACGACACCTACGACTACTGGTGAGACATTTACAATTTAGTTAACCCTTTACACTTGTGGAAATTGGCCTATAAGGATAGGGCTACATTTAAATGTTTCTTACAGAAGAAATAAGAAATACATATGCATAAGCATGGAAGCATTTAAAAGGGAACAGTTTGGAGATTAGGGGGACACAAGACTGAATCCAAACATGACACTGTTGATTTTATGTGGATTTTACATTTGTTGATAACGAAATCTGAAAATACTCTGGATACATTCAGTAACATAAGAACATTCCTGGAAAATGTTGGGGTAGGTGCAACATAAGACAAAAAGGTTTGAGTGAGAAGACTAACTGGTATCTTCAAGTGGCCACACACCTCTCCAAAGTGTGCACAGTTCCTAAGTTATTTCAAGGAATTTCTTATGACTCAAAAAAAAGTCTTCAAGTATAAGGACCTAAACATTTTTATAACCTCTATTACAGTAGAAGTACTAGAGTGGAACACAACCCTCCGTCCCTGCCATCACACAATTACTGTTGTTGTTTACGCAATCCAAAAACTGGCCATTTTTTAAAAGCTTGTTCTATTACCTACATGACTAACTAAATTATAAAATAGGATCTTACAGTGTTAGGTTTTCACAAGGCAATTCAGAGAAACGGATCGTAATTTTGGTGCGCATAGAAAGGAGTCATGAGTGCATTCAGGTGCATTTTCCGCAGTGAATTTTCTTCACAATAGACAAACGGTCTCATTCTGTTCAGAACAACCCAGGGTATGCGGCCATGTCATATTGTGACTACATCAAACATAGTGATCATAAACATTGCCAATGTATATGACGTGAGTTTTATGATATGGAAATGTGAAGTGCACATTTGGCTTGCTTGTATGACATCAAAGCAGTATTTACTAAAATCCTCCAAGTGTCAGCTTTCATAATTAATCGAGTCCTCTTAGTTTATAGCATTTCCCTGAGCTCTGACGTCATTTGTAGCATGTTACTGTTCAGTCACTGTGTTCCAATTTAGGCGCTTATCAATGCCCAAATCTGCCAATTTCAACACGTGCACGAGTGTAAAGGGTTAAAACTGTTTTTATTCTTTTAAATTCAGCTTTTTGTGAGTTAGAAGTTGATGAGAAAATGGAAAAGTGTGTGTGTATAATTGGTCATCATTTCAGTTGAACTTCTCAGACTATGTTATGAGACACTATTTTTGATATAACTGAAGCAAACTTCAGCGGAACTGGTTCTGTCTTCTCAAACTTCAGCGGAACTGGTTCTGTCTTCTCAAAGTTTGAAAAGGAAGTGTCTGTCTAGCATTACATTTTGGGTATCTTGTTGCTACTTTGAATGTTAAATGAAGGAATTTGTCAAAATCAGATCAGAGGTTAAGGTGTTTTCTAAGTTCTAGCCAGAGGAGACGTGATCAACATTTGTTTACTGATGTTTGCTGTCAGTAACTGATAGGTTACACCTTATTGTTGTTTTGTAGCTGTAGTGCATGTCTCATTCAACTTTATATTATATTGTGTATAATTAGCTTTGTTACCTTATAGAGTGACAGAAGAGTGTGTGTGTGTGTGGCTGGGTACGCACGTATGTGCACCTGTGTGTGCATGATCTTTGTGTGTGTACATGTATCATCTTCAATGTAAGATCTCTCTGAAGTTCTGTCGTCAGTGAATCAGTGACAGTTTACCAGCTAATTGCTAAGAGGAGTTTGATTGATTACATAGCATGTGACGCATGGCCCAATTCATCCAGTGAAAAGCTTGATGTGGGAAAAGAATAGAAGCTGTGTAATTAGATATGATGTAATGGTTGAAGAGGAGAACTGACAGTCGTCTCTGGGAAAAGACAAACGTTTGTTCTCGAGTTGCCTGGCTGAGGTATTTTATTTTTCATTTTATCCTGTATTTTTCCTCTTTCCCTGTGTCATACCGAGATTTTCCAGTAGGAGAAGCTCCTAGCTTCCTAGCCTCCTAACTGCCTACAAAGACATGCAGAAATCATGGTTCCCCACAGTTCATTACATTCACACACACATGCACACACTCAACATGTACACTCACAGTGTCTCTTACACACAGGCGCAAACACACTTGCATGCTCACATGTTCACAAACTCGCACGCACACCTTGCACACAATTGCATTCTCTCAGACACTCCACTGGCTCACCAGGGAGAATGTGTGGAATTGTTGGTCAAACACCATGGCCCAAGGGACATGGCAAGCCCCATGATTGGCTATTCTGCGAAATTACACAGCTGCTGTGTCATTTCAAAGCACACAGAAGATTAATGGAATTCCTATTGTGTTGTCTGATTGGTTGTGTTTGTAGGTACATCTTAATCTAGCCGGCCTGTACAATAAGTGAAATTGCAATATTCTCCCGGTCACAAACCGGGTATTGTACATGTAAATTGCATTTAGATGTTGTTGTAATGTCTTACCTCAGGAGGATTGAAATCAAATTGTACGTGTGTGTGTAGATGAAGTATGGGTGTGTAGATGAGGAAGTGTGTGTGTAGGAAGATGATGTACACTATGCTATGGTAAAGTGTAGTGTGTGTGTTTTAGGTGTGACGCCAGCAGCCCTCACATCCACCCAGTGGGCTGGTGCCAGGACCACGGACGACCTCTCACTGCACCTCAGGGTGGGTATCTAGCCCAGCACACACAGTACACTGTCATTGAGGATGCTGTTTGAATAGTGTCTGCTAAAATGACCTTGGCTCCTCCCCACTTCAGCCATGTTTGGCTATTCCCCACTTTAGTCCCCATATTAGTACAAAGATATGAACCTTTATCATAAATCCCCCTTCATCTTCCATGTAAAATCAAGTTATTCATTTAATTTCCCCTCTAATTTGCTGGTAAATTGCCCCCTTCCACCGCACACTTTTTAAAGACCTTTGAAAGAATCATAACTCATATTGTATGGAGATAGGACATCAGTAGGACATTAATTTCGTTGTACAGTATGACACGTGCATCATCCTGAATGAGACTTCATCACAGCTGTTCTATAGTAATGCATGCCTTTCAATGCATAACAAAAATCTAAACTTTAGCTATTATTTGACAATTGTTTTTGTTTATATACAGTTGAAGTTGGAAGTTTACATACACCTTAGCCAAATACATTTAAACTCTGTTTTTCACAATTCCTGACATTTAATCCTTGTAAAAATTCCCTGTCTTAGGTCAGTTAGAATCACCACTTTATTTTAAGACTGTGAAATGTCAGAATAATAGTAGAGAGAATAATTTATTTCAACTTTTATTTCTTTCATCACATTCCCAGTGGGTCAGAAGTTTACATACACTCAATTAGTATTTGGTAGTATTGCCTTTTAATTGTTTAACTTGGGTTAATCGTTTCGGCTAGCTTAACACAAGCTTCCCACAATACGTTGGGTGAATTGTGGCCCATTCCTCCTGACAGAGCTGGTGTAACTGAGTCAGGTTTGTAGGCCTCCTTGCTCGCACACGCCTTTTCAGTTCTGCCCACACATTTTCTATAGGATTGAGGTCAGGGTGTTGTGATGGCCACTCCAATACCTTGACTTTGTTGTCCTTAAGCCATTTTGCGACAACTTTGGAAGTATGCTTGGGGTCATTGTCCATTTGGAAGACCCATTTGCGACTAAGCTTTAACTTCCTGACTGATGTCTTGAGATGTTGCTTCAATATAGCCACATAATTTTCCTTCCTCATGAAGCCATCTGGTGTTCTTAGGCTTGCAAGCCTCCCCCTTTTTCCTCCAAACATAACGATGGTCATTATGGCCAAACAGTTCTATTTTTGTTTCATCAGACCAGAGGACATTTCTCCAAAAACGACGATCTTTGTCCCCGTGTGCAGTTGCAAACTGTAGTCTGGCTTTTTATGGCGGTTTTGGAGCAGTGGCTTCTTCCTTGCTGTGCGGTCTTTCAGGTTATGTCAATATAGGACTCGTTTTACTGTGGATATAGATACTTTTGTACCTGTTTCCTCCAGCATCTTCACAAGGTCCTTTGCTGTTGTTCTGGGATTGATTTGCACTTTTTGCACCAAAGTACGTTCATCTCTAGGAGACAGAACGCGTCTCCTTCCTGAGCAGTATGACGGCTGCGTGGTCCCATGGTGTTTATACTTGCATACATTTGGAAATTGCACCCGAGGATGAACCAGACTTGTTAAAATCTACAATTTCTTTCTGAGGTCTTGGCTGATTTCTTTTGATTTCCCCATGATGTCAAGCAAAGAGGCACTGAGTTTGAAGGAAGGCCTTGAAATACATCCACAGGTACACCTCCAATTGACTCAAATGATGTCAATCAGCCTAACAGAAGCTTCTAAAGCCATGACATAATTTTCTGGAATTTTCCAAGCTGTTTAAAGGCACAGTCAACTTAGTGTATATAAACTTCTGACCCACTGGAATTGTGATACAGCGAATTATAAGTGAAAATCTTTCTGTAAACAATTGTTGGAAAAATTACTTGTCATGCACAAAGTAGATGTCCAAACCGACTTGCCAAAACTATATTTTGTTAACAAGAAATTTGTGGAGTGTTTGAAAAACGAGTTTTAATGACTCCAACCTAAGTGTATGTAAACTTCTGACTTCAACTGTACCATGACAGCGCAGAAGAAAGTGGTAATATCAGATAATGTAAAATGTTAACACAATGACTTAGTTGTCAATAGCATTTCCATTCAAAGTGTAGCTTGTGTTTTAATCCAGACATTAGCAGATGTAGTGTTTACCACACCTGTCAGCATTCACCTCCACCTCCTCCTCCGCAGTAGATGTTACTGTAGGCTACATCATGCCCCAGAGCTCTGCTTTAGTTTCATCATATGGAACGGTTGATCCGTTGACAGCTTTGACAGTCCAGCTCTAAGATTTCTCTCTTGACTTACATAAAATCAAGGATCTCAGATCAGCACTCCATCAGTCCTGATTCTGTCAATCATTTAAAAGTCTCTGATCTGCAGTCAGTTGCTACGATGATAAAGTAAAGTTGGTGGGTCTGTCGGTGTAACGTTCAATGGGACTAGGCAACAGGAGTTGTCTCGGATTTCACTTTGTGTTTCCGACATAAACATTACATAAATATTGTTGCTGTATTGGGCCACTACTGAACCCCTCCACCCAGTCGTAATTGTGTTGTCTGACTCAACATTAAGTACGGCTTAGGTCATGGTAATGGGGTAGAAATTACATACAGGGAGCTGTACAGTGAAACTCACCCAATGGTGAGGAATCCAGGTCAGAAGCTTTTGAGGATATCAAAACCCTCTAGGCTCACTCCCGTTCCCTCGCTCGTTCTCCTGTTCTCCAATATGCAGAGGTGCTCGGTTGTGCCATTTGGCTAACGTTCTCCTGTGATCTGTATGTCATAAAACGGAAGGTTTCATTTTTGTGCTTTAAAGCGAGTGTGACGCGGGGCTGTTGAGAGAGAGAGAGAGCTGTTATCACAGCTGTTGAGTAAAACATTATTGTATCTCCTTGATCCTTGTCTGGTGCAGAGAGCATTTAATTGACCATTTGGAATAAGTTTACACTCTCGCTGTCTCTCTCTCGCCAAACTCCTATCAGACCAGATAGACCTTAGCTCAGCTAAAGCCGTTACAGTGGTGCATACAGTATGAGGTAATTGGAGATAGAGCTTGAAATGCAGGCGCTTGCCTGGCTGGCGTTAGTGAACACCAACATGATGGTATCTGTCTTTTTGGACCGAATGTTTTTTTTTTCTTGTAAAATATATGTTGTACGTAAACAAACTGATTGCATCAAACATCAATATAAAGTGAATGTGTAGAAACCACATCCCTTGCTTTAACTTAATATGGACTCATCATTGCTGTCATGTGCAGTATGATGTCACATCCTTTTCCTCAAGTATTTTGAGATCAAGTGAACAACTGCTGCTCTGGTATACTTACTTATATTATGTTATACACTGAGTATACCAAACATTAGGAACACCTTCCAAATATTGAGTTGCGTGCACCCCCTTTTGCCCTCAGAACAGACTCAATTCGTCGAGGCATGGACTCTACAAGGTGTCGAAAGCGTTCCACAGGGATGCTGACCCATGTTGACTCCCACAGTTGTGTCAAGATGTCTGGATGTCCTTTGGGCGGTGGACCATTCTTGATACACACATTTAACTGTTGAGTGTGAAAAACCCAGCAGCGTTGCATTCTTGACACAGACCGATGCACTTGGCACCTACTACCATGTCCCGTTCAAAGGCATATTCATCTTTTGTCTTGCCCATTCACCGATTTGAATGGCACACATACACAATCCATGTCTCAATTGTCTCAAGGCTTAAAAATCCTTTAACCTGTCTCCTCCCCTTCATTTACACTGATTTGAAGTGGATTTAACAAGTGACATCAATAAGGGATCATAGCTTTCACCTAGCTTTGTTTCCCTGAGAATCTGGGAAGGTGAAAGTTCTCATTACTTTGAAATAGATGCATCTATAGGCACTTTACCAACATATTTACTACCACTACTCCCAGCTGCCTCTATGCACAGAACATATTTTGTCTAACATAAGAAATGTATAAAACATTAAATGTGTGGCTGAAGCATCTGCCATATTGTGAGAAGGAGCCACTTTAGCCTATTGAGATGCACAAATGAGTTTTGTCTTGGATGTTTTACTGGAATGAAATCTAGTTTCAAATTTGAGTTTCATCATAAAGACACAATATATGAACAGTTCCCAAGTAGCCATTCAAGTTTATTATTGAACCATTTGCGATTGGCTCAAATGCCCAAGGCCTCTAACTCCCTCTGACTACTCTCTGACTTGGGACTGGAGTGCGTTATTTCTGTACAGTCATTTTCCTCTCTTCTATATTAGTTCAACAAAAACTACTGAGGCAGTGTCATGTAGAGCCAATCACTTACTAATTGGAGCCTCCACAACTCAATCTCCAATAGCTAACCATAATTATCTCCGCAACCAGGCGATATGTGTACATTTGGTCCCCTGCATATGTTGCACCCATCTGTGTGTGTGTCGCGTTCAAATTTTCAAGCACATTTTTCTGTTGATGAAATTGTCACAGCCGTTAACAGTCACAGTTTGAAGTTGTTGCATGTGCATGTGTGTGCGCTAGCTTGCAAGTGTGTGATTAATTCGATTTGTGTTTTGGATTGTGTTCAAGGACACCCCAATCCAGAACATTTCCTGTGGGAGGAGTACTTACAAGACAATGGTTCCACGGCAGTTCCAAGCCAGGCTTTCTGTATGGTAAGCAATAGGCATGGAACAGCAGGCTAGCCTTGTATCAGCCAACTGTGTGTGTTGCACAGCACCATTGTTATTCCCAGCCTCTGCTGCAATCTAACGGCTGATTTAGTGTTTCATAATGATTACTTTTATTGTCTAAAAATAACTACGAACAATTGAAATTGAAGGCAGTTTAATAACTGTTGTGGTTCAGTTCTTTTTCACAATAATGACATAAGTCATGTTTTTCTCAGTTTGACATTAGTTTGTCTCTTTCCCAGACCTGTCTTTCTCATTCAGAAACTTCTGTTTCAAAACGTTTCTTTCCCCTAAAGAACTCCACTGTCAGCCTCCTCTCCCCCTGTGACATCTGCACAGCACAATTTCACACCCTCAAATCCTTTCCTCTGGCTGAGTTTCTGGCTGACAGGGCCTGTCCTCTCCTCTGCTCTCCTCCACTCTGCATGTTCTGCTCTTCTCTCTCAGAGATGTGTACAGTGTCCTGTCTTCCGCCTCCTCCCTTCCTCGCTCTTTCTCTCTCTCTCTCCTTCTCATGTCATCTCCTGTCTTCTTTCTCTCTCCCTCTCTTTTGGTTGGGAAGTGCATGGGGCTTTTTGGGAGTCTCGACAGGCTTGACTGCCATCTCTAACGCCCTTTCTCTCTCTCCACCCCCTCTCTTCCTCCTCGCTCCCCTGTCACAGAGAGCCCCTCACAGTTTCCAGGTGAACATGAAGCTGGAGGCGGTGGACAGGAGGAACCCTATGCTGGTCCGCGTGGCCACCATCGCAGACACTGAGGACTACAGGGTCAAGGTGAGGGGAAAGGAAAGGGGGATACCTAGTCAGTTGTACAACTGAAATGTGTCTTCTGAATCAGAGAGGGGTGGGGGGCTGCCTTAATCGACTTCCACGTCATCGGCGCCCGGGGAACACTGGGTTAACTGCCTTGCTCAGGTGCAGCACAACAGATTTTTACCTTGTCAGCTCGGGATTCGATCCAGCAACCTTTCGGTGACTGACCCAACGCTCCTTCCCGGTGAAGGGGTGGGGTTAGAGAGAACAATGGAGTGAGGGGTGAGGAAATGAGTGATAGATGAAATGAGAACGAGAGTAAGAGCTTTTTAGGGTGAACAAGGGAAAGAGTGAGGCAGGGGATGCGAGGAGGTTGTGCATGTGGAAAGAAGTGAGGGGGGTGGTAGTCAGGGTGAGGAGGCCTGCTGGAGTGACATGGGAGTTTTGGTGATTGGGACAGCAGCGTTTCTGTGAAATGAGCAGGCTGGCAGTCTGCAGAAACCACTTGGTGGTGCTGCTCTTGTTAAACCACTAACAAGCCTTGTGCTGAGACTTGATAGGTTGTAGTGTGTGAGTGTGTGTGTGCACGTGTGTGTGTGTACTGCATGCCTATATGTTTGCGCATGCATGATGTGTGTATGCGTGTGTGCATGCAGGTCATAATTGACAGAGCGGAGTGCCTCATTTCTCACCATTTTTGTCCTATCACGTCACACTGCTCAGTCAGTAGAGGAGGAATCCACTGATTAATTCATGATTACGTGATCAGGCAGGCGCCATTAACCCACCATGGCTTTAGCATGGGTCAAAGCAGGTTATACAGTGCCTTCAGAATGTATTCACACCCCTTGACTTTTTCCACATTTTGTGTTACAAAGTGGGATTCAAATGTATTTGTCATTTTTTGTCAACGATCTAGACAAAATAGTCTAACATTTGTAAAGTATTAATGAAAAACAACACTATATCTTGATTAGATTAGTATTCAACCCCCGACGTCAATACATGTTAGAATCACCTTTGGCAGTGATTACAGCTGTGAGTCTTTCAGGGTAAGTCTCTAAGAGCTTTCCCCACCTGGATTGTGCAACATTTGGCCATTTATTCTTTAAGCACTGTCAAATTTGGTTGTTGATCATTGAAAGACAACCATTTTCACATCTTGCCATAGATTTTCCAGCAGATTTAAGTCAAAACTTAACTGGGCCACTCAGGAACATTCACTGTCTTCTTGGTAAGCAGTGTAGATTTGGCCTTGTGTTTTAGGTTATTGAAAGGTGAATTAATCTCCCAGTGTCTGGTGTAAAGCAGACTGAAGCAGGTTTTCCTCTGGGAATTTGCTTGTGCTTAGCTCCATTCCGTTTCTTTTTTATCCTGAAAAACTCCCCAGTCCTTAACGATTACAAACATAATTTTAACATGATGCAGCCACCATTATGCTTCAAAAAATGGAGTCATACTCAGCAATGTGTTGTATTGGATTTGCCCCAAACATAACTCTTTGTATTCAGGACACAAAGTGAATTGCTTTGCCACATTTTTTTGCAGTAATACTTTAGTGCCTTGTTGCAAACAGGATGTATGTTTTTAGAATATTTTTATTCTGAACAGGCTTCCTTCTTTTCACTCTGTCAATTAAGTTAATATTGTGGCGTAACTATAATGTTGTTGGTCCACCCTCAGATTTTCTCATACCACAGCCATTAAACTCTGTAAATGTTTTAAAGTCATCATTGGCCTCATAATGAAATCCATGAGCGGTTTTCTTCCTCTCCGACAACTGAGTTAGGAAGGACGGCTGTATCTTTGTAGTGATTGGGTGTATTGATACACCATCCAAAGTGTAAACAATAACTTCACCATGCTCAAAGGGATATTCAATGTTTTTTTATTTTTACCCATCAACCAATAGGTGCCCTTTGCGAGGCATTGGAAAACCTCCCTGGTCTTTGTGGTTGAATCCATGTTTGAAATTCACTGCTCGACCGAGGGACCTAACATAATTGTATGTGTGGGATACAGAGATGAGGTAGTCATTCAAAAATCATGTTAAACACTATTATTGCACAAAGAGTGAGTCTATGCAACTTATTATGTGACTTGTTAAGCACATTTTTACTCCTGAACTTATTTACGCATGCCATAACAAAGGGATTGAGTACTTATTGACTCAAAACATTTCAGCTTTAAAAAAAAATCGAAAAACATAATTCCACTTTGACATTTTGGGATATTGTGTGTTGGCCAGTGATATTGTGTGTAGGCCAGTGTTAACAAACCTCCAAACAAGCTTCAACGCCATACAACACTCCTTCTGTGGCCTCCAACTGTTCTTAAATGCAAGTTAAACGAAATGCATGCTCTTCAACTGATCGCTGCCCACACCCGCTCGCCCGACTAGCATCACTACTCTGGACGGTTCTGACTTAGAATATGTGGACAACTATAAAATCCTAGGTGTCTGGCTAGACTGTAAACTCTCCTTCCAGACTCACATTAATTATCTCCAATCCAAAGTTAAATCTAGAATCGGCTTCCTATTTCGTGACAAAGCCTCCTTCACTCATGCTGCCAAACCAACCCTCGTACAACTGACTATCCTACCGATCCTTGACTTCGGCGATGTCATTTAAAAAGTAGCCTCCAACACTCGACTCAGCAAATTGGATGCAGTCTATCACAGTGCCATCCGTTTTGTAACCAAAACCCCATATACCACCCACCACTGCGACCTGTATGCTCTCGTTGGCTGGTCCTCGCTACATATTCGTCGCCAAACCCACAGGCTCCAGGTCATCTGTAAGTCTTTGCTAGGTAAAACTCTGCCTTATCTCAGCTCACTGGTCACCATAGCAACACCCACCCGTAGCACGCGCTCCAGCAGGTATATTTCACTGGTCATCCCCAAAGCCAACACCTCCTTTGGCCACCTTTCCTTCCAGTTCTCTGCCGCCAATGACTGGAACGAATTACAAAAATCACTGAAGTTAGAGACTTATATCTCCCTCTCTAACTTTAAGCGTCAGCTGTCAGAGCAGCTTACCGATGACTGCAGCTGTACACAGCCCATCTGTAAATAGCCCATCCAACCAACTACCTACCTCATCCCCATATTTCTTTTGTTTTTCTGCTCTTTTGCACACCAGTATTTCTACTTGCACATCCTCATCTGCACATAGATCACTCCACTGTAAATTGCTAAATTGTAATTACTTCGCCACTATTGGCCTATTTATTGTCTTACATCCTTACTTCATTTGCACACACTGTATACAGATTTATCTGTTGTGTTATTGACTGTACGTTTGTTTATCCCATGTGTAACTCTGTTGTTTTTGTCGCACTGCTTTGCTTTTTCTTGGCCAGGTCGCAGTTGTAAATGAGAACTTGTTCTCAACTGGCCTACCTGTTTAAATAAAGGTGAAATAAAAACAAATAATCAAGTTTCAAACAGTGCTCTACTAGGAGCAGAAACAACTGTAGATTTGGAACTAGGTCTATTATCGTTAATCCTGGTGTCTCAGAACGTTTTTTTACCGTCTCTTTATACGATCGAAAGAGCATTTTTAAACATGATTACAGCGCTCTGTCTTTAGGAAGGCTTTCTGTTGATAGCTGTGCTCTATGGTGTCCTTGTCTCCTGTAGCGTCAGCTGTGTTCTTTGTGTATGTTGGCTTGTTTAATTGTCCATTATAATACGTTTTTCTATTTGGTTTAAATTTTTTATTTTCTGTACAATACTTTGAGATTATTCTGTAAAGTGAAAGGCCCTTTACGAATGTCAGATATTATTTTTAGTACTAATGTGGCTGTCTTGCGCTCTCTCGCTCTCTCTCTCTCTCTCTGTATTACTCAGATCCGTTTTGACGGCTGGCATGAGAAGTTTGACTTCTGGGTGGACTCTGACCTGCCGGACCTTCACCCTGTGGGCTGGTGTGCCCGGACAGGTCATCCCCTGGAACCACCCCTCTGTGAGTTCACCACCCCTGTGTGTGTGTGTGTGTGTGTGTGTGTGTGTGTGTGTGTGTGTGTGTGTGTGTGTGTGTGTGTGTGTGTGTGTGTGTGTGTGTGTGTGTGTGTGTGTGTGTGTGTGTGTGTGTGCTCTTCGCTAACCATTCCAACTCAACGCTCACATGTACACACAAATCAATGCACTCGTCCATGCTTCTCAAGGACCTCTCCATCCATTAAATCCCCACTATTGATTTTGTCCCTTTCAGAGGTGAATCTCACTGACATTAGAGCACAGCTATCTGATGTATGGTTGCAAAGTCTTTTCTATGACACAAGGCTTTGTACTGCGCTTTAAATCCTAACCACAACTCCACAGCCAATAGCACAGTATCCCTGCCCTAAAAACAACTTTAAAGTAAGTTTCCAGTGAAAATCTCACTCGTCTTATAATCATATTTCTGGCCAAAGCATAAATTGGAGAAAAAAACACACCTCAAACGTTTATCTCAAAACGTAAAAAAAAACCACTTGAAATTTGCTTGGATAATGACATCATTATCTTTGGCAGAGACAGGCCCGTGTGTGACTAATCCAGCAACTTTTTCATTTTTTTCAAATTCTCTGGTGGGGAGAAGGATCTTTCTCGAGACTAGGGGAGACATGTGCTCACTGCACACAGGCAAGCTAGCTAGCTAGCTAGCAAGCAAGCCAAGCAATCCACAGCTGGTCTTGGCAAAAAGGACAAAGCCTATGCAACAACTATCTCGCCAGTCACTTCTATTTCAAGTTGTGGTTTGTAAAAGTTGGCCTGCTGGCTGTTTAGAAGCAGTTATCTAAGGTTAGCATGCCTAGCATGTTACCTAGCATGCTAATGGTAGCAATCGTTGGCTAAGAAAGCAAATCAAAGCAGATCTTTCACACAACAACCATCTTGCCATTCCATTTTATTTTAAACCCTGTGGTTTGTAGCTAAAAGTTTTATGTCAAGAGAACTTCGCTGTTGTGTTAGCTGTTGTTGACTGATATAGATAGTAGTAGCTAGCTAGCTTCATGACTAGCTAGTTACGTAGCTAACAAAAAAAAAATCAGCAATATAGTGACAGTGAAGTAAAGAACAGAAATGACTCACACTTGTGAAATAATCAGCCTGCATTTATTGCTGTTATAGTGACGTGCCCTAGTAGTTCCATTGTGCTTTTCCATATTCTGAATCCATCCATACTATTTGACTTGGTGCAGACAGGCTCGGGCAGTCTGCCCCAGTGCCCCCATGTGGGACCTAATGTGAATATCCAAGTGTATACATGTCTCATTGGCTGAG
This sequence comes from Salmo salar, assembly GCF_965601325.2. Classification (NCBI taxonomy): domain Eukaryota; kingdom Metazoa; phylum Chordata; class Actinopteri; order Salmoniformes; family Salmonidae; genus Salmo; species Salmo salar. Next base: position 22,705,447 of record NC_138319.1, on the reverse strand, counting down.
CAGTCAAATCAGTAAAAAACAAATGTACCAGTATACACCCAAACCACTCTTTTGTTTCCGAACATGCAAATAAGGGGCACAGGGAAATATACTTTTTATAACATCCGAAATGATAATTTTTTGGAAGGACATCTATTTAATTCATATTGTATTTCATTTCAAAATCTGGAACACTGGACAGATACTTAAATGTATAGCAAAGTAGTCGTTGGGATTGACAAATTGGCACAGTGCGAGAAATCAACAAAAGTATTTTTGTCTGCACAGACTAATCTCTTGACCTTTGAAGAATGCCTTCCATTTTTCTTCGTGTTCGATGTTGGCTTTGATTGTTTTTCTTGATATATTACCATTGACAGTTCCACAGTGATTTAGGGATACAATATAAATGGCTGCAATAGAAATCATGTTAGAAAAAAAAAAAAACACAACTCTAATCTTATTCCAAGTGGAGGACTTGTCTCCTTCAGAGACTGGTGGAATAAATCTTTTCAATTTCCCATTTTGGTAAACACATTTGGGACGACGAATGAGGTGTGTGTGCTCACGTGTGTGTGTGTGTGGGTGCGCGCGAGAGAGTTTTGTCTTGGCACCGGCAATACAGGCCATAAACCTGATTTGAATTCTATATATCTTATTTGGTTTGTCTTAGAAGCTTGTCTGCTTGATATATTATGGCAAGAGAAATGTTTGATGTTGGTCTAGATGTCTTAATCTAACACATAAGCAGAACCATAAGGGCTATTTGTCTACCCTGACACTCGAAAACGTATTGGTCTACCCCAGCTAATGCTCTGTAAGGTCTCATTCATTGTAACTTAATTTCAAATAGATACTCATAACACATGGGTTTGCACAGTTGGATAACTAAAACCCATGTTATAGGCGATGAGGTTATATAGGCTATAACATGGGTTTAAGTTATCCAACAGTGAAAACCCTTGCATGATGAGTATCCATCTGAAATGAAGTTACAATGAATGACAATTTATGGAATTCAAGTCAGGTTTATGGCATGTACAGTGCCTTCGGAAAGTATTCAGACCCTTTGACTTGTTCTACATTTTGTTACATTACAGCCTTATTCTAAAATGGATTAAATAAAAAATAATTCATCAGCAATCTACACACACTAACCCATAATGACAAAGTGAAAACAGGTGCATCCTGTTTCGATTGATCATCCTTGATGTTTCTACAACTTGATTTGAGTCCACCTGTGGTAAACTAAATTGATTGGGCATGATTTGGAAAGGCACACACCTGTCTATATAAGGTCCCACTGTTAACAGTGCATGTCAGAGCAAAAACCAAGCTATGAGGTTGAAGGAATTGTCCGTAGAGCTCAGAGACAGAATTGTTTCGACGCACAGAACTGGGGAAGGGTAACAAAACATTTCTGCAGCATTGAAGGTCCCCAAGAACACATTGGCCTTCATCATTCTTAAATGGAAGAAGTTTGGAACCACCAAGACTCTTCTCAGAGCTGGCCGCCCAGCCAAACTGAGCACTCGGAGGAGAAGGGCCTTGGTTCTTGGTCAAACTTCCAGAAGGACAACCATCTCTGCAGCACTCCACCAATAAGGCCTTTATTGTAGATTGGCCAGACGGAAGCCACTCTTCAGTAAAAGGCACATGACAGCCAGCTTGGAGTTTGCCAAAAGGCTACTTAAGACTGTCAGACCATGAGAAACAAGGTTCTCTGGTCTGATGAAACCAATAACTCTTTGGCCTGAATGCCAAGTGTCACGTCTGGAGGGAACCTGGTACCATCCCTACGGTGAAGTATGGTGGTGGCAGCATCATGCTGTGGGGATGTTTTTCAGCAGCAGGGGCTGGGAGATTAGTCGGGATCGAGGCAAAGATGAACAGAGCAAAGTACAGAGAGATCCTTGATGAAAACCTGTTCCAGAGCGCTCAGGACCTCAGACTGGGGCGAAGGTTCACCTTCCAACAGGATAACGACCCGAAGCACACAGCCAAGATAACACAGTAGTGGCTTCGGGACAAGTCTCTGAATGTCCTCGAGTGGCTCAGCAAGAGCCCAGACTTGAACCCGATCGAACATCTCTGGAGAGACCTGAAAATAGCTGTGCAGCAACACTCCCCATCCACCCTGACAGAGCTTGAGAGGATCTGCAGAGAAGAATGGGAGAAGCTCCCTAAATACAGGTGTGCCAAGCTTGTAGCATCATACCCAATAAGACTCGATACTGTAATCGCTGCCAAAGGTGCTACAACAAAGTACTGAGTAAAAGGTCTGAATACTTACGTAAATGTGAAATAAAGTTTTTTATATTTATTGCATTTGCGAACATTTCTAAAAACCTGTTTTTGCTTTGTCAGTATGGGGTATTGTGTGTAGATTGAGGAGAAAAAACTATTTAATTCATTTTAGAATAAGGCTGTAATGTAACAGAATTTTGAAAAAATGAAGTGGTCTGAATACTTTCCAAAGGCACTGAATGTAGTTAATATACACTGAATGCATATGCTGACCCAATTTTACCTACTTGCCTGTTGACTAAATCAACCAATGAAAAGCAAGCGTTATCTTCAAACTCTTTCTTTCCAGCCTCAAGCATACCTTGTGATTGGTTTGTTGGTTGTCATCCCCATCCAGCACACGCAGGACCTTCTGACCTTAAGAGCTCCGTGACCCAGGGAGTGTGCCCCACTCCGGGCTGCAGGGGCGTGGGCCACATCAAAGGAGCCAAATACACAGGACACCACAGGTAAGACACCTATTGATGACTACATTGTCTGACAATATCTGCCGGTCCAGAAGAATCCCCAAGCCCCTAAACCTTGTAGATCTGAAGGGATTAGAAAGGTATCAGCAGTATGGTAGTAGTTCCACCTTGCTCTCTGATAGGCTTGGTAGCACGTTGACCATGTTGCTTATACCCATCAAATCAAACACATCCTTTCCAATCCCTACAAGTGCATAGAGGGTAGCGGCTAAGAATTGTTTCTGTGCCAGACCTATCCCCAGGTTGGCTTTTCTGATAGCATGTCACCATTGTTTAGAGGCATATTTTGTTTGCTCAATTTGCTTTGTGTGTGCCGCCCATTGACACCCAGATCAGGAAGGACTAATAACACAAATTAAGGTATTATCCACCAACAGCTGGCTTTGGCAAGGTGAGATGTGGATGCCATTGTCTGTGGGTAATATATATATGCTGCTGTAACTGCAGCATTGCATGGCCTGTTGGTTGGCTCCATGCAACAACAGTGAGAGAGTGTTGCTAGCATTAACATCCAGCGATAGCTCATTGGAGCACGAATCCTTGCTAGCGTTAGCATCTAGCTCTAGGCTAGCTGACCTGGGCTTCTCTGTGGGGGGAGAAAGGGCTGCAACCAGCCAGGTTCTAAGCTTTTCACCTAAGGGAGCCAGAGGTGCCTCCACAAAGGAGAGGAGAAAAAGGGATGATGGAGGACATGCACTCCTGGACCATGTTCACTCATGGAGCTCAGATACGAGCAGCCTAGAGAAGTTAACCCTGCAGCTTGCAGGCCTGCTCCATGCTCTTCTCCCTGCCAAGACTCTGACTGACTGACTGACTGACTGACTGACTGACTGACTGACTGACTGACTGACTGACTGACTGACTGACTGACTGACTGACTGACTGACTGACAAAGCAGTGCACAGTCTATCACCGGCTGTCATACCACTGGGGTATTGGCCCTCTCTAACCCATTTGTTTTACAAAAACACACCGCTTTGCAGAGTGCTTGGTGGAAATTCTCCGTTTTTGATTATGGAAGAGGATGTGTCTTTGAATATATGGCACTTTAGGTGAGAAAATTCGGAATCTTGCCGACTAATATTAATTTTAGTCGTGGTATATTTTGACAATGCCAGGTGTCAAAGTTGACTTTTTCAATTAACAAATTGTAGATCTCTCTCTGTTTTTATAATGTAGTAGTCAATACTATACGACAGTGGTAGTAGTAGTCCTTCCATTCACCCCTCTCTCCCTCTCTCCCCCTTTCCCTCTTTCCCTCTCTCTGTCTCCCTGAGCGTCTGTCTGAGGATTCAACTCGCCCTCTGCTATTTTTGTGCCTCACCTTTTCCAAGGATATAATCAACACTGAATGGAATGAGAGTGGAGTGTGCATATCCCCCCCCCCCCCCCCCCCCCCCCCGCACACCCCTCTCCACAGCCTACTGTCGGATCCTCCTGATCAAGAAACGGAAAGACATTCAGTGACAGTCCTCCACAACCATAGTACCATGCTTTAAGCCCTGTTACTGCAGCAAAAGAAAAACTCTCTAGAAACGTGTCTCTAACCCAACTTCATTATCAACTCATTTGAATTTCATTTGCATGAATTATCATGAACTCAGAACTTCAGTTTTATGTGGAGAATAACATATGTGGGTAGAAATATGTGACCGACCAGCTCGATTCGGTCTTATGTAGCAAAATTTCAAATTGTGTATTTTACATTGGATAAAAGTAGACTCAGAGCTAGAAAATGTTGATAAACTTGTAACCTCACTTTTTGAGAAAATGTCCCTTGAATGTTTTGGTACACCTACTGGAGAGCTCTTCTTTGTCTACACCCATCCAGAATAATTCACACCCTCTTAAGCCTTAGCCCCACCCATCTCTTCAAGGATTCACATGTGAGGCATGTACAAAACAACCAAAGATTTCAAAACTAAAGGCTGGTTTATACGGGTGTGTTGGTAAATTCAATCTGGAGTGCCAGAGTGCGCTCTGGGCATTCATAAACTCATAGCGTTGTCAGATTGTCCGTGTGTAAATTCAGAGCATTTCGCTCTCGGGGAGTTCAGAGCGCACATTGGACGCTCTGGCCGAGGAGTAGGGTTGATCTGAGCATTATGACCTAACAACAGCAGTCAAGCACCCAAGCTGACTGGTTAATGTTGGCTAGCTTGCTAGCAACTTCCAGACACAAATGAGGGAACAGCTTACTCTGACCATTTTACTCGCTGTAGCAGAGCTGTTTAGGCTGTTTTTATGTTATCCAGAGCATTGGTGACTGCAACTGTGCTGCAGGCAACAATTGAATTGCTCTTTTTTGCCAACATTTACTGACACCGGCCATATTCAACGGGTGTTGAGCGTTCGTATATTCCTATACATGGATGGATGCTTCTCCCTCTTTCACGGATGGATGGTTGCCCTTAGTTTGAAGATGTAATCCGGAGACAGGTGTTTTATACAACAGCCTTCTGTGTGTTCTCTTTTTGACTCCGTCTGCATATTTGCAATCAAACGCCAGAATTTTCTCAATTTCCTTAGCTATCAAACTCTAATGCCACTGATTTCAAAACTCGGTTCTCCAGAAAGTGGAGAGCAACACTTTTGCAGTTCTACATTCTACGTGATATCTTTCAAAAAAGCTCTGTTATTAAGGATTACCTACACATACTGACCAGCGCATGTTATAGACCGAAGCGTGCTACATGGCAGAGCAATCTGAACTCGTCTCTCGGCATGTCCAGCCCACCCATTATCTCAGCCAATCATGGCTAGCGGAAAGGTTCATGTCTTTTTCCATGGCTAAACCAACTAGTCTCGTAATTGAACAATTGTATTCCTATTTACAGATGGCATACAACTGTGTTATTAAGGCACATGAAAGTTTACATGTTCCAGAAGGCATTTCTGCCCCCCAAAAAAACATTTTTATTTAAAAAAAGTTTACGTTCAAATGGCTTTTCTGTGAAGTAATGATCCGCGACATACGCGTAGTTTTCTGAAACGAGTCACATATCATCACTCCTTTTATGTTATTGTGGCATGTTTTTATTCTTTAATGGCCCCCGTCATCTGAGTAAACGGTTGTGACTGCTCAGAGGCTGTTGGGAGCAGAGACACTGAGGCTCACATTATTACGACTCACACATTTATACATTTAAAAAAATATATACACAGAGTTACACATGGAGTAAAACAAACATATAGTCAATAATATAGTAGAAAATAAGTCTATATACAAAGTGAGCAAATGAGGTAAGATAAGGGAGGTAAAGGCAAAAAAGGCCATGGTGGCGAAGTAAATACAATATAGCAAGTAAAACACTGGAATGGTAGATTTGCAGTGGAAGAAAGTGCAAAGTAGAAATACAAATAATGGGGTGCAAAGGAGCAAAATAAATAAATAAATACAGTAGGGGAAGCGGTAGTTGTTGGGGCTAAATTATAGATGGGCTATGTACAGGTGCAGTAATCTGTGAGCTGCTGTGACAGCTGGTGCTTAAAGCTAGTGAGGGAGATAAGTGTTTCCAGTTTTAGAGATTCTTGTACTTCGTTCCAGTCATTGGCAGCAGAGAACTGGAAGGAGAGGCGGCCGAAGGAGGAATTGGCTTTGGGGGTGACCAGAGAGATATACCTGCTGGAGCGCGTGCTACAGAGCTGAGATAAGGGGGAACTTTACCTAGCAGGGTCTTGTAGATGACCTGGAGCCAGTGGGTTTGGCGACGAGTATGAAGCAAGGGCAAGCCAACGAGAGCGTACAGGTCGCAGTGGTGGGTAGTATATGGGGCTTTGGTGACAAAATGGATGGCACTGTGATTGACTGCATCCAGTTTATTGAGTAGGATATTGGAGGCTATTTTGTAAATGACATCGCCGTCAAGGATCATTAGGATGGTCAGTTTTACGAGGGTATGTTTGGCAGCATGAGTGAAAGATGCTTTGCTGTGTAATAGGAAGCAATATTTAACTTTGGATTGGAGATGTTTGATGTGAGTCTGGAAGGAGAGTTTACAGTCTAACCAGACACCTAGGTATTTGTAGTTGTCCACATATTCAAAGTCAGAACCGTCCAGAGTAGTGATGCTGGACGGGCGGGCATGTGCAGGCAGCGATCGGTTGAAGAGCATGCATTTAGTTTTACTTGTATTTAAGAGCAGTTGGAGGCCACAGAAGGAGAGTTGTATGGCATTGAAGCTCGTCTGGAGGGTAGTTAACGCAGTGTCCAAAGAAGGGCCAGAAGTATACAGAATGGTGTCGTCTGCGTAGAGGTGGATCAGAGACTCCCCAGCAGCAAGAGCTACATTACTGATGTATACAGAGAAAAGACTCGGCCCAAGAATTGAACCCTGTGGTACCCCCATAGAGACTGCCAGAGGCCCGGACAACAGGCCCTCCGATTTGACACACTGAACTCTATCAGAGAAGTAGTTGGTGAACCAGGCGAGGCAATCATTTAAGAAACCAAGGCTATTGAGTCTGCCGATGAGAATGTGGTGATTGACACAGTCGAAAGCCTTGGCCACGTCAATGAATACGGCTGCACAGTATTGTTTCTTATCGATGGCGGTTAAGATATCGTTTAGGACCTTGAGCATGGCTGAGGTGCACCCATGACCAGCTCTGAAACCAGATTGCATAGTGGAGAAGGTGCGGTGGGATTCTAAATGGTCAGTAATCTGTTTGTTGACTTGGCTTTCGAAGACTTTAGAAAGGCAGGGTAGGATAGATATAGGTCTGTAGCAGTTTGGGTCAAGAGTGTCCCCCCCTTTGATGAAGGGGATGACCGCAGTTGCTTTCCAATCTTTGGGAATCTCAGACGACACGAAAGAGAGGTTGAACAGGCTAGTAATAGGGGTTGCAACAATTTCGGAAGATAATTTTAGAACGCGATGGTCCAGATTGTCTAGCCCGGCTGGTTTGTAGGGGTCCAGATTTTGCAGCTCTTTCAGAACATCAGCTGACTGGATTTTGGAGAAGGAGAAATGGGTGAGTTGCTGTGGGGGGTGCAGTGCTGTTGACCGGGGTAAGGGTAGCCAGGTGGAAAGCATGGCCAGCTGTAGAAAAATGCTTATTGAAATTCTCAATTATAGTGGATTTATCGGTGGTGACAGAGTTTCCTATCCTCAGTGCACTTTACAGTGCCCCAGAACTTTTTGGAGTTTGTGTTGAAGGAAGCAAAATTCTGCTTGAAAAAGCTAGCCTTGGGTTTTCTAACTGCCTGTGTATAGTGGTTTCTAACTTCCCTGATAAGTTGCATATCACGAGGGTGCCCGTGTTTACGGCTTTGGGGTGGTACCTGGTAGGTTTATTGATAATTTGTGTGAGATTGAGGGCATCAAGCTTAGATTGTAGGATGGCTGGGGTGTTAAGCATGTCCCAGTTTAGGTCACCTAGCAGCACGAGCTCTGAAGATAGATGGGGGGCAATCAGTTCACATATGGTGTCCAGAGCACAGCTGGGGGCAGAGGGTGGTCTATAGCAGGCAGCAACGGTGAGAGACTTGTTTTTAGAGAGGTGGATTTTTAAAAGGAGAAGTTCAAATTATTTGGGTACAGACCTGGATAGTAGGAAAGAACTCTGCAGGCTATCTCTGCAGTAGATTGCAACACCGCCCCCTTTGGCCGTTCTATCTTGTCTGAAAATGTTGTAGTTAGGGATGGAGATTTCAGAGTTTTTGGTGGTCTTCCTAAGCCAGGATTCAGACACGGCTAGCACATCCGGGTTGGCAGAGTGTGCTAAAGCAGTGAATAAAACAAACTTAGGGAGGAGGCTTCTAATGTTAACATGCATGAAACCAAGGCTATTACGGTTACAGAAGTCATCAAAAGAGAGCGCCTGGGGAATAGGAGTGGAGCTAGGCACTACAGTGCCTGGATTCACCTCTACATCGCCAGAGGATCAGAGGAGGAGTAGGATAAGGGTACGGCTAAATGCTATGAGAATTGGTCATTTAGGACGTCCGGAACAGAGAGTAAAAGGAGCAGGTTTCTGGGGGCGATAAAATAGCTTCAAGGTATAATGTACAGACAAAGGTATGGTAGGATGTGAATACAGTGGAGGTAAACCTAGGCATTTAGTGATGATGAGAGAGATATTGTCTCTAGAAACATCATTGAAACTAGAAGATGTCATAGCATGTGTGTGTGGGTGGAGGAACTGAGAGGTTGGATAAGGTATAATGAGCAGGGCTAAAGGCTCTACAGTGAAATTAATCAATAAACACTAACCAGAACAGCAAAGGACAAGGCATATTGACATTAACCCCACCCCTGGTACACCCAATCAACAACAGGTGAAATATCAAGACCGCCAAATTTGAAAACAATTAAATGTCATAATTCAAATTTCTCAAACATACAACTATCTTACACCCTTTGAAATATAAACATCTCCTTAATCTAACCACGTTGTCCGATTTCAAAAAGGCTTTACGGCAAAAGCATAAAGTTAGATTATGTTAGGAGAGTACATTGACAATAGCTGTGTGTAATGTTTTGTCAATTCAAAGACAGGCGTCACCAAAAGCAGAAAACCAGCTAAAATGATGCACTAACCTTTGACAATCTCCATCAGATGACACTCCTAGGACATTATGTTAGACAATGCATGCATTTTTTGTTCTATCAAGTTCATATTTATATCCAAAAACAGCGTTTTACTATGGCATTGATGTTGAGGAAATCGTTTCCCTTCAATAACCGCCAGTCAAGCAGCACAACAAATTAAATAATTACTATTCGAAAACATTGGTAAAATATTATATTGTCATTCAAAGAATTCTAGATTTACATCTCTTGAACGCAACCGGATTGCCAGATTTAAAAATAACCTTACTGGGAAATCACACTTTGCAATAATCTGAGCACTGCGCCCAGAAAAATACGCTTTGCGATACAGACTAACCGCCATGTTGGAGAGATCTAAAATCGAAAATACTATGTAAATAATCCATTACCTTTGATTCTCTTCATCAGATGTCACTTCCAGGAATCCCAGGTCCATAACAAATGTAGTTTTGTTCGAAAAAGCTCATAATTTATGTCCAAAAAGCTCCGTGTTGTTAGCACATGATCTATGCCAGCCGGACTTCTCGTCATGAACGAGGGGAAAAAAAATATTTACGTTCGTTCAAACATGTCAAACGTTGTATAGCATAAATCATTAGTGCCTTTTTTAACCAGAACATGAATAATATTCAAGGCGGACGTTTGCATTCTCTTTTAAAACATTTTGGAACGAGAGTACCCAACATGAACTCGCGCACAAGAGTCTAATCGGCAATCACCGTTCCAAGGCTCTTGTTCGTTCAGTTCTCACAGTATAAGACTCAAAACACTTTCTAAAGACTGGTGACATCTAGTGGAAGCCATAGGAAGTGCTCAACAATTAATAAGCCCCTGTGTGTTTCAATGGCATAGGCTTAAAGGTAATTCAACACATCAGGTATCCACTTCCTGTCAGAATTTGTCTCAGGGTTTTGACTGCCATATGAGTTCTGTTATACTTACAGACACCATTCAAACAGTTTTAGAAAATTCAGAGTGTTTTCTATTCAAACCTGAACAATAATATGCATATTCTAGCTTCTGAGTTGGTGTAGGAGGCAGTTAAAAATGTGCACATATTTTTTTCAAAATTCTCAATACTGCCCCCTAGCCCCAAGAGGTTTTAAGGAGAGGCATGCTTAGCCTAGTGATCAAAAGGGTCCAGTGAATGGCGAGGTCGTTTGCGGTCACGGCGATTCAGACAGCTAGCCGGGCCATGGGTAGCAAGTTGGCAGAAGATGGTCTGTTTTTACCCACCTCGTGCATTTCCGTCAGTAGATTAGTGGGGTTCCGTTTGGTAGAGGGGACCAATCCAATTGGCAAAATAGTTATAGTTATAGGTGCCCAAGAAAATTGGCCGATAGACCTATTCAGATAGCAGCCGATAAGACAGCTAATGATTAGCTGGCCGCAGATGGGCGTTCAGGTTACGTCGCGACGGAGGGGCCAGTTGGATCACTCCCTCGGGCGGATAACGTCGGTAGTCCAGTCGTGAAGGCCCGATGGGGCTCCGCATCGGCAGTAAAACGGGTCCGGATAGGTGATTGTAGCCCAGGAGTGGCTGATTTGAACTCTTAAGCTGGCTTTATGTTAGCTCCGGGACCGACGTTAGCCAATAGTCACTCAGATAGCAGCTAGCTAGCTGCAAGATCCAGGTGTAAATGTCCAGAGCTTGCGGTAGAAATCTGGGGATATGGAGAGAAAATAGGTCCGGTATGCTCTGGTCTGAGTCGCGGTGTACAAAACTGGCGATAGCTTTTCGAGCTAAGGGATAGCTGAGGACCGCCAACCGTGGTTAGCTGAGTTTTAACGTTAGCTAGTGAACTGGCTAACTTCTGTTGTGGATTTCAGGTAAATAATACTTATTTTTTTTAATTGGTGAGGTGGGTTGCAGGAGAGTGTTTTGAAGTTGAGTTTTTGATGTAAATATATATATACACGGGACACGACAAGACGAGGACAAAGAACGTCTGACTGCTATGCTATCTTGGATTGTAGGCTTGTACATACGCAAACACACAGGAACACACACACAGAGCTGTATTCAGTCATCTCTGCAGTGCACAGTAATAAAAACATAATTCGACATGCATATTAAAATAACTAATCAGGAAGCTGAGAGCTATTTCATACCCCCACACGGCATTACGCTCCGGCAGCCTCACTGATTTTGATGAAAGTATTCTTTTTAATTCCAGAGGCATTATTGGTGAAGAGGTAATATTATCCTAGTTTGAATTTTGGTATTAGCCTGAAGGTTTGGGAGTGTGGGAGCTCATCTACTGCTCGAGTCAAGCGTTATGCAATCTCATTATAATAATCTCATGAATATTTATGAAACGGTGACTTACTTTACTTTGAAGAAAAAATAAAAGTACATTTGTATGTGTTGAGGGACCTTCAGGGTGTTATACAATTCACCTTTCAATGATTATGGGTTTAACTTTTGACCTCAAAGGGTCAACTCATTTACAGAATACGATTCCGCACAAAGACAAGGCATGTTCATTTCCATTGAGATAACATTTGAATGGAAAGTGCCCACTTTAGCGCCCTGCCTGGGCATTAGAACAGCCCAGCACGGCTCTTTCCTGCAGTACAAATTGATCTTATCTCTCTAAACCATCTGCAGTGGAGGAAAGGGCACAGAGTGGGGCGACCAACCACTCTCTGAACAGCGTAATTTTAGCTTCTCAACACTCAGACTACTGCTGCAATCTATTTTTGAGCTACTAAAACCCTCCCGCTTCAGTCGCCTGTAGTTCCATCATGCAGCATTTTGTTTTAATGAACGCAAGCATGGTCGATTTCCACAGCTGGCGTCAACATAAATTGTCTCGTCTCCGGTCTGCTGAGAGCGCAGTTTCATCCCCCTATCAAAATGCACAGATGTATGTGTTTTTCCTTGGCCCGTGCTACGGTTTAGTTGGTCCCAAGGTAGAAGTGTGTCTGTCTGTATGTGTGTCGGCTCAATTTATAGCAACAGATGCAGGCCTACAGTGCATTCGGCAAGTATTTAGACCCCTTGACATTTTCCACATATTGTTATGTTACAGCCTTATTCTAAAATGTATACATTTTTTTCTCATCAATCAACACACAATACCCCATAATGACAAAGCAAAAACAGGTTTTTAGACATGTTTGCAATTTTATAAAGAAAGTATTCAGACCCTTTACTTTGTTGAAGCACCTTTGGCAGCGATTACAGCCTCAAGTCTTCTTGGATATGATGCTACAAGCTTGTAGCCCTGTATTTGAGAAGTTTCTCCCATTCTTCTCTGCAGATCCTCTCAAGCTCTGTCAGGCTGGATGGGGAGTGTTGCTGCACAACTATTTTCAGGTCTCTCCAGAGATGTTCGATTGGGTTCAAGTCCGGGCTCTTGCTGAACCACTCAAGGACATTGAGTCTTGTCCTGAAGCCACTCCTGCGTTGTCTAGGCTGTGTGCTTAGGGTCGTTGTCCTGTTGGAAGATGAACCTTCGCCCTAGTCTGAGGTCCTGAGCGGTCTGGAACAGGTTTTCATCAGGGATCTCTCTGTACTTTGCTCCGTTCATCTTTGCCTCGATCCTGGCTAATCTCACAGCCGCTGAAAAACATCCCCACAGCATGATGCTGCCACCACCATACTTCACCGTAGGGATGGTGCCAGTTTTCCTCCAGACGTGACGCTTGGCATTCAGGCCAAAGAGTTCAATTTTGGTTTCATCAGACCAGAGAATCTTGTTTCTCATGGTCTGACAGTCTTAAGTAGCCTTTTGGCAAACTCCAAGCGGGCTGTCGTGTGCCTTTTACTGAAGAGTGGCTTCCGTCTGGCCAATCTACCATAAAGGCCTTATTGGTGGAGTGCTGCAGAGATGGTTGTCCTTCTGGAAGTTTGACCAAGAACTGGAAGTTTGGTCAACTCCCTGAACAAGGCCCTTCTCCTCCGAGTGTTCAGTTGGGCCGGGCAGCCAGTCTAAGAAGAGTCTTGGTAGTTCCAAACTTCTTCTATTTAAGAATGATGAAGGCCACTGTGTTTTTGGGGACCTTCAATGCTGCAGAAATACTTTGGTACGCTTCCACAGATCTGTTCCTCAACACAATCCTGTCACGGAGCTCTACGGACCATTCCTTTGACCTTATGGCTTAATTTTGCTCTGTCATGCACTCTGAACTGTGGGACCTTAAATAGATAGGTGTGTGCCTTTCCAAATCATGTCCAATCAATTGTCTCCTTATCTATGCCTGTTAACACTCTGTTTCGAGTGGACAATTTTTCTCAGTAAAATTCGTGGCCGGACTTGAGATGCGTAGAGGGAGCTGGGCTTATGGACTGTAATGAAGCGTGAAGATGTGGACTTTTGTGATATGTCAGAGGAACCTTTTCTTGTTCTTCTGATCTCCCGCTCCAAACCAGCTGTAAGTTCCAGTGTTTCCTTTAGCATTGTATAGGCGGATGTGGCCCCCCATTTTGCTCCGTTGGCCCCCAGCTAAGAGAGTTTGGCCTCTATTGGTTGACAGTTGTAGTGTCAGAGCAGGCCTGGATGTTGCTTTGGGGGGCTTAACCTCTTACATCTAGACGTTCCGCTAGTGGAACACCTGCTCCAATATCCAATGATGGGCGTGGCGCGAAATACAAATTCCTCTCAAATCCGAAAACTTCCATTTTTCAAACATATGACTATTTTACAGCATTTTAAAGACAAGACTCTCGTTAATCTAACCACACTGTCCGATTTCAAAAAGGCTTTACAGCAAAAGCAAAACATTAGATTGTCAGCAGAGTACCCAGCCAGAAATAATCAGACTACCCATTTTTCAAGCTAGCATATAATGTCACAAAAAACAAAACCACAGCTAAATGCAGCACTAACCTTTGGTGATCTTCATCAGATGACAACCCTAGGACATTATGTTATACAATGCATGCATGTTTTGTTCAATCAAGTTCATATTTATATCAAAAACCAGCTTTTTTACATTAGCATGTGACGTTCAGAACTAGCATACCCCCCGCAAACCTCCGGTGAATTTACTAAATTACTCACGATAAACGTTCACAAAAAACATAACAATTATTTTAAGAATTATAGATACAGAACTCCTCTATGCACTCGATATGTCCGATTTTAAAATAGCTTTTCGGTGAAAGCACATTTTACAATATTCTCAGTAGATAGCCCAGCCATCACGGCTAGCTATTTAGACACCGAGCAAGTTTAGACCTGACCAAAGTCAGATTTACTATTACAAAAGTTTCATTACCTTTGTTGTCTTCGTCAGAATGCACTCCCAGGACTGCTACTTCAATAACAAATGTTGGTTTGTTCCAAAATAATCCATCGTTATATCCAAATAGCGGCGTTTTGTTCGTGCGTTCCAGACACTATCCGAATGGTAAATAAGGGTCGCGCGCATGGCGCATTTCGTGACAAAAGATTTCTAAATATTTCATTACCGTACTTCGAAGCATGTCAACCGCTGTTTAAAATCAATTTTTATGCCATTTTTCTCGTAATAAAGCGGTAATATTCCGACCGGGAATCTGAGTTTCGGTAAATAGAGGGAAAAACAGAAAGACGGGGGCGGCCAGTGCACGCGCCTAAGCCCACTGTCCCCTGATCGGCCACTTGACAAACGCGATAATGTGTTTCAGCCTGGGCTTTGAATTACGTCATTCAGTTTTTTGCCGCCTTCTGAGAGCCTGTGGCAGCCGTAGGAAGTGTCACGTAAGAGCAGAGATCCTTTGTAATGGATAGAGATGATAAAAAAGGCCAAGAAATGGTCAGACAGGGTACTTCCTGTACAGAATCTTCTCAGGTTTTGGCCTGCCAAATGAGTTCTGTTATACTCACAGACACCATTCAAACAGTTTTAGAAACTTTGGAGTGTTTTCTATCCAAATCAAACAATTATATGCATATTCTAGTTACTGGGCAGGAGTAGTAATCAGATTAAATCGGGTACGTTTTTTATCCAGCCGTGAAAATACTGCCCCCTAGCCATAACAGGTTAAGAGGTGCCCAGCCTTGAAAGTAATCTTGGTGGGGGAAACATGTACAACAAATGAGAGCAGTTGACCCTCACCACCCCAGTGACTTGCTTGCTGTTACACTTATAGTGATCCCTCATTTACTCGTTGCTGTATATTTCTTTTCAGCCAAAAGAATGAGAGTTGTCAACTATTGTTGTCTATCAACAATGACAAGCCACCAGGTTCTGACAACTTGGATGGAAAATTACTGAAGATATTGCCACCCATATTTGTCATATCTTCAATCTAAGCCTACTAGAACGTGTGTGCCCTCCAGGAATTCCCCAGGGCAGCTGTCTAGGACCCTTACTTTTCAATCTTTACTAATGACATGCCACTGGCCTTGAGTAAAGCCAGTATGTATGTATGTATGTATGTATGTATGTATGTATGTATGTATGTATGTATGTATGTATGTATGTATGTATGTATGTATGTATGTATGTATGTATGTATGTATGTATGTATGTATGTATGTATGTATGTATGTATGTATGTATGTATGTATGTATGTATGTATGTCATACTGAATGCACCGAGGTGTCTGTTTTAAACTACTAGCACACAGCTCGGACACCATGCATACCCCACAAGACCACGCCACCAATGGTCTCTTCACAATCCCCAAGTCAAGAACAGACAATGGGAGGCACACAGTACTACATAGAGCCATGGCTACATGGAACATTCTTCCACATCAGGTAACTGATGCAAGCAGTAGAATCAGATTTAAAAAACTGCTAAAGATACACCTTATGGAACAGCAGGGACTGTGAAGAGACACACACACACACAGGCACAGACACACATACACATGATAAGACACACACTCTACACACGTACACATGGATTTTGTATTGTAGATAAGTGGTGGTAGTAGAGTGATGGCCTGAGCGAACACACTTAATATGTTGTGAAAAATGTTATGACGTGATCTCATGTATTATTTTAAATTGTATATAACTGCCTTAATGTTGCTGGACACCAGGAAGAGTAGCTCCTGCCTTGGCAGCAGCTAATGGGGATCCTTAATAAATGCAAATACAAAACTGTATCTGTAAATATATACACTCACGCTGTTAGCCAAGGCCTTAAAAGATAAGTATAGCCTCAAGTTTAAAGAAATAGAGTCACCTAATTCTGCAGATTAGAGTCCATATTATCAAAGGAAATTGAAGGGCTAACAGAACAGACAGACAGCAATAAAAACTGTACCATAAAGGCTCAGAGTAAGTTGGAGGAAAAACAAAAAGAATTGGAGGAACTTATACAAGAAAGATCCAGTGTAATATATTATAAAAAATAAATCAAACTGGATGGAATATGGGGAAAATGCACCAAATTTGTTTTCAATTTTCAACATAGAAATGCTACCAATTATTTTATTTTTTACTGAAACTTGTTACAAATGAAGGAGTCACTCATGATTCACCAAACAATATTTTGAAAGAGGAAGTAAAGTACTTTAAGAATATGTTTTCATTTGTCTCCTCCATCTCCACTAACCTCAGCTAATTGAATGGATTTTTTCCCTATTAATAATATAAAATTAACATCTACAGAAAGACACATGTGAAGGCCAAATTACAGAGGAGGAACTTCTTGATGCAATTAACCTCTCTGGGCCAGTGGGACGCTTGCGTCCCACCTACTCAACAGCCAGTGTAATCCCGTGGCGCGATATTCAAATACCTTAGAAATGCTATTACTTCAATTTCTCAAACATATGACTATTTTACACCATTTTAAAGACAAGACTCTCGTTAATCTAACCACACTGTCCGATTTCAAAAAGGCTTTACAACGAAAGCAAAACATTAGATTATGTCAGCAGAGTACCCAGCCAGAAATAATCAGACACCCATTTTTCAAGCTAGCATATAATGTCACACAAACCCAAACCACAGCTAAATGCAGCACTAACCTTTGATGATCTTCATCAAATGACAATCCTAGGACATTATGTTATACAATACATGCATGTTTTGTTCAATCAAGTTCATATTTATATCAAAAACCAGCTTTTTACATTAGCATGTGACTAGCATTCCCACTGAACACTTCCGGTGAATTTACTAAATTACTCACGATAAACGTTCACAAAAAACATAATTATTTTAAGAATTATAGATACAGAACTCCTTTATGCACTCGCTATGTTCGATTTTAAAATAGCTTTTCGGTGAAAGCACATTTTGCAATATTCTGAGTAGATAGCCCGGCCATCACAGGCTAGCTATTTTGACACCCACCAACTGTGGTACTCACCAAACTCCGATTTACTATTAGAAAAGTTTGATTACCTTTGCTATTCTTCGTCAGAATGCACTCCCAGGACTTCTACTTCAATAACAAATGTTGGTTTGGTTCCAAATAATCCATAGTTATATCCAAATAGCGGCGTTTTGTTTGTGCGTTCAAGACACTATCCGAAGGGTAAAGAAGGGTGACGCGCCCGACACGTTTCGTGACAAAAAAATTCAAAATGTTCCATTACCGTACTTCGAAGCATGTCAAATGCTGTTTAAAATCAATTTTTATGCGATTTTTCTCGTAAAAAAGCGATAATATTCCGACCGGGAGTCGTTGTTTTCATTCAAAGAGAGAGAAAGTAAACATGGTGTCGGCTCGTGCACCCGCCTCCAGTCTCATTGTCCTCAGATCGACCACTATCCAAATGCGCTAATGTTTTTCAGCCAGGGCCTGCAAAGCCACCATTCATCGTTCTGGCGCCTTCTGGGAGCCTATGGGAGCGTTAGAAAATGTCACGTTATGCCAGAGATCCCCTGTTTTGGTTAGAGATTACCAAGAAGGCCAAGAAGTAGTCAGAGAGAGCGCTTCCTGTTTGGAATCTTCTCAGGTTTTGGCCTGCCAAATGAGTTATGTTATACTCACAGACACCATTCAAACAGTTTTAGAAACTTTAGGATGTTTTCTATCCAAATCAAACAATTATATGCATATTCTAGTTACTGGGCAGGAGTAGTAATCAGATTAAATCGGGTACGTTTTTTATCCGGCCGTGAAAATACTGCCCCCTATCCCCAACAGGTTAAAGCCTTTAAGTCCGGGAAAACTCCAGGGCTGGATGGCATACCAGTGGAAGTATACCAGAGGACCATTATTAGCATGTTTTAGCCACTCTTATATAAACGGTAGATTAAGGTCTGATTTCATTATTACTGAAACAAGATCCAAGTGGTGTGTGTATATATAAAGATCCAGTCCATTGAAAACATTTGCGGCCTCTTACACTTCAGTGTTGAGATGCAAAAATTCTAGCTAAATGCTTGGTGCATAGAATTAAAAAGGTTTTGTCAGATATTATTTATCCTCATCAGACAGGTTTTTTACGTGGATGATACATTGTAGATAATATTAGACAAGTATTGGAAACAATAGAATACTATGAAATATCGGGGAAACCAGGCCTGGTTTTCGAAGCTGACTTTGAAAAGGCTTTTGATAAAGTACGACTGGAGTTTATATATAAATGCCTGGAATATTTAAATTTTGGAGAATCTCTTATAAAATGGGTTAAAGTTATGTATAGTAACCCTAGGTGTAGAATAGTAAATAATGACTACATCTCAGAAAGTTTTAAACTGTCGAGGAGTTAAACAAGGTTGTCCACTATCGGGCATGTATATTTATTATTGCCATCGAAATGTTAGCTGTTAAAATTAGATCCAACAATAATATTAAGGGATTAGAAATCCATGGATTAAAAACAAAGGTGTCATTGTACGCTGATGATTCATGTTTTCATTTGAAGAAATTAATTATTATACAAAATTCTTTCAACCAATACAATGTTATATATGGGGGATACAATCTTCCCAGCTCTGCAGATTTTGCTGCGAGGAGGCAGAGTCATTAGATCATTTATTTTGGTACTGTCCATATGTAGCTCGTTTTTGGTCACAGGTCCAGGAATGGCTGAAGAATTGTAACATTTACCTAGAACTAACGCTGCAGATAGCAATACTGGGTGATTTGAAAAGTCATAGTCAATCGATCAATAATATAATAATTATTTTAGCAAAAATGTTTATCTTTCATTTACAATCTGTAGAAACTATGAGAATAGAAAGGTTCAGTACTTTTGTGAAGCATCACAGCACAGTTCAAAAATATATGGCAAATAGAAATCCAAAATGGATGGTGTTAAGAGATAGATGGGAGGGGTTGAATGGAGCTGAAGGGTGGGACTAATAACAACAAGATAACAAATGTAAAACATACGCGGTCTGTAAAATGTATATAGGTTCAGAACTTTTGTGAAATAGCACAGTTACAAATAGAAATCAAACTGGATGGGCATCAGAAATAGAGGAAGGCCAGGACTAAAAATAAACAAAATATATATATTGTAAAATAGATTGTCTGTAAAATGTGTATAGTTTGTATAAACTGAAGGTAGAAGCCTAAGTGTTATTGTTTATTAGTTTACTCCAATTGGGGGATGGGGTGGTAGGGTTTACGGGGAATAATAAAGGTATATTTAAAAAAAAAGTGTGCGTGTGTGTATGTACAGTTGAAGTCGGAAGTTTACATACATACACTTAGGTTGAAGTCATTAAAACTCATTTTTCAACCACTTCGCAAATGTCTTGTTAACAAACTATAGTTTTGGCAAGTCGGTTAGGACATCTACTTTGTGCATGACAAATCATTTTTCCAGAAAAACCTCAGAAAAAAAATTGTAGACCTCCACAAGTCTGGTTCATCCTTGGGAGCAATTTCCAAACACCTGAAGGTACCACGTTCATCTGCACAAACAATAGTACGCAAGTATAAACACCATGGGACCACGCAGCCATTATACCACTCAGGAAGGAGATGCGTTCTGTCTCCTAGAGATGAACGTACTTTGGTGCAAAAAGTGCAAATCAGTCCCAGAACAACAGCAAAGGACCTTGTGAAGATGCTGGAGGAAACAGGTACAAAAGTATCTATATCCACAGTAAAACGAGTCCTATATCGACATAACCTGAAAGGCCGCTCAGCAAGGAAGAAGCCACTGCTCCAAAACTGCCATAAATATGCCTGACTACGGTTTGCAACTGCTCATGGGGACAAAGATCGTACTTTTCGGAGAAATGGCCTCTGGTCTGATGAAACAAAAATAGAACTGTTTGGCCATAATGACCATCGTTATGTTTGGAGGAAAAGGGGGGAGGCTTGCAAGCCACAGAACACCATCCCAACCGTGAAGCACGGGGGTGCCAGCATCATGTTGTGGGGGTGCTTTGCTGCAGGAGGGTCTGGTGCATTTCACAAAATAGATGGCATCATGAGGCAGGAACATTGTGGCTATATTGAAGCAACATCTCAAGACATCAGTCAGGAAGTTAAAGCTTGGTCACAAATGGGTCTTCCAAATGAACAATGACCCCAAGCATACTTCCAAACTCGTGGCAAAATGGCTGAAGGACAGCAAAGTCAAGGTATTGGAGTGGCCATCACAAAGCCCTAACCTCAATCCTATAGAAAATTTGTGGGCAGAACTGAAAAAGCGTGTGTGTGCAAGGAGGCCTACAAACCTGACTCAGTTACACCAGCTCTGTCAGGAGGAATGGGCCAAAATTCACGCAACTTATTGTGGGAAGCTTGTGGAAGGCTACTCGAAACGTTTGGCCCAAGTTAAGCAATTTAAAGGCAATGCTACTAAATACTAATTGAGTGTATGTGAACTTCTGACCCACTGGGAATGTGATGAAAGAAATAAAAGCTGAAATAAATCATTCTCTCTACTATTATTCTGACATTTCACATTCTGAAAATAAAGTGGTGATCCTAACTGACTTAAAACGGAATTTTTACAAGGATTAAATGTCAGGAATTGTGAAAAACTGAGTTTAAATGTATTTGTTTAAGGTGTATGTAAACTTCCGACTTCAACTGTATGTATGTATGCATGTATGTATGTATGTATGTATTTTTATGTATGTATTTTGATGTACGTATGTGTGTGTAGATATATACCCCAAAAATATATGGGGGATTGGAAATGATGCAGACAATTACGTTGATGGAAGCAACAATCTATCCACAGTATTAAAGCTGATCCATCCCCTAAATTTTTTTTAATTTTTATTAAAAAACATAAATATTTTCTGCGGATGGGGATGCGGGTCCCCTCAGGCCTGTGTGGATAGGTAACAGTGTCCTGCACGCCTCGGTGTTTATAAGGGCAGTATATTTTAGGTATTACTCATGCAATCTATCATCTTCCATCACCAATTTAGACCGGGTGTCAAGGGGTGCGTGCGTGTGCATGTGTGCGTACCTGTGTTCGTTTGTGTGTGTGTGTGTGTGTGTGTGTGTGTGTGTGTGTGTGACGAGAAAATCGCCACCAAGCATTTCTCTCTCTTGCTCTCTCTTTCTCTTTCTCTCCATTTCACACTTCATTTGCCTAATCTTCTCATTCCTTCATCATGTTTTTTTTGGGCCTCTTCATTGAAGTTTATAATGAATATTTCTTGTTTATTTCAAGGTTTATAATTTTGTTGTTTTGTGGAATGTTGTTGTCGTCGTTTCCATGTGAGTCATGATCCAAAGTAGAATTCGCTGAACTGAACCAAAAGAAGCATGAGAAGAGAGAGAGGGGGAGGGAGGGAGAGTGAGACAATAGAGAAAGGGAGAGAGAGAGAGAGAGAGAGAGAGTGACAGGAAGAGAGATTTTCTAAAACAGTGAATTGCTGCAGGAGAAGTGCTCTGGCTTAGCAAAGCCTAGAGATGTGTATAATTAATTACTTTGAGCACAATAGCAATGTGTCTCCACT
This sequence comes from Salmo salar, assembly GCF_965601325.2. Classification (NCBI taxonomy): domain Eukaryota; kingdom Metazoa; phylum Chordata; class Actinopteri; order Salmoniformes; family Salmonidae; genus Salmo; species Salmo salar. Next base: position 22,683,357 of record NC_138319.1, on the reverse strand, counting down.
CTTTACTGTTTCTGGTTGACTGGACCTCAGCACCACACTGTGGCCAGATTCACACTGTGACTTTCTCCACATGGTCATTTTGAAGGGATGGTTTGACTGATGCGCTGTGACATGCCGGCCAAATGAACTCTCACACACACAAACATGTCCTGCTGCTGCTGCATGGACTGGCCGGATGAGAAGTGCATGTTTTAACAGCCAGGTCTAACGCCATTTATTTTCTCTCTGTCTTTCTCTTTCTTTCTCAATCATGCTCTTTCTTCTCTTTCTGGCTCAATCTTTCAATCTGCCTACTTCTCTCTCTGCTCTCACTCTAACTCTCTCTCCATCCCTATCCCTCTCTCTAACCCCTCCCCTCCTTTTCTTTAATTTCTCCACAGTGCCTTCGGCTGTCCCTACTCCGACATCAACATGAAGAAGGAGGCCGTGCTGCCTGACCGGCTGGGCGGCGAAAAGCAGATCACCTTTGTCCCTGTGCACTTTGTCCAGAAGACCAAGAGGCTGTGCACTGCCGACGAACAGGAGGAAGCCACGCCCCAGGACACTCCCATGGAAACCAGGTGGGGGGAAGTGATGTCATTGTGATGATGTCAAGATGGCCAGCTGGCCCTGTTTCCATCCTCACTGATCTAACATGATTGGATAGGTAAGAGCAAAGGTTCAACTTCATAGCTTTCACCCATCCAGACGTCAGATCAGTGATGACTTCAGGGAGTGAAGAAAGAAAGAAATGCCACCCAACAGATATTTCTAATTGGTCCTGCAGCCTTCAATGGAGAGGAGACTTGGCTAAATGCAATCCCAATGTCATTGAACCACTGTTTCACTTTCAACTGAGAGGCCCTGACACTGTTCCAAACTAGAAAAATAACAGCTGTCTTGACATTTTCAAAGTATTTATCTTAGTCATAACAGAGGACTGCACACTACCCTCTGCAAATTTCAATTATTCCAAGGTTAGAGTGTTGGAGACGAGGCGCATGACGTGCTGTCGGCTCCTCGGCAGAGAAGTTTAAGGGTGGCGAATTGCATTTTTTTCACAATGTCCACAGCAGAATCAGAAGCGTTGGGTTAAACGCCGACTCAGCACTGCCGATCGGCTTAACTTACGCACTGCTCAGAAGGATTTTCTGCTATTGCAGTGGGCTTGCTCTATTTGTCTAGGCCTGGCCGGGCTGTGGATGGCTGGCTGCCAGAGTTTACAGTCGGAAGCTTGTCAAGTATAATAGCGGGGCGGGAGCCGAGCTGTGATGAACGGTTTTAATATAAAACTAACTTGATTATCAACTTTTTAAATTCCATCCAGAGGAGTCTTTAATGTGTCGGATGTAATTGTACGTTGTTCTATTAATAAATCGTTGCCGTGCCGTTGCCAAGGGTTGTTTTCAGAAGTTAAGTGATCCTGTGTTGGTAATATGATTTGGAATGGTGTCAAGTTGTTGTACCTGCCAAGAAGTCTGTTAGAGTAGGCCGTACTCTACTCATAAATCAATACTGAAAAGGTTTTGTTCAAGGTCAGCATTTGTTTAAGTGACTATTGATCACTTACAGTACATGAAAATGTTTCTTTCAAGATATATCTTTGGTCTGGGCAAGTAGTAACAAAGCACACGCAAATGCGTCTATTACAATAGACTATGGACTACGGCCGTCATTGTAAATAAGAATTTGTTCTTAACTGACTTGCCTAGTGAAATAAAGGTTAAATAAAATAAATGGAGGCTTCTACCTGTTAGGGGTGTCTTGATAGTTTTCTTACAGCATCCAAAACAGTATTTTATTGGACTGTACTACTGATAAAGTATGTTTACCACCGTGCATCCCACTGCTAGCTTGCCTATGATGCTAAGCTGTGTCGGTCCTGGTCGGTTCCTGGATGGGTGACCATATGTTGCTGGAAGTGGTGTTGGAGGGCCAGCAGGAGGCACTCTTTCCTTGTAGAAGGCACTCTTTCCCCTGATAAAGAAAAAATATCTCAATTCCCCAGGGCAGTTATTGGGGACTTTGCCCTGTGTAGGATACCCTCTTTCGGATGGGATATTAAATGGGTATCCTGACTCTCTGTGGTAACCATCTCTGTTCAATGCCTTTTCTCTCTCACTCCTATGTCCTATAACCTCTCCCTTTTATCCTCTCTCCCCCCTGCCCACTCACCCTATCTTTCTCTCTGTTTCTACCCTTTGCTCTCTCTATATTTATTTCTCTCTAATTTTTATCCTCCCTCACTCACTCTCTCCCCTTACTCACTCTCTCCTTCCCCTCTCCCCTCGCTCCCTCTCTCTTTCTCTCTCTCCGTCGCTCTCAGGGCTATGTTGTCAGGGTACGAGGGGGCTGGTCGTCTGAGAGGACGACCCCCAGCCAACCCCCTGGTAAAGAGAGAGCCCAGAGAGGAACCAGCCACAGCTCAGGGACAGAAGCTCCTCTCTCTGGGGAAGAGAGGCCTACCCAGCAGGTAAGATAAGATCCCTTTATTTGTAAATTGTACACAAGGTCCAAACGAAATGTGACTTCCGCTTTTAACCCAACCCCTCCGAAAGACAGACACACACTACCGGTCCAAAGTTTTAGAAAACCTACTCATTCAAGAGTTTTTCTTTATTTTTACTATTTTCTACATTGTAGAATAATAGTGAAGCCATCAAAACTATGAAATAACACATATGGAATGATGTAGTAACCAAAAAAGTGTTAAACAAATCAAAATATATATTATATTTGAGATTTTTCGAAGTGGCCAGCCTTTGCCTTGATGACAGCTTTGCACACTCTTGGCATTCTCTCAACCAGCTTCACCTGGAATGCTTTTACATTTACGTCATTTAGCAGACGCTCTTATCCAGAGTGACTTACAAATTGGTGCATTCACCTTATGATATCCAGTGGAACAACCACTTTACAATAGTACATCAATATCTTTTTTGGGGGGGAGGGTGGGGGGGGTTAGAAGGATTACTTAATCCTATCCCAGGTATTCCTTAAAGACGTGGGGTTTCAGGTATCCTAGGTGATTGACTCCGCTGTCCTGGCGTCGTGTGGGAGCTTGTTCCACAATTGGGGTGCCAGAGCAGCGAACAGGTTTGACTGGGCTGAGCGGGAACTGTGCTTCCGCAGAGGTAGGGAAGCGAGCAGGCCAGAGGTGGATGAACGCAGTGCCCTTCTTTGGGTATAAGGACTGATCAGAGCCTGAAGGTACGGAGGTGCCGTTCCCCTCACAGCTCCGTAGGCAAGCACCATGGTCTTGTAGCAGATGCGAGCTTCAACTGGAAGCCAGTGGAGTGTGCAGAGGAGCGGGGTGACGTGAGAGAACTTGGGAAGGTTGAACACCAGAGTTGTAGGGGTTTAATGGCACAGGCAGGGAGCCCCGCCAATAGCGAGTTGCAGTAATCCAGACGGGAGATGACAAGTTCCTGGATTAGGACCTGCGCCACTTCCTGTGTGAGGCAGGGTCGTACTCTGCGAATGTTGTGGAGCATGAACCTATAGGATCGGGTCACCGCCTTGATGTTAGCGGAGAACGACAGGGTGTTGTCCAGGTTCACACCAAGGCTCTTAGCACTCTGGGAGGAGGACACATTGGAGTTGTCAACCGTGATTGCGAGATCATGGAACGGGCAGTCCTTCCCCGGGAGGAAGAGCAGCTCCGTCTTGCCGAGGTTCAGCTTGAGGTGGTGATCCGTCATCCACACTGATCTGTCTGCCAGACATGCAGAGATGCGATTTGCCACCTGGTTATCAGAAGGGGGAAAGGAGAAGATTAATTGTGTGTCGTCTGCGTAGCAATGATAGGAGAGAGGATATGACAGAGTCAAGTGACTTGGTGTATAGCGAGAATAGGAGAGGGCCTAGAACTGAGCCCTGGGGGACACCAGTGGTGAGAGCACGTGGTGCGGAGACGGATTCTCGCCACGCCACCTGGTAGGAGCGACCTGTCAGGTAGGACGCAATCCAAGCGTGAGCCGTGCCGGAGATGCCTAACTCGGAGAGGGTGGAGAGGAGGATCTGATGGTTCACAGTATCAAAGGCAGCAGATAGGTCTAGAAGAATGAGAGCAGAGGAGAGAGAGTTAGCTTTAGCAGTGCGGTGAGCCTCCGTGACACAGAGAAGAGCAGTCTCAGTTGAATGACCAGTCTTGAAACCTGACTGATTTGGATCAAGAAGGTAATTCTGAGAGAGATGGCAAGAGAGCTGGCCAAGGACGGCACGCTCAAGAGTTTTGGAGAGAAAAGAAAGAAGGGATACTGGTCTGTAGTTGTTGACATCGGAGGGATCGAGTGTAGGTTTTTTGAGAAGGGGTGCAACTCTCGCTCTCTTGAAGACGGAAGGGACGTAGCCAGCGGTCAAGGATGAGTTGATGAGCGAGGTGAGGTAAGGGAGAAGGTCTCTGGAAATGGTCTGGAGAAGAGAGGAGGGGATAGGGTCAAGCGGGCAGATTGTTGGGCGGCCAGCCGTCACAAGTCGCAAGATTTCATCTGGAGAGAGAGGGGAGAAAGAGGTCAAAGCATAGGGTTGGGCAATGTGAGCAGGACCAACGGTGTCGTTTGACTTAACAAACGAGGATCGGATGTTGTCAACCTTCTTTTCAAAATGGTTGACAAAGTCATCCGCAGAAAGGGAGGAGGGGGAGGAGGATTCAGGAGGGCGGAGAAGGTGGCAAAGAGCTTCCTAGGGTTAGAGGCAGATGCTTGGAATTTAGAGTGGTAGAAAGTGGCTTTAGCAGCAGAAACAGAGGAAGAAAATGTGGAAAGGAGGGAGTGAAAAGATGCCAGGTCCGCAGAGAGGCTAGTTTTACTCCATTTCCGCTCGGCTGCCCGGAGCCCTGTTCTGTGAGCTCGCAATGAGTCGTCAAGCCACGGAGCAGGAGGGGAGGGCCGAGCCGGCCGGGAGGATAGGGGACATAGAGAGTCAAAGGATGCAGAAAGGGAGGAGAGGAGGGTTGAGGAGGCAGAATCAGGAGATTGGTTGGAGAAAGATTGAGCAGAGGGAAGAGATGATAGGATGGAAGAGGAGAGAGTAGCAGGAGAGAGAGAGCGAAGGTTGCGACGGTGCAATACCATCTGAGTAGGGGCAGAGTGAGTAGTGTTGGAGGAGAGGGAAAAGGATACAAGGTAGTGGTCGGAGACTTGGAGGGGAGTTGCAGTGAGATTAGTAGAAGAACAGCATCTAGTAAAGATGAGGTCAAGCGTATTGCCTGCCTTGTGCGTAGGGGGGGACGGTGAGAGGGTGAGGTCAAAAGAGGAGAGGAGTGGAAAGAAGGAGGCAGAGAGAAATGAGTCAAAGGTAGACGTAGGGAGGTTAAAGTCACCCAGAATTGTGAGGGGTGAGCCATCCTCAGGAAAGGAACTTATCAAGGCTTCAAGCTCATTGATGAACTCTCCAAGGGAACCTGGAGGGCGATAAATGATAAGGATGTTAAGCTTGAATGGGCTAGTGACTGTGACGGCATGGAATTCAAAGGAGGAGATGGACAGATGGGTTAGGGGAGAAAGAGAGAATGTCCAATTGGGAGAGATGAGGATTCCAGTTCCACCACCCTGCTGACCAGATGCTCTCGGGGTATGCGAGAACACGTGGTCAGACGAGGAGAGAGCAGTGGGAGTAGCAGTGTTTTCTGTGGTAATCCATGTTTCCGTCAGCGCCAAGAAGTCGAGGGACTGGAGGGTAGCATAGGCTGAGATGAACTCTGCCTTGTTGGCCGCAGACTGCCGGAGACCTGGAATTCCACATGGGTCGTGCGCGCTGGGACCGCCAGGTTAGAGTGGCAGCGGCCATGCGGTGTGAAGCGTTTGTGTGGCCTGCACAGAGAGGAGAGAACAGGGATAGACAGACACATAGTTGACAGGCTACAGGAAAGGCTACGCTACTGCAAAGGAGAATGGAATGAAAATTAACTAAACAACTGGGGAAGGGAAGCGAGAGAGCAGGGCCTCCCTCACTAACCATTCACTGAAACACTCAAATATAACATTTCCAACTTCCACTTTAGAAATTATAATTGATGTAAACTACAGTGGTTCAATGTTTCCAGGAATAGGCTCAAACTTGGTTTATTCAGCTAGATAATTTGGTACAGTATTCTTCCGTGAAACCCACCCAGTGCACCGTGTCATATGACGCTGTAGCTAACTAGCACGCTAGGATCCAATAACACACGGTTAGCACCAATACTTGGTTACAACAAACTACCAATGGATCATTCGTGTCCGTGTCTAGTTCCTTTCATAACGCAGAAGTAATTAAACATTGGCTAGCTTACACAGTCAGTCCTGCTAGCTACACAAGTGGACTACACAACTCGAAAGTTCAGAAAGTTAAGCTTACGTTGCAAAAATCTTATTGACTAAAAATGATACAGTACTGCTCGTTGCTAGAGTTGGCTAGCTAGCAGTGGCTGCGTTTACCTTTATCTTTTATCTTTGATACATAGACAACTATGTAGCTAGCTAACATTACACTAATCAAATCGTTCCGTTGTAATGTATTTCGTTTCTACAGTACTGCTAGTTGGTAAAGTTGTCTAGCTAGTAGTGGCTGTGGTGTTGTGGTGTTGACGCCGTTTGGAAAACGGCGCGAACGAACGAATACAGCTGGCTAGCTAACCTTGTTAGTTTCTCAAAGCTACACCTACACCTTTAGCTACACCTTTATCCTTGATGCAAAGACAACTATGTAGCTAGCTAACATTACAATAATCAAATCGTTCCGTTGTAATGTAATGAAATGTAATATTACCCGCGGAGCGAAGTACAGCACGACAACTCACTCCAGCATCCGGTCCAGGCATTTCCAACAGACTTGAAAGAGTTTCCACATGCTGAGGTTGTTGGCTGCTTTTCCTTCACTCTGCGGTTGGACTCATCCCAAACCATCTCAATTTGGTTGAGGTCAGATGATTGTGGAGGCCAGGTCATTTGATGCAGCACTCCATCACTTTCCTTCTTGGTAAAATAGCCCTTACACAGCCTGGAGGTGTGTTGGGTCATTGTCCTGTTGAAAAACAAGTGAAAGTCCCATTAAGCCCAAACCAGATGGGATGGCATATTTCTGCAGAATGCTGTGGTAGCCATGCTGGTTAAGTGTGCCTTGAATTCTAAATAAATCACTGACAGTGTCACCAGCAAAGTACCCCCACACCATAACACCACCTCCTACATGCTTTACGTTGGAAAAATACACATGCGGGGATCATCCGTTCACCCACACTGCGTTTCATAAAGACACGTGGTTGGAACCAAAAATCTCCAGACCAAAGGACAAATTTCCACCAGTCTAATGTTCATTGCTCGTTTTTTTTGGCTCAAGCAAGTCTCTTATTGGTGTCCTTTAAGGGAAAGGGGGATACCTAGTCAGTTGCACAACTGAATGCATTCAACTGAAATGTGTCTTCCACATTTAACCCAAACCCTCTGAATCAGAGAAGTGCGGGAGGCTGCCGTAATCGACATCCATATCTTCAGTAGTGGTTTCTTTGCAACAATTCAACCATGAAGGACTGATTCATACAGTCTCCTCTGAACAGTTGATGTTGATGTGTCTGTTACTTGAACTCAGAAGCATTTATTTGGGCTGCAATTTCTGAGGCTGGTAAACTCTAATGAACTTATTTATCCTCTGCAGCAGAGGTAACTCTGGGTCTTCCATTTCTGTGGCTGTCCTCATGAGAGCCAGTTTCATCATAGCGCTTGATGGTTTTTGCCACTGCACTTGAAGGAACTTTCAAAGTTCTTGACATGTCTTAAAGTTGCTGTTCATGCCATAATATGGACTTGGTCTTTTACCAAATAGGGCCATCTTCTGTATTCCACCCCTACCTTGTCACAACACAACTGATTGGCTCAAACGCATTAAGAAGGGAAGAAATTCCACAAATGTAACTTTTAACAAGGCATACCTGCCACACTGGGCACCCGAAGAGCTCTTGTTGTGGGGGGTTAAGTGCCTTGCTCAAGGGCACAACGGCAGACAATGGCATCTCATATTTGATACCAACAACCCTCTGGTTGCCAGTTCACTTCCTGGTAACTCCGGTGGCTGGCTCACCCCTCTAACTGCTAGGCTACCTGCCGCCCCAGTACATTATACACTATACCTCAGGCCATAAGGCCTTTTAATCGTTTTACACTACTGAGCCGTCCGAGCTGTACTGAGCTGACCTGGTAAGACATTCACCATAGTTGCTGGAACCATGCTGCAAAGGACAATGTGAAAGGAATATTACAAGTCAGCACTGTATGGTTCGGGTCAACAAAATAAGTGAAAATGTTTTTACTTTATTGCCGCACTCACAGCAGGTCAAGGCCGTGAGGCCTTCCTATCTCCCACTTACTATCACCACCATGCTGGGAGAATAGAAGAAATATATGTTTTATTGTCACATACACCGGATAGGTGCAGTGAAATGTGTTTTACAGGGTCAGCCATAGTAGTACAGTGCCCCTGGAGAAAATTAGGGTTAAATGCCTTGCTCAAAGGCACATCGACACATTTTTCACCTTGTCGGCTCGTGTATTTGAACCAGCGACCTTTCGCTTACTGGCCAAACACTCTAAGTACTAGGCTACCTGCTGCCGTAATATGACCTGTAATTGTGTGGAGGTGGGTAATGCAAATCTTTGGCTACCGTTTCACCACTCTGCATCATCAGATTAAACCGGTTTCTCTGGTGAACCATACAATAGCATTTGTTGACCATGCTGTTAGGATACGTGTGGCAGGTGATGTGTTTTTGAGTGAGAGGAGCTCATTGCTGAGCTCAATTTCTTGAAATGAAATCAGCATGCTTTCTTTTTGTTTTAAAATATTGCGAAGTAGTTCAGAAAGTGGCCTGGTTTCCCTAAAGCATCTTAATGCTCAATGGTTTTAAAAATAAACTTAACCTTTAGATGCTTTTGGGAAACCAGGCCCTGGTCATTTGTACTGTACATCTTCCAAACGGCAGCCATCTTGTCATAGAAAAACTCCTGAGAATTCCGAATCTTACTTTTTGTGAATTGGTTTCACCTCCAAGTCCAATTTCCTGTTCTGTCAATAATTTATAAAAGCGTTAGTCATCTCTTCATATAGCACCACCTGCATTTCCTCTCTCAGCGTCTCAGAGCTCTGTGTCACCGTCACAACTCTCTGTACTCTCTAACAGGGCGTTTTGAGACAGGCGCTTCCTCTGTCACCCGGCTCTTAGCGAGGCCCCCCTGGGGTTCCTCTCGGTCGGGTTGACATGGTGTTAATGCAAGGGCACTGATCCAGAACCGTCCCTGGGCCACGCTTGCTCTGTCTCTGTGGTTACTGTGTTTAGAGCACTGAGATGCAGTGCAGATCACAGAGACACGAGGCAGGAGATTACAAACACACGCGCGCGCACACACACACTCTCACCCATAACACTGGATTGATTCAATTGAATCTCCAATCTCCCTAAGCCCACAAAACCTATTTGAAAAGAACAGATCTCTACTGTATCTGCGGCATCGATTCAAGTCAAACCACATACTGCCACAATATATTTATAGCCACAGTCTGATTTATCACAACTTCAGCCATGAAATGGCTACAGATCCCTTCAAATTGTGTTTTAACCCCTATCATAACTCGGCCACTGTGATTTCATTTCCCCTGTCACCGTACTGTCACCGTACTGATGTCAACGACCCACACACCCACCCGTCCAAAGCTCATGGAAATACAAATGCTCTGTCATTAAAGAGCCATACTGTCGCAGATGGCTCCTGAGAGGGAGAGGCGGTTGAGAGAGGGAGAGACACGGTTGAGAGACACGGTTGAGAGAGGGAGAGACACGGTTGAGAGAGGGAGAGACACGGTTGAGAGACACGGTTGAGAGAGGGAGAGACGGTTGAGAGAGGGAGAGACGGTTGAGAGAGGGAGAGACACGGTTGAGAGAGGGAGAGAGACGGTTGAGAGAGGGAGAGAGACGGTTGAGAGAGGGAGAGAGACGGTTGAGAGAGGGAGAGAGACGGTTGAGAGAGGGAGAGACGCGGTTGAGAGAGGGAGAGAGGCGGTGGAGAGAGGCGGTGGAGAGAGGCGGTGGAGAGAGGCGGTGGAGAGAGGCGGTGGAGAGAGAGCGATGGAGAGAGACGGGAGAGAGGTGGTTGAGAAGGAGAGATGGGGGAGAGAGAGCGATGGAGAGAGACGTGAGAGAGGCGGTTGAGAAGGAGAGATGGGGGGGAGCGATGGAGAGAGAGCGATGGGGAGAGATGGGGGGAGCGATGGAGAGAGAGAGACGGGGAGAGAAACAGAGAGAGTGTAGTGTGTGTGTACAGTAATGCCTTATAGAGCGAGCAGATTAGAAAACCCTGCATCCCAGTGTGATTGATATTGAATTTGTTTTCCCTCATACGGCCCGCTCTAGCCAGGTTCTCCTGTGTGTACGTTTACGATGAGGAGCTGATTATTAAACCCTGTGAAAGATTACCGCATGCCTTGAACATTATGTAAGGCTGCTGTTATATAAAAAATTAAAATTAAAAAAGTGTCACACAAGCCTAAAATTAGGAACAGTAACCTGACATAACCATCGTGGTTGATCTGGCTATATTTTACCGAAATACATTGGAGCTTGTTATGTAAGATATTTGTATCAATATTTCCTGATCTGGAATTCCTCCCTCAAGATGCAGTGAAAATAAAACCCAGTATTGCGTTATTCTCTACTCCATTGTTTGAGTGCAGCAATGCAGCAGAGATTTACACTACCGTTGAAAAGTTTGGAGTCACTTAGAAATGTCCTTGTTTTTGAAAGAAAAGCAACAACAAAAAAAGTCCATTAAAATAACCACAAATTGGTCAGAAATACAGTGTGGACATTGTTATCGTTGTAAATGACTATTGTAGCTGGAAATGATTTTTTTTATGGAATATCTATATCGGCGTACAGAGGCCCATTATCAGCAACCATCACTCCTGTTTTCCAGTGTTAGCTAATCCAAGTTTATAATTTTAAAAGGCTAATTGATCATTCGAAAACCCTTTTGCAATTATGTTAGCACAGCTGAAAACTATTGTGCTGATTTAAAGATCCAATAAAACTGGCCTTTAGAGTAGTTGAGTATCTGGAGCATCAGCATTTGTGGGTTTGTTTACAGGCTCAAAATGGCCAGAAACAAAGCACGTTCTTCTGAAACTCGTCAGTCTATTCTTGTTCTGAGAAATTAAGGCTATTCCATGCGAGAAATTGCCAAGAAACTGAAGATCTCGTACAACGCTGTGTACTACTCCCTTCAGAGAACAGAGCAAACTGGCTCTAACCAGAATAGAAAGAGGAGTGGGAGGCCCCGGTGCACAACTGAGCAAGAGGACAAGTACATTAGAGTGTCTAGTTTGAGAAACAGACACCTCACAAGTCCTCAACTGGCAGCTTCATTAAATAGTACCCGCAAAACACCAGTCTCAACCTCAACAGTGAAGAGGCGACTCCGGGATGCTGGCCTTCTAGGCAGAGTTCATCTGTTCAGTGTCTGTGTTCTTTTGCCCATCTTAATATTTTCTTTTTATTGGCCAGTCTGAGAGATGGCTTTTTCTTTGCAACTCTGCCTAGAAGGCCAGCGTCCCAGAGTCGCCTCTTCACTGTTGACGTTGAGACTCATTAATCATTCAATGTTTGTCGGCTTGACTTTCAATCGGGGAGACAAGACCCCTTGAGAGTTTTGAAATAATGAACTTGATACTCTTTGAGCTGGTTTGTGTATTATGAAACATCAACAGCGTATTCCTCTGAGATAGCTTTGGCTTCAACTTGGCTGATCCTCAAGGTTATTTCTGTCTGTGGCCAGTCTTGGAAATACTGACAGGACTTTTCCATGGGAACTTCCTTTAGTGCCTCAATTTATTTATCTCCTATTCACTGTCGCAATCAATTCAAAAGCACGGCTTTCCCTGTACACAATGTATGTAGTGTCATAGTCTGAAGTAGACCTGTACTGTATGTGCTGTAGCCAACTCTTCTGTCAGAGTATGGCATGACATACTGCACACTAATTACAAAGCGTTTCTACTGGACATTTTAAAGTTAGAACACTCTAAAATCAACTGTAACACAAGCATATGACATTTTAGCACATATTTGAATAAAATGGCCAACTCAAAAGGTTAGTTCTTACTGTGGGGAATTTAAGGCTATAACACTCTCTAAAGTCTATTATAACATAAATATGTCCTTTTGGTTTTTTCATTTTCACTATATCACTGGAATATTGAAGCTGTAAATCCCGTACTTCCCATTTACAACGATAGAAGAGTTTGCTATAGCTAATGCAGGATGGGAAGTTTACTGTAGTCTGAAGGTCTGAATTAAAAGTGTATCATTTCACTGGTTCTCAATAGTTTGCGCTAGAAATGTTTGACTGGACATTTAAAAAAAATAAAAATTATTGATATGATTTATTTAAGTGTCATACACCTACCGGTGCCCAGCCCACATGGGCTTACAAGACACTAGTAAACACAGTAACATTTTCCTTGTACTCAACAAAATAACATTTAACAAATGATATCCAGTTGAAGTTGGAAGTTAACATACACTTAGGTTGAAGTCATTAAAACTCGTTTTTCAACCACTCCACAAATGTCTTGTAAACAAAATATAGTTTTGGCAAGTCGCTTAGGACATCTACTTTGTGCATGACACAAGTCATTTTTCCAACAATTGTTTACAGACAGATTTTTTCACTTATATTTTTCACTGTATCACAATTCCAGTGGGTCAGAAGTTTACATACACTAAGTTGACTGTGCCTTTAAACAGCTTGGAAAATTCCAGAACATGATGTCATGGCGTTAGATAGGCTAATTGACATCATTTGATTCAGTTGGAGGTGTACCTGTGGATGCATTTCAAGGCCTACCTTCAAACTCAGGGCCTCTTTGCTTGACATCATGGGAAAATCAAAATAAATCAGAAAAGTTGTAGACTTCCACAAGTCTGGTTCATCCTTGGGAGGAATTTCCAAATGCCTGAAGGTACCACGTTCATCTGTACAAACAATAGTACACAAGTATAAACACCATGGGTCCATGTAGCCGTCATACCGCTCAGGAAGGAGACGTGTTCTGTCTCCTAGAGATGAATGTACTTTGGTGCGAAAAGTGCAAATCAATCCCAGAACAACAGCAAAGGAACTTGTGAAGATGCTGGCGGAAACGGGTACAAAAGTATCTCACTGGTCACCATAGCAGCACCCACACGTAGCACGCACTCTAGCAGGTATATTTCACTGGTCACCTACAAAGCCAATTCTTGCTTTGGCATCCTTTCCTTCCAGTTCTCTGCAGCCAATGACTGGAACGAACTGCACAAATCTCTGAAGCTGGAGATTCATATCTCCTTCACTAACTTTAAGCACCAGCTGTCACAGCACATCACAGTAAATAGCCCATCCAACTACCTCATCCCCAAACTGTTATTTATTTATTTTGCTTCTTTGCACCCCTCTACTTGCACATTCATCTTCTGCACATCTATCACTCCAGTGTTTAATTGCTATATTGTAATTATTTCGTCACTATGGCCTATTTATTGCCTTACCTCCCTTATCCTACCTCATTTGCACACACTGTATATAGACTTTTTCTATTGTATTATTGACTGTATGTTTGTTTATTCCATGTGTAACTCCGTATTTGGCTAAGGTGTATGTAAACCTCCGACTTAAACTGTACATACAATAATCATGGCAAGTACAGATACCATCTCGCCACATGTTTACATAGTAGATAGAATTCCAACTGTTCTTGTTCCCCTCATCAGTCACTATATTCTCTCTAATGGTAGGGCCTAGCATTTCCGTATCTGTGTGGATGGGATTTCCATTGTGCAGTAGATTTGATTGGGGATTCAGGTATGGTCTCTGACTGCTTAGACCTCTGTCAATATCTTCCTATAGAGGTAGCATCATCCAGGAGGAAGGGCATAGGCTCACTATAGTCTCCTTTAAATCCCTGTCTGATAGAACATGACACTGAGAGGACTTCTCCCAAATGGAGCAGACAGGTGTTATGCCTTTGGAGGAGACGCATTAAAAGTTGTGCTGCCGTAGAATTACTTCTGTAGGACATCCATTCCCATTTAAGTCAATGTAATTTATGTATATAGCCATGTCCTTTCTAGTTATGCTACTCTAATGGACTGAGCTCAACTGTTCCCCCAGGCATATTCGGGACATGCATTAATTTCATTGCCTCTAAGCACGTACTAGAAGATGTCTCGCAGCTATTACAAGAAGAATTCTTTAGCCATCCATATTACCATAGCCATAACTTTTTAAAACCTGCATTGCCAAAGTATTGTGCACTGCTGTAGTTTGTCCCCATAGACACCTGGTCCAGGTCATTTAGAATACGTTTTGGGGTTTTATATTTCTCAGCTCTTTATTATTTTATTTGTTAAGCACTTTGAAATGCATCCCTTGTAAGAGATTTTTCTCTATAAATAATGTTTGATTGATTTGATTTTCTCATAGAGAACACAGTCCCACTTTAAATGAGGTGCAACTTATAAAGGCTTCATAAGCCCTACATAAATGCCCCACAAATCATCTATAATCTTATGTCATACTCTATAAATGATGTTCAAGAATACATAGTGTTTTATGTCACGTTTGGCAAATCACCCTACAGTGGTAATGGTTGTCATCCTTTATACACCATTTATAAAGTATCGGATACGCTTATAGATGATTTATGAAGCCTTTTATGTAGTGTTTATGAAGCCGTTATGTAGTGCTTATGAAGCCTTTTATGTATGCTATATAAAGCCTTTATAAGTTGTAAAATCTGTTGTTTTACCTTCATGGTTGGATCAGGTGTGGCTCTATGGTGTTTCTCCTACGGTCTTCTTTACTGTCAACAGAGACTGCCCTGCCAACCTGCATCACAGTCCCCCTTTCAGCTAGCACCCAATCACTGTGGACATGCTATCATAAATACTATCCACAGAGCTATCATTACTGTATCCTCAGCACTGGTGTTTTTCTCTGCCAAGAGCACATGGCCCATCGATGTACAGCAGTTTGTAAGATGGTACAATGATGTGAATGCTATAAAGTAGATGCGTATGTGTGCTTTATAATAGGATATATTTTTATACCATGACGATATATAGATTTTATGTAAGCCATCTCAGGTTTATTTTTGCTCCGTTGTTAGGACTTAAAAGCAGTTCCACCTCAATGCTTGTTTGCTTGGTAATCTTCTGGCCCCAATAGTGAATCGCTTTCTCGCTGTAAGATCATCTCTGTCTCTTTCTTTCTTTCTTTCTTTATCTCCTCAGGCTCTCCCAGTCAACAAAATATCTGCGAGTCAAAGAGGAGGAGGAAGAGATTGACCTGAATAGCATGATCACAGGTAATGGAAACAGCTGGGGTAGATGGTTCAAAGGTTGTCGTTAATGGTATTATTGACATCCTGGATGCTTTCCCTCGCTCTGCTTGCTCTTTGGAGTGTCGTATATTATCAGGGCTGGAGATACTACATTACCTCCAGTCATTTCCCCCTGTACCTTCTGGCAGCCGGCACCCCAAGTGACTCAAGGCAACGAGAGCATAGACCTATGTTCCTGTGGCACCCTTTTAGTTGTTTTTCCATAGTGTGGAGGGAGAGAGAGAGAGACAGAGAGAGAGAGACTCATTGTTGCCTGGCCACTAAACACTCACTAATGATGACACTGTAATGCCCTTTTATAGTCGAGTCTCCTCACCCAAAGCTATTCAGCTAGTGACAGGTTTTTATTTTTAAATTGTGTAAGTGGCTTGCCGGCTGCTTAGCATCTGACAGGTAGTTACTCTCCACGAAGATGGCTGGTTGCGTGAGCGAGCAATCACTGGAGAGTTGGATACCCAATTTCACCTGAGGTAATTGATGTCAATCACGGTTGTTACTGGGGTGATTTCTCTGTGAAATTGGGCGTTTAAGTAGCAAGGAAGTATTAGTCCTAAGTCACTGGATCGCCTGGCCTCGTAGTCACTCATTTTGATTACTGTGAGCACAGGTGTAATGGAGTTTTGAGACTGGTTCAAAACTTAAAGGGAAAAAACACATCTTTTAGTTTAGTTTTTCTTTTCACTACATTGGCGAGGCCCAATAACATCTAGATTCCTCTATCTATTCGGATAGCTGCATTGATTGCTATGATTTGGTTGGTGGTTTCCATGGCAACCTGTCCCAGTCAGCAGGAGAGAGGTGGGGGGGCACAGGGAGTGTGTGTGTGCGCTCGCGTGTGTATTTTTTCCGTTAAGCTGTCAGTTTCTCCCAAGGAAAAAGAGACAAGACATAGTCTGGAAGGAGCC
The DNA here is from genome assembly GCF_965601325.2 of Salmo salar. Lineage (NCBI taxonomy): Eukaryota > Metazoa > Chordata > Actinopteri > Salmoniformes > Salmonidae > Salmo > Salmo salar. Next base: position 22,667,068 of record NC_138319.1, on the reverse strand, counting down.
CTGTTTCGTATCCTTTCAGGCCGAGTGCATTTCACCGGCTGTGTATCGGAGTGAATAACTAATTTTAGCTCCACTACCCGCGACGACAGCTCTTCCTACTCCGTGAGGACGATAAGAGGAGGTGAAAGAGCTCTAGTTGTGACGACAGAACGCATTACTGCTACAGCCGGAGTAGCCAGCCAGGCAGGCCAAACACACACACACACACACACACACACACAAACACATACTTGTGCACACAAACCATACCACACTCGCCTTACCTCCAGGCCACAAGGACCCAATTGCTTCTGCCATGAGTTTGTTCTCTGCTGCCTCAACGAACTAACCAAACTGATCCATACTCTACTGTGAAGGATGATTCTGGGACCTGGATTTCATTCAGTACATTCTGTACCGGCAATGTGATAAGATAGTTAGAGAACACCACACAATGAGAAATTAAACTGAAGAACACTCAAGAATCTCATTCTTCTCACTCCCCGCAGGAATGTCCATTCTTGTCATTCCTTTCCTCCTTTGTTTTGTGGGACTTTTTCGGTAACTGTGGGATGGCAAGTGATCAGAAGAGACTTGCTGGGTCACCCCACCCATGGACTCCCTTACAGCTGAAATCCCTTCTGAAAGGGACAGATGAGAGAGAGATTCTCCTCTTTTCTATCCCTTCTCTCCTCCGTCCTGTCCTCTTCTCTCCTTTTTCCTTACCTCTTTCTTCTTTCCTCTCCTCCATCCTCTCCTCTATCTTCTTGGTACAGGAAAAGACAGTCCACCCATGGCCCTGGCTACAGCATACTTTTCACACTGGACTTTTTGTAGTTATAACCAATATTGTTGTTATAGCATATAGTTATTACTCACTATGAGTTTATATGGTAGTTATACTATAGTTTAAACAGTTGTGTATGTGGTACTGCAATGCTCATTACTGAGCTGTAGTTTACATTTCTTGTCCCACACTAGCAGATAATCATATTCTGGTTTTGATTGATTCATAACTGTCGTAGAGTTGAATACACTTCGGAATGTCAGGACAATCCATCTCTATGAACAATGTTAATTATGTTAATGTACTGAATGATTGTGTTGGTGAGAATGATCTGATTACAATATCATCCATTGAAGATCTTGACTCATGACTTGCATTCCCATATACACACACACACACACACACACACACACACACACACACACACACACACACACACACACACACACACACACACACACAGTTGAAGTAGGAAGTTTACATGCACTTAGGTTGGAGTCATTAAAACTTGTTTTTCAACCACTCCACAAATTTCTTGTTAACAAACTATAGTTTTGGCAAGTCGGTTAGGACATCTACTTTGTGCATGACATAAGTCATTTTTCCAGCAATTGTTTACAGGCAGATTATTTCACTTATAATTCACTGTATCACAATTCCAGTGGGTCAGAAGTTTACATACACTAAGTTGACTGTGCCTTTCAACAGCTTGGAAAATTCCAGAAAATTATGTCATGGCTTTAGAAGCTTCTGATAGGCTGATTGAAATAATTTGAGTCAATTGGAGGTGTACCTGTGGATGAATTTCAAGGCCTACCTTCAAACTCAGTACCTCTTTGCTTGACATCATGGGAAAATTAAAAGAAATCAGCCAAGACCTCAGAATTTTTTTTTGTAGACCTCCACAATTCTGGTTCATCCTTGGGAGCAATTTCCAAAAGAAGAATAGGTACCACGTTCATCTGTACAAACAATAGTACGCAAGTATAAACACCATGGGACCACGCAGCCGTCATACCGCTCAGGAAGGAGATGCGTTCTGTCTCTTAGAGATGAACGTACTTTGGTGCGTTCATCTTTTTTATTTTGTATACATTTGCAAACATTTCTAAAAACCAGGTTTTGCTTTGTCATTTTGCGGTATTATGTATAGATTGATGAGAAGAAGGAAAAAAAACGTTTTAATCAATTTCAGAATAAGGCTGTAACGTAACAAAATATGGAAAAAGTCAAGGGGTCTGAATACTTTCTGAATGCACTGTATATACACATCTTTTTAAAATATATATTCCTTTATTATTTTTCACTAACCCTCCTCTAATTGGAGTAAACTAATGAACAAAAACGCTCTACTTCCAGCTCATACATAGTATATCAATTGTACAGACACAATCTATTTTACATTGGTTAACTTTTGTTTGTTTTTAGTTCTATCCTTCCACTACTCTCAACTTCTCCCATCTATTTCTGAAGACCATCCAGTTTGATTTCTATTTGCCATATATTTTTAACAGTGATGTTTCACAAAAGTTCAGAACATATTAAAAAAGAATGTGTCTTTCATGTGTCTGATTGGGCCTTCCACACATGCGGAATGACACAGCACTCTATCACGCTCACTACTCTACACTATTTTGAAGATTCTTTCTTTCTTTTTCTCCACCCACTCGTGAAGAGCAAGTCGTCTCTCAGTCTCCTAACTGTGCAGGGAAACAGATGGTCCCTATCTGACACTCGCTGGGGAGAGAGCCACCCCATACACAATCATTTTCTAGCGCGCCAGTGGCCCCCACCTCCTGTGGCCTGCTCACATTTCCCTGCTGCTGTTCAATATGGGCTAATGCTGCTGGTATCCTCAATGCCTAGTCTCACATGAAAAGTATCTGGGACTCTTTGTTTACATACCAAGCTGATTTGCAACAGTGGAGGCCTTTGCTATTGTTGAGCTTCTGAGGGAGTTGGAATTTCAGGGTTGAGGTGAAATCCATGTCTGAAGGGATGTTTTGGTTGGCATAGTGCTAGTTAGGGCTGTCCCCGGAAAAAAAATAAAAAAAATGGTGGACAACAAAGATTCGTCCTCTTCAATCGATTGGTCGAAATGTTTAAAAGTATTTTTCCATATATAGACAGACACACTGTGTTTGAATAAAATAAACTACATATGCACTGAGCTTGTCTGATGCTTTAAGCACACTGTTTGATTAAATAATTAAGACACACAAATAACAGAAGAAAGAGCCCGATGGTCACACTGTGTTGAAAGGAATGACAGCGAGTACCTGTGTGACTGGCGCACGTTGTCTCGCTGTCCTCCCTACTGCAGCGAAATTGCACCACAGCACAGCGAGTGTTTATTGTGCTGTCCGTGCTGAAGCTGCAAAATCATTTCAGCCATTTGGTTTCTTACTTGTTGCTGTCTGAAAAGTTCTGTTACCGTAATCCCTAATTTGTTTAGGAAAAACATTCACTATTCCCTTAATCCTTGCTCTCTTTACGTGACACATCTCATGCATGTGACCAATAGGGCCTGAGCTATAGCCTATCATAATCACATCAATAAATTGGTTATAACAAACTCCCAACACAGTAACACGTGACAGAAAAGTGGATGCGGAGGACGTGAAAAAGAAACTGGAAATGGGTGAACGTTTACTGGTTGCTCAGCAGGGAAAGGGGAAGTCAGATCTGTGGAAGACATTTGACTTAGTTGTGGAAACTACTGGAGATCCAGAAAAAGAAGGGTATAGGAGCAAGTGTTGAGTGAGTATTATGTGTGCCAAACAGTTGCTGTTAGATTACAATATTTATATTTTTTCTGACCATTTGGAACAGTGTAAACAACACTAAATAAGTGTACCATAGTCTGTTCTAATACAAAAATATATATAAAGCCTTTATTACAGCAAACTAAAAACAGTTGCATGCATTCGTGAATTGCGGTTTATTTATTATTTAGGCTAATTATTCGAAGCTCCCTTATTTAATTTTCAACCTTTAATGCTTGATTGTATTTTAAAGCATGAATGTCTCGTATGCTGTGTGATGGCAGTAGTGATGACAGTAGCCTATATATTGAAATATAGGCCTAAGTAAGTAAGTTACGGTAATAAGACTAAACAGGATGTGCTCTTAGGCCTACAGCTCGATGGTGGTTATACAAGGCTATTATACAAAGCCTACTAATGATAATAACTACATGACTTATTATTATTATTATTATTATTATAATGATGATGATCATAATAATAATTGTAATAATAACTATAAGACGATAAAGAAAAAGTAGGGTGTAGGAGCGAGAGCTGTGTGCATATTATGTGTGACAAAGAGGTGCTGTTAGATTACAGTATTATTTTTCTGTCTGTTTGGAACAGTGTAAACAACACTAAATCAATTATAAGTAATACCAGTCTGTTCTAACCCCAAAAATTGTAAAGCCTTTATTACAGCATAGCAAAGATTAAAAACATCCGAATCTGTGAAATTGCTTTATCCAACATTTTGCCGTTGCATGAGGCTTGGTGCTCATGGAATCAGTAGACTATTAAATAAACACTCAAACAGGCAACAGAAGCAAAATCTGTCTTATTTTTGTTGATATATATGGTTGATTCATAAAGCTAGGCACATCTTAACAGTTAGGCTATTGATTATAGACATAATTAAGTTGGGGGTTTCCTCTCTCCTCAATATTCTTAGACAATAAGGCTAACATGCTGACCACACCGCTCGCGCACATGTTTATTTTTGTCCACCCACACTAGACGCAATCAGGACATGCAGGTTGAAATATCAAAACAAACTATTCATTTGGGGACAGGTCGAAAAGCATTAAACATTTATGGCAATTTAGCCAGCTAGCTTGCTGTTGCTAGCTAATTTGTCCTGGGATATTAACATTGGGTTGTTATTTTACCTGAAATGCACGATGTCCTCTACTCCGACAATCCACAGATAAATGGGTAAACCGAGTTTGTTTCTAGTAATCTCTCCTCCTTCAGGCTTCTTCTTTGGATTTTATATAGCGGTTGGCAACCAACTTTAAGGTGCATTACCAATACCAACTGGCCTGGAGTTACTTTCAATCACCCACATGGGTATATGCTCCTACAAACCAATGAGGAGATGGCACGTGGGTATATGCTCCTCAAAACCATTGAGGAGATGGGAGAGGCAGGACTTGCAGCGTGTCAAGGGTCACAAATAGAACCAAGTTCTATTTTAGCGCCTGGCTACGCAGACGCTTATTGGCGTGCGCAATGATTGAATAACATGTATGTGTACATTTATTTTGCATCGCACGTGAAGCGAGCGGTGTGGTCAGCATGTAAGGCAAGGACTGTTTCCTCGTCTGCTGCTGCTGCCTCCGCTGGATTGGTCTCATTCCCAATATGTTGGTTAACTTTGCTATTATGCACACATCAACATAGGGAAAGGCGGCAGTTCTACGGCGCACTGAAGATTGTTTCAGAACAGCGGACAGCGACCGTATCCAATGCGGGAAAAAGCGCATTTGTTAGAATATTAGATGTATTATGTTTACATAATATAACCATATACAATGTCAGTATCACATGTCTTACAGTGATGGACAGTGCCATTCCCGTAGCCTCCGCAATGGATTAGTCCACAGAGACAGGCGCAAATCACACAGGTGTCTTGTACACCATGAAGAAAAAAATATATATTTGACTGCTGGACTAAATAAATCTTGGTCGACCAACAGCCTATCGACCAAACAATCGACCAGTCGACTAAATGGGGTCAGCCCTAGTGCTATGCCATCTACGAAAATCCTAGTTTTGATACCAAGTTGGTATAAACAGCATTGCCAGTCACTGTTGTGAGGACAGGGGGATAAGCAATGCCATTTTTAATTACCATTATTTTGGCTTTAGGCGGCAGTAATCTGTCTGTTACCATAGCAGCAGAGGGGGAATTGTATGGCCAACTCGACCAATAACTAGGGCGAGACCACCGCCACCCAATCACCACCTAAACAGGGTCTGGTAAACAGGGTCTGCATGTCTTACCAGCTGCTGCTTTCGGGTTGAGGAGGGGAGAAGGAGGGAGGCGGTCATGAACTGGTTATGCTTAGTAATGACTAGTCTCTTTGCTGAGCTGTCTGTGTCAATGCAATAGTGCTGCGTGTGTGCCTGCGTGCCATGCATTAATGATTGCTCAAGCCCTTTGTGTCTGCGTGGGGAGTTGGGTTCAGAACAGTTGTTTATTTTGACTTGGTGAATTACAAAAACTGTAATTGCAATGCAGTTTGTAGACTCTGCCTGTCACGGATTCCCCCGGTACTGCTGCTCTTTCCGTGCACCAGTTCCAGAGGTCTACATCACCGGCCTCTAGGCTTCACTGAACTGTCTAATTACGCACTTGATGGTTCCCATTTCCCCTGATTAGTAATTCTATATATGTGCCCTCTGTTCCCCATTGTCTTGTCGGTTATTGTTCCCATGTCTGTTGGTCTTGTGAGTACCTGTGTTCTGTTGTTTCGTGCTGCGTGTATTGTGTTCTCGTTATTACGTGTCTCGTCCCGTGTATTGTTATTACGGGTCTCGTCCCGTGTATTGTTATTACGGGCCTCGTCCCGTGTATTGTTATTACGTGTCTCGTCCCGTGTATTGTTATTACGGGTCTCGTCCCGTGTATTGTTATTACGGGTCTCGTCCCGTGTATTGTTATTACGGGTCTCGTCCCGTGTATTGTTATTACGGGTCTCGTCCCGTGTATTGTTATTACGGTCTCGTCCCGTGTATTGTTATTACGGTCTCGTCCCGTGCATTGTTATTACGGGTCTCGTCCCGTGTATTGTTATTACGGGTCTCGTCCCGTGTATTGTTATTACGGGTCTCGTCCCGTGTATTGTTATTACGGGTCTCGTAACGTGTATTGTTATTACGGGTCTTGTCCCGTGTATTGTTATTACGGGTCTCGTCCCGTGTATTGTTATTACGGTCTCGTCCCGTGTATTGTTATTACGGTCTCGTCCCGTGCATTGTTATTACGGGTCTCGTCCCGTGTATTGTTATTACGGGTCTCGTCCCGTGTATTGTTATTACGGGTCTCGTCCCGTGTATTGTTATTACGGGTCTCGTAACGTGTATTGTTATTACGGGTCTTGTCCCGTGTATTTATTAGAGGTTTAACCTCGCTCTTTTGTTTGGGTTACATCCCTGTGTTTTTGTATACGTGTTTATTTTGAGCTTCATCCCCGTGCCTTTTCATGGCTGGTTGTATTTTTGGGTTGAGTATTAAAACTCCCCATAACGTATTCCCGCACCTGTCTCCAATCATTTATACAACGTGACACTGCCGACTTGATTTAAATGCTTTATATGTGTGTAGCTAGTCTTATGTACCCAGTAGCCTTTGTCATAATATCTTGAGTATGGTAGAGGGGTATACTGTGGTTGTTGTTATGGTACACATATGGTAATTCTTGACATTATTGTTTTATGCTAAACCAATTTCAAAAACTCCTTAACCTCATTGAGACTCACCTACCCTGGCGGGCCAGTAACCGAAAGGTAGCAGGATCGAATTCCCGAGCTGACAAGGTAAAAAATCTGTCGTTCTGCCCCTGAAAGGCAGTTAACCCGGGTGCTGAGGACGTGGATGTCGATTAAGTCCCGTGTGGCTCAGTTGGTAGAGCATGGTGTTTGCAACGCCAGGGTTGTGGGTTCAATTCCCACGGGGGACCAGTACGGGGAAGAAAAAAAAATGGATGAAATGTATGCATTCACTACTGTAAGTCGCTCTGGATAAGAGCGTCTGCTAAATGACTAAAATGTAATGTAAATGTAAGGCAGCCCCCCACACCTCTTTGATTCAGAGGTTGGGTTAAATGCGGAAGTTGTACAACTGACTAGGTATCCCCTTTTCACATTCCCTATCTCACCATCTCGCCCAGTGCCATCTCTGAAGGAACATGTTCATCAGTTATTTTCTTCGATTTTATGCCCCCCCCCCCCCCCACCCCCTCTTTCTCACACTGCAGAGGGTGAGAGGGCTGTTGTGTAAACCAATCAGATTAGCTCCCCCCTCGTTTGTGGTGGCGCGCTAGAGATGATTGGATGATTGTCCGTGGGCCTCTGGTGGAACAGAGGGCCCCTATCAGGGGTCCGCTATCTGACTTCTGTCTGACATGACTGATGGCTCTTATAAAGAGTGTCTGAGGAGAGGTTTCACTTGATTAACAACCAGTAGTGGTGTGTGGGTGAAATCACTGAGGAAGCCAATCACTGAGGAAGCCAGTAAAAAAGCCATATTACAACCTATGTTGTGATAATAGTGTTGTTTGCTCTAAAACCCATTTGTTCATACACCACCATGATATACAATAAGGCAGTGACAACAAAAAGACAACAGTCACACAGTGGCAGAATAAATTGAACTACACGTACGTTTGTTTCATCACAAAACCGAAGAGCAACATCTGTTCAGTGAAGTCCACAAAGCAAATATTGCATATAACAAACAAAGTTATATTTTGTATTTATTTCACCTTTTTTTAACCAGGTAGGCCAGTTGAGAACAAGTTCTCATTTACAACTGTGACCTGGCCAAGATAAAGCAAAGCAGTGTGACAAAAACAACAACACAGAGTTACACATAAACAAACATACAGTCAATAACACAAAAGAAAGGAAAAATAGAAAAATCTATGTACAGTGTGTACAAATGTAGGAGAGTAGGGAGGTAGGCAATAAATAGGACCTAGAGGCAAAAATAATTACAATTTAGCATTAATACTGGAGTGATAGATGTGCAGATGATGATGTGCAAGTAGAGATACTGGGGTGCAAAAGAGCAAGAGGGTAAGAGGGTAAGTAATAATATGGGGATGAGGTAGTCGGGTGTGCTAATTACAGATTGGCTGTGTACAGGTACAGTGATCGGTAAGCTACTCTGACAGCTGATGCTTGAAGTTAGAGAGGGAGATGTAAGACTCAAGCTTCAGAGATTTTTGCAATTCGTTCCAGTCATTGGCAGCAGAGAACTGTAAGGAAAGGCGGCCAAAGGAAGTGTTGGCTTTGTGGATGACCAGTGCAATATACCTGCTGGAGCACATGCTATGGGTGGGTGTTGCTATGGTGACCAGTGAGCTGAGATAAGGTGGAGCTTTACCTAACAAGTACTTATAGATGACCTGGAGCCAGTGGGTTTGGCGACAAATATGAAGTGAGGGCCAGCCAACGAGAGCATACAGGTCGCAGTGGTGGGATGTATATGGGGCTTTGGTGATAAAACGGATGGTACTGTGATAGACTACATCCAATTTGCTGAGTAGAGCGTTGGGGGCTATTTTGTACTGACATCGCAGAAGTCAAGGGTCGGTAGGATAGTCAGTTTTACGAGGGTATGTTTGGCGGCACGAGTAAAGGAGGCTTTGTTGTGAAATAGGAAGCCGATTCTAGATTTCATTTTGGATTGGAGATGGTTAATGTGAGTCTGGAAGGAGAGTTTACAGTCTAACAAGACACCTAGGTATTTGTAGTTGTCCACATATTCTAAGTCAGGGTGCAGGCAGCAATCGGTTGAAGAGCATGCACTTAGTTTTACTAGCATTTAAAAGCAGTTGAAGGCCACGGAAGGAGTGTTGTATGGCGTTGAAGCTCGTTTGGAGGTTTGTTAGCGCAGTGTCCAAAGAAGGGCCGGATGTATACGATCTCGGACGATATGAAAGAGAGGTCGAATAGGCTAGTAATAGGGGTTGCAACAATTTCTGCAGATCATTTTAGAAAGGGAGGGTCCAGATTGTCTAGCCCAGCTGATTTGTAGGGATCCAGATTTTGCAGTTCTTTCAGAACATCAGCTGTCTGGATTTGGGTGAAGGAGAAGTGCGGGGGGTTGGGCAAGTTGCTGCAGGGGGTGCTGAGCTGTTGGCCGGGTTAGGGGTAGCCAGGTGGAACGCATGGCCAGCCGTGGAAAAATGCTTTTTGAAATTATCGATTATCGTAGATTTATCGGTGGTGACAGTGTTTCCTAGCCTCAGTGCAGTGGGCAGCTGAGAGGAGGTGCTCCATTTCTCCATGGACTTTAGTGTCCCAAAACTTTTTGGAATTAGTGCTACAGGATGCAAATTTTGGTTTGAAAAAGCTAGCCTTAGCTTTCCTAACTGAGTATATTGGTTCCTGACTTCCCTGAAAAGTTGCATATCACGGGGGCTATTCGCTGCTAATGCAGAACGCCACAGGATGTTTTTGTGCTGGTCAAGGGCAGTCAAGTCTGGAGTGAACAAAGGGCTATATATGTTCTTAGTTCTACGTTTTTTGAATGGGGCATGGTTTTTTAAGATGGAGAGGAAAGCACCTTTGAAGAGCAACCATGCATCCTCTACTGACGGGATGAGGTCAATGTCCTTCCAGGATACCCGGGCCAGGTTGATTAGAAAGGCCTGCTCGCTGAAGTGTTTTAGGGAGCGTTTGACCATTGATGAGGGATGGTCGTTTGACCACGGACCCATTACGCATGCAGGCAATGAGGCAGTGATCGCTGAGATCCTGGTTGAAGACAGCAGAGGTGTATTTAGAGGGCTAGTTGGTCAGGATGATATCTAAGAGGGTGCCCATGGTTATGGATTTAGGGTTGTACCTGGTAGGTTCCTTGATAATTTGTGTGAGATTGAGGGCATCTATCTTAGATTGTAGGACGGCCGGGGTGTTAAGCATGTCCCAGTTTAGGTCACCTAACATTATGAACTCTGAAGATAGATGGGGGGGCGATCAATTCACATATGGTGTCCAGGGCACAGCTGGGGGCTGATGGGGGTCTATAAAAAGCGGCAATGGTGAGAGACTTGTTTCTGGAAAGGTGGATTTTTAAAAGTAGAAGCTCGAATTGTTTGATTGCATCTCTGCAGTAGATTGCAACATCGCCCATTTTGGCAGTTCTATCTTGTCGGAATATGTTATAGTTAGGGATTGAAATTTCAGGTTTTTTGGTGGCCTTCCTAAGCCAGGATTCAGACACGGCTAGGACATCCGGGTTGGCGGAGTGTGCTAAAGCAATGAATTAAACAAACTTAGGGAGGAGGCTTCTAATGTTAACATGCATGAAACCAATGCTTTTACGGTTACAGAAGTCAACAAATGAGAGCGCCTGGGGAATGGGAGTGATGCTGGGGGCTGCAGGGCCTGGGTTAACCTCTACATCACCAGAGGAACAGAGGAGGAGTAGGATAAGAGTATGGCTAAAGGCTAAAAGAACTGGTCGTCTAGTGTGTTCGGAACAGAGAGTAAAAAGAGCAGGTTTCTAGGTGCGGAAGAATAGATTCAAGGTATAATGTACAGACAAGGGTATGGTAGGATAGGATATGATATCACCTGCAGCATGGTCAAGCAAGTAATTTTTTTTGACAGTTTACTAAACTACTACTGATTTAGAACCACGGAGTTACCACAAGTTACCGCAAGTTAGCACAAACACAACAGGAGCACTGCCTCTGCTATTCCAGCAACATTTAAACATTTAAACATCATCAAATAAACAAGGCTATATATGATTCGTTTATACACTGAAAACAAACTTAAAGATACCAACAACGATTTTGTCCAATCAATGTTGCTAAATATCGTCTCTGTCTGTCTGTCTGTCTGTCTGTCTGTCTGTCTGTCTGTCTGTCTGTCTGTCTGTCTGTCTAAAATAAAATGTTCTGACTCACTCTACTTGTAGACTAGTTGAACGCCAATGCCATCCACCACAAGTCCAAATCTCCATCAAGGGCTTATTTAGCAAGTTATACTGCAGGACATCAACACAAGAAGACCAAAAACAGACAGGTTTTTCTATAAATTATGTTTTGCTTAGGAAGTGATTTGATTGGTCTGAAGCCAAATCCAAACTGGTCTCTCTTGGGGGGCATTTTTCTGTAACAGGACAACCCACAGTTGAGCTCAGCTCAATGCTGATTGGTAAATTATAATTAATATTTTTAATCAAGAGAGCATCAATCAACCGAATGATACTCTTTTGGTCCAGACAGCATCAGATACATGGGCTACACATACTGAGACAGAGGGACGCTGTTTCCCTTGCTCTAATTATTTCTCCAGTGCGAATTGACTGAAAATTATGAAAACACGGAGAGAGACGAAAGATAAACGATTTTATCATTTGTATTTTTGTACAATTCAAGTTAAACTTTGTGGTTTTAGTTTTACAAGTACTGTTTCCGCTGGTATTTACCTTGTATTGACTAGGAAATTATGTGGTAACAATGGCTACTTTTTGGTTTTTACACAATTGGTCCTCTGTTTTCTCTTTGAGAAAGGCTGTCAGTGGGAGAGAATATTTGACATTTATTAAATGGTTGTAGTCTTTGTTTGTATTCGGATAGTGTCTTAGGGGGTGAGAAAATATTTCAAACTTCTCCAGAGTTGCTATTTGTTTTCAAGTGGCAAAAAGTAGACTGGGCATATTTTGTTGGCACAAGCAGAAATGTACGGTCTTCTTTGTCACTGAACAAATGCAACAGGCTGATTTGAGTTTTTGGTGCTGTTTTATACTTTTCTCTTCAGCCCCAGAGAAGACAAATATCTGACATATTTTGTATTGGCATTTACAGCACATCCAATTTATACACTGAAGCTTCCATGAAGAACTAGCCTAGCGCGGCAGGTAGCCTGGTGGTTAGAGCGTTGGGCCAGTAACCGAAAGGTTGCTAGATCGAATCCCCGAGCTGACAAGGTAAAAATCTGTCGTTTTGCCCTTGAACAAGGCAGTAAACCTACTGTTCCTAGGCCATCATTGTAAATAAGAATTTGTTCTTAACTGACTTGCCTAATTAAATAAACCCTTTTCACCCCTATACCCTTTCACCCTGCATTTGCTAACTTGGGTGACAATATTTTTGTCCTCAGTAATTGTAAATCTAGACATCTCGCTTATCTCGCTTCTTTGAAGAGGCTCTATCCTCCATTCTTCTCTATTCTCCTGTTTAGCCTGCGTTTAGCCTAGATAAAAGGTGGAGACGGCGATCCTATCTATCTCCTGCATCAAAGCCCGGAGCTGAGCCCTCATGTAGAAACCACAGGAATACATTATGCTAATCTACAACACCAGAGCCTCAGAGCTGCCTCAGTAATAAAGCCACCTTGATGTCTACGGAGGCACGTTTTTATGAAACACATCATCATCGTTGTCGTCATCGTCTCCATGGGTCGAGAGGCTGTCTTTAATTTAATCTTGTTTTAGAAGTGCTCTGAACTGAAGGAGGAGGAGTCTGGGTTGCATTTGAAAGAAATGCGACAGGAAATGGAGTGAAGGTGTAGATTGGAACGGAGTGTCTCGTACTGTTCTCATCTGACTCCATCTAGGCACAATTACACTGTCAGAAATGGCGAGGTAACACGTGCAACAGAAGTCTGCAACTGTCAGTCTGATAGCAAAAACAACCAAACACCTGATGATAAACACCTTCAAATAATACATAGCATGATGATGATAACTGTTGAATCCAGTTAATTGATGAGGAACTATCTACAGAAAGGGAAATGTGTTTGAGATCTGATACCACTATGTGACAATAATGAGATCTCTTTAAGATGAATTATGTCTGGCCCTTCTCCAAAGTACAGTTCTCCAAGGTTTAGCTCTGTGGGGGAGCAAACTTGGCCAAAATAAGCCTTATAAGCCCTTTGATCTAGATAGACAGAAGGATTTTACTTGAATGTGATGACACTCACGACAACTCATATCAGTTGTTCTAGGACTCCAGTGAAAGGAATATCAAAAGCATTGTCATTGACAAAGATAAAAGTTAGTCTTAAGTGAATGTAATTTGATAAAACACCCAACAGATGGTTTTAGTTCATGAGCTGGTTCCATTAATCAGTGTGTCGTCCGTCAATATTAATCAGTGTGTCGTCCGTCAATATTAATCAGTGTGTCATCCGTCAATATTAATCAGTGTGTCGTCCATCAATATTAATCAGTGTGTCGTCCGTCAATATTAATCAGTGTGTCGTCCGTCAATATTAATCAGTGTGTCGTCCATCAATATTAATCAGTGTGTCGTCCATCAATATTAATCAGTGTGCCGTCCATCAATATTAATTAGTGTGCCCCCCCGTCAATATTAATCAGTGTGCCCCCCCCCCGTCAATATTAATCAGTGTGCCCCCCCCCCCGTCAATATTAATCAGTGTGCCCTCCGTCAATATTAATCAGTGTGCCCTCCGTCAATATTAATCAGTGTGCCCTCCGTCAATATTAATCAGTGTGCACTCCGTCAATATTAATCAGTGTGCCCCCCCGTCACTATTAATCAGTGTGCCCCCCGTCACTATTAATCAGTGTGCCCTCCGTCAATATTAATCAGTGTGCCCTCCGTCAATATTAATCAGTGTGCCCCCCCCGTCAATATTAATCAGTGTGCCCCCCCCCCCGTCAATATTAATCAGTGTGCCCCCCCCGTCAATATTAATCAGTGTGCCCCCCCCGTCAATATTAATCAGTGTGCCCCCCCGTCAATATTAATCAGTGTGCCCTCCGTCAATATTAATCAGTGTGCCCCCCGTCAATATTAATCAGTGTGCCCTCCGTCAATATTAATCAGTGTGCCCTCCGTCAATATTAATCAGTGTGCCCTCCGTCAATATTAATCAGTGTGCCCCCCCGTCAATATTAATCAGTGTGCCCCCCGTCAATATTAATCAGTGTGCCCCCCCGTCAATATTAATCAGTGTGCCCCCCGTCAATATTAATCAGTGTGCCCCCCCCGTCAATATTAATCAGTGTGCCCCCCCGTCAATATTAATCAGTGTGCCCCCCCGTCAATATTAATCAGTGCCGCCCCCCGTCAATATTAATCAGTGTGCCCCCCTGTCAATATTAATCAGTGTGCCCTCCGTCAATATTAATCAGTGTGTCGTCCGCCTATTTTGTTATATAAAAAAAAAATATATATATATATATCACCTTTATTTAAACAGGTAGGCCAGTTGAGAACAAGTTCTCATTTACAACCGCGACCTGGCCAAGATAAAGCAAAGCAGTGCGACAAAAAAACAACACAGAGTTACACATAGGATAAACAAAAGTACAGTCAATAACACAATAGAAAAATCTATGTACAGTGTGTGTAAATGGAGTAAGGAGGTAAGGCAATAAATAGGCCATAGAAGCGAAGTAATTACAATTTAGCAAATGAACACTGAAGTGATAGATGTGCAGATGATGATGTGCAAGTAGAAATACTGGTGTGCAAAAAAGCAAAAAAAGTAAATGAATACAATATGGGGATGAGGTAGGTAAATTGGGTGGGCTATTTACAGATGGGCTATGTACAACTGCAGCGATCGGTAAGCTGCTCAGATACCTGATGCTTAAAGTTAGTGAGGGAGATATGTGTCCAACTTCAGTGATTTTTACAATTCGTTCCAGTAATTGGCAGCAGAGAACTGGAAGGAAAGGCAGCCAAAGGAGGTGTTGGCTTTGGGGATGACCAGTGAGATATACAGTTGAAGTCGGAAGTTTACATACACTTAGGTTAGAGTCATTCAAACTCGTTTTTCAACCACTCCACAAATTTCTTGTTGACAAACTATGGTTTTGGCAAGTCTGTTTGGACATCTACTTTGTGCATGACACAAGTAATTTTTCCAACAATTGTTTACAGACAGATTATTTCACTTATAATTCAGTGTATCACAATTCCAGTGGCTCAGAAGTTTACATACACTAAGTTGACTGCCTTTAAACAGCTTGGAAAATTCCAGAAAATGATGTCATGGCTTTAGAAGCTTCTGATAGGATAATTGACAACATTTGAGTCAATTGGAGGTGTAGCTGTGGATGAATTTCAAGTCCTACCTTCAAACTCAGGGCCTCTTTGCTTGACATCATTGGCAAATCAAAAGAAATCAGCCAAGACCTCAGAAAAAAATTGTAGACCTCCATAAGTCTGGTTCATCTTTGGGAGCAATTTCCAAACGTCTGAAGGTACCACGTCCATCTGTACAAACAATATTACGCAAGTGTAAACACCATGGGACCACGCAGCCGTCATACCGCTCAGGAAGGAGACGCGTTCTGTCTCCTAGAGATGAACGTACTTTGGTGCGAAAAGTGCAAATCAATCCAGAACAACAGCAAAGGACCTTGTGAAGATGCTGGGGGAAACAGATACAAAAGGATCTATATCCACAGTAAAACGAGTCCTATATCGACATAACCTGAAAGGCCGCTCTCCAAGGAAGAAGCCACTGCTCCAAAACTGCCATAAAAAAGCCAGACTACTTTTTGCAACTACACATGGGGACAAAGATTGTACTTTTTGGAGAAATGTCCTCTGGTCTGATGAAACAAAAATAGAACTGTTTGACCATAATGACCACCGTTATGTTTGGAGGAAAAAGGGGGAAGCTTGCAAGCCGAAGAACACCATCCCAACCGTGAAGCACGGGGGTGGCAGCATCATGTTGTGGGGGTGCTTTGCTACAGGGGAGACTGGTGCATTTCACAAAATAGATGGCATCATGAGGGGGGAAATTATGTGGATATATTGAAGCAGCATCTCAAGACATCAGTCAGGAAGTTAAAGCTTGGTCGCAAATGGGTCTTCCAAATGGACAATGACCCCAAGCATACTTCCAAAGTTGTGGCAAAATCGCTTAAGGACAACAAAGCCAAGTATTGGAGTGGCCATCACAAAGCCCTGACCTCAAACCTATAGAAAATTTGTGGGCAGAACTGAAAAAGCGTGTGCGAGCAAGGAGGCCTGCAAACCTGACTCAGTTACACCAGCTCTGTCAGGAGGAATGGGCCAAAATTCACCCAACTTATTGTGGGAAGCTTGTGGAAGGCTACCCAAAACATTTGACCTAAGTTAAACAATTTAAAGGCAATGCTACCAAATGCTAATTGAGTGTATGTAAACTTCTGACCCACTGGGAATGTGATGAAAGAAATAAAAGTTGAAATTAATCATTCTCTGTACTATTATTCTGACATTTCACATTCTGAAAATAAAGTGGTGATCCTAACTGACCTAAGACAGGGAGTTTTTACTAGGATTAAATGTCAGGAATAGTGAAAAACTGAGTTTAAATGTATTTGGCTATGGTGTATGTAAACTTCCGACATCAACTGTACCTGCTGGAGCGTGTGCCACGGGTCGGTGTTATGGTCACCAGTGAGCTGAGATAAGGCGGAGCTTTACCTAGCAAAGACTTATAGATGACCTGGAGCCAGTGGGTCTGGCGATGAATATGTAGCGAGGGCCAGCCGACGAGAGCATACAGGTGGCAGTGGTGGGTGGTATATGGGGCTTTGGTGACAAAATGGATGGCACTGTGATAGACTGCATCCAGTTTGCTGAGTAGAGTGTTGGAGGCTATTTTGTAAATATCATCGCCGAAGTTGAGGATCGGTAGGATAGTCAGTTTTACGAGGGTAAGTTTGGCAGCGTGAGTGAAGGAGGCTTTGTTGCGAAATAGGAAGCCGATTCTAGATTTAATTTTGGATTGGAGATGCTTAATATGATTCTGGAAGGAGAGCCCACAGTCTAGCCAGACACCTAGGTATTTGTAGTTGTCCACATATTCTAAGTCAGAACCGTCCAGAGTAGTGATGCTAGTCGGGCGGGCGGGTGCGGGCTGCGATCGGCATTTAGTTTTACTCGCATTTAAGAGCAGTTGGAGGCCACGGAGGAGTGTTGGATGGCATTGAAGCTCGTTTGGAGGTTTGTTAACACAGTGTCCAAAGAAGGGCCAGATGTATACAGAATGGTGTCTTCTGCGTAGAGATGGATCAAGGAATCACTCACAGCAAGAGCGTCATCATTGATATAAACAGAGAAAAGAGTTGGCATGAGAATTGAACCCTGTGGTACCCCTATAGAGACTGCCAGAGGTCCGGACAACAGGCCCTCCGATTTGACACACTGACCTCTCTCTATGAAGTAGTTGGTGAACCAGGCGAGGCAGTTATTTGAGAAACCAAGGCTTTTGAGTCTGCCGATAAGAATACGGTGATTGACAGAGTCGACAGCCTTGGCCAGGTCGATGAAGACGGCTGCACAGTACTGTCTTTTATCGATAGGGGTTATGATATCGTTTAGTACCTTGAGCATGGCTGAGGTCCACCCCTGACCATCTCGGAAACCGGATTGCACAGCGGAGAAGGTACGGTGGAATTCGAAATGGTCAGTGATCTGTTTGTTAACTTGGCTTTTGAAGACTTTAGAAAGGCAGGGCAGGATGGATATAGGTCTGTATCACTTTGGGTCTAGAGTGTCACCCCCTTTGAAAAGGGGGATGACCGCGGCAGCTTTCCAATCTTTGGGAATCTCGGACGATACAAAAGAAAGTTTGAACAGACTAGTAATAGGGGTTGCAACAATGCCGGCGGATAATTTTATAAAGTCCAGATTGTCTAGCCCAGCTGATTTGTACGGGTCCAGGTTTTGCTGCTCTTTCTGAACATCTGGATTTGGGTGAAGGAGAAGCTGGGGAGGCTTGGGCAAGTAGCTGTGGGGGGTGCGGAGCTGTTGGCCGGGGTTGGAGTAGCCAGGAGGAAAGCATGGCCATCCGTAGAGAAATGCTTAATGAAATGCTCGAATATCGTGGATTTATCGGTGGTGACAGTGTTTCCTAGCCTCAGTGCAGTGGGCAGCTGAGAGGAGGTGATCTTATTCTCCATTAACTTTACAGTGTCCCAAAACTTTTTGGAGTTAGAGCTACAGGATGCACATTTCTGTTTGAAAAAGCTTGCCTATTAATGGGTGGGTGGGTGTGTATGAGAAGAGGGGAGACTTTACCAGATTGAAGTCTTGTCATTGCAAGGAATATACGATTATTTACGATCGTACCTCGTAAATTATAAACAATGTTCAGCATTATGAATGTTGGAATTGTCCCCATTCAGCACTAATAAGTAAATCACTAATGGACTATTTCAGCCATATGAATGAGTCATTCTTGTACTTGGATATATGATTAAATGTAATGCTAGTCATGCTCCTCAGCTAACCACATTTAATTGAATTGCTTCTACTCATCCAAAATGTTATCTTTTCAACAAATCAACAGTATTTTTCTGTAGTTACCTGGCAAGCCATGAACTACGCTATGGATGATGAGACCGTGATGTTTTTTAGGTGTAGAGTATTTGTAGTCGTGTTCCTATTGTGTTTTTTTACGACACCTTACCCAGTTCTTGAGGTGCGCAGCATGTCACCTTTATACATGAGGCTTTGGGTAATTAGTTGTCATGGAGAACTTAGAAGTTAAGGAACCGATACCACACACTTCAAATAATCACTAACGGTCCTTGTGACCCTCTATAAAAATGTAACCTTTATTTAACTAGGCAAGTCAGTTAAGAACAAATTCTTATTTACAATGACGGCCGACCCCGGCCAAACCCGGACGACGGTGGACCAATTATGTGCCGCCCTATGGGACGCCCAATCACGTCTGGGTGTGATACAGCCTGGAACTGTAGTGACGCCTCTTGCACTGAAATGCAGTGCCTTAGACCGCTGCGCCACTCGGGAGCATATAAACCCCCATGCTGGTGAATACAATGCAGGCTGTGGGTTTGAAAAGCCTACTTATCTTGTCAAACAGAGATATTTATCTTCTGCCTGCCGACAGTCTCTCTGTTTGTTGAGCCAGATGATTAATAGTCTTTTCTCAAAACTGCTCATGCATTTTGGAAGCCTTCAGGCCCTCAGGCAAGTATTTCTATAATGTTATTCTCGGGACCTAGAATAACTTTTATTTCATATTTTATGTAATCCTTAGTACTTTGATTTTAAATCAAGGGTTTATTCATTTAACATCTATATGGACAGCAATGAAAATGAATGTGGAGAAAGCCTTTAATCGCCTACTTTAGTTTTTCATGATGAATAAGATGACAAAGACTGACAGTGACAGGTTGAAGGCAGTGACAAAGAACAGACACGAAAGATCGATTGAGACAAGGGAACATGACAAAGCTTTTCAGAGAAACTCTGCTGAAAAATGTGTAATGACGCAATCCTGAAGTAATCAATGCTCCCTAGATATTTGTTGACTCCAAAGTGTGAGTGCTTTAAAGGGCATTTATGTAGCATGAGATTCCTGGTGAAATGCTGTGCTAAGGAGAATGCATATGTGTCACGACTCACTAAGAGTCTCACTAACCCAACACCATGACTACAAAAAAAGCAAGTGGCTAATTGGATGCGTAATCACAGTATGGCTGCAACTTAGACATTTTGTCTATTGTCTTTTTATTTTATGTAGATGTCCGTTTCCCAAGCTGATCTCAGTTATTTTTGTTGGCTATTTAAATGGATCTGAGCCTGGCACACAAATGTCTCATCACTCCGACTCAGATACGGACTTGGTATGGCTTGTTGAGGGTACATAAACTCACTTTAGTCAGCATTGTTGTACAGTCAGTCAGCCGACAGCCTCATTCAGTCAGACTAGTGTAGCTAACTTTCTGTACAAATCGTCTCTGTAAAGCCAGACGCAACTTCAAATAGCCCAACGGTTTGAGTCAAAGTGTTTGCTTGGGTGGAAAAGTCAGTGAAAACGTTGACTATAAACTAGAGGTCTTAATGGGTCCAACAGACTCAAAATTCGAGATCTGACCCGGGACACAAGGGGTAACCAATAAGCATACTACATACTCAATTTACGTCACAAATAGCGCGGTTAGTATGAGTATTCGCACACAGCTCTACATTTGCACGAGGGCCAGGTAGCCTAGACCTACCTGTACTTCTATGAGGTTTGAGTCCTTACTCAAGATTGACAGAAGCGCTCCAAACAAAAAACAATGCATGAATTGACAACTCATAAATGGAATGAAATAAAACAAAACTTTTTTCTCACAAGTGTAGCCTAGGTTGTGCACTCTGTAAACAACATGTCTACTCCTAAAATGACAACGGTAACTGTAATAATAATATATTGAATGCATGAACAGAAATTACGTGATCAACGAACATTGTAGATTAGAAATTATTGTAGTTAACGGTAAATGTATTACTGGGGATACTGGTGTGCCATCCCCGCGGCCTCCACAATGGATTAGTCCACTCAGACAGGCGTGAATCAGACAGGTGTCTCGTGCGCCATAGCATTTTTTGTCAATATTTTCCACTGATGGACAAAAATAAATCTTTGTTGACCAACAGCCCATCGACCAAACAATAGACCAGCCAAGTAAATCCGGTCAGCCCTAGTGCAATTAAAATGTATTTATCGACCGGCCCGATTGGACTTATCCTCTGTTAATTTAGTGTTTGTGGAAGAAAACTGCACGAGCTTGTTATATGTCAGCCAATTGCAACTCAATAAAATGGATAGCTTATATCCAGCTGAAACTGGTTCTGGTTGCTCACCTCGCCTGCTGCTGAGGAGAGCGAGTGAGTGAGTAAAAGGAGCCTTGGCCTAGGCTAACCTACTTTTGATTGCGAAGATGGAGTTATTTTTTATTGAAGTAAAATGAAAGTTCAAGGAGAAAGAGTATAGTGAAAAGAAGCCGACAAGGGGAATGTCCTCAGGGACAAGTTTAAATATTGTAGTTGACAAAGATGAGAAGAACGTTGGCGCGGCCAAATGGACTGTGTGCAACTCGCTATTCAGGTTCGATGTAATTTTCAACCTTTCCTTAATTTAATTTTGTATTTATTATCAGTTGTTTTAGTCATTATTATTATTATTATTATTATTATTATTATTATAGTAAATCATTATTATTACTGTAGGCCTATTTAATAATCTAAACAGTTCTTTAAATAGCCTATGCAAAAAGGGTTTTGTTTCATTTTGTTGAGACATTTTCGTTGGCTAAATTAAGGTGTAACTGTCATTTTGATTTTGTGCTCTGTATTTAGTTTAAGGTTAAAAGTAGGCCTGTTGTAAAAAGACATAGCATTAGCATATTGCTGTCATTTGTTGGGTAGGCCTATGGTAGGCAATCACCTTGTTGGTAATAGCTGCAATATAGACCTAGCCTGTAGGTTTCATTCTGTTGAGCCATTTTCGTTGGCCAAATGAAGTTCCAGGTGTAATGTGTTTGCCGCAATATAATAGAATTACCGGTAGGCCTACTATGCTACTCGCATTCAAACCATGAAAAGGAAAAACAAAAGAGGGCAAGATGCAAAACATAATTGAATGACCCATTATAATAACCTGTTTGTATTTTCCTTATAAACAATGACTTGACTTACTTTTGATATTACCATAATAAAGTTAAGAAACGTTTTGTTTAGGTTTGGTGTGGTAGGGCTATCAGGCTTAGCTATGCAGGCCTATGAAGGCAGTGCACAACTGACAGTTGAACTTGAGGTGGGGAAGAATGTTTTAGGCCTACCAGGTGTTACTCCTTTACTCTAACAATATAATAATCTTTACAACAAATATCCTGATCGAAAATGTATGAATTAGATTCTTTCTGTACACCTATATCTGCATAGCAGTAGTAGCTGCTCTCTGACAACTATGAAGAAATCCATTTCCATATCGGGAACATGGTGCCGGCATATCTCCATCTTTGTCTCTGTCTCTCTAGGGCTTGGCCTAAGCTTGTCTCCCTTAATATTTTATTCCAAAAATATGAATATCATGCAGTGGACGCCTAGGCCTATTGGCCTATATGCATGCAATGCCCTGATACATTTAGCACTCAAATCTCCGACAGCTGAACCGTGAGTTAGACAATTATTGTTTCAGGAAGTAAAAACCAATAAAACGATAGACTATAACGTTTTGAATATGCTACACATCCAACTTTGCGGAGGCAATCATGTATTTGGTAGTAATTCTAATGATGAACTAGGTTCTCTCTGGGAAAACTGAATTTAGGTTTTCCGCAGGGGTGTGAACCCGGGACCCTTCCATTTTCCACTGCAGCTCCTTTTATTAGTCTTCCACCCGAAGGGGCAGATCTGCAGGACTCTCGCCAGTCTCCTCTGGATAGAGGGAGAGAGATTCAACCTTCATTTTCCCTACCTTAAATGTATTCAGACCTGGACAGAGGCCCTGGGTCCAATTCATCAAGTCATTCCCCCTTTTAAGCAGAGGCCACTTCTAAAGATGGCACTTGGCTGAGGTGATATCTCATTGCGTTAAAATTCCCCCATCCTTGAGGACAGCGTTTTGAGGGCACGCAGCAGTTGGTTGGAAAGCTGGGGTGTTTCTTCTCTTTACATTATACATTATTGATGCTGTAGCAGAGCTGTCCATTGATGCTTTTATTCTTGAAGAGAAGCTCAAGAAAAATTGTTTCTCAGTCACACAGTTCTTCAGTCATCATTACATTGGTTTTAAACTGCTGCTTTGTGTTTATAATCAGAATGATGATTATTGATGTGCTATGATCAACGTGTGATTTACCATGATAATACATAGCCATTCATCTTTGTTATAGCCACTCGGGCAACAGCGTGACGCATTCCCATTACCTGGGGAGGTACAGATCTATGCACCAAAAACAACAGCCATGACAAGCCGCCAGCCTCCTGTAGTCGCCCAGGTAATACATTGTGACCGTTGCCATGGCAATCATATCCAGGGCCTTTCTGTGTGTGCCTGCTAGCAGTGCAGTGGTAGCTTACCTGGGATACTACTGTCACTGGCACTGTCTGGCAGGCTGACATGTACGACTCTCTCCCCTTGTCTACTCTCTCTCCGCCCAGGCACAAGCAGCTGGAGTTTAGCTGAAGGCCTCAGCCAGTGCCAAAGAGTGTGTAATATGTGACATGTTCGTCCCAAGGTACCCCAGTGCCCAGCTGAGAGGACCCAGGGCGTCTTCACGTCACATACACGTCTGAGCTGCTACCACAGAGGATCATGCTGGGGTCACACAATCCCAGCTGGCCACACAGAGAACACACGCACACCCATGCACATAGACTGGCGTGGCGCGATGAGCAGATCTTTTATTTTCAGATGTGGCTATTATCTCATTGCCCTGTGAATATTCTGGACAACGATTGAAATATGATTTTTGTTTGTTTGTAGTGTGCTTGTGTTCAGGTCAAGATGAGTAACTTATCTCGATGTAGAATAGCTCATTTAAGATTCACAGTACAGTCCACTTTGTTGTCTTTTATAATATTTCCTAAGAAAATAATTGCAAACTACCAATGATTAATCACCTTTAACAGCCAATAACTGTTTCGCTAGCACTTTCAAGAATATGTTCTGGGATGCGCATCGACGATGTCCATACATATATACTGTATCCCAACCAGAAGCCATGGATTACAGGAAACATCCACACTGAGCTAAAGGTTAGAGCTGACACTTTCAAAGAGCAAAACACTAATCCGGACGTTTATTTGAAATCCCGCTATGGTTCGATCCCAGGCTGTATCACAACTGGCCGTGATCGGGAGTCCCATAAGGTGACACACAATTTGCCCAGCGCCGTCCGGGCAAGGGGAGTGTGGCTCATCGCACTCTAGCGACTCCTTGTGGCGGGCCCGGCGCCTGCAGGCTGACTTACGTCGTCAGTTGAAAGGTGTTTCCTTCGACACATTGGTGTAGCTGGCTTCCGGGTTAAGCGGGCGGGTGTTAAGGAGTGCGGTTTGGTGGGTCATGTTTCGGAGGACGCATGGCTCGACCTTCGCCTCTCCCGAGCCCAGTGGGGAGTTGCAGCGATGAGGCAAGATCGTAATAAAAAATACAAATATAACCTATTGCGCCAGCTCTGACACTTGTCAGATGTGGCATGACTTGCAAGCTATCACTGATTACAAAGGGAAATCCAGCCATGAGCTGCCCAGTGACTCAAGCTTACCAGACGAGCAATTCTGAACAAAAATATAAATGCAAAATGTAAAGTGTTGGTCCCATGTTTCATGAGCTGAAATAAAAGATCCCAGAAATGTTCCATATGCACAAAAAGCTTATTTAGCTCAAATGTTGTGCACACATTTGTTTACATCCCTGTTAGTGAGCATTTCTCCTTTGCCAAGATAATCCATCCACCTGACAGGTGTGGCATATCATAAAGCTGATTAAACTCTAAAATGTGCAGTTTTGTCACACAACACAATACCGCAGATGTCTCAAGTATTGAGGGAGCATGCAATTGGCATGCTGACTGCATAAATGTCCACCAGAGCTGTTGCCAAATAATTTTATGTTAATTCCTCTAGCATAAGTCGCCTCCAATGTCGTTTTAGAGAATTTGGCAGTACGTCCAACCGGCCTCACAACCGCAGACCACGTGTAGCCACGCCAGCCCAGGACCTCCACATCCGGCGATCGTCTGAGACCAGCCCCCCAGACAGCTGATGGAACTGTAGCTTTTCACAACCAAAGAATTTCTACACCAACTGTCAGAAACCATCTCAGGGAAGCTCATCTGAGTGCACATTGTCCTCACCAGGGTCTTGAGCTGACTGCAGTTCGGCATCGTAATTGACTTCAGTGTGCAAATGCTCACCTTCGATGGCCACTGGCACGCTGGAGAAGTATGCTCTTTATGGATGAATCCTGGTTTCAACCGTACCGGGCAGATGGCAGACAGTGTGTATGGCATTGTGTGGGTGAATGGTTTGCTGATGTCAATGTTGTGAACAGAGTGCCCCATGGTGGCGGTGGGGTTATGGTATGGGCAGGTATAAGCTACAGACAACGAACACAATTGCATTTTATTTATGGCCATTTTAATGCACAGAGATAACGTGACGAGGTCCTGAGGACCATTGTCATGCCATTCATCAGCCGCCATCACCTCATGTTTCAGCATGATAATAGCTACAATCAACAGCCTGATGAACTCTGTGAAAGAGATGTGTCGTGCTGCATGAGGCAAATGGTGGTCACACTAGATACTGACTGTTTTTCTGGTCCACTCCCCTTATTTTTTGGGAGGGTATCTGTGACCAACAGATGCATATCTGAATTGCCATGATGATTCCTTAGTTGTTAATTTTCTTGAAATCTAAATACACAACCTACATTTGAGCCAATGTCTTAAGTAGTCAAACATGTTATTTCGCCCACCTCGTGAAAGTAACAAACTGACACGTTTTCATTTTCGTCAAAAACATAAATGGAAGGAGTGCCTTTGATTTGACGGCCTGCACATGCGCGAGACGACCGTTAGACGACCGTGTTTCTGCACATGAGCGTAGCTAGCCAGCGTTGCTATGACATCGCCTACAAGCGTGACTGGGCATTTCTATTGGAGAAGCTGGTTCTGCCTATCTTCATACTGTACTGTCTTTGTTTCTTTGTAGACAATAATAAAGATCAGTGCCAAACAGTGGATGCAGATCCCTTGGCGCGTACGTACTGTGAAAAAAATAATAATAACGGGTTATCTTTTGTAAAAAAAATAAAGATGGCCATGATATGTGCAAATGGTTGCATATGTAATTTTTGGTTCCAACATAATGATAAAGTATTCATTGTGCTTTAAATCATGTGCATTGTCTCTCTATATGAGACAAATAATATCTATCCTCCAGAAAAGGCATTGACAAGTATAACTTTAAATTGCCTCCTCTACGCGAAAGGCGTATCATGCCTCAGCAGAGATTGAGCTTCAAAGTGATTTTCTGGCTGCTCCCTTCATTTCTTATTTATTGTTGCATCATTAGATTCATATTTCAAGGAGACAACTCGAGTAAGGCATTTGCTGAGGTGTCAAGAGATTTTTATTAATGCTGGTCTGGATTTGAGGGGCTGTGGTTTGGAGGTCTTCCCTTTGTGCCACATCAAGACTGTTCCAACCTTAATTCAATTTGAATTCAACTTGAATTTACCCTTATTCTGTTATATCGCCTTCACATCATTAATTTACGTCAGGACATTTGACTTTGGTGATGCAGCCTTTCCGAACTGGGATTGAGGTTCCGATGATTTTGGAGTGACTATATAAAGCCACGGACTCTGCTGTAAATCGGCTGAAGCACTGGGTTCTTCTTCCCTCTCTTTTCCCTCTCTTCTCTTGTAATGGCAGATCAGGCCTGTTTTGTGAGCGAGAGGGAGGAGGAGCGGAGATGGGTTTAACAGAGCTGACTGGTAGCCATGTCCACAGCAGGAGTGTAATTTAATTACTGTGCCTCGCTTTGCAGGACGTGCTGCTGTACATCAAAAAATGATCCTTAAAGCTGAGAACCATAATAGGCCAAATGGCGTCACTGCCCGCCCCAGACGCATGTGTTATTGTTTTTGTTTGAGGAAATGAGCATCCAGCGCCGTGGTTAATAAAACACAGTACATACCAGTGGCGGTCGCTGCCATTTAAGATGAGGGAGGATGATTATTTATTTTAATGAGCATGGCCTTATTTCAATTACAGCATATTGGATGACTGTCATTCATATTCCATTCCCTCAGCTCAATGTAACATCAATAGGTTTAGGCTACTACATGATACTCAACCTAGCCTATGAATGACAGTTTACAACGTAGGTACACAGGTTGAGAGAATTTTGAGTAATCAAGGTGACAAGCAGTGACACATTTAGTACTGCCTTTCACACTCTTGCATGCATCTAGCTGATCTAGGGTGTAATCATTAGTCCAACAGTTGCATATGAGAGTTTCTATTGGACAAATTCAGGTATGTTTATCCCCGTTTCCAAAAGAATTGGCGGAATGAATACACCCCTGATCACACGCAAACAGTTCACTTTCATAGCAGCCACATAAAAACAGCATGGTCACTTTGCTGGTTGTACATATAATTCCTTCTCGCTACTATCTACATGCTCTCCTCTTACCTTTTCCCTTCGCTTCTGGACATCAGTGCACAACACATCAGCTGTCTGTGACCAGACGAAAAAACCTTTCCAAGCCAAACCTTTATATCATGACCGCTAACCACTACACACAGGGTATATCGTTGTCTTGTCATAGTCAACTAGAACTACTACAACTAACACATTAGTAAACCCACTACAATCATGCAGTTCAGTGTACAGTCAGAAAGCAGTTTAGCAGTTACACCGGTGGCAATAAATTAATAAAACCAAAAGGTGCATGGCAACAGCTGGATAAGATGAGGAATAAGAAGGAACCCGCACACTGCTCTTGATCGTATCACTGATCTTTAATAAGCTTTACGTATCGTCCTCACGGCCTTCATCAGAGCTTTTGTGAGTTTTTTAAATTAGCACCCTTATGTAGACCTAGCCCCACCCACACCTGTTCCATGCATGGAAAGGGGTTGGAAGCAAAGGAAAAACGAAGGAAAAACAAAACAAAAGTGCTACCAAATATAACAATATGCATTTCATAAATATTCAAATAAAGTGTGTACATAAAACGTATTAAACACGTCTGTAAAACCACAATGAGGACATTGACCTACCAAGCAAGTTTTCATAAATCATTGTGTACAGTGTAAGAAAAACGTCAGAGTAATCTGAAATGGGGCATAATTCATGTTCAAATTTACAACATAACATACATAGGCATTTCATCATTAAGACCTTTTAGGAAATAATGTCTGGAAGGTGAAAATCCAAAAACATTCTGGCTGATTTTCTTTTGTGGCTGGCAGTTGGCATGGACCAATTTATCGCGTAAATAAAACATGCCAATGTTTCCTGACGGCATCTCCCACTTTTCGCGAGTTCAAAGTATATGTAGTTGTGAACATTACAGAGTGTTCTTTAGCTTTAGCGGGTCTTTTTTGTAGCAGTTCATTTTGTGTTTCCCCCAATGCCAAATGAAGAGCTTCATCCACACATTGTGGAAAATAGCCTCTTCTTAGAATCCTATTGCGCATCTCTGCTGCTTTTTCTAGAAAGTCCTGAAAAATAATTGTTGCAAGTTGGGGAGGAGGGGGGGTTTCACACCTAGCTCAAATTGGGGAGGCGGAGGTTCACACCTAACTCGGCTATTAGACAATTCTTTAGTAAAGGTTGAATAGTCTATTGTTCAGCTAATAGCCCATCCTGCTATGCTTGTGAAAAACTATTAATAAAACTTTTTCCCTTTCCACGTTAAAGATTCCAGTTGATAAAGTGTTTTTGGCCACAATCGGCCCCAACCCCAATTAATACATTTGAGCACAGTCGATAGCGTGCTGGACTTCAGGCTAGAATAAGGGTTCGAAACCTGCTCCCTGCTTTCTATAATGAATGAGTTTGATACACCTGGTATTGGATATGGCTGAAAAAACGCTTGCTAAATAGCATTTTTGTTTTAAACTAACTTTATGACAAAAGAATATGCACAATCGTTTGTCTCTACTTTAACTAACATATTCCTCTCAATTGTACATGTTTTGCTTGACTCGTTATGACGTTATAACTACATACATTTGCCTCCCGTAATGTTTTGTCAGCCATCTTTGCTGAAGTCATCGGGGATGGGTGGCCCGTGTCAAATTTGTCATTGGAACCACTCGATATGATTGGTCATATAAAAACCTTGGGACCCAAATGCATAATGAGTGCTCTAACTCCCCCTTGTGGTGTTCTGGAGCAATGAAGCCGTGATGCTGGGTACCTCTAAGTCCCGCGGTGTAAGCTCGCAACTTTTAAAGGAGGAACCACTGTAGGTGTGGCCAAACGTTTGACTGGTACTGTATATAAATATTAGGACGCGCAATGTTGGAGTGGCATTTACTAAAATACAATAGAATACAATATATACATTTGAGATGAGTAAATCAGTATGTAAACATTATTAAAGTGATAGTGTTCCATTATTAAAGTGGCCAGTGATTACATGTCTATGTATATAGGGCAGCAGCCTCTAAGGTGCAAGGTTGAGTAACCGGGTTTGCCCAAACACCTGGTTTTCTTTCTCGCCACAGGTACTGATTCAGACCTTGGAGACCAGGTGAGTGCAATTAACAACCAGACAGAAGCAAAAACCATGTTTCAGCCCTCTATGCAGGACTTTAATTGGATATCCATACAACATACTGCGGCATTGTATATTTTTGTGGAACTGCACCCGTGTGTCCATACCTTTTTATATAACTACTGTATGTCATTTTGAAGCTGTTGAATGTTAATTAACCTTTTAGAGGTTATTTCTCTCTGAGACCATGGATGGGCCTTTCTGCTGTCCTGGCTCTCTCTCTCTCCTGGCACTCACTCACTCGCTCTTATCTCAAGTACATGTGGCCGTTAGGGGGATACTTAAGGCAGTCACTTGATACGCATTTCAACCCCTCTGTTCACATCTCTCTGTGAATATTTTGAAACGGTGCGAGCTGCACTGTGTTAGTTGAGGATGCAAAGCCTCTTTAAGCTTCTCCACTTAGATAAACCTCTCCTCAAGCGGTCTGATGATTTAATGCATTATTATTATTATTATTAACTTCATCACGATTGATTAGGCTTACTAATAACCATAGGCATCTATCTCATTTAGCGTAAGTAACCTCAAAGCATTTTCAAAACAAATATCTTGTTTCACGATTAATAGTTACACTCAAATACACAGCGTGAGGTCGGCGCTATCGTGTAATTAACGCTACGAAACACATTGTTCTGGTTTCTGCCTGGCGGTGCTGCTATCAATACATCAGTCCAGTGACAACAAAGACTGCTTGCATCACCGGGGGAATGATAATGGGTATAGGTTGAGTTGTGGGCTCCAATTTGAAACCAGGGGTCAGCGGCTTATAGATTTTCCCACATTCACGAGTGAGCGAAGCGTCACGAGATTAGCTTTCATTAGCTCTAGCCCGGCAGTAAGTAATTGTTTTCTCGGTGTCGGTGCAGGTAGTGAGTATACGGTTAAAGCTCATGCGGAGGCTTTGGTAGCAGCAGTCTGTTTTGGACTGAGAGAAGTTTCACGCTCACTGGGGGATGAAAGACACATGTTCCACCACCACAGGGGATTCTTTGAATGAAGACGTGTTTGCCAGGAACAAATGTTTAGCACTTTTCTTTTGTGTTCGTGAAGTGTTTGAAGTCTGCAGGGCTCGCAGCATTAAACAAACAAACTGTTCTGACTTCACAGGACTCCATAATTTTCGGATTTACAGTTGAAGTCGGAAGGTTACATACACTTAGGTTGAAGTCATTAGAACTCTTTTTTTTAACCACTCCACAAATTTCTTATTAACAAACTATAGTTTTGGCAAGTCGGTTAGGACATCTACTTTGTGCATGACACAAGTAATTTTTCCAACAATTGTTTACAGACAGATTATTTCACTTATAATTCACTGTATCACAATTCCAGTGGGTCAGAAGTTTACATACACTAAGTTGACTGTGCCTTTAAACAGCTTGGAAAATTCCAGAAAATGATGTCATGGCTTTAGAAGCTTCTGATAGGCTAATTGACATAATTTAAGTCAATTGGAGGTGTGTATGTATTTCAAGGCCTACCTTCAAACTCAGTGCCTCTTTGCTTGACATCATGGGAAAATCAAATGAAATCAGCCAAGACCTGGTTCATCCTTGGGAGCAATTTCCAAACGCCTGAGGGTACCACGTTCATCTGTACAAACAACAGTACGCAAGTATAAACACCAATGGACCACGCCGCCGTCATACCGCTCAGGAAGGAGACGCGTTCTTTGGTGCGAAAAGTGCAAATCAATTCCAGAACAACAGCAAAGGACCTTGTGAAGATGCTGGAGGAAACGGGTACAAAAGTATCTATATCCACAGTAAAACGAGTCCTATTTCGACATAACCTGAAAGGCCGCTCAGCAAGGAAGAACCCACTGCTCAAAAACCACCATAAAAAAAAGCCAGACTACGGTTTTCAACTGCACATGGGAACAGAAATCATACTTTTTGGAGAAATGTCCTCTGGTCTGATGAAACAAAAATAGAACTGTTTGGCCATAATGACCATTGTTTTGTTTGGAGGAAAAAGGGGGACGCTTGCAAGGCGAAGAACACCATCCCAACCCATGTTGTGGGGGTGCTTTGCTGCAGGAGGGACTGGTGCACTCCACAAAATAGATGGCTTCATGAGGAGGGAAAATTATGGGGATATATTGAAGCAACATCTCAAGACATCAGTCAGGAAGTTAAAGCTTGGTGGCAAATGGGTCTTCCAAATGGACAATGACCCCAAGCATACTTCCAAAATTGTCGCAAAATGGCTTAAGGACAACAAAGTCAAGGTATTGGAGTGGCCATCACAAAGCCCTGACCTCAATCCTATAGAAAATCTGTGGGCAGAACTGAAAAAGTGTGTGCGAGCTAGGAGGCCTACAAGCCTGACTCAGTTACACCAGCTCTGTCAGGAGGAATGGGCAGAAAGTCACCCAATTTATTGTGGGAAGCTTGTGGAAGGCTACCTGAAACATTTGACCCAGGTTAACAATTTTAAAGGCATGTAAACTTCTGACCCACTGGGAATGTGATGAAAGAAATAAAAGTTAAAATAAATCATTCTCTACTATTATTCTGACATTTCACATTATTAAAATAAAGTGGTGATCCTAACTGACCTAAGACAGGGAATGTTTACTAGGATTAAATGTCAGGAATTGTGAGTTTAAATGTATTTGGCTAAGGTGTATGTAAACTTCCGACTTCAACTGTAGGTGAATGGACATCGGTCTGGAACATTCAATCAATTTAAAGACGTCACTGAAGTGACGTGTGTTTGACGAGGCTTCATGGTAGAACCATAATGTCATACTGCACGGGACACCAGCAGAGTTTCAGTCTCCTGACAAAACTGTCTGGTATTTCTTACATAGTCACACACAGACAAACGGGGGGGGGGGGGGGGACACACGTCGAGATGTTTATTCTTGAGGGAGAAGCCTTCCCTGGAGCCAGGCTGTCTCTCTAGTGTGACACACCATGTCCACTCTGTCCCCCCTGCAGCTCACTGACTGACTCCTATACCGCCCCAGAAAATGGCAGCCAACCCATCAACACATCTCCAGTCCCACTGTCTCTTGGTTCTCCACACTTTTGAATTCAGCTCTGCTCGCCAGTAACATTTTACCGAGACGCTTCCCGGTCTATGCTCAAATACTGTGAAAAGCCCTTTCTGTTTTCCTCTGCTCTCCCTGTTTCCCTCTCTCTCCCCCTCTCTCCCCCCTCTCTCTCTTTCTCCATCTCTCACTCTCCACCTCTCTCTTTTTCTCTCTCCGTCGCTCCACCTCTCTCTCTCTCTCTCTCTCTCTCTCTCTCTCTCTCTCTCTCTCTCTCTCTCTCTCTCTCTCTCTCTCTCTCTGCCTCTAGAGCCTACAAGCTGGGAAATCGCCGTTTCACTCAGAGTGGTGTGTGTGTGTGTGTGTGTGTGTGTGTGTGTGTGTGTGTGTGTGTGTGTGTGTGTGTGCTTTAGTCATTGAGGCACAGCAGACAGATCCACAACACTGCAACACAGCAAAGTCGTTGCTTTAGAAGGAAACATTGCCATGGTAACTACAGTATTGTATGTAGTCTTTTTTTCTCCCGAGCTTGTTGTTTTTTTGATGGAGCAAAATAGGTCAGGTTAATTGAATTTGTTTGTCTAAATATACAGACGCCAGATGTTCCCATTATTGATAGTGTATTTTTCATAGCTTAATACCTTTTCCATTTGATCAATCTCTTTTGTTGTCAAATCAAATAGCAAAGTGACGGTACACCTTGTGACTGTTCTATTAATAGAAAACACAGGAGGAGGATGTTGGTTCAAGAACAGGAGGGTAAAATGCTAGAGGGATCCAATCAGGGATCCAATCCGTGATCCCTGTCTAGTTTTTTTGGCCCTATATTTTGTTGTGGCGTAATTGTGCGCTACACATTATGGAGCTGTGCTCTGTACTTCCTGTCTCTGAGGTGCCATGGCCCCATCATCAAAGTTTTATGATCAAAGTGGGGCTGTGTTCGTGTAGTGACATTAAAGCTTTTTGTGTCGCGCCCTTTTTTTACAACAGGAAGGAGGTGACTGGGTTTTCCCATGTCACATTGAGGCTGTGGTGGGGTTTGTGGCTGTGGCTGCTGTCAGCAGGAAGTCAGCTAAATGGAGGGAGCCCTAGAGTTGAATTGACAATATTCTTTTCGTTTTTTGTTGTTGATGTATTGTACTAGGTCTTAGCATCTCAAAATCCACATTCATGTTGGTGACATTATACTGTCATGTAGCCCTTATTTAACCAGGATCAAATCCCTTGAGGTTCTTTTTTGCAGGTTGACCTTTATTGTTATGAATCTTGTGCTGAAGGTGGAACTGAGTGATTTCCCCTTAGAAAGTCAAAATTGGTTATGTTGTCAAAATTAATGAAAACAAACATTTGCTTTTTGGTCTTAATTTAAAGTTAGGCATTAGGGTTAGCCGTGTGACAAAGGTTAGGATTAAGGTTAGGATTAGGTTTAAAATACGATTTTATGACTTTGTGGCTGTGCCAGCTAGTGATTACTCTGCAGAGCTGCCTCTAGAGGAAGATTCATGACGAAAAACGCTTACCTGCTTCTTTTTCGAGGGAGACCTGAAAGATGTTGAAGAATTATGGCGTTCCAAAAGAAAGTGCTTTCTTAAGAAAAGTCTGCTCTATTTTACTGCGTTTTCTTGGCTCACACTGTACTCATAACCCTTTTAACGTCTTGCTAATAATGCTCTGATACGATGGACCAACAAAGAGATAAAGATCTACCATGCAGATGTCAGACATCATACGCTGCTTCTTTTATTTAGCAAAAAACTAATAAAAAAAACATCTTAATTAGGCCGCACTTCAAAGCTATTGAGTCGTCTCTGCAAGTTATTTGATTGTTCTTGATAATAACAGAGTACACCACAAAATGTAATAGGATGAATGCTTCAAAGGTGAGAGCAGAAGAGCGATAGAAAGGCAATATCAGACAAGGCACTCAATGGTAGTATATCTGCATGTTTTAAGTTCTCACAGAAATCCACTTGCATTATACAGTATGATTGTGTGTAATATAACACATTGATTTGAATCCTATTCATCATAATCCTCTTAATAACTACTAAAAACCCTTTGGGGACTCATCGTAGCGTTGCTTGGGTTACAGATGTTAGCCATGTTTGGCCATCGGAGCAGCAAACGTAGACAAATGTCACAGTTAACAAGCATGTCAAACCCAGCTCTGCTCCTTTGAGACATAGCTCGGAGACAACTGGAAGAAAAACCACATGTCCTGTAGCTGACCCTGTTCCTGCTGTCTGTACACACACACACACACACACACACACACACACACACACACACACACACACACACACACACACACACCACCCCCTCAAAGCTTGCTTTGCTGCCTGCCAAGACAGAGGGTGCATCTGGGGTATAGTAGGACATTATAGGTTGGCAATGGCATCTCCATCAGTCAGTCATTACATAACCATTTGGTGTCTCCCCTAGTCCATCAGCCTACTAAGAACTCAGGAACACTTGATTCTTCTTATCTACCGCTGCGGTTAAGGAAGAGCGATGCATCTACACTGTGCTGTCAAGAGGGACAAGATAGTGGATCCTTCCATTAGAAAATGAAGGATTAGAAAAGAAAGACAATAAGGAAATTAAAGAAAGGAAAGGAACCTGATGAAGCTGAAAGCAAAATGGTTTGTTTGTTGATGCACAGTAAAATCAAAAAAAGGAAGAAGAAATGGCACAAAAGTCAAGGTCGGTCGCTTGTCATTTTTTGTTGAATTCTGTGGACAAAGCCAGGACCATTGCTTATCAACCTTGTGTGCCCTACCCCCTGCAGTGATCACACTCCCACTCTAGTATGCAGGTCATGTACAGTAACTTTTGCTTAGCAGACTGTTTTAATCATCCCAGCAGGCCTTTGCTGTACTGTACATTACCTCTACAGTGCCTTCAGAAACAATTCATACCCTGTCACGGGCTGGCTCGAGGAACAACAGGAGAGGTAGAGTCAGGCGCAGGAGACAGAGAGAGTTCGTGACCACACTTCTTTATTTGAAGTACTGTACGCGGTCGATACGGTATAGGGGCGCAGCCCTGAAAGATTCTGCGGTGGTGTACACAAAATAAAGAAACCACTGGCAGAAGGGAAAACTCAATACACGTTCTGACGAACACACAAAACCCGGACAAGCAACACAATCACGTACAACCACATACATCCTACGCTAACCTAAATAACCCCCCCTTACTAATTACTAACCCAAAACAGGTGTGTGCCTACCTAGACCTAACCAAACGAAAGTGAAACAAAAAGGGATTGATGGCAGCTAGTAGGCCGGCGACGACGACCGCCGAGCTCCGCCCGGCCGAGGAGGGGCGCCACCATCCGTCACTGTCGTGACATACCCCTTGACTTATTCTACATTTTGTTCTTACAGCCTTTTTCTCACCCATCTACACACACCATAATGATAATGTAAAAACATGTTTTTTTGAAAATTTTTGCTAATTTAAAATGAAATGTAGAAATATCTTATTTACATAAGTATTGCCACCCCTTAGTCAATACATGTTATAATCACCTTTAGCAGTGATTACAGTTTATTTCTGGGTAAGTCTCTAAGAGCTTTGCATACCTGGATTGTACAATATTTGCACCTTTTTTTATTATTCTTCAAGCTCTGCCAAGTTGGTCATTGCTAGACAGTCATTTTCAAGTTTTGCCAAAGATTTTAACGCTGATTTAAGTCAAAACCGTAACTAGGCCACTCAGGAACATTCAATATTGTCTTGGTAAGCAACTCCAGTATATATTTGGCATTGTGTTTTAGGTTATTTTCCTGCTGAAAGGTGAATTTGTCTCCCAGTGTCTGTTGGAAAGTACACTGAAGCAGGTTTTTCTCTAGGATTTTGCCTGTGCTTAGCTCTATTCTGTTTTTTTTTCTTCTAAAAACTCCCTTGTACTTGCTGATGGCAAGCATACCCATAACAGGGTGCAGCCACCACCATGCTTGAAAATATGAGGAGTGGTACTCAGTGAAGTGTTGTTGGATTTGCCCCAAACATAACGCTTTGTATTCAGGACATAACATTTATTTCTTTGCTACATTTTTGCAGTATTACTTTAGTGCCTTGTGGCAAACAGGATGAATGTTTTTGGAATATTTGTATTCTGTACAGGCTTCCTTCTTTTCACTCTGTCATTTAGGTTAGTATTGTGGAGTAACTACAGTTTTCTCAGTTTTCTCCTTTCACAGCCATTAAACTCTTTAACTGTTTTAAAGTCACCATTGGCCTCAAAGTGAAATCCCTGAGTGGTGTCCTTCCTCTCTGGTAACTGAGTTAGTAAGGACGCCTGTATCTTTATAGTGACTGGGTTTATTGATACACCATCCAAAGTGTAATTAATAACTTCACCATGCTCAAAGGGATATTCAATGTTTTTACCCATCGACCATCATTGCGAGGCATTGGAAAAGTTTGCTGGTCTTTGTGGTTGAATCTGTGTTTGAAATTCACTGCTCAAACGAGGGACCTTACAGATAAGTGTATGTATGGGATACAGAGAGGAGGTAGTCATTCAAAAATCATGTTCAACACTATTATTGCACACAGAGTGAGCCCATGCAAGTTATGTGACTTGTTAAGCAAATCTTTACTCCTGAAGTTATTTAGGCTGACAATAACAAAGGGGTTGAATACTTATTTTCTCAAGACATTTCAGATTTACATGATTCATTTGTAAACATTTCTAAAAATATAATTTCACTGGCATTATGGGGTGTTGTGTGTCGGCCAGTGACACAAAATCTCAATTTAATCAATTTAATTTCAGGCTGTAACACAACAAAATGTGGGAAAAGTCAAGGGGTGTGAATACTTTCTGAAGGCACTCTCTCACTAGCTCACTTTCTCTTTCTTTCCCCACCCTCTTTTTCCTTTTCTCTCTCACTTTCTCACTCATTAACAAATTCACATTGGCAACCCACTAATGACATGTACACCCTTCCCCCTCCAGAGCACAGCGTGGACAGCCTGCAGCAGGCCCTCCACCAGTCGGTGTTCCTGTCGGCAATGTCGGCCCACCCTGGCCGGGACCTGCCCCTATGCTGGGAGCAGCACTGCAAGCTGCTGCCTGGAGTGGCCGGAGTACAAGCCAGCCGTGTGGCCCACTGGACCGCGGACGAGGTGAGAGCACACACAAATCCACGTGTACTTGCATACATACACACATGGATCTGTGAATTGATGGTTCAAATTATGTAGAGACAAGCAGTGGCACATTTAAGTGATAATGCCCTCGAAGCTGGTGTTTGGAGGATATATTGGCACGGGTGTTGTTAGGTATTGGCACGGGTGTTGTTAGTCCTGAGACGTGCCAATATATCCTCCAAACACCAGCTTCGAGGGCATTATTATTATATTATTGACATATTTTCATAAATAAAACTTTATTTAGATTAATTTATTCATACTATTTCATCCTTCCACAAGATATAGTCGAGACACAAATCTAGGGTTGCTACACAAACTGGCTGTCGTTCTATCGATTCGGTTGCCAGAGACGCGACCAAGTCGTTCAGTCTTTTTGTTCTGTATCTATGGACGTGACCCAGTCATCCGTTCCAAATGTTCCATTGCCATACTGGCTGGCAACGTTCTTATCCCTTCCTTGCTAGCTAGCCAACTACGGCTAACTTACAGTCACTTCAAAAAGTGCAGCCAGAATAACAGCAAAGTATCTGCATTTGCATTTGTTGAAGCTGTTTTCTAGTGACATTTATTTGGGTACATCCATAACTTTGAGCTAATGAGGCGCAATTTTGGCTGGCATAGAAAATGTGCTCTCTTGTCAGGACACTGTTGTTCAAAGGAGCTAGACAACAACACAGCTAACACATTCACTTCAAACTGAAGCTGGAAAGACTGCAAACTAACTGCACTTCGTTTCGTTTGACCTTTTTTCAATTGACATTTCTTTGTATATATCCATAAAATGATGCCATCTGATTCATGATTTCGACTGGCTGAGAAACGCTGCCTGCCTGTTTGTCTCGTCCCGACTCCCGACACGTTCATTACTATGGGACAGCTGGAGATCAAATTTGAATATTGAAACAATTTTGAAAATGTCGGAGAGACAGACGGCAAGGTTTATACAAATCTCTGCTGTTGAAAACTAAATGTTAGTCTAAAAGAAACGTGAGATAATGTCTAGATGCTTTTTATAGTGGAGATCAAGTTTGGGCTGGCTGGGCTGAGACAGTGGATTGTGCAGTCAGATGGAACAGAGTAAATAGGCATTTTAACGTCATAGATTTAGCCGGTGGTAACTTGTGGAATTAACACCAGCTGGAATGCGGTTTTAACCAATCAGCATTCAGGATTAGACCCACCCGTTGTATAAACTCATACACACACACACACACACACACACACACACACACACACACACACACACACACACACACACACACACGCGTTGACATATACTTGAGGATGTATCAACTTTGTTTGTTTCACCTTAGTTTGTTTCATCATCTGGTATAGATCCTTGTTTTGTTGAGATTGCTCTACATGTGGCTTTGCAATGTGCTGGGATTATATTGGCTGTGACTTCACTTATAGAAAACCTTAACCCAGTTGTCTGTCAGTTGGGTTTATAGTGAACCAGAGTCTCCTCACGTACAGTACTGTCCTGTCTGTTTCCACTTTGTCATTTCTCTTCTTCTGCTGATGTCAGTCTTCACACTCCAGAGAGAGCTTGACACCATAGCAACCAGGTGTGACCATAAACTTTGACCCTTGCAGCCAGAGAGCCTAGTTGTAAATAGACTCTGTGCGTGTGCGCGCGTGTGTGTGTGTGGACAGAATAAATAAGCAATCTAGGGGTCGCTGTGTCTAATCATACCAGATATGATCGACTGTTTATTTACAGTTGATGCATTATGAACATAAGGAGAAATGCAATGACGCTAATGTGTAGGTCTATGAATCATAATGTTTTTAACAGTTTTATTTATGTGGTTCAATGCATTGTGCTTCATAATTTATCGTATGTCTACTCCATTGATAGTCTGTCAGTCCTCTCGTATTGTTTCAAACCTCCTCTGTCAAGCCAAATTGATATCAGTTCAAATCGATTGAAATGTCAGCTGTCACTCGAGAAAAAAACCAACCCTTGGATGTTTCCCTCTCTGGTTAGAATACGAGACACAAATTAAATGTCAGGATCCCTCAGCGGGCACCGCTCCGCTCTAAGAATTAATTTACATGCACGACGTCCCGGTCTAAATGGCATGTGCGATGTGGCCAATGCCAAGGTCTGCCGTGCCCCATGCCATGATCCTCCCGCGGTTGCTAAGCACTCTCCATCTACGGGTGACGTTGATTGATGAGACGAGGACGGATACCGGACCCAAAGTGATTTTTCAGCTTTCGCTACATACACACCACACCTTCTCCATTCCTCGCCGCTATTGAGCATCTCCAATAGGCTTGGACAGCATAAAGTATATACCGTATACTGGGGTATTTTTTAAAATAGCCATAGGATGGTTTTTCAATACCGTCAATACCGTTGAAACTACACTGAAGAAAAATATAAACGCAACATGTAAAGTGTTGGTCCCATGTTTCATGAGCTGAAATAAAAGCTGACAGAAATGTTCACTATGCATAAAATTGTATTTCTAAAAAATGTGTTTACATCGCTGTTAGTGAGCATTTCTCCTTTGCCAAGATAATCCATCCACCTGACAGGTGTGGTATATCAAGAAGCTGGGCAGGCATAAGCTACAACGAATACAATTGCATTTTATCGATGCCAATTTGAATGCACAGAAATACTGTGATGAGATCCTGAGGCCCATTGTGAGGCAAAGTTTTTGTTCCTAGTCATCTGAATTCTGTAGATTAGGGCCTAATTAATTTATTTAAATTGACTGATTTCCTTATATGAACTGTAACTCAGTAAAATCTTTGAAATTGTTGCATGTTGTGTTTATCTTTGTTCAGCATCTTTATTTAAAGTTTTTCAATACATTTTAATATTTGTAGCAATTTTTTAAGTAAATACTTGCAGTCAACTTGTGCAATGCATTACAAGATAAAGCAGATTGTGTTCTTCATTTCACCTGTCACATTATTTTACATTATGAAACTTAGTTCCCCAGAACTGTTCAGCCAGTCACGTGTTTGTTTGTAAATAACACAACCGGAGAAAGCTGAAGCAGGTGAGTCCAGCTGTGTATTGACAGGGGTCTTGTTTTATAATGAAAGTTGTGTTTTTTAGCTTCAATAGAGTGATCAGGGACATGCGACTATAGTTGTCCTTCACAGAAAATACATTTGTGCAACACATTCGGCAGAAAATAGCTTAATTTTCATCAGATGACAACAGAATTCAACTCTATTTGGCTGGCAGCTCAACAAGTAAATTCGTTTACAATGGGAAAATCAAGGTATTTTTTGCAAAAACCATGCATGGCCATCATATTTCTAATGTTTAGTCCTATCCTAATGTTTGTTTAAAGTTAATCTTGGGGCCTCCTGAGCGGTCTAAGGCACTGCATCGCAGTGCTTGAGGCGTCACTACAGACCCGGGTTCGATCCCAATTGGCCCAGCATCGTCGGGGTTAGGGGAGGGTTTGGCCGGGGGGGGGCTTTACTTGGCTCATCGCGTTCTAGCGACTCCTTGTGGTGGGCCGGGCGACTGCAGGCTGACTCCCGGTCATCAGTTGAACGGTGTTTCCTCCGACACATTGGTGCAACTGGTTTCCGGGTTAAGCGGACGGGTGTTAAGAAGCGCAGTTTGGTGGGTCATGTTTCAGAGGACTCATGACTCGACCTTCGCATCTCCCCAGCCCTTTGGGGAGTTGCAGCAATGAGACAAAATTGCAATTGGATATCATGAATTGGGCAGAAAAAGGGGGTAAAATATAAATATTAAAGTTTATCTTTGACTGGAGAAAATAGCCTGGCTACAGGAGAAAAGTACAGAGAAAAGTAGCTACACATCAGTCAGAGCACTGTCTGCTGATAGAATGCCCTTTTGTGAATTCTTATCCGAGTTTAGAAGTACAACTGAAACACAAAATGTGTCTGATGCAGAGCAACA
Organism: Salmo salar; assembly: GCF_965601325.2. Classification (NCBI taxonomy): domain Eukaryota; kingdom Metazoa; phylum Chordata; class Actinopteri; order Salmoniformes; family Salmonidae; genus Salmo; species Salmo salar. The sequence continues at coordinate 22,625,432 of NC_138319.1, read as the reverse complement.
ATTACAATAAGAAGCATTTTAGATCTGCGTTTACGAAACGCAGCAAGATATTTCTAATGCGTTTTTATATTTTTTCCTGCGTGAAACGCAGAATTCTGCATTAACACAAACCCCTAAGTTTAACTTGCTATCTAAGTAAGTGGCTGAATTAATAAGGTGACAGAGCATCATATTGTGTTAGCTTTCTGCCGTGTTTGAGAAGTCAAAGCCCTTTTGGATGAGTTATTTGTACAGCTGCCACTGATATCTTGATTTCCTGCGTTTTTTCTCCTCTTTGTACTCGGCTGATCTGCTCCTCCCTTATCTTCTCTGAGCAGAGCAGGCAGGCCCGTTGCCCTAGCGACTCCAGACTCCACACAGAGACGGCGTGTAGACATGCTGTTAGAGATCCAGTACTGCTCTTCCTTCAGACAAGCATGCGTCAACTTTGTTCATTTGTACAATGTCTCTCGTTCACATTCGCTTGGAAATGTCTAAACTCACCAGAAATGACATTCGGTAGCTCCTACCTATACATGTATAACTTTAGGAGCTGGATTCCCTGACTTGGCAATTGTTAGCATATTTAGCTAGCAGCCTCCATGGAAATTCGCTATTACTTGTGCAAATTTGATTAGCATTCTAGTAATAGACGTTCAAAGGACTTTTTTGCGTTTTTGGGGTTCCCTTGTGTACTAAGCCGGTAATACCGTAAATCCCAGGGTGAGAGAAGGATGGTATGATGATATGAAAGTCTGGATACCGCCCAATCCTAATCTCCAATGGTAACGACAAATAGGTCACCCACCATTTGTAACGGGTTGGAGTTATTTCCAAACACCACAGCAGTGTTGAGGAAAGGGAGGGGGTACCAAGGTACCCCTAGGGAAAGAAAGAGAGCAAGAGAAGGGATGGGGAATGTTAAGATGTTATGAGTTAAGACTGAATAGTAGTGCTGAGCGATTAGTGCTTTTTGAGGTCCGTTCGATCATTAAACAAAATGTATCACAGTTTTCAATTACGGTTTCGATTATGTTTCTAGACATTAAATGCACTATGCATTTGGTGTGTATATAACATTTGTTTTATTTGATTACGTTATTATTTCATTCCAAGTCATCATCTCTGTTGTCTGACAAATTCACTATTTTAGAAGTTCTTCAAAGTAAATAAGGCATACTTTTATGACTGCTGAATAATAACTATCAATCACTTAGATCATGTATTTTCAGGTAGAGATACCTCTCAAAGAAACTGCTTAGCATGTGCTGTCTATCCTTTCTTGATCGCTCGCTTTTCTCTCCGTCTCTCAATGGCTGGCGCTCAATGGATTATGGTCATTGTAGTTAGTTTAGCGCAGAAAACGTTGCAATTATGTAGAGTATTGGCCTGTTGGAACTACAGCTCCCTACTACATCGCACAGTTCGGGCTTGATCCGATTTATCTCTAGAGAAACTGCATCGAGCTCACAGAAGAAAAAAATAATGGAATTCAAATAATGGAACCACCGGCAAAATTTCAGTAACCGTCATATCAGTTAATCACTCAGGCACACTGAACAGAGACACAGGCAACTGTGGCTTTAGTTAGGCCGTTCGTTCACCATGTTAAGAAACGGGTTAACCGTGCATTATTACAGTAACCAAGCACCGTAGTACACTTGTATCAATGTGCACCATTACAGGGGAGATTGTTAGGAGAGCGATAGGAGAGAGAGGAAGATTGAAGGATCTGGCCCCCTCAGAGCACAGACTGATGAGAGATGGTCCAGTAGAGGTAACCAAGACTCACAACAGCAATGCACAGTGTTGTGGCACGTTCAGATAGAACTATATGATGTACTGTAGAACAAACCCCTCTGACATGTAGAAAAGGGCATCTTGTCAGTTCTATCTGAAACAGTGTTGTGCCTACCGAATGTGGCCCAGGCTTGTCTTGTGACTACAACCTGCAGAGAGGGGGCAGCACAGAATGTCATTGAGTTGTACCAGAAGATGTTTTATTTTGGCGGTTGTGGGGATTTGGCACAGTGGAAGGAGCGGGATTGCAGTAGAGAGAAAAAGAGGGAGGGTGAGAGCAGAACTGTAAAGGGATCGACTAGAGGGAGAGGAGCAGTGCTTATATATGCTTTTATAACACCCACTAACCCCCCCTAAGACTACAGATGTATCCATACTTCACCACCCACGTCCCTTAAGTCCAGGGAGTTCAGTAAGTCCTTAGCCGAGGTTCTATAAAGTGAGCCTATAGCTTGATAGCCTTGAGCAGTGCTGAATGGGAACATTTCACTATCACACATCAGCCATCACTTCTCCAACCTAACCACTAGCTAATTGGGTGGGGTTAGCATTGCACTATCATCCAAAGCATGAGCATACATTTTTAGTTTGTGTATGTGATCCCTGTGGGAATTTAACTCACGGCCTTGGCGTTGCTAACATCTCACTGGTTTGCTAGCAATGCCATTTCCTTTCAACGTTAAGCTTGACGTACTCTAATTAAGATACAAGAACCCCAGGAGCTATCTCCTTGGGAGTTAGTTTATCTGCAAGGCTTAGTCTTTAATTCATTGGGTTCATAATCCTGCCAGCCCTTGATCCCCATCATACAGATATAAAATCTTACAGGAAATGTACATGTATTATGTGGACTATAATTAATGGACATTTTTGTAGGGTTTGATGAATGTTTCGTTAGGGCCAATCAAAACTGAAATGTCAAAGTGGGAATTACAAACTTTAGAAGCCTTTTTAAACCTCAAATACACAAAGTTTTCTTTCCCTGCCGCACAGGAAAATTCTCAGCAATAAAATAGTGATCAAATTATTTTTATTTTATTTAACCTTTATTTAACTAGGCAAGTCAGTTAAGAACACATTCTTATTTACAATGACGGCCTAGGAACAGTGGGTTTACTGCCTTTTTCAGGGGCAGAACAACAGATTTTTACCTTGTCAGTTCGGGGATTCGATCTTGCAACCTTACTGGCCCAATGCTCTAACCACTAGGCTACCTGCCATCCCAATTAAGATCCTACATATGGATCATTGCACTCATTCCACTACAGTTACACCTGTTCTTCTACTCCTACCCCCCCTCGCTCTCTCTCTCTCTCTCTCTCTCTCTCTCTCTCTGACTCTCAAAGCAAGAGTCAAAGTTCTTTTAAAAGTGGTGCTTTCAAATGGAAAAGTCAATGTTTCTGCCCCTTTGCCTGGATTCCTAGCCCATCATATTTTCCTAAGAGCAGAAAAGAGAGGGTGTCTGCAGCCAAGGCAGGGGAGAAGAATGTCTTGTGCCACCCTCCATGCGAGTATTGGTAGTCACAAAACAGCCATGGGAACAGCCTCGCAAAAACGCTGCTCCATGACCACTGCTCTATCACCCAGCCTCACCCGGGACTCTGTAACAGGCTTTTTCCTGGTCCACTACCCACTCCTGTCACACTTTAACACACACTGGCTGGAGAAGTTTACCACCCAAAGATGGCAGATGAAACACTTAGCTGGCTCCCCGATTTGTAGCGCTGGAGCACACACTAGGAATTGTACAGTATGTTAGGGTGAAACTTGGAACAAGTTGTGTGTTGACTAGGATTTACAGTGCCTTCAGAAAGTATTCAGACCCCTTGACTTTTTCCACATTTTGTTACATTACAGCCTTATTCTAAAATTGATTAAATAAAACATTTTCCCACAGCAATCTACACACAATACCCTTATAATGACAAAGCAAAAACTTTTTATTTTTATTTTTTTATGCTCATTTATAATTGTTTTAAAACAGAAATACCTTACATAAGTATTCAGACCCTTTGCTATGAGACTCGAAATTGAGCTCTGGTGCATCCTGTTTCCATTGAGATGTTTCTACAACTTGATTGAAGTCCACCTGTGGTAAATTCAATTCATTGGACATGATTTGGAAAGGCACACACCTGTCTATATAAACTTCCACAGTTGATAGTGCATGTCAGAGGAAAAACCAAGCCATGAGGTCGAAGGAATTGTCCATAGAGCTCATAAACAGGATTGTGTCGAGGCACAGATCTGGGTAAGGGTACCAAAAAATGTCTGCGGTTTTGAAGGTCCCCAAGAACACAGTGGCCTCCATCATTCTTAAATGGAAGAAGTTGGGAACCACCAAGACTCTTCCTAGAGCTGGCCGCCTTGCCAAACGGAGCAATCGGGGGAGAAGGGCCTTGGTCAGGCAGGTGACCAGTGGTCACTCTGACAGAGCTCCAGAGTTTCTCTGTGTAGATGGTAGAACCTTCCAGAAGGACAACCATCTCTGCAGCACTCCACCAATCAGGCCTATATGTTAGAGTGGCCAGACGGAAGCCACTCCTCAGTAAAAGGCACATGACAGCCCGCTTGGAGTTTGCCAAAAGGCACCTAAAGACTCTCAGACCATGAGAAACAAGATTCTCTGGTCTGATGAAACCAAGATTGAAGTCTTTGGCCAGAATGCCAAGCATCACGTCTGTAGGAAACCTGGCACCATCCCTAAGGTGAAGTGTGGTGGTGGTAGCATCATGCTGTGGGGATGTTTTTCAGCAGTAGGGACTGGGAGACTAGTCCGGATCAAGGCAAAGATGAATGGAGCAAAGTACAGAAAGATCCTTTATGAAAACCTGCTCCAGAGCGCTCAGGACCTCAGACTGTGGTTCAGTTTCACCTTCCAACAGGACAACGAGCCTAAGCACACAGCCAAGACAACGCAGGAGTGGCTTTGGGACAAATCTCTGAATGTCCTTGTATGGCCCAGCCAGAGCCAGGACTTGGACTCAATCAAACATCTTTGAAGAAACCTGAAAATTGCTGTGCAGCAATGCTCCCCATCCAACCTGACAGAGCTTGAGAGGATCTGCATAGAGGAATGGGAGAAACTCACCAAATACAGGTGTGCCAAGTTTGTAGCGTCATACCCAAGAAGACTCAAGGCTGTAATCGCTGCCAAAGGTGCTTCAACAAAGTACTGAGTAAAGGGTCTGAATACTTAGGCTTTTTTGCAAACATTTAAAAAAAAAAAAGGTTTTGCTTTGTCATTATGGGGTATTGTGTGTACATTTATGAGGGGGGAAAAAACAACTTAATCCATTTTACAGTACGGCTGTAACGTAACAAAATGTGGAAAAAGTCAAGCGGTCTAAATACTTTCCGAATGCACTGTATGTGATTGTTTTTGATTTTTTTTCAAAAGCTACAAATTGATGTTGTTGTAAGTGGGTGATTTGTGTATGCAAAGTATTCTCATTGTTAATAACATCCTCATAGGAACTGGAGAACTGTTTCCGTTCATGAATAATTCCGACACAAATTAAGATTTCTGATTGAATTCCAACCCACTCTAGAAATATGTAATGGAATGTTTTGAACTTCCATAAATGACACTTAGCTAATAGAGAATTTTACTAATCCTGTCCTGGAGACTAAGTGTGTCGCAGTTCAGATGCCTCTCCTCACTATAATGTACTGTATACAAACTGACATTTATGCTCTCTATTGTTGAGGACAGGTATTTGACATGACACTCAGGTAGCAGGCTAGCAGAATAATTCAGCCTGAATAGACCTACCATTGCAGACCTGGGTTCAAATAGTAATTTGGATTCTGAAAGCAATAGAATCAAAGGTGCAAACACCACCCATCTGGCACTCTAGGCAGGCTCAATCAAACACTCAAAATATTTAAAGGAAGCCAAATACACTGCTCAAAAAAATAAAGGGAACACTTAAACAACACAATGTAACTCCCAGTCAATCACACTTCTGTGAAATCAAACTGTCCACTTAGGAAGCAACACAGATTGACAAAAAATGTCACATGCTGTTGTGCAAATGGAATAGACAACAGGTGGAAATTATAGGCAATTAGCAAGACACCCCCAATAAAGGAGTGGTTCTGCAGGTGGGGACCACAGACCACTTCTCAGTTCCTATGCTTCCTGGCTGATGTTTTGGTCACTTTTGAATGCTGGCGGTGCTTTCACTCTAGTGGTAGCATGAGACGGAGTCTACAACTCACACAAGTGGCTCAGGTAGTGCAGCTCATCCAGGATGGCACATCAATGCGAGCTGTGGCAAGAAGGTTTGCTGTGTCTGTCAGCGTAGTGTCCAGAGCATGGAGGCGCTACCAGGAGACAGGCCAGTACATCAGGAGACGTGGAGGAGGTCGTAGGAGGGCAAGAACCCAGCAGCAGGACCGCTACCTCCACCTTTGTGCAAGGAGGAGCAGGAGGAGCACTGCCAGAGCCCTGCAAAATGACCCCCAGCAGGCCACAAATGTGCATGTGTCTGCTCAAACGGTCAGAAACAGACTCCATGAGGGTGGTATGAGGGCCCGACGTCCACAGGTGGGGGTTGTGCTTACAGCCCAACACCGTGCAGGACGTTTGGCATTTTCCAGAGAACACCAAGATTGGCAAATTCGCCCCTAGCACCCTGTGCTCTTCACAGATGAAAGCAGGTTCACACTGAGCACGTGACAGAGTCTGGAGATGCCGTGGAGAACGTTCTGCTGCCTGCAACATCCTCCAGCATGACCGGTTTGGTAGTGGGTCAGTCATGGTGTGGGGTGGCATTTCTTTGGGGGGCCGCACAGCCCTCCATGTGCTCTCCAGAGGTAGCCTGACTGCCATTAGGTACCGAGATGAGATCCTCAGACCCCTTGTGAGACCATATGCTGGTGCGGTTGTCCCTGGTTTCCTCCTAATGCAAGACAATGCTAGACCTCATGTGGCTGGAGTGTGTCAGCAGTTCCTGCAAGAGGAAGGCATTGATGCTATGGACTGGCCCGCCCGTTCCCCAGACCTGAATCCAATTGAGCACATCTGGGACATCATGTCTCGCTCCATCCACCAACGCCACGTTGCACCACAGACTGTCCAGAAGTTGGCGGATGCTTTAGTCCAGGTCTGGGAGGAGATCCCTCAGGAGACCATCCGCCACCTCATCAGGAGCATGCCCAGGCGTTGTAGGGAGGTCATACAGGCACGTGGAGGCCACACACACTACTGAGCCTCATTTTGACTTGTTTTAAGGACGTTACATCAAAGTTGGATCAGCCTGTAGTGTGGTTTTCCACTTTAATTTTGAGTGTGACTCCAAATCCAGACCTCCATGGGTTGATAAATTGGATTTCCATTGATTATTTTTGTGTGATTTTGTTGTCAGCACATTCAACTATGTAAAGAAAAACGTATTTAATAAGATTATTTCTTTCATTCAGATCTAGGATGTGTTGTTTAAGTGTTCCCTTTATTTTTTTGAGCAGTATATTACTTGAGCCCAGGTCTGCCTCAGTACAGGCTACTGGCCATTTGCTTCAAGGCGGCAGCTTTGGGCGCTGCATTATCATGATTCTGCATTGCAGATACACAGTGCTTTCAGAAAGTATTCACACCCCTTGACTTTTTCTACATTTTCTTGTGTTACAGCCTGAATTTAAAATTAAACAGGCCTACAGACTATACCCCATAATGTCAAAGTAGAATTGTTTTTCTACATTCTTACAAATTAATTAAAAACTGAAATGTCTTGAGTCAATAAGTATTCAACCCCTTTGTTATGCCAAGCCTAAATAAGTTCAGGAGTAAAAATATGCTTAACAAGTCACATAAGTTTAATGGACTCACTCTGTGCAATAATAGTGTTTAACATAATTCTTTAATTACTACCTCATCTCTGTACCCCACACATACAATTTATCTGTAAGGTCCCTCAGTTGAGTTGTACATTTGAAACATAAATGCAACCACAAAGACCAGGGAGGTTTTCCAATGCTTCACATAGAAGGGCATCTATTGGTAGATGGGTAAAAAAATAAAAAGAAGCAGACATTGAATATCCCTTTAAGCATAGTGAAGTTATTAATTACACTTTGGATGGTGTATCAATACACCCAGTCACTACAAAGATACAGGCGTCCGTCCTAACTCAGTTGCCGAAGAGGAAGGAAATCGTTTGGGTATTTCACCTTGAGGCCAATTGTGACTTTAAAACAGTTAGAGTTTAATGGCCATGATAGGAAACTGAGGATGTATCAACATTGTAGTTACTCCACATTGCTAACCTAATTGACAGAGTGAAAAGAAGGATGCCTGTACAGAAAAATAGTATTCCAAAACATGCATCCTGTTTGCAACAAGGCACTAAAGTAATACTACTTCAGACTGCTTTCCACCTGACTGGAAGATTAACTCACCTTTCAGTCAGACAATAACACAAGCCCAAATCTTCACCGGAGTTGCTTACCAATAAGACAGTGAATGTTCCAATTGGCCGAGTTACAGTTTTGACATAAAGTCCTGAAAATGGTTGTCTAGCAATGATCACTTTTCACTTAGTCGTTATGGGGTATACATTTAATCAATTTTGAATTCAGACTAACACCACAAAATGTGGAACAAGTCAAGGGGTATGAATACTTTATGAGGTCATTGTACCAGCTCTTGGAAACACCTTATTGTTCTCTACAGACACATAACCAGTAGAGACAGCATCCTCTAGCTCCATTAACATCTATCACTGACTTTAATGTGCAGTGCCCTCTAACCACTGTGGCCCTGTTGAAATACTCTTAAAATGCCTTTTTCCTTCCAATCAATCAAATGTTTATTGTCACATGCGCCGAATACAACAGGTGTAGACTTTAAAAGAAAAATAGTAACACAACAGGAATAAAATACACGAGTGGAGCTATACACTGAGTGTACTAAACATTAGGAACACCTTCCTAATATTATTGGGGATGGACTCTACAGGGATGTTGGCTCTTGTTGATTAATGCACCCCACAGTTGTGTCAAGTTGGCTGGATGTCCTTTGGGTGGTGGACCATTCTTGATACTCAGGGGAAACTGTTAAGCGTGAAAAACCCAGCAACGTTACAGTTCTTGACACATTCAAACCGGTGTTCCTGGCACCTACTGCCATGCCCCGTTCAAAAGGCACTTAAATCTTTTCTCTTGCCCATTCACCCTCTGAATGGCACACATACACAATCCATGTCTCAAATGTCTCAAGGCTTAAAAATCCTTCTTTAACCTGTCTCCTCCCCTTCATCTACTTATTTGAAGTGGATTTAACAAGTGACATCAATAAGGGATCATAGCGTTTACCTGGATTCACTTGGTCAGTCTATGTCATGGAAAGAGCAGCTGTTCCTAATGTTTTGTACACTCAGTGTATACGGGGAGTACCAGTACCAGATCAATGTGCAGGTGTACGAGGTGCTCTATATATACAAAAGTATGTGGCCACCCCTTCAAATTAGTGGATTCGGCAATTTAAGCCACACGCGTTGCTGACAGGTGTATAAAATTGAGCAAACAGCCATGCAATCTCCATAGACAAACATTTGCAGTAGAATGGCCTTACTAAAGAGCTCAGTGACATTCAACGTGGTAGTGTCATAGGATGCCATCTTTCCAACAAGTCAGTTTGTCAAACTTCTGCCCTGCTAGAGCTGCCCCAGTCAACTGTAAGTGCTGTTATTGTGAAGTGGGAAACGTCTAAGAGCAACAACGGCTCAGCCGTAAAGTGGTAGCCCACACAAGCTCACAGAACGGGAGTGCCGAAGCGTGTAACGCGTAAAAACGCGTCTGACCTCGGTTGCAACACTCACTCCTGAGTTCCAAACTGCTTCTGGAAGCAACGTCAGCACAATAATTGTTCATTGGGAGCTTCATGGAATGGGTATCCATGGTCGAGCAGCCGCATCACCATGCACAATGCCAAGGGTCGGCTGGAGTGGTGTAAAGCTCGCTGCCATTGGACTGGAAATGCATTCTCTGACGTGATGAATCACGCTTCATCATCTGGCAGTCCAACGGACAAATCTGGGTTTGGCGGATGCCAGGAGAACGGTACCTGCCTGAATGCATAGTGCCAACTGTAAAGTATTGGTGGAGGAAGAATACTGGTCTAGGGCTGTTTTTCATGGTTCGGGCTAGGTCCCTTAATTCGAGTTAAGGGAAATTTTAATGCTACAGCATACAATGACATTCTAGACAATTCTGTGCTTCAAACTTTGTGGCAACAGTTTGGGGAAGGCCCTTTCCTGTTTCAGCATGACAATGCCCCTGTGCAGAAAGTGAGGTCCATACAGAAATGGTTTGTTGAAATCGGTGTGGAAGAACTTGACTGGCCTGCACAGAGCCCTGACTTCAACCCTATCGAACACCTTTGGGATGAATTGGAACACCGACTGCGAGCCAGGCCTAATCGCCCGACCTCACTAATGCTCTTGTGGCTGAATGGAAGCAAGTCCCCACAGCAATGTTCCAACATCTAGTGGAAAGCCTTCCCAGAACAGTGGAGGTTGTTATAGCAGCAAAGGGGGGGACAACTTCATATTAATGCCTGTGATTTTAGAATGAGATCTTCAACGAGCAGGTGTCCACATACTTTTGGTCATGTGGTGTATTTGAGGTAGTTATGTAAATGAAGGCAGGATAGAATGACTAGGCATCAGGCTACATAATAATGAGAAGTACAATAAATAACAGAGTAGCAGCAGCAGTATATGAGTGTAAATGTGTTGTCCGTATGCATTTGTGTGTGCATATGCAGTGTATGTGAATGTGGATTCGTTTTGTGTGAATGTGTGTGAGATGTCATGTCAGATCGGCGATAACGTCAAGGAAGGAAGGCCGGAAGGATCCATTTTAAGAGTATTCCAACAGGGCCTGTGCGTAACACTGGGTGAAAAGGGACATTTGTGTTTATTTTGTACTGGCCAGTGATGCACAGTAAGGTAATAGATTTTGGGAGGTGTTAGCTGGGTGATATGAGGACCTAAGGGTCTTGGACTGGAACAAACAGCTGTTTCATAATGTACTATATTGAATAGCTGTTTATCACACCCTCATGTAACACGGATGCAGTCGGTGTTCTCTTCACGTGTGGCTTTTGTTTTAGCTGTTGGGGCCATGCTCAATACAATACATCTTTTTTTACCCATTTGCACAGAATTGATACATTTGCAGTCAGCACTGGGATTTGAACCGACAACCCTCCGGTTACTGGCCTCGTTTCTCTAACCTCGAGGCTTCAGCCATCCGTACTGAGATGGTTCAATATGACTCTGAATAAACTGGTTGTTCTGCTGGTGTCCGGTAATTTAGCTTGATGACTGATTTCCATGTTTTCATTATGGTAAGTATGTCCTGACACAGGAGGAAGAGTTACCTTGTTGTTTTTTGGGGTACTTAATTGAAGTCATTTTCACTAGCAAGTCCTGTGGCACTTTACGCTTCGCCATCTCTTTCATTCGATTTTTTAAAAGCCTCATTTGACAAGGTTTTGGCAGGATACAGGATTTCTAAAGGCTATTGTCTTACGTCAGTGGCTTCCAGCAGATTGTCTTCTGTTGTAAAGCAGTCGATATCCATCATACAGGAGCTTCTTACGCTCTCTGACCCTCCATTATTCCCTTGGCTGGTTTCCCAGTAACAGCTGCAGTCAGGCCCGCTAGAACCCCAGCTACCCTGGGCTATTATTGGAAGTTTCCAAACCCCTCTTCAGAAAGTTTCAGTTTGCTCACTCTTTCCAACTCCTGTAGCTTAAATGGTTCAATAGAAGCCCAAGGAGGCACTGGATATGTGTGGCTTTGGATTGAACACGATCCCTTCACTTTGAGTCTAGAGCATCAGGAAATGTCAGTGCCCACAGGCAAACACGTTCTCAATATCAACATGATTTGTTCTTCTGAGTGTTAATAATTAGACTCAATGGGCTGTAGCTTCACACATCACTCACTGATCCCCTTATGTCTGTTGATTTTCCATTAACAGTTACAACCCCTCATCATAAGGCCTACATAACATTGTCATAACAATGACATAACGGATGTCATAACCAGTCATGACTTGTGGTGTTGGCCTTATGACTGGGAAGGTTCAAGCAAAGTGTTACTATGATAACTCCACCAGATGCTCTCCATTGAGATGGTCTCCCAAACACTAACCCGTGTGTCTGTCTTCTACATGTCTTTGTCCAGGTGGCTGACTTCATCCACTCTCTTCACGGCTGTGATGAACAAGCCAAGCAGTTCAAAGAGGAGGTAAGAGTGACACACCCTCTATCCACCCTCTGGTCAACCTCCTCTAGTCCCCCTCTAGTTGCCCTCCAGACCCCTCTAGCCCCTCTCTAATCTCCCTCTAGTCCCCTTCTAATCCCCTCGGGTCCCCTACTAATCCCCTCAGGTCCCCTTCTGGTCCACCTCTGGTCCACCTCTGGTCCCACTCTGGCCCCCTCTAGTCCCCCCTGGCACCCCTCTAGTCCCCCCTGGTCTCCCTCTAGTCCCCCTCTGGCCCCCCTCTAATCCCCTCTGGTCCCCCTCTAATCCCCCTCTGGTCCCCCTCCTCTAGTCCCCTCTGGTCCCCCTCCTCTAGTCCCCTCTGGTCCCCCTCCTCTAGTCCCCTCTGGTCCCCCTCCTCTAGTCCCCTCTGGCCCTCCTCCTCTAGTCCCCTCTGGCCCTCCTCCTCTAGTCCCCTCTGGCCCTCCTCCTCTAGTCCCCTCTGGCCCTCCTCCTCTAGTCCCCTCTGGCCCTCCTCCTCTAGTCCCCTCTGGCCCTCCTCCTCTAGTCCCCTCTGGCCCTCCTCCTCTAGTCCCCTCTGGCCCTCCTCCTCTAGTCCCCTATGGCCCTCCTCCTCTAGTCCCCTATGGCCCTCCTCCTCTAGTCCCCTCTGGTCTCTATCTGGTCCCCCTCTGGTAACCTCTGGTCCCCCTCTGGCAGCCCTCTAGTCCCCCCTGGTCCCCCTCTAGTCCCCTCTAGTCCCCTCTGGTCTCTATCTGGTCCCCCTCTGGTAACCTCTAGTCCCCCTATGGCAGCCCTCTAGTCCCCCCTGGTCCCCTCTCTGGCCGCCCTCTAGTCCCCCCTGGTCCCCCTCTAATCCCCTCTGGCCCCCCTCTAGTCCCACTCTGGCCCCCCTCTAATCCCCTCTGGCCCCCCTCTAGTCCCACTCTGGCCCCCCTCTAATCCCCTCTGGTCCCCCTCTAATCCCCTCTGGTCCCCCTCTAGTCCCACTCTGGCCCCCCTCTAGTCCCACTCTGGCCCCCCTCTAATCCCCTCTAGTCCCCCCTGGTCCCCCTCTGGCCCCCCTCTAGTCCCACTCTGGCCCCCCTCTAGTCCCACTCTGGCCCCCCTCTAGTCCCCTCTGGTCCCCCTCTAATCCCCTCTGGCCCCCCTCTAGTCCCACTCTGGCCCCCCTCTAGTCCCCTCTGGTCCCCCTCTAATCCCCTCTGGTATCTCTCTAGTCCCACTCTGGCCCCCCTCTAGTCCCCTCTGGCCCCCCTCTAATCCCCTCTGGTATCTCTCTGGTCCCCCTCTAGTTCCCTCTAGTCCTTCTCTAGTCCCCCCCGTCCAAAGTAATCTAAATAGTTTTAATGCTGGCCCTCCTCCATACGGCTAAACTAATGAGGGGAAACAGGTGTGGAATAGCCTTTGCCCGTATAGTTGTTAGGCTGCTGTCTGCAACAAAACACTCAGAGAAATGGATTCTCTTCCTTCATCTCCACTATGTTTGGTCCACTATGTTTGGTTTGAGTTGATAATTATACCAAGGTAAGGAGACATGACTGGAATCCAAAGCAATTCATTAAATGCTAGTAGCAGTAGCGATTAGCATTCTGAGCACAGCCATCTTTCCCTCAGCTAATCTGAATACAGTATTTGCCATCGCTCTCTTGGTCATTGAAATCCCCTTTTCACCAATCCCAGTTAACACTCCACAGTTGTGCTTTTTACATACACAAAATGTGAGTTGCACGTTTAGTCGTTGAACAAGCATTCACCATCTGATCCAACTGATAAATACATGATTACCGTTTCATAAATGATCAAACGGCTCATACTCTCTGTATAGTGGCAGATAAGATCTATAGCCCTTAGAGAGTGAGAGGGATTTTTTTCTCTGTCTCACTGGGTTCAATTGACTGCATATCAGCTGTTGACCCATGCTGTAATCTGATTGGTTGTCGTCCAACAGCAAATTGACGGGAAAGCCTTCTTGCTCCTGACCCAGCGTGACATCGTCAAGATCATGAGCGTGAAACTCGGTCCTGCCCTCAAGATATACAACTCCATCCTGATGTTCAAGCACGCTGAGGACAACCAATCAGCCGCTGGCAACGCCAACACATGAAGCATTGGAAGCCACACCCACCAGGCCCACCCTATGTGTCTGTCGAACACATAGATTTACTGTATGGATTCATTCCAAGATCCCTGACTCCTGCTCCTTCACCTTGGCCTACAGGCACTTTAGTTAAAGGACTAGAACTTCAACTAAAGCCGCTACATGATCTGTCCAGACCGATGGACTTTCAGGTTTGTGTGTGTGCATGTGTGTGCGTGCGTGTGTGTGCGTGTGTGTGTCTTCTTCCTTGGACACAGCCTCTAATTCTGCCTTTAATACTCAAATGTAGGTGTCATGAAGGTCAACTCAACAAAACCCGCATTTAAAGCTACACAGCACAGTTTTCTATGTCTTTTACGCTGTAGCTTCTCCATGCTCTACCTTTCTCCTTCAGGATCAAAGAAGTGACAATCACCACCAACAGTAAAGAGCTGTGTACTACATCATGACAAACCTGTGCTTTTTCTGGGTCATCACGGTGCTATGTGTATTCCGATTACAGTCTACATCACAGTACGGGAGTTGACCTCTGGTACTACCAGCTTACGATCTCTGTCTATCGACTCAAACAGGGATACATATTCCAAACGTCTCTGCCGTTCTGATTTGTTTTGATTCTATTTTGTATGAATGTCATGTGACTACCTATATCAACTCACCTATATTTATTGTGAAAAATATCTTGGTGTTTGCATAGTTGAAGGAAATTAATATATTATATATGAGCAAATTGTTTTAAATTTTATTTTATAATATATTGCACATTAGAAGAACGAAAAATTAACTTCACTTAAGTTTTGGGAAATGTAAAACCATGGGATAGCTTTGAGCTGAAGATTAGTCTAAATAAGTATAATTTCTGTTATTATAATGTTAAGGTAGTTCAGATATCTTACATAGTCTTAATCTCTGTGGTACTGCAGCTCGAGACAATAGCCATGTACGTTTCTCATTATTTACCTTTTGATCCATACTCGTTGAAAAGGACCAATATTGTATTTTTTCTTCTCCTTCATTTTCATTTTTTTGCTCTCCTTTTTACCATTGGGGTAAGTTTTCTCACAGTCCTGATAGGTTGAAGTTGTTTTCTTATTATCAAAGAACAGCATACTTGATCTTCTGCACAATTAAGAATTGAATCGTATATTTTGCTATAACTTGGAACTTAAGCTATATGTTGAAACAACTGTGCTATATCATTTGTTCTCTAGTCTTAATATAAATGTTGCTACTAAATTTCAACTGAACTCCATTGAAACTTCAGGAATATGAAGAAACCGTTTACTGTACTTTCTGCTTTTTTCCTATAGGGACTTTCTCTCTATCCCAAATGTCAAGCATCCGGAAACTTATATTTTATTCTGATGCTGCTTGTCTTTCTCAATGCTGTAACGCGCAAGACTGCTGTTTAGTGCATGGACAATACTGCTACATCTTGGTACAACCTCCAATATGGAGTTAGATATCTGCCCTTAACATATTCTACACGTATTTAGGAGACTCGCAATCTATTTTGGCGGATATCTACCTCCATATATCAACCACTTATCTATGAAAATGACAACTAATTGAACCATAAAGATGTGTTGTACATATTTGTAAACCCTGTTTCTTACACTGAATTTGCACTTTGTACAACTTAATGGATTCAGATCACATGACTTCACAATCCAAATAAACAGTGCAAAGTCCCTGCCGTCTCCACATTCCGTTTTAGTTCTCCTCATTTAGTTCTCGCTAATTTTGCATTATTTATTGTTTATTTGACTACTACAGTGCGAAGGCTTGCACGCCCATTTCCAACTTCCAAGGTCCCCCTTGACATTTTTATGTACAAAAATTGAAATAAATGGACTGTGGCTGGGATTTATTCAACTGCAGATAGTGGTCTTCCGGATAGCACTTTCTTTTTGATTTGCACAGCAGCGTGTTTCGGATGGTTCATTTAGATACTGGCAGTCCTGTGGTGTGACACATTCAGTTCTGACTGCAAACCAGTCATCCACTGCTGCAAAACCAGACTGACAATTTCAGGGACACACTGCTGTGAAAATCAAGCACACTTTGCACTCCCATTTCTCTCTGTGACCACCTGAAAGGGACGGAAGGTCAACACGACATTGACCCTGCATACTCTACTTTACTCAAAACCAGGATCACAGAAATACATCTCAGTCCAGTACTATACATGGAAGCAGCAGAACTGATGATGCGAGACCAAGATACTTCATACATTATTCAAACAACATTTTAAGAAAACAATGTGCTTATTCAGTATCCCAGAACTATGCCTCCAGGACATATGAATACCTATTATGAATATATTGAATACAATAGATTGGATATTTATATGCTTACACGAAAACACACAATGACTGCAAAAAATAGAAAGCACATGAACATGGCTGGTATAGAGTGTTTTGATGTAACCCCAAGGGCATTTGATCCCAGGAGAGTATGGTGGCATATCCCACATCATATGCAGGCTTTATCCTCTGTAGCCCTAAAATTCAACTTGGGACCTTGAAGCCAGTTCCACTGCACTTCTTTTCATTGTTGCCCTCTAATCAGGGACTGATTTTGACCTGGGCCACCAGGTGTGTGCAATGAATTATCAGGTAGAACAGAAGCAGCAGGCTCCACACCTCAGAAGGTAAGAGTTGAATACCTGATGCTCTGTAGTAGGAGTCTTATTTCATGTTCTTTCTCTTGGTGTAGTGTGTGCAGTAAGCCTATGTATCAAAGCTATATTCATGTTATCCTCTTATAGAAATTGTAGGTGGTTGTCTCCTGGAGCCCTTGGACCCAAGCTCATTTATATAAAAATATATATATACACAGTGCCTTGCAAAAGTATTCAGACCCCTTGGAAATGTTCACATTTTGTGTTACAAAGTAGGATTAAAATAGATTGAGTTATCTTTTTTCTGTCAACAATCTACACAGAAAATTCTGTAACGTCAAAGTGGAAGACAAATTCAAAAAATGAAATAACTAAAATATAGTCGTTGCATAAGTATTCAACTAACCTTAGTTAATACATGTTTGAAACACCTTTCCCATTGATTACAACTGTGAGTCTTCTTGGGTAAGTCTACTGTACAAGAGATTTCCACAACTGTATTATGCAATATTTGCTCATTATTCTTTTAAAAATTCTTTAAGCTCTGTCAAGATGTTGGGGATCAGGGCTAGACAGCAACTTTCAATTTTCATGCAGATTTAATTCAAAACTGTAACTTGGCCACTCAGGAACATTCTCCTTGGTAAGCAACTCCAGTGTAGATTTGGCCTTGTCTTGTAGATTATTGTCCTGCGGGTGAATTCCTCTTCCAGTCTCTGGTGTAAAGCAGACTGAAGCAAGTTATCCTCTAGGATTTTGCCTGTGCTTAGCTCCATCCTGTTTCTTTTTATCCTGAAAAAAAAAAAACTGTATTTGTCAATGTCAAGCATACCCATACCATGATGCAGCCACCACCATGCTTGAAAATAAGGAAGCAGTTACTCAGTGTTGTGTTGGATTTGCCCCGAACATAGGCTTTGCATTTAGGTCAAAAAGTGTCAAAAAGTGTATTCCTTTGTTGTGTTTTTTAAAAATTCAGTATTACTTTAGTGCCTTGTTGCATACAAGATGCATGTTTTGGAATATTTGTATTCTGTATATATGTATTTTTCTTTTCACTCTGTAATTTAGGTCATTATTGTGGCATCACTACAATGTTGATCCATCCTCCGTTTTCTCCTATCACAGTCATTGAGCTCTGTAGCTGTTTTAATATCATGGTAACATCCCTAAGCCGTTTCGTTCCTGTAGCTCAGTTCAGAAAGATGACTATCTTTAATGAGTCTGGTTTAATTCATAATCCACAGCATAGTTACTAACATGACCAAAGAGATATTCAATGTCTGATATGTTGTTGTTACCCATCTACCAATCACTGCCCTTCTTTATGAGGCTTTCAAAAAGCTACCTGGTCTTTGTAGTTGAATCTGTGCTTGAAATTCAATACTTGACTGAGGACGTTACAGATGTATGGAGGACTGAGGAAGGGTTGGTCATAATGAAATTGTCAACCCCTATTATTTCAGTGAGTCCATGTAACTTATGTGATTTGTTAATTACTCTTGAACTAATTCAGGCTTGCCTAAACAAAGAGGTCGAATACTCATGCCAGGACAATATTTTAGTTATTGAATGTTTTATATATCAAAAAAAATAATAATTCCTCCACTTTGACATTACAGAGTATTTTGTGTAGATTGTTGACAAAAAATAACAAATCCATTTTAATCCCACTTTGTGACAATAAAATGTGAAGAAATCCAAGGGGTCTGAATACTTTTGCAAGGCACCGTATACACTGAGTATACAAAACATTAGGAACACTTGCTCTTTCCATGACATAGACTGACCAGGTGAAAGCTATGATCCCTTATTGATGTCACATGTTAAATCCACTTTAATCAGTGCAGATGATTGGTTAAAGAAGGATTTTTAAGCCTCGAGAAAATTGAGATTTGGATTGTGTATGCGTGCCATTCAGAGGGTGAATGGGCAAGACAAAATATTAAGGAGCCTTTGAAGGGGTATGGTAGTAGGTGCCAGGCGCACCAGTTTGAGATCAACGTCGAACTACAACGCTGCTGGGTTTTTCATGCTCATTTCCCATGTGTGTCAAGAATGGTCCATCACCCAAACGACATCCAGCCAACTTGATGCAACTGTGGGAAGCATTGCAGTCAACATGAGCCAGCATCCCTGTGAAACGCTTTCGACACCTTGTCGAGTCTATGTCCAGACGAATTAAGGCTGTTCGAGGGCAAAGGGGGTACATCTCAAAATTAGGAAGGTGTTCCTAATGTTTTGTACACTCAGTGTATGTGTGTATATATACAGTTGAAGTCGGAAGTTTACATACACTTAGGTTGGAGTCATTAAAACTCGTTTTTCAACGACTCCACAAATTTCTTGTTAAACTATAGTTTTGGCATGTCGGTTAGGACATCTACTTTGTGCATGACACAAGTAATTTTTCCAACAATTGTTTACAGACAGATTATTTCACTTATAATTCACTGTATCACAATTCCAGTGGGTCAGAAGTTTACATACACTAAGTTGACTGTGCCTTTCAACAGCTTGGAAAATTCCAGAAAATTATGTCATGGCTTTAGAAGCTTCTGATAGGCTAATTGACATAATTTGAGTCAATTGGAGGTGTACCTGTGGATGAATTTCAAGGCCTACCTTCAAACTCAGTGCCTCTTTGCTTGACATCATAGGAAAATGAAAAGAAATCAGCCAAGACCTCAGAAAAAAATTGTAGACTTCCACAAGTCTGGTTCATCCTTGAGAGCAATTTCCAAATGCCTGAAGGTACTACGTTCATCTGTACAAACAATAGTACGCAAGTATAAACACCATGGGACCACGCAGCCGTCATACCCCTCATGAAGGAGACGAGTTCTGTCTCCTAGAGATGAACGTACTTTGGTGCGAAAAGTGCAAATCAATCCCAGAACAACAGCAAAGGACCTTGTGAAGATGCTGGAGGAAACAAGTACAAAAGTATTTATATCCACAGTAAAACGAGTCCTATTTCAACATAACCTGAAAGGCCACTCAGCAAGGAAGAAGCCACTGCTCCAAAACCACCATTAAAAAGCCAGACTACGGTTTGCAACTGCACATGGGGACAAAGATCGTACTTTTTGGAGAAATGTCCTCTGGTCTGATGAAACAAAAATAGAACTGTTTGGCCATAATGACCATGATTATGTTTGGAGGAAAAAGAGTGAGGCTTCCAAGCCGCAGAACACCATCCCAACCGTGAAGCACGGGGGTGGCAGCATCATGTTGTGGGGGTGCTTTGATGCAGGAGGGATTGGTGCACTTCACAAAATAGATGGCATCATGAGGAAAGAAAATTATGTGGATATATTGAAGCAACATCTAGCAACATTAGCATAACAGAAGCTTCTAAAGTCATGACATCATTTTCTGGAATTGTCCACGCTGTTTAAAGGCACAGTCAACTTAGTGTATGTATATTTCTGACTCACTGGAATTGTGATACAGTGAAATTTAAGTGAAATAATCTGTAAACAATTGTTGGAAAAATTACTTGTCATGCACAAAGTAGATGTCCAAACCGACTTGCCAAAACTATAGTTTGTTAACAAGAAATGTGTGGAGTGGTTGAAAAATGAGTTTTAATGACTTCATCCTAAGTGTATGTAAACTTCCGACTTCAACTATATATACACTACATATATATAGTACCAGTCAAAAGTTTGGACACACCCACTCATTTAAGGGTTTTTCTTTATTTTTACTTTTTTCTACATTGTATGCTATTCAATGCTATGAAATAACACATATGGAATCATGTAGTAACCAAAAAAAGTGTTAAAACAAATCAAAATATATTTTTGATTTTAGATTCTTCAAAGTAGCCATCCTTTGCCTTGATGACAGCTTTACACACTCTTGGCATTCTCTCCACCAGCTTCATGAGGAATGCTTTTCCGACAGTGTTGAAGGAGTTCCCAAATATGCGGAGCACTTGTTGGCTGCTTTTCCTTCACTCTGTGGTCCAACTCATCCCAAACCATCTCAATTGGGTTGAGGTCAGGTGATTGTGGAGGCCAGGTCATCTGATGTATCACCATCACTCTCCATCTTGGTCAAATAGCTCTTACACAGCCTGGAGGTGTGTTTTGAGTCATTGTCCTGTTAAAAAACAAGTGATAGTCCCACTAAGCGCAAACCAGATGGGATGGCATATTGCTGCAGAATGTTGTGGTAGCCATGCTGGTTAAGTGTGCCTTGAATTCTAAATAAATCACTGACGGTGTCACCAGCAAAGCACCCCCACAACATCACACCTCCTCCTCCATGCTTCACAGTTGGAACCACACCTGTGGAGATCATCCGTTCACCTACTCTGCATCTCACAACGACACGGAAGTTGGAACCAAAAATCTCACATTTGGACTCATCCCACCAAAGGACAGATTTCCACCGGTCTAATGTCCATTGCTCGTGTTTCTTGGCCCAAGCAAGTCTCTTCTTATTGGTGTCGTTTAGTAGTGGTTTCTTTGCAGCATTTCGACCATGAAGGCCTGATTCACGCAGTCTCCTCTGAACAGTGGATGTTGAAATGTGTCTGTTACTTGAACTCTGTGAAGCATTTATTGGTGGGGCTTGCGGGAGCAGCCCCAACTTAGATATTTGACATACTGCTTCTTATTATTATACCGCCGCCTACGCCTCCTACAGCGTTTATGCTAGAAATGCTGTTCCAACTTCAGAACGTGCGGAATGGTCTGGATCGAGTTGCTTGTATACAACATTTTGATATCTGCTATACTTTTTAAGTTATTCACTTTTTTGTCGTCTTTTTTCACTCAATCCGTTAACATGGGATTTGTCAAGATTCTAAGGCTCTCCATTGTGACATAATCACTTCCAACTGTAATTTTCGAGTTGGAATCATGAAACTTTTGATCCAATCAGCTAATAATTCCACTTTGCAACAACTTAGACAAACAATTAAAGGCTTACCAGCTTTGTCTACTTCTCTGCTACCCAAATTTAGCGTTTGGACCAAAAATTATATTTGCATCAAAAGTTACAGCAGTTTAACCGCATCAACAACATTTTCTGTAACATTTTTGCAAACAATGTCTGTTTTGACCACTACCGCAACAAGTTAGACAAAAAGTTAGAGCGTATGAGATATTCGTCTACTGCTCTGCTATTCATAGCTGTGCGCGGAATCAAAATATTCAATACAGAACTTACGGTACAGCTGTTTTTGTAACTGCATTACCACGTGTTTTTCAAACTTTCCCAAACAGCTGCCGTTTTGACCACTAAGACTATATTACATACCACAACTTTACAACTTCTTACTGAAACCACACAACTGCTTACCATATCTAGTGACAACAACCACACAACTTCTGAACACAACCACACAATTACATACCTCAACCACATAACTTCTGACCGCAACCACACAACTTCTGACCATATCTAGTGACCTCAACCACACAATTACATACCCCGACCACACAACTTCTGTCCACAAAACTTCTGACCACACATCTAACTACTGACCATATCCAAACAATTTTTGACCTCAACCACACAACTGCTTACCACGTCTAGTGACCACAATCGCACAACTTCTGACAACAACCACACAACTGCTTACCATATCTAGTGACAACAACCACACAATTACATACCACAACTACACAACTTCTGACCACATATTTAACTACTGACCATATCCACGCAACTACTGACCACAACTACTGAACCACATAGCTACTGACCACAACTTCTGACCTCAACCGCACAACTTCTGACCACATCTACTGATCACAGCCACGCAATTACATACCTCAACCACATAACTTCTGACCACAACCACACAACTGCTTACCACATCTAGTGACCACAACCACACAACTTCTGACACACAACTTCTGACCACACATCCAACTACTTACCATATCCACACAACATTTTACCACAACCAGACAACTACTGAACCACATAACTACTGACCACAACTTCTGACCAAATCTACTGACTTTCGATGAGAAATAAAAATGACATTTTTACACTTCTTTCACTACCACAAACAAACGTTTAAAGAGCTTTAGCTAAACCCACCAACTTTACTTGTAAAGTTACCATCTAGTTTGGACTGCTATCTGAGGTGCAGTTAACTCTAATGAACTTGTCCTCTGCAGCAGATGTTACTCTGGGTCTTCCTTTCCTGTGGCAGTCCTCATGAGAGCCAGTTTCATCATAGCGCTTGATGGTTTTTGTGACTTTCAAAGTTCTTGAACTTTTCCGTATTGACTGACCTTCACGCCTTAAAGTAATGATGGACTGTCATTTCTCTTTGCTTACTTGAGCTGTTCTTGCCATAATATGGACTTTGTATTTTACCAAATAGGACTGTCTTCTGTATACCAACCCTGCCTTGTCCCAACACAACTGATTGGCTCAAACGCATTAGGAAGGAATGAAATTCCACACTTTTTTTGTTACTACATGATTCCATATTTTGTCTTGGGGCGGCAGGTAGCCTAGTGGTTAGAGCGTTGGGCCAATAACCAAAAGGTTGCTGGATCAAATCCCTGAGCTGACAAGGTAAAAATCTGCCATTCTGCCCCTGAACAAGGCAGTAATCCCACTGTTCCCCAGTAGGCTGTCATGGTAAAAAAAAAAAAAATGTTCTTAACTGACTTGCCTGGTTAAATACAAAATAATTGTCATTTCATGGTTTTGATGTTTTTCTACAATGTAGAAAATAGTAAAAATAAAGAAAAACCCTTGAGTGAGTAGTTGTGTCCAAACCTTTGACTGGTAATGTATAAAACAATACATATATTTTTTTTATTCAAGCACACGTACACATGGATTTTGTATTGTAAATTTGTGTAGATTTGTAATGTCATGTAGTATTTTGAATTGTATATAACTGCCTTAATGTTGCTGGACCCCAGGAAGAGTAGCTGCTGCCTTTGCAGCAGCTAATGAGGATCCTTAATAAAGACAAATGCATACCACAGGAGTCTGCTTTCAATGTTCAAAATATACCAGAGAGCATAATTTAGCCCCAGAGGATCAATAGTTTAAAAATTGTTTTATTGTGGATTAGGTTTTATCACAAGCACGTACAGGTAACTGCCAAAATAAAGGAAACACCAACATGAAAGGGAAAGGTGGATAGCTTCCCAGAAGCGTCTTAATAGGGTGTTGGTGGCCCACCACGAGCTGCCAGAACAGCTTCAACGCACCTCGGCATAGATTCTACAATGTGCACCTAAACCATGCCAGGAAGATGCACCCAACCCATAATATACTTTGAATTCCCTCATTTATTCAAGTGTTTCCTTTATTTTGTTAGTTACCGGTGTGCCTACAGTCGGAAAGGCCACATATAATCCATAGAAGAGTTTTGGAACCTCTTACTGTGGAAATTGAAGTGTTAAACTCATTGGTACACTAGCAATGGCTGCCAGTCCTGACTTGAATGGGAACTGCCATCTATGGATTGTAGAAAACCTAGCTCTGGGGCCTATGACTTCTTTATCCGGCCCTGATTGTCTCTTACAGTGTGTTTGAATGCAATTATGTTCTGCACAGTACTGTATGTGGTGGCTCGAGAAACAATGCCTCTGTGTGATTTAATATCTTCCCACTGACTTTGTAATTTAGAAAAATTGTCTTTAACTCCATGCTATTCAAGTAATGCTATCAGGAGGTAGTCTTAGGCTTAAACAAGTCTACCACAGTGTTCATTTGATTATAGCGCTACTGAGAATGAAGATATAGAGTCCCTTTGGAAAGTTTTCAGACCACGACTTTTTCCACATTTTGTTACATTACAGCCTTAATCTAAAATTAAATAAATAAAAATACTCAGCAATCTACAGAAATACCTTATTTACATAAGTATTCAGACCCTTTGCTATGAGAATCGAAATTGAGCTCAGGTGCATCGTGTTTCCATTGATCATCCTTGAGACGTTCCTACAACTTGATTGGAGTCCACCTGTGGTAAATTCAATTGATTGGACATGATTTGGAAAGGCACACACCTGTCTATATAAGGTCCCACAGTTGACAGTGCATGTCAAAGCACAAACCACGCCATGAGGTCGAAGGAATTGTCCGTAGAGCTTCGAGGAACAGATCTGGGGAAGGGTACCAAAAACTTTTTGCCACATTGAAGGTCCCCAAGAACACAGTGGCCTCCATCATTCTTAAATGGAAAAGGTTTGGAACCACCAAGACTCTAGAGCTGGCCTCCCGGCCAAACTGAGCAATCGGGGGAGAAGAGAGGTGCCCAAGAATCCAATACTCACTCTAACAGAGCTCTAGGGTTCCTCTGTGGAGATGGGAGAAACTTCCAGAAGGACAACCATCTCTTCAGCACTCCACCAATCAGGCCTTTATGGTAGAGTGGCCAGACGGAAGCCACTCCTCAGTAAAAGGCACATGACAGCCTGCTTGGAGTTTGCCAAAAGGCACCTAAAGACTCTCAGACCATGAGAAACAAGATTCTCTGGTCTGATGAAACCAATATTAAACTCTTTGGCCTGAATGCCAAGTGTCACGTCTGGAAGAAACCTGGCACCATCCCTACGGTGAAGCATGGTGGTGGCAGCCTCATGCTGTGGGGATGTTTTTCAGCGGCAGGGACTGCGAGACTAGTCCGGATCGAGGGAAAGATGAAAGGAGCAAAGTACAGAGAGATCCTTTATGAAAACCTGCTCCAGAGCGCTCAGGAGCTCAGACTGGGGCTAAGGTTCACCTTCCAACAGAACAACAACCCTAAGCACACAGCCAGGTGTGGCTTCGGGAAAAGTCTCTGAACCCAGCCAGAGCCCGGACTTGAACCCGATCTAACATCTCTGGAGAGACCTGAAAATAGCTGTGCAGCAACCTGACAGAGCTTGAGTGGATCTGCAGCTAAGAATGGAGAAACTCCCCAAATACAGGTGTGCCAAGCTTGTAGCGTCATATTCAATAAGACTCGAGGCTGTAATCGCTGCCAAAGGTGCTTCAACAAAGTACTGAGTAAAGGGTCTGAATACTTATGTAAATGTGATATTTCATTTATTTATTTTATTAGCAAAAATGTCTAAAAACCTGTTTTTGCTTTGACGTTATGGTTATTGTGTGTAGATTGGTGAGGGAAAAAAATGATTTAATCAATTTGAGAAAAAGGATGTAACCTAATAAAATGTACAGGGTTAAAGGTTTACCCCCAACGAACAGGGGTAAAGGTTTTATAGTTAATCTCTACTGACCATGAATGTTATAGCTTTTTTTCAACTGGTGGTTAAAGGGGGAGGTAGACAACAAATAATGGAAATAAATGACTCCGGGTGTAAAGTGGGGAAATTGGTGGTGTAATTTTGCTCAATGCAATGTTCCCTGTTGTTGCCTCTCTCTCTCCCCCCTCACTTTCTCTTCATCTCTCTTTCTTCCTCCCTCACTCTCACTCTACCCCTCTAATGGTCTCTTTCTCTTACACACACACATTCACACTTACATTAACAACTTATTAACGGCATTCGAATTTGACGAGTGCCCTGCCAACATCCCCTAGGTTGCAAAACATGAATAACCTACCTACTGTATGTGTGACCAAACCTCCCAAATGCTTCAGCCCTGGTCAATAGGCAGACTGTTTGCTGATCTAGGTCTTTCTATGAGTGCTATGGGAATATTCTGGCCGCAGGGCATTTTAATTCTCATATCTCCCATGGTTGTGTGGAAGTGGAGGAAAGAGCCAAGGATTTGGGTACAGCAGTGAAGCAGTAGTACAAAGCATCAGACCAAGCACATTTTAGCTTGGACTGGATCCAGGCTCCCAGGTGCTTTAGTGGAAAGAAAGGCAAGGCAGACATGACTCCTCGGGGAGAGAGAGGAACCCCCTGAGATCTGTGTGTGTGCATGCATGCTCAATGCCGTGTGTACGTGCATGTTCGTGGAGGTATTGAGGGCACCTGCGAGCAGGAGAATGAATGATTGTTGGTACTGTATGTTCCGACAAACAGAGGCTATAAGCTGCAGCATAAGCTGCTCACATCAAAGGCGGAGGAGGTTTGGCTTTATTAAGGCTCTTTCTAGGCACTTAGGTGGCTTCCACAGCACCAGTGGCTGGTTCAACAACCTGGACCTTGTTACCAGCAAGCTGCTTCATCTTTGAATCCAAGCTTATCTGGGTCAATTGCTGGCTTGGTGTTATGTGGCGTTGAATTTCAAAGGGCTTCATTGTAGATGCTGTATGTTTTATCATATGGTGGATGGAAAGTGCAGTGGTATGAGTATCAATATGGCTTTTTAACATATAGTTAATCTATTTGAAAGACCCACTGCAAATGAAAGCAGATGCTAATAAGATGCCAACATAGGGATACCCATTTCCATCCTACCCTATTCGGTATAAGTATGGATATTTTAAAGCATTCAATAATGCATTTATAGTAGATAGCTGCCACATTTGACCATACACCAAGATATAAACTTCAGAGGAATTGGATTTTACCTGATAAACTGTTTTAAAGTTAGCTGCACTCATGACCTTTTACATAGATAAGTTGCCTATACATGTATATTGGGCTCCCAAGTGGCGCAGCAGTCTTAGCCACTGCATCTCACTGCTAGAGGTGACACTACAGACCCTGGTTTGATTCCAGGATGTATCACAACCGGCTGTAATTGGGAGTCCCATAGGGCGGCACACAATTGGCCCAGCGTCATCCGGGTTAGGGTTTGGCCGGGGTAGGCCGTCATTGTAAATAAGAATTAGTTCTTAACTAACTTGCCTAGTTAAATAAAGGTTACATTTTGCTCTGATGGAGTGCTTTTCAATCCTAGTGCTTGAGAAACACTGGGTGCAGGCATTTGTTCTGGCTCAGCATTGACTAATTAACAAACTAACTAATGATTAATTCAACTAATTAGCAAGCACATGTTTAGCTGATTCAGATGGGTCAGCACTGGATTGGATCAGAAGCCTCTACATACTATGGCTCAGACCAGTACTGAAGAACACCAATGGATTCTAACTTCATGTGGACCAGTATTGTACTGCTTACATTATTGTAGGTAAAATGCAGGTGACATAACTTTCAGGGAACAGAGTATGCCTACTGCATTTTTCTGTGGGTTCTGGGTATATTCACCAATACCAATAGGCTACCTGTTTTCCCACAAAGAAAATCTTACCCCCACGTGCATTTAGAAATATAAAGGCTACTGAATAAATACCACATAACATAATTACATGATGAATGCATCATAATCATAGTGCATGTGGTCCTGAGCACACAGGGTTGGGGAGTACAATTAACAGATTACAAAAAACGGCAACTGTAATCAGTTACCAGCTAAAATATTGTAATCAGATTACAGATACTTTTGAAAATCTAGACGATTACTTTTAAATTCAGAAAGGATGTTTGTTTTCTCAATGACATTCAAATCAGCATTGAAAAAAGGTGCAAATTTAAGTTTGTGCCACCTGAGCGAGTCTGACCAAAAGTCAGAGACCGCTATGATGACACACCAAATGTTTGATGGATCGAGGGAAATAAGCACGAATAGTCTTTTTTTGGGCTACAGTCCAATCTATGTCTTCCAATTGTGCGACTGCTGTTGGCATCCAAAGATTATCCAACTTGAATAAACGCTTGGAGGTAAGGATGACAGTAGTGGTTTAGTCTACGGCGATACAGATATCACTTGTTATTGATATCTACATAGCGCATTGATGTGAATCACACTGCTGCTCTCTCTCTCATTTAGCTATTTGCGCCCTACAGATTGTGATTGTTGTGGATGGCTGTTCACAAATCTAAATGTGTATTTGAATCCAATAATGGTTGAATTCAAGAAGTTTAAGCTGTCTATCAATCATTGTTTTTTAAGCCAGTGGACAGCCAGTGAAGTATTCCCTCTTGCAACGGCTGCATAGTGCGGATCCCAGTCTATGGAATAAAAGTGGGGCTTTTAATGCTCAATCCCCCCAAAAATGTTTTTATTTAACTAGGCAAGTCAGTTAAGAACAAATTCTTATTTACAATGACAGCCTAGTGGGTAAACTGCTTTCTTCAGGGGCAGAACGACAGATTTTAACCTTGTTAGCACGGGATTCAATCTAGTAACGTTTCGGTAACTGGCCCAATGCTCTAACCACTAGGCTGCCTGGCGCCTAATTCATGCTGATAAAATTTCCATAGTCCTAATGGCCACATGCTCAAACTCGTACACTTTTGATAGACTTAACTCTTGTGTTGTCTTAAGGGTCAAAAATGACCCGCCACTATGTATAACAGCAGCGAAAACCCCCTAAATGATATTTTTCAACTTTAAATTTGATGGCTTTTCCTAGAGTGACTCCAACATTAGAAAAAGTGAAACATCGCCTTTGTTCATATTTCCATGAAAGCTGTACAGCACCAGGATCCAAATATTGTCTTGGGGTCATTTTTGACCCAGCAGTTATAAAATCATTTACACACCACAAAGAAACACACACACACACACACAATGATAAATTCAGATTATGTGTGTGTCACGACTTCCGCCGAAGTCGGTCCCTCTCCTTGTTCGGGCGGCGTTCGGCGTTCGGTGGTCGACGTCACCGGCTTTCTAGCCATCGCCGATCCACTTTTCATTTTCCATTTGTTTTGTCCTTGTCTTACACACCTGGTTTCAATCCCCCAATTACGTGTTCATTATTTAACCCTCTGTTCCCCCATGTTTGTTTGTGAGTGATTGTTTATTGTATTGCGGTCCGTTATTGTGGCCTTGGATTTATTTGATGTGTATTGTGATTATTGTTGAGTAAAATTGCATACATTACTCATATCTGCTGTCCTGCGCCTGACTCATCTACACCAGCTACACACAGACGCATTACAGAATCACTCACCTGAAATGGAGTCAGCAGGAGCAGATGGCCCCCCTTTGGCGGTCGAGGAGGGCGTCCAGCAGCACGCGACAATGTTGCAACGTCTGGGCACCGCCATGGATCGTGTGCTGCAGACGATGGATAGATGGGAAAGAGAAGGGGTCTTCCAACGCCTCCACCAGCCCCACTACAGCAGGCAGGGCACTATCGTGTCACCCCAGGTGAGTCGGCACCAGGCTCACCCAGAGCCCCCTGTTGCTCACATGCATGTGTTTATTAAATTTCCTGAGTTTTCCCCGCATTCCCAGCATAAGGCGCTTGTAGATTCAGGCGCAGCTGGGAATTTTATTGACAGTTCATTTGCCCATAGTTTAGGGATCCCCCTTGTTCCTCTGGATATGCCCTTCCCTGTGCACGCCCTAGATAGTCGACCATTAGGGTCAGGGCTGATTCGGGAGGCCACCGCTCCACTAGACATGGTTACGCAGGAGGGTCACAAGGAGAGAATCAGTCTCTTCCTTATTGATTCTCCTACGTTTCCCGTGGTGCTTGGCCTACCCTGGTTGGCCTGTCATGACCACACTATTTCGTGGCAACAGAGGGCTCTCAAGGGGTGGTCACGAAAGTGCTCAGGGAGGTGTGTAGGGGTTTCCATCGGTGCGACTACGGTGGAAAGTCCAGACCAGGTCTCCACCGTGCGCATCCCCTCAGAATATGCCGATTTGGCTCTCGCCTTCTGTAAGAAGAGGGCGACTCAATTACTACCCCATCGATGGGGGGGATTGTGCGATAAATCTCCTGGTAGATGCAGCACTTCCCAGGAGTCATGTGTATCCTCTGTCACAGGAGGAGACATTTACATTTACATTTACGTCATTTAGCAGACGCTCTTATCCAGAGCGACTTACAAATTGGTGCATTCACCTTATGATATCCAGTGGAACAAGCACTTTACAATAGTACATCTATATCTATTTATTTATTTTTTAAAAAAATTGGGGGGGGGGTGGGTTAGAAGGATTACTTTATCCTATCCCAGGTGTTCCTTAAAGAGGTGGGGTTTCAGGTGTCTCCGGAAGGTGGTGACGGCGGCTATGGAAACATATGTCTCCGAATCCCTGGGGCAGGGATACATTCGGCCCTCCACTTCACCTGCCTCCTTGAGTTTATTTTTTGTGAAGAAGAAGGATGGACGTCTGCGCCCGTGTATTGACTATCGGGGTATCAATCAGGTCACTGTGAGGTACAGCTACTGCTGCCTCTCATCGACAGTGCGATCGAGTCAATGCACGGGGCGCATTGACTCTTCATAAAATTGGATCTCAGGAGCGCTTACAACCTGGTGCGTATCCGGGAGGGGGACGAGTGGAAGACGGCATTTAGTACCACCTCAGGGCACTATGAGTACCTCATCATGCCGTATGGGTTGATGAATGCTCCATCAGTCTTCCAGGCCTTTGTTGACGAGATTTTCCGGGACCTGCACGGGCAGGGTGTAGTGGTATATATCGACAACATTCTGATATACTCTGCTACACTCACCGAGCATGTGTCCCTGGTGCGCAGGGTGCTTGGTCGACTGTTGGAGCATGACCTGTACGTCAAGGCTGAGAAATGTCTGTTCTTCCAACAGTCCGTCTCCTTCCTAGGGTACCGCATTTCCACATCAGGGGTGGAGATGGAGAGTGACCGCATTTCAGCCGTGTGTAATTGGCCGACTCCCACCACGGTAAAGGAAGTGCAGCGGTTCCTAGGGTTTGCCAACTACTACCGGAGGTTTATCCGGGGTTTTGGTCAGGTAGCGGCTCCCATTACCTCACTGCTGAAGGGGGGCCAGGTACGTTTGCAGTGGTCGGCTGAGGCGGACAGGGCTTTTGGTCACCTGAGGGCTCTGTTTACCTCGGCTCCCATGCTGGCTGATCCAGATCCCTCTTTGGCATTCATAGTGGAGATGGACGCGTCCGGGGCTGGGATAGGAGCTGTGCTCTCTCAGCGCTCGGGTACGCAACCGAAGCTCCGCCCCTGTGCCTTCTTTTCGAAGAAGTTCAGCCCGGCGGAGCAAAACTATGATGTGGGGGACCGGGAGCTGTTGGCTGTCGTCAAGGCTCTGAAGGCGTGGAGACATTGGCTTGAGGGGGTGAGACACCCTTTTCTCATCTGGACTGACCACCGCAATCTGGAGTACATCCGGGCGGCGAGGAGACTGAACCCTCGCCAGGCAAGGTGGGCCATGTTTTTTACCCATTTTGTGTTCACCCTGTCCTACCGACCAGGTTCCCAGAACGCTAAGGCAGATGTACTGTCCCAGATGTATGACACAGAGGAGCGGTCCATGGATCACACTCCCATACTCCCGGCCTCTTGCCTCATGGCACCGGTAGTGTGGGAGCTGGATGCGGACATCGAGCGGGCGTTACGTACAGAGCCCACTCCTCTCCAGTGTCCAGCTGGGCGTCTGTATGTTCCGTCTGCTGTCCGCGACCCGTTGATCTATTGGGCCCACACGTCACCCTCCTCTGGTCATCCTGGCATCGGTCGGACAGTGCGCTGTCTTAGTGAGAAGTACTGGTGGTCCACCTTGGCCAAGGACGTGAGGGTTTATGTTTCCTCCTGCTCGGTGTGCGCCCAGTGCAAGGCTCCCAGGCACCTGCCCAGAGGGAAGTTACAACCCCTGCCCGTTCCCCAACGGCCGTGGT
Source organism: Salmo salar (assembly GCF_965601325.2). Classification (NCBI taxonomy): domain Eukaryota; kingdom Metazoa; phylum Chordata; class Actinopteri; order Salmoniformes; family Salmonidae; genus Salmo; species Salmo salar. Next base: position 22,593,160 of record NC_138319.1, on the reverse strand, counting down.
CGCACCTGTCGGTGGACTTCCTGACGGATCTTCCTCCCTCACAGGGCAACACCACGATCCTGGTCGTTGTGGATCGGTTTTCTAAGTCCTGCCGTCTCCTCCCTTTGCCCAGTCTTCCTACGGCCCTACAGACTGCGGAGGCCCTGTTCACTCACGTCTTCCGGCACTACGGGGTGCCTGAGGACATAGTCTCTGATTGGGGTCCCGTTCACGTCCAGGGTCTGGATGGCGTTCATGGAACATCTGGGGGTCTCGGTCAGCCTCACCTCAGGTTTTCACCCCGAGAGTAACTGGCAGGTGGAGAGAGTAGACCAGGATGTGGGTAGGTTTCTGCGGTCATATGGCCAGGACCGGCTGGGGAGTGGGTGGCATTCATCACCTGGGCGGAGATGGCCCAAAACTCACTCCGCCACTCCTCCACTAACCTCTCCCCCTTCCAGTGCGTACTGGGGTATCAGCCAGTTCTGGCACCTTGGCATCAGAGCGAGATCAAGGCTCCTGCGGTGGACGAATGGTTTAAGTGCTCAGATGAGACCTGGGACGCCGCCCATGTGCACCTGCAACGGGCCGTGAGGCGGCAGAAGGCGAGCGCCAACCGCCACCGCAGTGAGGCCCCGGTGTTCGCACCAGGGGACCGGGTCTGGCTCTCGACCCGAAACCTGCCCCTCCGCCTGCCCTGCCGGAAGCTGGGCCCGCGGTTTGTGGGGCCATTCAAAGTCCTGAGGAGACTGAACGAGGTATGCTACAGGTTACAGCTTCCCCCAGATTACCGTATTAATTCCTCGTTCCATGTGTCTCTCCTCAGGCCGGTGGTGGCTGGTCCACTCCAGGAGTCTGAGGTGCGGGAGGTTCCTCCGCCCCCTCTGGACATCGAGGGGGCCCCAGTGTATGCTGTTCGAGCCATCCTGGACTCGGGGCGTCGGGCGAGGGGCCTTCAGTACCTCGTGGAGTGGAAGGGGTACGGTCCGGAGGAGAGATGCTGGGTGCCGGTGTAGGACGTCTTGGACCTTTCATTGCTGCGGGAGTTCCACCGTCCCCATCCGGATCGCCCTGCACCTCGTCCTTCGGGTCGTCCCCGAGATCGGTGTCGGCGTGCTGCTGGAGCTGCGCGTCAAGGGGGGGTACTGTCACGACTTCTGCCGAAGTTGGTCCCTCTCCTTGTTTGGGCAGCGTTTGGCGGTCGACGTCACCGGCTTTCTAGCCATCGCCGATCCACTTTTCATTTCCATTTGTTTTGTCCTTGTCTTACACACCTGGTTTCAATTCCCCAATTACTTGTTCATTATTTAACCCTCTGTTTGTTTGTGAGTGATTGTTTATTGTATTCCGGTCCGTTATTATGGCCTTGGATTTATTTGACGTGTATTGTGATTATTGTTGAGTGAAATTGCGTACATTACTCATATCTGCTGTCCTGCGCCTGACTCATCTACACCAGCTACACACAGACGCATTACAGTGTGCTACTTATTGAACTCAGACAAAACTAAAACTGTCTTGTGCATGTGCAGCATCTCCCCTCCACGACCCCACACGTGACTCAAGTTCACAGACAAAATAAAAACAGTTTCAGACAAAATAAACATTTCAGACAAAATAAACATTTCTTGAAAGCATCGTTTACTAATGGGGAATGCAGTCAGAGGCTATTAAGGTGCTGCAGATGACAGTCCCCACAGTTCTCTCTTTGCTGAAGCCATGAGTGCACGTTTCAGTTCCCAACAGGTCGTAGATCTGATTTTTTCAGATGTCCAGGAGGAACAAGAGAACAATGATTTAGAAGAGGAGGAGGTATCTGAAGAAGAAGATTGGGAAGAATACAGCATGATGGATCTTCTTCAGATGAAGATGACATCCCCCAAGCTGAAAGAGAGACATTTTTGTCAAAGAACAGCAAAATAACATGGTCCTTGTCACCATATGACAACCAGGGCAGGATGGCAGCACAAAATGTCATAAGGATGATCCCAGGGTCCACAAGACATGCAGTTGCCCATGCCCAGGACATCGCCTCAACATTCTACATGTTCATCACACCAGCCATCGAAAAAATCATCCTGGAGATGACAAATTTGGAGGGTTTCTGTAAATATGGAGACAACTGGAAAAGGATGGATGACATTGACCTGCGTGCCTACATAGGGCTGCTAATCTTAGCGGGTGTGTATAGGTCCCGAGGTGAGGCTGCATGTAGTCTCTGGGATGCAGAGAGTGGAAGGGTGATTTTCCGTGCCACGATGCCACTGACAGTCTTTCACACTTTCTCAAGAATGCTACGATTTGATAACCGTGAGTCAAGACCTGAAAGACGCGTGAGAGACAAACTGGCGGCCATCTCCACCATCACCCGACCTCAACCCAATTGAGATGGTTTGGGATGAGTCGGACCGCAGAGTGAAGGAAAACAGCCAACAAGTGCTCAGCACTTAGTTTTGGGGTTATGCTCAGGTAAAACAATTTGGCTAATCTATACTTCCATATTTCCAAGTCCAATTCTTGAAGATCAAGGGATATAACATTTATTGGAATGACTGGAATTCTGATAGACTTTGTTAAGCAGCCATCACTAACATAGAGAGGCTGCTGCCAACATACAGACTCAAATCTCTGGCCACTTTAATAAATGGACCTTAAAAAATGTATCACAAGTCGCTTTAAATGACGCCACTTTAATAATGTTTACATATCCTACATTACTCATTTCATATGTATATACTGTTCTATACCATCTACTGCATCTTGCCTACGCAGCACGGCCATCGCTCATCCATATATTTATATGTACATATTCTTCTTCATCCCTTACATTTGTGTGAATTTGTTAGACTACTTGTTAGATATTACTGCATTGTCGGAAACTAGAAGCACAAGCATTTCGCTACACTCGCATTAACATCTGCTAACCATGTGTTTGTGACCAATAAAATTAGATTTGATTCGATTTTTTTAAGTTAAAGATATAACTGAATTGTATTATTATATGTAGTAGAAAGCGATGGGTTCGAAGAAGCCTACATATCCAACCCATAAAGTAAAATTGAACATCCATATATGGCCAGCTATGTAAACTTTAACATTGATTTATCCTGCAATAGATGTCATTCAATTGGTAACATACATTTTTTATTTTTCTAATGCCTAATAAGGAGAAAGTCATCTAAAATTAACTGAATGTAATCAGATTACGTTACTGAGTTTGGGGGTAATCCAAAAGATACGTTGCTGATTACAATTTTGAACTGGTAATTAGTAACTGTAACAGATTACATTTAGAAAGTAACCTACACAACCCTGCTGGTACAGCAGTAGTTGGTAGCTATAGGTAAACGTGTTACTGATATGCCTAACATCTCAGCACAATTATTCGGTTGGCTGTACTTGCTCCACCTGCAGAAAGAATCTCTATTATCAAAATGCGTACTCATCTTCCCCAGAATCAGTTTGAAAATTAAAAGAAAATTGTGCAATGCATGTTTCGATTTGGCCTCTGTTATTGGTAAACCACTAGCCATTCTTCCCGTATATAACTAGATTCCGCAGCCCCCGGATTTTTGGAACCTAGGTGATGCGTTTCCATGTGGTGAAGATGCAGATAGAAAGCTCTGTATAGATGTTTCTGAGTGCGCCAGGTGCCCTGCGCTGGTTAGTTGCAGACACTAACACTAGTCCATCGGTCCTACTTCTAGCCAAAAACGTTGGAGAGGTCTCACCACACGCGCTCTGGACGTTAGCAGCAGCACACGGCTGCAGATCTAACCATGGATGGGGAGTGTTCGTTACCGATTGGATAGTTAAGAAGGCAATTATTCAAATCCTGCAGCAATTTCAGTCGATTGCTGCTGTGGTGGTATCATAGCAACAACACCCAAGAATTAGAAAAACATTAACAATAGCCCGGTATCACCCGCTGCCTGCCAGCACAAAACTCTCCATTACAAACTCGGCGCGCTGCTCTCTGACAAGACACTCCCTGGAGAGGAGCGCGAGTGCGCCGAATAAAAAGGATAGTATTTTTCTCCCAGACGCAGGTTGACTTGGAAAGGCTTGAGCCTCGATGAAAACTACATCGCCGAGTGACAGTGACTGGATCCTCTTGCTGAAGAAGATTGCCAGATCCTTTGCCAGAATGGAATTACATGGAATAAAGGAAGTTTCCTTTTACGACATGAGATATCCGCGCCCGGTAATCGAAACTTTCTTTTAGGGTTTTTAATATGTGGTTGTATTGTCTGTCTTCTATGGTAAGTTTACCATTATATAGGCGTTTGGATATGATACTGAAGTAGCCTACTAGTGCTAGAATAAGCGGCTCATCTGAATTTCATGCATTTTTACTGTGCTTGTTCAATATGTTTTATAGATAGGCTTCCTGCGGTCGTGACAGGAGCTATTGAACATTATTTCTTTGCTCCTGCTCAATTGGGAACAAAACCGCATTTTCAATTGAAGACATTCTGTACCTATGTAGATTATGTAGTGGGCCTAATGCACTATATCAATATAGCCATATCTGACAATTTATATAGGCCTATCAATAGAGCCTAAAATGTAATGTTATCATAACCATGAATAACCTACTAAATATACACCAACTGTACTATGAATACTACGTTTCCTGTCCTAGGACTGGATGACTGAATAATTGACAGACATCATGCATTTGGATGTGGAGTGCTGGTAAAATCACAATGCGCATCTGTTATCATGACATAAGCTTGCCTTCCATACTTGGAAATCCACAAGCCTTACTGACTGTCCTCATAATGTGTTATATACTGAATAGTTGTTATGCTCGGCTACAGTAGGTATACTATTCTTTGTTTGGTTCCAAGTTAAACTCATTTGTAGCGTCAAGTGAACATTGTTTAATGGCACTGTAAGTGATTTTCACATCAAAGTCTGTGGTATGGTCATAGATATTCTCATATGACTGGCTGCTTTGTCTGGTTGCCTCGCCATTGGCACCCCAGTGTTCCTCTTGACTCAAATTGTTACTGTCATCATCATCTGTGTGTGTGTGTGTGTGTGTGTGTGTGTGTGTGTGTGTGTGTGTGTGTGTGGGACAGTGAGCGTTTGACAGGGTTCAGTGGTTCACCACACATTGTGACTGAGTGTGTTTGAAAGAGGGAGTATTCACGTAATCAGAACCCCACTTTTGTTAGCACAATTTGGAGATCAGTTACCAAGTGAGCGAACTAAACCCATGTCATTATTAGGCTAATTATGTAATCAATTATTCAAATGTGAAGATATACTCAGGTTTTTTGTAAAGTGCATCAATTCTGTCTGGAAATGGTCTCTTGAACATAAACAAGAGGATTAAGATTGTTTGGAAATAACAGCTGACATTGAATTCCTATAATCCTAAAACCTATTACATAACTCTCTGCAATTTAAACGCATGGTGATCAAATATTCTCCTAATCATATAGCAAATATAATTCTGAGGAAGTAGACAATTGTGGTTGGCCATTGCCTTTGGGAACATAGGCAAACACATGATAAATCCCTCAGATAAACAGACACAGACTCCTCAGAAACAAGATTCCTGCTATTCCCCAATACAGTTTGAGATAACACCTCCCCAGCACAACATGTCCCACCCCACGGGTTAACTAACCTGGCCATAGGACTCCTGTAGAACCCCAGGGCATGTTTAGCACCATGACCTCTTGCATGTGCAACAGAGGTGGTTTGGTGACCGTAGTAAGCTTGCCTTAGACGATTTGCTCTGGGTCAGAGAGGATCTCCCTGCGGAGAGACAATGCCTAGGCTTCGGCTCAGCAGGCTAATGTGCTTTTCTGGCAAGCAAGACACCTGGACTAACCCTGTCATTCACACAAGCATTAGAGTCCAGTAGAGTCCAGTTATAGCAATGGAGAGTGTTTAGAGGCCATGTGAGGTTGGACAGAGCTATGGACCTGGTGAATTTACTGCAAAGAACTAAATTGTGATGAATGTGGATGTTTATAGGATACAGGTACAGTAGTCAAGTCTCTGTGTTTGACAGAGGGGGATGAGACCACAGAGATAAATACAGTATAGCGTATCCAGCTCTATTGGGGAGACATGGTGAAAAGACCGATACAGTGCAGTAGAAAAGCTGAGGACTGTTGAGGTATGTTTCATGTTTCAAGTTTCAAGTTAAGTTGCTATTTATGGAGAGATGGACGATAAGATGAGTGTTGGTGGTGGGTATATCTATCTATGAAGAGGAGAGTTTGGTGTGGGAGTAGTAGATATTAATAGCAGAACTTAAATAACCAATATACTGTATATAACCAACAAGATGAAGGCTCCCAAGGTGCGCTGGAGGGACTGGTAGAGAATAGTGCCTCACAGGAGGTCGGCAGAATCAAAGGACCAACTCGATTGTACCAAGGTACCCCTTTGCTATTTCCTCAACACCAAAATGTCACCTGACTTTTACTTTTAGCCTGTTAAGTTTCCCTGTGTCATTGGAATTTCAACACTTCAGGTACCATTTCTGAGATCATAATGTACATCACGTGTTTACTATTCACCCTTGTTTATATACCAGCTCTGGGAGAATGGAGGAGAGATCAACCGTGTTATGATGCAGGTTTTATAGTTTTGGTCAAGGTTTATGATGGGTAGATGTAATCAAAGATGACTACCGTCTCTGTTTGCCTTTACAGCACTGAAATGCTTGGAATGTCAGTGGTTTACTTCTCATTAAGCATAGAATAAATCCCTCATCCGTGTGTGTGCATGAGTGCTTTTGTGGTTGTGTGTGTACAGTGCGTGTGTGTGCATGACCTTGTACTTGTGTGTGTTCTTGCCAGCGTTCATGTGTTTAATGATCTCAGACATCATTTGACACAGTAGTTAAAGAGATCAATAGAATAGCAGGCAAAAACATCAGCACGTCAACGTTTCAATGCCAGCAGCCTTCGATCCAATCCTGCATCCTTATGATGCATAGCTTTGAGGGAAATTGCACAGTGTGCTTGTTTGAGATTAGATTTACGAACTCTATTTGATCTCACATGTCCTTCCTATATGACAGTTTAAATGTACCTCATTCTCCCGCTGCGACGCTGAGGTTACAGATTAGTTTGCAGTTCAAAGGTTCATTCAACAATCCATAAATGCCTTATTGACTTCACAGAAGGTTGACAATACAACCCTGTCATGCTTCAGTAACTCAAGAAATGTATTTACTGTCCAGAGTGCATGTCATATTATTCATCTATTTGCTACATCTCTTGTAATTTACAATTAAATTAATCAGTAAAGAACATGGGTTCTCTGTCAGGGAGGAGAAGAATGTTCTGAGACAGCACCAGTAGTGGTTTGTTTTTACATATGCGTAGAGGCCCATTATCAGCAACCATCACTCCTGTGTTCCAATGGCACGTTGTGTTAGCTAATCCCAGTTTGTCATTTTAAAAGGCTAATTGATCATGAGAAAACCCTTTTGCAATTATATTAGCACAGCTGAAAACTGTTGTCCTGATTAAAGAAGCAATAAAACTGGCCTTAGACAAGTTCAGTATCTGGAGCATCAGCATTTGTGGGTTCGATTACAGGCTCAAAATAGCCAGAAACAAAGACCTTTCTTCTGAAACTCGTCAGTCTATTCTTGTTCTGAGAAATTAAGGCTATTCCATGCGAGAAATTGCCAAGAAACTGAAGACAGAAAAGTGATGACAGGTTACATCACCTCTGTCTACAGATTGACACAGTCCCCAACTTGAACACATCGCTTTAGCTACACCCATAGGTGCCAGGCAATAGTTGCTGACACACGTACCCCCTACAAAGCGTGCCTTCAAGCTTATATTTTCTCTATGGGAGAGATGTACGCTTGCACTCTCATAAAAAAATGCTTCCAAAAGAGTTCTTCATCTGTCCCCATAGGACACTCCTTTTTGGTTCCAGGTAGAAACTTTTGGGGTTCCATATAGAACCCTCTGTGGAAAGGGTTCTACATGGAACCCAAACGGTTCTACTTGAAACCAAAAGTGTTCTACCTGGAACAAACAAGGGTTCTCCTATGGTGACAGCCGAAGAACCCTTTTAGTTTCTAGATAGCATCTTTTTTTTCTCTGAGTGTGTATGCAGCTCAGACAACAATGGTTTAATGAGACCTGTAACTGGACAGTACATTTGTCATCACAAATGAAGAATTATAGTTGCAATATACAACTAGGAGGCTATTCCCACCAAATGTCAGCACTGTGTGTTCTCTCGCTCCCTGCTGATTTACAACTGGGAGATATTTAATTTTATGGCTACTCCAGTCTCCTTTTCAGCTCATTTGTCACCTGATTTACTTAACAAAAGGCGCATCTCAATAAGTGGTCCAAGTATCCTTATGACATGGCACAAGTGTGGGGGTGGGCCTTTCCTCTTTCGTTCTCTATTGTTCCTCAAGCAAGGAGGGAGACAGATGACATCGCAAATTCCCATCAGATCCTTGAATGCCGTACTCCTTGAAGTTTGCAGTTGCGTCTAAAAAACACTATTTTGCTCAAATATACATATTTTTGGCCTTTGGTGTTTATTCTTTACTGTATTTATGCCAGGGATAACACTTTTCATCAGTAAAAGTAAAAAAATCACTGGAGGACATCTTTAAATAATATACAGTAATTCACTGTTAATAGCACCAATCTGATCAAATTCACAGGAGAGTTCCTTGTCCTCATCATTTGTGAGCTGACAAAAAATGTCTGCTAGTGAAGTGAGAGAAAAAAACAGAAGAGGTTTTTTTCAATGCTAATATTGAAGTGATCACATTAAGCTAAATGAGCTAGCCAAACAGACAGCTAGCCATTTTAATTAGACTGACCTCCTGTGACCAAGGGTTAATACAAAAAGGCCAACACAAACACAAACACTCCCGAGCCTCCCTGAAGGCGTTAGCTACTAGCTAGCTTCTTCCCTCCTCCATTTTGTTAGTCGCTCCTCGCTGTGTTGAAAAGTCTCAGCTGGGTCTAGGATGCCGCGTGCAGGGGTATAGCCCTGAAAGTGCTCCTGTGGGCCCAGCAGCCATTTGATTTGTCCCTTTGAATTAGCTCCGACACCAGGTGCTTCTTTCTGCTCCATCTGTTTGCCAGCAAGGGGAGAATTAAAAGAGGTTTATTTTTCATCCAGGAGCATGTTTTTTTTTATTAGCGAGCTAAAGAGCTGCATCCTCTAATTTAATTTCTGTTGAGTGTGTGAGTACACTTTCAAAATGGCCATATTTCAGGGATTTTGTGTGTTCTTTCTCTCACTACTTTGATAAGAGATTTATAATAAAGTATGTGCAATCAACATCTTTTGTGTTGCACACAGGGGTGTAATGCATCATTAAATAATTGATTTATTTGTGATTGATTTACACCCTTACATCGTGTTTTGTTTTAGGGGGACTATTGGAACTAATTACCATTAGACTGAAGCCATTATACCCATGTGTTGATTGGTAACCATCAATAATCAGCTGTGTCTGTGAGCTAATGAAACACCTTCAGGCAGAGCGAGGTGTGAGTTCCTCTGGATCACACTGCTATCGTCTCCTTCTCTCATTAGCATTATTCATCCTGTGGCTACTGACTGTTTCACGCCACCAGCGAGTCACTCGCTCCAGCTGGGAACTACAGTGTGCACCAATCTCCATGCATCTCAATGAACCTTTGTATGATTAGAACTCCTGTGGACAAGATTTAGGTCTTGGATTATGTATTTGAATATGCCCTCCTGGGGTGGTCGATGTGCCTATATTATGGAGAATCATATATTTACTGGCTCTTCACAGTAGTCAGTGGAGTAGTCAGAGAAAGGAGAGCATTTCCATGGCAAATCTCCACAAATGGCAAAGATCTTTGTATCAAAGCATAACAGTGTGACGTGTCCAGGTAGACTAGGTCTGCTGAGACAGCAGCAGTCTTGTGTGAGTGTTACTCCTCTCTGGCTGAGGTGAGGAGACCTGTATGGGCAGCTTGAATTTCTTTGGCTCTGCTTGGCTTCTTCAAGGTGGTGCATTTGCTCGCTGTATGTGCACCATCACCAGTTGCACAATAACATCAAAAGAAGCTCAATTGGGCCAGAATACCGCCATGTCTGGTAACACTGACTGCTCACAACAACACACTTTTTAGACCACATTTTCAGGCACATTGACTTTCACTGGATGCTTTTAAACATCTCCTTTTAGTTTCGTTATCTGCCTTTAGCTCAAGGGGATAGCTCAGTGGTATCTTTCTCCACTCATTGTATAAGTTTTGCTATTGATAGTGACGGTGTACCTAATTCAAAGTTTTAGAGCTTTTCCGGCCCAATGATTTATCACCCAACTGCAGGCATCCCCCAAGGTTTAGTCTCAAATCCATTCTTGATGTGCCGTGCATAGCAAGAGCCAGTAAGCACACTACACACACAGTGTAGGCTTTTAAGGGACAGTCTTCTTCCTGTATTCAGTGTGTTCTATAGGGTTCCTTTTCACAATGTGCACAATGTAGTAGAGTTTCATGATGCATTACTCTATGCAGCTGTCAACCGTAGTATTTGGTAAAGGTGGTACCTGGCGTGTAGAAATTGAAGTGGCATGGCAGTGGACGGCCAGCTGTTTTCTTTCTTCACACTCTACTAGGCTTTATAGCCGGCGAGCAAGCAGTCGGTGAGATGTGTGTGTTGCTCTATATGTCCCTGTTGTTCTTGCCACACTGTATTGTGAAGCCACAGAATGTCTGCTTATCCCGCTCTGCTATGCTGCTCTGTCATTTTGGTGCATTCACCCCAGAGTGCACGTGTGTGTGTGCACATGCATGTGTCTCACTCCGCTCGCTGTGCTGTGGCGGAAGTCTCATCACTCCCACACGTCTAGAGCTGTCACCCAGTGAGCAAGTGCCTCCGGAAAACAGGCTTCACTTTGCATTGATTCTCATTGTTTTGCTCCTCCTTCATCCTGAAAGAGCTTCATTTGGCATGCATATTTCACTGGGATGATCTAAATTAGTCAGAGCATAGCGGAGGTGTTGCGCTATTGCACTGAATAGGAATGTAGTAGTTTGTGTTGGCGTTTGTTCAAGTGTCTCTTCTCTAAATGTATCACGAGCTTATGACCATATCAAATTCAGCAGTGGAATAACTATTATCGACCGCTTGAGTATCATCATTAGTATTGCACATCTAGGTCTATTATCTAACCCTGTCTCTTCCTCTCCCTTTTCTCTGTCTCTCTCTCTCCCCTTTCTCTGACCTTCTCTCCCTGCCTACCTCTCACTCACTCCCCCCCTCTCTCTCCCCCTCCTCACTTTCCCCCTCTCTCTCTAGCCTCAGAATGAGTGAGTGAGCAGTCCATCTGCCGAGTCCCAACCATGATCGCCACCGGAGGCCTGCTGCGGATCAACAGGAGGCAGGACTCACTGCGCTCTAAGAGCCGTGCCGAGAACAAGCGTAAGAGAAAAGCCAAGAAGAAGCGGAAGAATGAGGTGGTGGTGGTCAAGGGCAAGCTGAATCTCTGCTCCATCTCGGGTGTGGTGGCGGCTATTGGGATTCTAATCCTACTGGTGGGCATTGCCATGGCTATACTGGGTTACTGGCCCAGGGAGAGCCCACTGTACCCGGATCCGCCCAAAATCCAGAGAATTTACAACAAAAAGGAGGAGTCAGGGCTGACGGGCAACTGGACGAACAACGCGAAGGACGGATTTCACTTGGATGGGGATTTGGTCAGTAACAATCGTTCCAACGGCACAGGTTTAGAGCAGCCGTCTATGGGCTTCTTGGCAGAGTTCTTGGATAAGTACCTGTACTCGGACAAGTTGAAGGTGTTCGGTCCCCTCATCATGGGCATTGGCATCTTCCTGTTTATCTGCGCCAACGCGGTGCTGCATGAGAACCGCGATAAGAAGACCAAAATCATCAACCTGAGGGACATCTACTCCACTGTCATTGACATCCACAGCTTGCGGACTAAGGAGAACATGCCGCTCAATGGCTTTGTGAACTACATGCAGTCCAAAGGGGTGGAGGGCAAACCTAGCGCTGCATATACCGCCGCCCTACTAGCCAAAGGCACTTGGCCCTCGGGAGGTTCGCCGGACGAGGGCAGCCTGGGCCCCTCCAGATGCCACTCCCTGACTAGGTCAAGGGTGTCATCTCTAGAGAGGCAGACGTTCACCGACACAGTCTACACTATCTCCAGACACAGCGGGGCCGGCCAGCAGAGCAGCCCGATTTCCATCCCCAAACGGTGGGAGACCCGGACTATAGTGGCCTCCTCGGTCAACGCCTTCACTCTCCCCATGACCAAACCCAACCATCGGGCCAACCAGCATCAGCGCAGGCCTTCAGCCAAAGCAGAGGCAGGGAGGAGCAGGGCTGCCCTGTGTGACTCTGGTGAAGAAGACGAAGCCTGGGTTGGGTACGGTGTTCCAGAAACCACCACCCAGGCAAATGTGGAGACTTTGCAGACGGCTATGCTCCTGCCTCAGGACTCTGTGGAGGTGTACAAGAGCAGTGGTAGCCTCCAGGGGGCGCTTCAGGGCTCCCAAATCCAGCTGCTCCCCTCGTCCCCCACTGGCCCCAGGGTGATGGGTTCTCACTTGTCCCTCAGCGCCCTGACGGACTACTCCAGGTCCATTGACCTGGGCATCACTCCATCAACCCCCACCGAGTGGAAGGTGGAACGGTCCCGGCGACTCAGCTGCCCTCGTTTAGAGGTACCGGGAGGCGGTGGGTACATCAAACTGGGCGACCTGGGGGGGGAGTCCTTTGAGTCAAGGGAGTCGTGTGAGGTGACCACCTTCAGCCGAGTGACCTCAGAGCAGGGTCTGGCTAAGAGTCAGAGGGAAGGAGGAGTAGCCAATGAACAGGAGGAGAGCAGCCCCGGGGAACGACAGGACAGGTGCTCAAGGCGATACTCCAACAAAGAGAAACTTCTCATGATCTCTCAGTCAGACTCCGTTTTGGACGATGAGGAAGTGGATAGCACAGAGATATGATTGGACAATTACTGATTGGTGGGTTGAGTTTATTTGAAGAAAAAAATGGACACAGGATAACTCGCAGTTGGTTGAAGACACTTGACAGCAGTTTCATGGAATTATGACAATGACAATACTGCATAGGATCTGAGATCTAGAGGATCTTGTGGTTTGTAGCAAATGCAATTATCGATATGTGACCAAAAACCGAACATGGTCTTTGGAGGCTATGAAAACAGAAGACTGTGTGTATAGTATTTTGTCGAGGTTTGTGTAGGTTGGAAGTATCGCACCCAACTGAAAGAGTTTCAAAGCAAAAAGATAACATTAACCAAAAAAGGGCCCGTTTTAAAATGGTGATTGAACAGTTAGTTACTGTACCATCCACTTGATGTAATAGTTTCTCTAATTTGTAGAAATATAGTGTGTCTGTTCCACCTACTGTCACAACTGATACTGTAGTAGTATATTGATTGAGAGTTGCTGTCTCAACAGCATGTATTTTGTACTTTAATGTCCTTGCAATTTTTATCAGTTTGAATTCAAACTTTAATAGCAATACATCATTGACCATCTCTGTTTGCTTGTGGGGGAAACAATGTTGGCATATTTGCCTGTGTGTCTTTTAAATTCTCAGAATAAGGCTTGTATGTTATTGTTTAGAACTGTCTTGACTTGCTTGTTAAGGAATCTACTGTATATCTTTGCTATCGCTTTTGCCTGAGCGAAATTAAAACCAACACACTAACTAGCACAATTCACAGCTGAACACTTGTATCTCTGTACAAGTAGCCTAAGTACCTTAGCACAAGTAACCATCTGTGGAAAAAATACTTATCAAATCAATGTTATCCTGTGCAAAAGCAGCTGGATTGTTTTTGTAGTTGGTTCTTGTTCAATAACACACCTGCAGTAAATAATTGTATTCCAATTGTTCCTGGTGCCCATGGTCAATTCAACCATCCCATGGTCGTCCTATGGCTCAATCAGTCTTCAAATAAACATATGAAGCCGTCACATTATCTGTACCATCTGTTATTCTGACATGTCAATCAAGTTATCAACCCAAAGGTGTGAGAATACTCTCTCCAAATTGAGTACTCAGCCTAGCCAAGCAGATCTTGATGTGCCAGTGTGTTAAAAATATTACTTCAGCAATGTATAGCTGAGAGAGAGAGAGATGGAGAGAAATAATGGAGAGAGAGATATAGAGAGTGTGAGAGAGAAAGCGAGGGAGCCAGAGAGAGAGTGTGACGGAGAAAGAGAGGGAAAGAGAGCGATATAGAGAGTGTGAGAGGGAGAGAGAAAGAAAGGGAGAGCGAGAGAGAGCGAAAGATGGAGAGAAAGATAGGGAGCGAGAGAGATATACAGAGAGTGTGAGGGAGAAAGAGAGGGTAAGAGAGAGATCTAGTGTGAGAGAGAAAGAGAGAGAAAGAAAGGGAGGGAGAGAGGAAGAGAGAAAAAGAGGGGAGAGAGAGAAAGAGAGAGTGAAAGAAAGGGAGAGAGAAAGAGAGGAAGAGAGAAAAGGGGGGATGGAGAGCATGAGAGAGAAAGCTAGAAAGAGATGGAGACAGAGAGAGGGAGAGAGATGGAGCATGAAAGAGAGCTGAGTGTAAGTGTAAGAACAAGTGTTTTCCTGTCAATGGGAGTAACAGAGTCCCACATTTGGTACGGAATCCTGGTTTCCATCTGTTCATGGGGAGAAGGAGCTTTATATAAAATCAAATAAAATCATATTTTATTGGTCACATAACACATGGTTAGCAGATGTAATTGCAAGTGTAGCGAAATGCTCATGCTTCTAGATCCGACAGTGCAGCAGTATCGAACAGGTAATAACAAAAAAGTCCACAAAACCTAATATCTAACAAATTCCACAACTAAACCTAATACACACAATCTAGTAAAGGAATGGGATGAGAATACATAAGTACAAAATATATGGATGAGCAGTGACAGAGGGGCTAAGATGCAATAGATAGTAAAGAATAGCTAGTGAAGGATACAGTATATACATGTGAGATGAGTAATAAGATATGTAAACATTCTTAAAGTGGCATTATTAAAGTGACTAGTGTTCCATTTATTAAAGTGGCCAATGATATCAAGTCTGTAGGTAGGCAGCCGTCTCCCTGTGCTAGTAGTGGCTGTTTAACAATCTAATGGCTTTGAGATAGAAGCTGTTTTTCAGTCTTTCTGTCCCAGCTTTGATGCACATGTACTGACCTCGCCTTCTGGAAGGAAGCGGGGTGAACAGGTAGTGGCTCGGGTGGTTATTGTCCTTGATGATATTACCTTCCTGTGACATCAGGTGTTGTAGGTGTCCTGGAGGGCAGGTAGTTAGGCCCCGGTGATGCGTTGTGAAGACCGCACCACCCTCTGGAGAGCCCTGCGATTGTGGGCAGTGCAGTTGCCATACCAGGCGGTGATACAGCACGACAGGATGCTCTAAATTGTGCACCTGTAAAAGTTAGTGAGGGTTTTCGGTGACAAGTCAAATTTTTTCAGCCTCCTGAGGTTAAAGAGGCGCTGTTGCACCTTCTTCACCACACTGTCTGTGTGCTTGGACCATTTCAGTTTGTCAGTGATATGTACACTGAGGAACTTAAAACTTTCCACCTTCTCCACTGCTGTCCCATCGATGTGGATAGGGGGGTGCTCCCTTTGCTGTTTCCTGAAGTCCACGATCATCTCTTTTGTTTTGCTGACATTGAGTGAGAGGTTATTTTCCTGACACCACACTCCCAGGGCCCTCACCTCCTCCCTGTAGGCTGTCTCATCATTGTTGGTAATCAAGTCTACCACTGTAGTGTCGTCTACAAACTTGATGATTGAGTTGGAGGCGTGCATGGCCATGTAGTCGTGGGTGAACAGGTAGTACAGGAGAGGGCTGAGAACGCACCCTTGTGGGGCCCCAGTGTTGAGGATCAGCGGAGTGGAGATGTTGTTTCCTACCTTCACCACCTGGGGGCGGCCCGTCAGGATGTCCAGGACCCAGTTGCACAGGGCGGGGTCGAGACCCAGGTTCTCAAGCATCAATGAATGAGTTTGGAGGGTACTATGGTGTTGAATGCTGAGCTGTAGTCGATGAACAGCATTCTTACATAGGTATTCCTCTTGTCCAGATGGGATAGGGCAGTGTGTAGTATGATGGCAATTGCATCGTCTGTGGACCTATTGGGGCGGTAAGCAAATTGGAGTGGGTCTAGGGTAACAGGTAGGGTGGAGGTGATATGATTCTTGACCAGTCTCTCAAAGCACTTCATGACGACAGAAGTGAGTGCTAAGGGGCGATAGTCATTTAGTTCAGTTACCTTAGATTTCTTGGGAACAGGAACAATGGTGGCCATCTTGAAGCATGTGGGGACAGCAGACTGGGATAGTGATTGAATCTGTCCGTAAACACACCAGCCAGCTGGTCTGCACATGCTCTGAGGACGCGGCTTGGGATGCCGTCTGGGTCAGCAGCCTTGCGAGGGTTAACGTTTAAATATTTTACTCACGTCTGCCACAGAGAAGGAGAGGCCACAGTGTTTGGTAGCAGGCCGTGTCGGTGGTACTGTGTTGTCCTCAAAGCGCACAAAGAAGTTGTTTAATTTATCTTGGAGCAAGACGTCGATGTCCGAGACGGGGCTGGTTTTCTTTTTGTAATCCGTGATTGTCTGTAGACCCTGCCACATACGTCTCATGTTTGAGCCGTTGAATTGCGACTCCACTTTGTCTCTATACTGACGCTTTGCTAGTTTGATTGCCTTACTGAGGGAATAACTACACTGTTTGTATTCGGTCATGTTTCCAGTTGCCTTACCATGATTAAATGTGATGGTATGTGCTTTCAGTTTTGTGCGAATGCTGCCAACAATCCACAAGTTTCTGGTTAGGGAAGGTTTTAATAGTCACAGTGGGTACAACATCTCTTATATACTTCCTTATAAACTCGCTCACCGAGTCAGCGTATACGTCAATGTTATTGTATGTGGCTACCCGGAACATATCCCAGTTCATGTGATCAAAGCAATCTTGAAGCGTGGAATCCGATTAGTCAGACCAGCGTTGGATAGACCTAAGCACGGGCGCTTCCTGTTTTAGTTTCTGCCTATAGGAGGGGAGCAACAAGATGGAGTCATGGTCAGATTTGCCAAAAGGAGGGTGGGGGAGGGTCTTGTAGTGTGTTACTTGCTTGTGTACTGCAATCGATATGCTGATAGAATTTAGGTAGCCTTGTTCTCAGATTAGCTTTGTTAAAATCCCCAGCTACAATAAATGTAGCCTCAGGATATATGGTTTCTAGTTTGCATAAAGTCCAGTGAAGTTCCTTGATGGTCGTCTTGGTATCCGCTTGCGGGGGGATATACACGGCTGTGACGATAACCGAGGAGAGTTATCTGAGGAGATAATACGGTCGGCATTTGATCGTGAGGAATTCTAGGTCAGGTGAACAAAATGACTTGAGTTCTTATATGTGAGAGATGTTTGTACCTGTCAGCGCGATGCACTGAAAATCCTGTTCGCTGTACGGATTTCGACAGGATGTCCCCAGCTAGCCATGTCTCCGTGAAACAGAGTATGTTACAATCCCGGATATCTCTTTGGAATGCAACTCTTGCCCTAATTTCATCGACTTTGTTAACTAGGGACTGGACATTAGCGAGTAATATACTTGGAAGCGGTGGGTGGCATGCGCACATCCGAAGCCTCACTAGAAGACCGCTCCGGCACCCTCTCCTCCGACGGCGTTGTTTTGGGTCGCCTCTGGAATCAGTTCAAATGCACTGGGAGGTGCAGACAAAGGATCCGATTTGGGAAAGTCGTATTCCTGGTCGTAGTTCTGGTTGTGCTGGTAAGTTGACGTCTCTCTGATATCTAATAGTTCTTCCTGGCTGTATGTAATAACACTTAACCTCTTACATCTAGACGTTCCGCTAGCGGAACACCTGCTCCAATATCCAATGATAGGCGTGGCGCGAATTACAAATTCCTCAAAAATACAAAAACTTCCATTTTTCAAACATATGACTATTTTACAGCATTTTAAAGACAAGACTCTCCTTTATCTAACCACACTGTCCGATTTCAAAAAGGCTTTACAGCGAAAGCAAAACATTAGATTATGTCAGCAGAGTACCCAGCCAGAAATAATCAGACACCCATTTTTCAAGCTAGCATATAATGTCACAAAAAACAAAACCACAGCTAAATGCAGCACTAACCTTTGATGATCTTCATCAGATGACAACCCTAGGACATTATGTTATACAATACATGCATGTTTTGTTCAATCAAGTTCATATTTATATCAAAAATCAGCTTTTTACATTAGCATGTGACGTTCAGAAATAGCATTCCCACCGAACACTTCCGGTGAATTTACTAAATTACTCACGATAAACGTTCACAAAAAACATAACAATTATTTTAAGAATTATAGATACAGAACTCCTTTGTGCAATCGATGTGTCCGATTTTAAAATAGCTTTTCGGTGAAAGCACATTTTGCAATATTCTGAGTACATAGCCCGGCATCACAGGGCTAGCTATTTAGACACCCAGCAAGTTTAGCCTTCACCAAACTCCGATTTACTATTAGAAAAGTTTGATTACCTTTGGTGTTCTTCGTCAGAATGCACTCCCAGGACTGCTACTTCAATAACAAATGTTGGTTTGGTTCAAAATAATCCATAGTTATATCCAAATAGCGACGTTTTGTTCGTGCGTTCAAGACACTATCCAAGGGTGACGAAGGGTCACGCGCACGACGCATTTCGTGACCAAAAATATCTAAATATTCCATTACCGTACTTCGAAGCATGTCAACCGCTGTTTAAAATCAATTTTTATGCCATTTTCCTCGTAAAAAAGCGATAATATTCCGACCGGGAGTGGTGGTTTTCGTTCAAAGAGAGAGAAAATAAACAATGGAGTCGACTCGTGCATGCGCCTCAGTTTCATAGTACTGTGACTGGCCACTATCCAAACGCGCTAATGTTTTTCAGCCAGAGCCTGCAAAGCCACGATTCAGCTTTTTGCCGCCTTCTGGAGAGCCCATGGGAGCCGTAGGAAGTGTCACGTAACAGCAGAGATCCCCTGTATTGGATAGAGATAATCAAGAAGGCCAAGAAATTGTCAGACAGGGCACTTCCTGCATGGAATCTTCTCAGGTTTTGGCCTGCCAAATGAGTTCTGTTATACTCACAGACACCATTCAAACAGTTTTAGAAACTTTGGAGTTTTTTCTATCCAAAGCTAATAATTATATGCATATTCTAGTTTCTGGGCAGGAGTAATAATCAGATTAAATCGGGTACGTTTTTTATCCGGCCGTGAAAATACTGCCCCCTAGCCATAACAGGTTAAGGTTTTCTGGGCTAACAATGTAAGAAATATTAAATAAAAAATAAAAATACTGCAATTTCCTAAGAACTTGAAGCGAAGC
Organism: Salmo salar; assembly: GCF_965601325.2. NCBI lineage: Eukaryota > Metazoa > Chordata > Actinopteri > Salmoniformes > Salmonidae > Salmo > Salmo salar. The sequence goes on along the minus strand of NC_138319.1, from coordinate 22,573,786 downwards.
TGCCATCTCTCGGTGCCAGCGTGCATACAATTACAAGCAAAACGATTCCCCATATTTTAGTGCCAATCCCCAAGCTGTCGGGCATCTTATGTAAATGTGACTGGCCGCTCTGATTGATTATTATGGATTTAATCTAACCTTTCTGTGGATAGGACACCGCGTGTTTCTCCACTGTATTCGTTTGAGGGCCTTTGAAGTGTGTGTGTGCTCTTTGAACATGTATTCATTTATTTTAGTTCTGCAGCAATCCAAGAGCAACATAAATTCAACCCTGAAACAGATTATGCACATTAAACCCATTTATTCAGCTTTGTCCTTCCTCTCCCCTCCACTGCACTGCTGCTGCCTTCAAACTTGACCTCTGCAGTAATTTTTTTCCCCACCTGTCTGACCTTTCTCTCAGCCAGCCAAAGCAGATGTGTGAAAGATTTAAGGTTTTTCTGTCTCTCTCTCTCTCTCTCTCTCCATAACCTGCAGTGAGCTCTGAATCTTCCAACATCTCTCTCAAACGCTCCTCCTCTCACTAACATATCCCAGAATGTCTAACTCTCTTATTCTCAAATTTCATAGCAACACCTATTCCCTTTCTTATATTTCCAATTACAATGTTTTCTCATCAATGTTTAACTACTACTTCAATCAATCAAATGTATTTATAAAGCCCTTTTTACATCAGCATGTCACAAAGTGCTTATACAGAAATCCAGCCTGAAACCCCAAAGAGCAAGCAATGCCGATGTAGAAGCAAAGTGGCTAGGAAAATCTCCCTAGAAAGGCAGGAACCTAGGAAAAACCTAGAGACTGACCAGGCTCTGAGTGGTGGCTAGTCCTTTTCTGGCTGTGCGCGGTGGAGGCCAGTTCGTTCTTTAAGATGTTCAAATGTCCATAGATGACCAGCAGGGTCAAATAATAATCACAGTGTTTACAGAGGGTGCAACAGGTCAACACCTCAGGAGTAAATGTCAGTTTGCTTTTCATAGCCGAACATTCAGAGATCGAGACAGCAGGTGTGGTAGAGAAAAGGGGAGAGGGAGAGAGAGAGGGAGAGGGAGGTGGTGGGAGAGAGAGGGGGGAGGGAGAGGGAGGTGGTGGGAGAGAGGGAGGGAGGGAGGGAGGGAGGGAGGGAGGGAGGGAGGGAGGGAGGGAGGGGGAGGGAGAGAGGGAGGGAGAGAGGGAGGGAGAGAGGGAGATGGAGGGTTAAAACAGCAGGTCCGGGACAAGGTAGCATGCCCGGAGAACAGTTCAGGGTCCCATAGTATAGTCCTAGGCAAACATCAGAAACTAGATCAGCAGCATGACCAGGTAGACTGGGGACGGGGTCGTCAGGACAGGTAGTCCTGAGGCATGGTCCTAGGGCACAGGAAGCTGCTGAGGGGAGGACGGCTCAAAATAATGGCTGGAACGGAGCGAATGAAATGGCATCAAACAGATACTATTCCACTAATTCTGCTCTAGCCATTACCACAAGCCCGTCCTTCCCAATTAAGGAGCCGCCAACCTCCTGTGTCCTAGGGCTCAGGATGCACCAGGAAGGAAGAGAGATAGAGAGAGAGGGAGCATACTTAAGATCACACAGGACACCAGATAAGACAGGAGAATTACACCAGACAGGACAGACTGATCCTAGCCCCCCCCCCCCCACGACATATAGACTATTGCAACATAGATACTGGAGACTGAGACGGGGGCCGAGGGACACTGTACAATATCCCCGGACAGGGCAAACCAGGCAAGATATAACCCCACTCACTTTGCCAAAGCACAGCCCCCACACCACCAGGAATTTAGTACCCTAAGACAAGGCAGAGTATAGGTCACCAAGATCTCCTCCAACGCACGAGACTGAGGGGGGGGGGGGGGTGACTCAGCCCTGTAATAAGGTCAGAGGCAGAGCATCCCAGTGGAGAGACAGAGGAGCCGGCCATGCAGAGACAGCAAGGGTGGTCCGTCACTCCAGTGCCTTGCTGTTCTCCTTCGCACCCCTGGGGCAGACGACACTCAATCATAGGACCTACTGAAGAGAAAAGACTTAAAGGTCGAGACAGAGTCTGCATCTCTCACATGGATCGGCAGACCATTCTATCAAATTGAGCTTTATAGGAGAAAGCCCTGCCTCCAGCTGTTTGCTTAGAAATTCTAGGGACAATAAGGAGGCCTGCATCTTGTGACCGTAGCATACATCTAGGTATGTACAACAGGACCAAATCGGAGAGATAGGTAGGAGAAAGTCCATGTAATGCTTTGTAGGTTAGCAGTAAAACCTTGACATCAGCCCTAGCCTTAACAGGAAGCCAATGTAGAGAGGCTTGCACTGGTGTAATATATTTTTTAAACCTCTAATTAACAGTGTTATTGCTCAGTTGTCTTCAACGGCAGGAGGTTATATAATTGGTAAAGCCTACCATATGCAGACTACCCCACTATTCCTGCAAATTCACTTATCAAGTCTCCTGGGTACTGTTTCTCACTTGAGGTGAGTGTTTCTCCTCTATTCTTTAAGCCTTTTTAGCTGACATGGTGATTCTTTGCTCATTAAGATAATGAGCTGTAAGTCCTCTTGACGATTGTCATTAAAGTGAGATTAATTACAACAACCAGAATGAAACATCACATCTCAGTGGATAGGATTAATGCACATTTTGAAGGCCAAATCCAATGCCATATATGGTTTAGATCGCTGGCCATATAGGCTACTTCACATTGAAGAGAAATACATTCCTCATGTTACATTTTACCTAAATCCTAGGCTTATTTCCACCACTTTAAAAAAAAATCCTTTCCCTTGCCCTGTCTACATTCAGATAAGGTACACAAACACATTTACTTCAGCTTAATGTAGCCCACACAAAGGCTAATGCTAGAGGGCCAGCACTCAAGTTATCCCTACTATATTTTATTCATTAGAACTACTTTGTAATGCATTTTCCTTTCGTGAATCTCTTCGCCTGGATCTTTTTGACACTGATAAAAGCGGACACATCTATCCCATGTTCAACTCGTCTCAGTAAATTTGATGGGACGGAATGAGAGTATCCACAGTCACATCGTTTGTAACATCTGATCTAAATGACATCCTCATAGAGCTGCTGACATCCCACTGACAGAAGGAATCAAGCTCCCTGCACTTGTTGTAAACAACATCAAAAATCAGCTTGGCCCATCAACACGTAGCACACGTTTATCATCTTAACAGCCGAGCTGCAAAATAAGCCTGTGTTTAATGTTGACAGCTTGGTAAACATTTGCATCAAACTATTTAGTGTCAGTGACTCACAGAGGAAATCAAGTCGCAATATACGAAGTGTGAATATACGGTGCCTTCAGAAAGTATTCACACCTCTTGACTTTTTCCACGTTTTGTTGTGTTACACCCTGAATGTAAAATAGATTAAATTGAGATTTTGAGTCAGTGATCTACACACAATACCCCATAATGTCAAAGTGGATTTTTGAAATTCACAAAAAATGTACAGCTGAAATGTCTTGAGTCAATAAGTATTCAACCCCTTTGTTATGGAAAGCCTACTGTAAATAAGTTCATTAGTAAAAATGTGCTTAACAAATCGCATAATAAGTTGCATGAACTCATTCCGGTTAGTGGTTAACATGATTTTTGAATGAATACCCCATCTCTACTCCATACATACAATTATCTCTAAGGTCCTTCAATCCAGTTGTGAATTTCAAAAACAGATTCCACCACAAAGACCAGGGAGGTTTTCCAATGCTTTGCAAAGAAGGGCACCTATTGGTAGAAAAGAGCTGACAATGAACATCCCTTTGAGCATGGTGAAGTTATTAATTACACTTTGGATGGTGTACCAATACACCCAGTCACTCCTTCCTGACTCAGTTACCAGAGAGTAAGGAAACTGCTCAGGGATTTCAGCATAAGGCCGATGGCGATTTTAAAACAGTTACAGAGTTTAATGGTTGTGATATGAGAAAACTGAGGATGGATAAACAACTTTGTAGTTACTCCACAGTACTAACCCAAAGCCCCATATACCACCCAGCACTGCGACTTGTATGCTCTCGTCGGCTGGCCCTTGCCACATATTCGTCGCCGGACCCACTGGCTCCAGGTCATCTATAAGTCTTTGCTAGGCAAAGCTACGCCTTATCTCAGCTCACTGGTCACCATAACAACACCCACCCATAGCACGCACTCCAGCAGGTATATCTCACTGGTCATCCCCAAAGCCAACACCACCTTTGGACGACTTTCCTTCCAGTTCTCTGCTGCCAATGACTGGAACGAATTGCAAAAATCGCTGAAGTTGGAGACTTATATCACCCTCACTAACTTTAAGCGTCAGCTATCTGAGCAGCTTACCGATCGCTGCAGCTGTACATAGCCCATCTGTAAATAGCCCATCCAACTACCTACCTCATTCCCATATTGTTTTTATTTACTTTTTGCTCTTTTGCACACCAGTATTTCTACTTGCACATCATCACTCCATTGTTAATTTGCTGAATTGTAACTACTTCGCTACTATGGCCTATTTATTGCCTTACCTCCTTACTCCATTTGCACACACTGTATATAGATTTTTCTATTGTGTTATTGACTGTACTTTTGTTTATCCCATGTGTAACTCTGTGTTGTTGTTTTTTGTTCCACTGCTTTGCTTTATCTTGGCCAGGTCGCAGTTGTAAATGAGAACTTGTTCTCAACTGGCCTACCTGGTTAAATAAAGGTGAAATAAAAAAATAAAAATGACAGAGTGAAAAGTATGAAAGAAAACAAGCCACATAAGTAACACTGCAAAAAAAATGTGGCAAAGAAAATGTCTAGAATACAAAGTGTTATGTTTGGGACAAATCCAACACAACACATCACAGAGTACCACTCTTCATATTTTCAAGCATGGTGGTGGCTGCATCATGTTTTTTACGATAAAAAGAAACGGAATACAGCTATAAGCACAGGCAAAATCCAAGAGGAAAACTTGGTTCAGACTGCTTTCCAACAGACACTGGGAGACAAATTCACCTTTCAGCAGGACAATAACCTAAAACACAAGGCCAAATCTACACTGGAGTAGCTTACCAAGATGACATTGAATGTTCTTGAGTGGCATAGTTACAGTTTTGACTTAAACCGTCTTGAAAATCTATGGCGAGATTTGATAATGGCTGTCTAGCAACTTAACAGAGCTTGAATTATTTTTTATGAATAATTGGTAAATATTGTACAATCAGGGTGTGCAAAGCTCTTAGAGACTTACCCAGAAAGACTCACAGCTGTAATCACTGCCAAAGTTGCTTCTAAAAAATATTGACTCAGGGGTGGGAATACCTATGTAAATGAGATATATTTGTATTTCATTTTCAATAAATGTGCGAACATTTAAAAAAACCTGTTTTCACGTTGTCATTATGGGGTATTTTGTGTAGATGGGTGAGAGAAAAAATGATATTTAATTCATTTTGAATTCAGGCTGTAACACAACAAAATGTGGGATAGATCTAGGGGTATAAATTATTTCTGAAGGCACTGTATTACAGTGTGATCCAGGGTTGGGGAGTAACTGATTACATGTAATCAGTTACAAGTAATCTGAAAAGAAGAGGAAAACTGTAATCAGTTACGTTACCATGAAAAATATTTTAATCAGATTACAAATACTATTGAAAAACTGATTACTTCTTCGATTACTTTTAAATTAAGAAAGAATGTTGGCAAAAAAATACATTATGACACCTTTCAGTTTTCTGAATGACATTCAAATTAGCTTGTTCCACCTGAGAGAGTCTGTGTCACAACTCCTACCAAAGGTGGCTCCTCTCCCTGTCCGGGTGGCGCTCGGCGGTCGTCGTCACCGGCCTACTAGCTGCCACCGATCCCTTTTTCGTTTTCTGTTTGTTTTGTCTAATCAGTATCACCTGTTTCTTGTTTAGTGTGTTAGTTGGGCTATTTAAGCCGGTAGGTCCGCCTGCTCTTTGTGTGGGCTTAATTTATTTCCCCATTATGTTTCTGTGTGGGATTCTCCTGTTGTTTTGGGTATTGTATTTTGTGTGTGGCACGCTTGTTCATTGTACGTAATAAAGCGCCTACCTGTACGTTCTGTCTCCTGCGCCTGACTCCGCACCCACTACGCCCAGACCGTTACAGAAGCCCGCACCACGAGCATGGAGTCAGCAGGAGCAGCGGCCACCCCCCTTCCATCGATGGAGGAGCGCGTCCTCATCATACCACCATCCTCCATCGGATCGGGTCTGCGATGGACCAGATGATGAGAGGATGGACAGATGGGAGAGGAGTGGTCTCCCCACTTCACCTCCGGCTCCAGCGACGAGTCGACCTACTCCTCCCCCCTGAGCGACTATTCCACCTTAGGCAGGAGACGAGGAGCGCGCAGGACTTTGCGCTAGAGTTCCGGACCTTGGCCGCTGGGGCCGGGTGGAACGACAGGGCCCTAATGGACCACTACAGGTGCAGCCTCCGGGAAGACGTCCGCAGGGAGCTAGCGTGTCGGGACGCCACTCTCTCCCTCGACGAATTTATAGACATGTCAATCCGACTGGACAATCTGCTAGCTGCTCGCGGGCGTTCAGAAAGGTTCCTGTCAGTTCCACCTCCTAGCCCTCCCGCGCCCATTCCTATGGAGTTGGGGGGGCCACTTCAAGGGGAGCCGGAGGGCGAGGCTCCTCCTGCACCAGCTGTGGTCGGAGAGGACACACGGCCGACCGGTGCTGGGGGAGCCCGTCTGGGAGTCGACAGGTCAGGCAGAACACTTCTCGGTCACCTCAGGTGAGTCAGCATCAGACTCACCCAGAACCCCCTGTTGGTCACATGTTTGTATTAATTTTCTTCCTTGACTTTTCTCCCTCTTCCCAGCATAAGGCGCTAGTCGATTCAGGCGCAGCTGGGAACTTTATGGATCGCGGACTCGCCCTCAAGCTGGGAATTCCGCTGGTGCCGATAGATCCCCCCTTCCCCGTGCACTCCTTAGATAGCCGGCCATTAGGGTCAGGGCTGGTCAGGGAGGCCACGGTTCCACTGGACATGGTAACGCAGGGGAATAATAGGGAGCGGATTAGTCTCTTCCTTATCGATTCACCTGCGTTTCCAGTGGTGCTGGGGGTTCCCTGGCTGGCCAGTCACAATCCCAGGATTTTGTGGAGACAGGGGGTTCTCCAGGGTGGTCAGAGGAGTGTTCAGGTAGGTGTATGGGAGTTTCCATCGGTGCCACGTCGGTGGAGAGTCCAGACCAGGTTTCCACTGTGTGCATTCCCCCTGAGTATGCCGATTTGGCTATCGCCTTCTGTAAGAAGAGGGCGACTAAATTACCTCCTCATCGTCAGGGGGATTGTGCGATAAAGTGACAAAATATACAGTACAGTCAGAAGTTTGGACACACCTACTCATTCAAGGGTTTTTCTTTATTTTTACTATGCTCTACATTGTAGAATAATAGTGAAGACATCAAAACTATGAAATAACACATATGGAATCATGAAGTAACCAAAAAAGTGTTAGCCACCCTTTGCCTTGATGACAGCTTTGCACACTCTTGGCATTCTCTCAACCAGCTTCACCTGGAATTTATTGCTAACAGTCTTGAAGGAGTTCCCACATATGCTGAGCACTTGTTGGCTCATTTTCCTTCACTCTCCTTCTTGGTCAAATAGCCCTTACACAGCCTGGAGGTGTGTTGGTTCATTGTCCTGTTGAAAAACAAATGATAGTCCCACTAAGCGCAAACCAGATGGGATGGCGTATCGCTGCAGAATGCTGTGGTAGCCATGCTGGTTAAGTGTGCCTTGAATTGTAAATAAATCATAGACAGTTTCACCAGCAAAGCACCCCACAACCATTACACCTCCTCCTCCATGCTTCACGGTGGGAACCACACATGCGGAGATCATCCGTTCACCTACTCTGTGTCTCACAAAGACGTGGCGGTTGGAACCAAAAATTTCAAATTTGGACTTATCGGACCAAAGGACAGATTTCCACCGGTCTAATTTCCATTGCGTCCTTTAGTAATGGTCTCCTTGGAACAGTTGATGTTGAGATGTGTCTGTTATTTGAACTCTGTGAAGCATTTATTTGGCCTGAAATTTCTGAGGCTGGTAACCCTAATGAACTTATCCTCTGCAGCAGAGGTAACTCTGGATCTTCCTTTCCTGTGGCAGTCCTCATGAGAGCCAGTTTCATCATAGCACTTGATGGTTTTTGCGACTACACTTGAAGAAACTTTCAAAGGTCTTGAAATGTTCCCAATTGACTGACCTTCATGTCTTAAAGTAATGATGAAAATAATTATTTCTTTATGTGTTGTTTCATAGTCATGCCTTTTCCAGCATGATGGAGCACCTTGCCATAAGGCAAAAGTGATAACTAAGTGGCTCGGGAACAAAACATCAATATTTTGGGTCCATGGCCAGGAAACTCCCCAGACCTTAATCCCATTGAGAACTTGTGGTCAATCCTCAAGAGGCTGGTGGACAAACAAAAACCCACAAATTCTGACAAACTCCAAGCATTGATTATGCAAGAATGGGCTGCCATCAGTCAGGATGTGGCCCAGAAGTTAATTGACAGCATGCCAAGGCAGATTGCAAAGGTCTTGAAAAAGAAGGGTCAACATTGCAAATATTGAGTCTTTGCACCAAATTCATGTAATTGTCAATGAAAGCCTTTGACACTTATGAAATGCTTGTAATTATTCCTCAGTATTCCATAGTAACATCTGACAAAAATATCTAAAGATACTGAGGCAGCAGACTTTGTGAAAATTAATATTTGTGTCATTCTCAAAACGTTTGGCCACGAATGTACATTTAGAAAAAAGGGTTCCAAAAGGATTTTTCAGCTGTCCCCATAGGGGATCCCTTTTTGGTTCCAGGTTGAACCCTTTTTGGTTCCAGGTAAAATCCCTTTTGGGTTCCATGTAAAAACTCTGTGGAAAGGGTTCTACATCATGGAATTGAAAAGGGTTCTACCTGTAACCAAAAAGGTTCGACAAGGAACCATAGCGGCGGGAAGATGTTTTGGGGTGGGGGGGGCTGTTGACCGTGAGTAATAAACCACTACTTCCCAAGGCTATGCCTGGAACCTAAAAGGGTTATTCAAAGGTTTATCCTATGGGGACAGCTGAAGAACCCTTTAAGGTTCTAGATAGCATATTGTTTTCTAAGAGTGTATGTCAGATATTTCCATAGGCCTAGACAACGACCTCAACAATAGCAGGAGGTCTCTGACATAAGAAAAAGGAAGGGGGGGGGAATCCATACATCCAAAAGATGTACAGTGGGGTTTCTGCTATAACCTGAGTTGGATTATGTAACAACAGATGCTATTTACGACACCCAAACAGCTAGCAGCATCTATCCTACCTCTCTCTCACCATCACTTGCACATTATCGCGGCACAGCACAACAGCTCGTATCCAAGCGCTGTGCACATTACAACTTATATTATCCGCTAAAAAACAGCCGTTCGCCATCCCACACATTCCCTTGAATAACAACCAGTGGGCCTGGACGCCCTCCAGGTCCACAAATAGCTCATTTGATGTATGACTCCTCGTGTTCGTCATACCCAGCTTCATTTCTATACATACCGCATATCAATTTGACAGTGTGTGCACGCGAAATACATGTGGACATCTAATAATGTGAGTCACATGTAACCTAGTAATTGGGAGGAAAGCATGATATCTTGTAATTAACTCCTGGATGGTCATGCATTGGCTGCTGTCTTACAAGGCTGCGTAGGCTTCGATAAATAAACGCTGCTGTCTTTTTGCACCATCTAGTGGTAATTTGTTTAATGTTTTTTTTTCATGCAGCCCCTCAGGTGGGACTATACAGTACTATACCAAAGCTGCTTTTATGTTTTCATCTTTACCTATGCTTTTTTTTAAAAATGTTTTCATCTTAGTCATTTTTACTAAAATACCATTACGTTTTACTCAAATTTTATAGTTTGAATAATGATTTAATCTAGGTATTGTCAAAATGACAAAAACAGTGGCCATTTTAGTAAACTAAATGCCCTTTAATTTTAGCCACATCACATTTGTATTACCTCATTAACCTATAGTAAACATAAATCACTGACTTCCATGTGCACAAACATACAGCCTTGTCCTACCAAAATATTTTTCTGAATACAATGCTATTCTCTTTCCAACAGCATACATATGACAAATATATTATATAAGAATTACCTGGCCATGTAAATTCCCAATTCAACCTACATAGATATTACACACAAAAACAGACAGACTGACACAGAGAGACAGAGAGAGACAGAGAGAGACAGAGAGAGAGACAGAGAGAGACAGAGATAGAGAGAGACAGAGACAGAGAGAGACAGAGACAGAGAGAGAGACAGAGAGAGAGACAGACAGAGACAGAGAGAGAGAGTGAGAGAATCACCAGATGGTGCCTCAAAGTACTGGCAAAGTATCATTTGCCACATCATTGCCATTGTTATCAATGTTCCACAGACACTGCAGCCTCATTGATATCCAGGAGTAGAATGGGGGCTAATGACTGTTTCACCCAGTGATGTAGTCGAGTCGTTCAACCTCCAGTCCGAATCAAGTCCCAAGTCCCCTCTGCCTGAGTCCAAGTCAGAGTCACGAGTCCCTATGGCTAAAGTCCGAGTCCCAGTGCTTGAGTCCTGGTCCAAGTGCTCATGTCTGAGTCACTGGGTCCACATTTACTCAAAATAAAGTTATTTAACCAGTCGGATAGCCTATAGCATAGTGGCAAGAGTTAAATAAAAGTTAAATAAATATATAAAATAAAAGAGGAATTTAGTCAATAAATAGTTTGATATCCTTTTTTATTTCTGTATATGTATATATATCAACTGTATCAACTGTATATGCAGACACCAAATGTTTGCATATACAGTTGAAGTCAGAAGTTTACATACACTTTAGTTTACATACACTCCTGTCTCAGCCTCCAGTATTTATGCTGCAGTAGTTTATGTGTCGGGGGGCTAGGGTCAGTCTGTTACATCTGGAGTATTTCTCTTGTCTTATCTGGTGTCCTGTGTGAATTTAAATATGCTCTCTCTAATTTTTTCTTTCTCTCTTTCTTTCTTTCAGAGGACCTGAGCCCTAGGACCATGCCTCAGGACTACCTGGAATGATGACTCCCTGCTGTCCCCAGTCCACCTGGCCGTGCTGCTGCTCCAGTTTCAACTGTTCTGCCTGCGGCTATGAAACCCTGACCTGTTCACCGGACGTGCTTGTTGCACCCTCAACAACTACTATGATTATTATTATTTGACCATGCTGGTCATTTATGAGCATTTTAACATCCTGACCATGTTCTGTTATAATATCCACCCGGCACAGCCAGAAGAGGACTGGCCACCCCTCATAGCCTGGTTCCTGTCTAGGTTTCTTCCTAGGTTTTTGGCCTTTCTAGGGAGTTTTTCCTAGGGAGTTTTTCCTAGCCACCGTGCTTCTTTCACATGCATTGCTTGCTGTTTGGGGTTTTAGGCTGGGTTTCTGTACAGCACTTTGAGATATCAGCTGATGTACGAAGGGCTATATAAATAGATTTGATTTGATTTGATTTAGCCAAATACATTTGAACTCAGTTTTTCACAATTCCTGACATTTAATCCTAGTAAAAATTCCCCATCTTAGGTCAGTTAGGATCACCACTTTATTTTAAGAATATGAAATGTCAGAATAATAATAGAGAGAATGACTTATTTCAGCTTTTATTTCTTTCATCACATTCCCAGTGGGTCAGAAGTTTACATGCACTCAGTTAGTATTTGGTAGCATTGCCTTTAAATTGTTTAACTTGGGTCAAACGTTTTGGGTAGCCTTCCACAAGCTTCCCACAATAAATTGGGTGAATTTTGGCCCATTTCTCCTGACAGAGCTGGTGTAACAGAGTCAGGTTTGTAGGCCTCCTTGCTCGCACATGCTTTTTCAGTTCTGCCCACACATTTTCTACAGGATTGAGGTCAGGGCTTGTGATGGCCACTCCAATACCTTAACTTTGTTGTCCTTAAGCCATTTTGCCACAACTTTGGAAGTATGCTTGGGGTCATTGTCCATTTGGAAGACCCATTTGTGACCAAGCTTTAACTTCCTGACTGATGTCTTGAGATGTTGCTTCAATATATCCACATAATTTTCCCTCCTTATGATGCCATGTATTTTGTGAGGTGCACCAGACCCTCCTGCAGCAAAGCACCCCCACAACATGATGATGCCACCCCTGTGCTTCACTGTTAGGATGGTGTTCTTCGGCTTGCAAGCCTCCCCCTTTTTCCTCCAAACATAACGATGGTGATTATGGCCAAACAGTTCTATTTTTGTTTCATCAGACCAGAGGACATTTCTCCAAAAAGTACAATCTTTGTCCCCATGTGCAGTTGCAAACCGTAGTCTGGCTTTTTCATGCCGGTTTTGGAGCAGTGGCTTCTTCCTTGCTGAGTGGCCTTTCAGGTTATGTCGATATAGGACTTGTTTTACTGTGGGTATAGACACCCTGTCCTAACACATCCAGCATCTTCACAAGGTCCTTTGCTGTTGTTCTGGGATTGATTTGCACTTTTTGCACCAAAGTACGTTCATCTCTAGGAGACAGAACTCATCTCCTTCATGAGGGGTATGACGGCTGCGTGGTCCCATGGTGTTTATACTTGCGTACTATTGTTTGTACATATGAACGTGGTACCTTCAGGCGTTTGGAAATTGCTCCCAAGGATGAACCAGACTTGTGGCGCTCTACAATTTTTTTCTGAGGTCTTGGCCGATTTCTTTTGATTTTCCCATGACGTCAAGCAAAGAGGCACTGAGTTTGAAGGTAGGCCTTGAAATACATCCACAGGTACACCTCCAATTGACTCAAATGATGTCAATTAGCCTATCAGAAGCTTCTAAAGCCATGACATCATTTTCTGGAATTTTCCAGGCTGTTTAAAGGCACAGTCAACTTAGTGTATGCAAACTTCTGACCCACTGGAATTGTGGGTGAATTATGAGTGAAATAATCTGTCTGTAAACAATTGATGGAAAAATTACTTGAGTCATGCACAAAGTAGATGTCCTAACCGTCTTGCCAAAACTATAGTTTGTTAACAAGATATTTGTGGAGTGGTTGAAAAACAAGTTCTAATGACTCCAACCTAAATGTATGTAAACATCTGACTTCAACTGTAGGCTACTGGTAAAACATTCTCCAAAGTTGCACATAGAAATTCCATGAATAGAGCCAATGTTTTTCCTTATTCAACATGCCAGAGAAGCATGTTTGTTCTACATAGCATATGCTGAAAGCGCCCCCAGGTTTTTAGCTATAGCCAACTTTTGAGGTAACATGACTGAACAAGGTGTAGCCGTAACAAATGTATCCTAGTTTTAGGACGGCCTGTGATATGTTTTCTGAATGTGAAAATGCGGCCCACCAATGCACAATAGAAATAAAAAACATTGCGCAAGTATGGGTCATGTCTTTTGATTTAGAATCACGCCATTATCTCTTAGGAAATGAGAGAGACTTGGCTACATCGGCTGCAGAACCTGGATATTAAATGCAGTGGGAAAAGTGAGAGGGTTGAGCGGGAATACAAATTCTACAAATTCAAAGACAATGTCTTGTCTGCCCACAAAAACCACATAGAATTGCAGGAAATTTGCTTTAAAACTGAAAAACTTTCTCTGCCACATCGCAAAATGAGTAGAATTGCATTGCATTTGTCATAAAATTGCCAAAAAATATTTTGCCCATTGCGAAATGTGTAGAATTGCAGGAAATTCACTTTAAAACATACATTTTTATCTCTGCCTTCAACAGTTTTTCCCAAAACCAAATCTCGCTTAGGGCCCCCAAAAAGCTAGCCCTGTCCACACTCCCCGCAGCTCACCAGCTGATGTAGGCTGTTTGCCGGGTGTGACAAGTCCTTCTCACTGCTGAACAGAACTGCCCTGCGCATCTGTTCTGCTGATATTAATTGTGCTTATCACTGAAAAGCTCTCATTCTCTCCAAAAACTCCAGTGCATCAGATTTTAGTCACATAACATTTTTGGTCTCATCTCGTTTTAGTCAACTGAAATGAAAATGTATTTTAGTTTAGTAATAGTTTTTTCTGGGTCAATTTAGTTGACAAAATTAACACTGCTGTGTGTGTGTGATGATAATTTATGAACGCACACAAATTTCTGGACATCACCGGTCTACTAATCACCGGTCCTTGGCAACCCACATTACGCACACCTGCTCCCCATCGTTATGCATACCTGGACTTCATCATTACCTTTATTACTTCCCCTTTATTTAGCCTTCAGTAGCCTCAGTCTTCAGGCAATATTGGTTTTATTCATGTTCAGTGTGACTCTCCTGGTTTGTTTATCTGCTTATTCTCATTATTAAACTCCCCTTCTTCACCTGCTTCCTGACTCCTAGCATATACGTTACAGTCCTATATCTTGGAAACATAAAATATTTGTAGTTTTTTTGTTCACATATATAACCCCTTTTTTTCAGTAGGCACAAAACTACCTTCATACGTCCGGTTACCTTCAGACTCGTTTGGGCCCAATACTTCCAGTTATCTTCACATTAGTTTGTAGCCCAAATGGTTCGGACGCTACAAACAGAAGTTGGCACATCGACGGTATCGACTTCAGACGAGTCCCTTGACACTTGTGGGGTTTGTAGCGCAAAACATTAAATACTAGCAGCACCCTGTCCTAACACATGAAATACTAGCGGCACCCTGTCCTAACACATGAAATATTAGCGGGACCCTGTCCTAACACATGAAATACTAGTGGAACCCTGTCCTAACACATTAAATACTAGCAGCACCCTGTCCTAACACATTAAACACTAGCAGTACCCTGTCCTAACACATTAAATACTAGCAGCACCCTGTCCTAACACATTAAATACTAGCAGCACCCTGTCCTAACACATTAAATACTAGCAGCACCCTGTCCTAACACATTAAATACTAGCAGCACCCTGTCCTAACACATTAAATACTAGCAGCACCCTGTCCTAACACATTAAATACTAGCAGTACCCTGTCCTAACACATTAAATACTAGCAGCACCCTATCCTAACACATTAAATACTAGTGGAACCCTGTCCTAACACATTAAATACTAGTATCACCCTGTCCTAACACATTAAATACTAGTGTAACCCTGTCCTAACACATTAAATACTAGTGTCACCCTGTCCTAACACATTAAATACTAGCAGCACCCTGTCCTAACACATTAAATACTAGTGGCACCCTGTCCTAACACATAAAATACTAGCAGCACCCTGTCCTAACTCATTAAATACTAGCAGCACCCTATCCTAACACATTAAATACTAGTGTCACCCTGTCCTAACAAATTAAATACTAGTATCACCCTGTCCTAACACAATAAATACTAGTGGTACCCTGTCCTAACACATTAAATACTAGCAGCACCCTGTCCTAACACATTAAATACTAGTGTCACCCTGTCATAACACATTAAATACTAGTGGAACCCTGTCCTAAAACATTAAATACTAGCAGCACCCTGTCCTAACACATTAAATACTAGTGTCACCCTGTCATAACACATTAAATACTAGCAGCACCCTGTCCTAACACATTAAATACTAGCAGCACCCTGTCCTAACACATTAAATACTAGTGGAACCCTGTCCTAACACATTAAATACTAGTGTCACCCTGTCCTAACACATTAAATACTAGTATCACCCTGTCCTAACACATTAAATACTAGTGTCACCCTATCCTAACACATTAAATACTAGTGTCACCCTGTCCTAACAAATTAAATACTAGTATCACCCTGTCCTAACACATTAAATACTAGTGTCACCCTGTCCTAACACATTAAATACTAGCAGCACCCTGTCCTAACACATTAAATACTAGCAGCACCCTGTCATAACACATTAAATACTAGCAGTACCCTGTCCTAACACATTAAATACTAGTGGAACCCTGTCCTAACACATTAAATACTAGTGTCACCCTGTCCTAACACATTAAATACTAGCAGCACCCTGTCCTAACACATTAAATACTAGTGGCACCCTGTCCTAACACATAAAATACTAGCAGCACCCTGTCCTAACTCATTAAATACTAGCAGCACCCTATCCTAACACATTAAATACTAGTGGCACCCTGTCCTAACAAATTAAATACTAGTATCACCCTGTCCTAACACATTAAATACTAGCGGTACCCTGTCCTAACACATTAAATACTAGCAGCACCCTGTCCTAACACATTAAATACTAGCAGCACCCTGTCCTAACACATTAAATACTAGTGGAACCCTGTCCTAACACATCAAATACTAGCAGCACCCTGTCCTAACACATTAAATACTAGTGTCACCCTGTCATAACACATTAAATACTAGCAGTACCCTGTCCTAACACATTAAATACTAGTGTAACCCTGTCCTAACACATTAAATACTAGTGTCACCCTGTCCTAACACATTAAATACTAGCAGCACCCTGTCCTAACACATTAAATACTAGAGGCACCCTGTCCTAACACATAAAATACTAGCAGCACCCTGTCCTAACTCATTAAATACTAGAAGCACCCTGTCCTAACACATTAAATACTACTGGCACCCTGTCCTAACACATAAAATACTAGCAGCACCCTGTCCTAACTCATTAAATACTAGCAGCACCCTGTCCTAACACATTAAATACTAGCAGCACGCTGTCCTAACACATTAAATACTAGTGTCACCCTGTCCTAACACATGAAATACTAGCAGCACCCTGTCCTAACACATTAAATACTAGCAGCACCCTGTCCTAACACATTAAATACTAGCAGCATGCTGTCCTAACACATTAAATACTAGTGTCACCCTGTCCTAACACATTAAATACTAGCAGCACTCTGTCCTAACACATTAAATACTAGCGGCACCCTGTCCTAACATATTAAATACTATTAGCACCCTGTCCTAACACATTAAATACTGGTGGCACCCTGTCCTAACACGTAAAATACTAGCAGCACCCTGTCCTAACTCATTAAATACTAGCAGCACCCTGTCCTAACACATTAAATACTAGTGTCACCCTGTCCTAACACATTAAATACTAGTGTCACCCTGTCCTAACACATTAAATACTAGCAGCACCCTGTCCTAACACATTAAATTCTAGCAGCACCCGTCCTAACACATAAAATTCTAGCAGCACCCTGCCCTAACACATTAAATACTAGTGGCACTGTCACGGCTTCCATCGTGGATATGAAAGGACGACCAAGGCGCAGGGGAAGTGTGGACACTCATGTTTCTTTAATTTACAAGAAAACAAGCAAAGTATCCACCGAAAAACAATAAACCAAAACAATAAACAGTACTTACAATGGTAACAGTGTGGCAGGCTCAAACCAACGCAGTGCACACAAACAATTCCCCACAACCCCCAGTGACAAACAACTCCTACATATATGACTCCCAATCAGGAACAACGATTCCCAGCTGTTCCTGATCAGGAGTTACATGACACACACAAGACTGCCACGTCCTGACCCCCAAACTACTACACCAGCTCCATCTGCTGGTCAGGACGTGACAGTACCCCCCCCCCCCCCCCCCTCAAGGTGCAGATCCCGGAATGCACCTAACACCAACAAACAAAATCCCCAACAAAACCCATAAACACTAACCCTAAACAATAAGGGAGGGAAGGGAGGGTGGCTGCCATCAACGACGGCACTGTGCTACACCCTCCCTCCCCAACCCACCTATCCTGGAGGCGGCTCAGGTTCTGGCCGTTCCAGGCAGTCGGGGCAGTCCGGCGGCTTGGGACAGTCTGGCGGCTCGGGACAGTCTGGGCAGTCTGGCGGCTCGGGACAGTCTGGGCAGTCTGGCGGCTCGGGCCAGTCTGGGCAGTCTGGCGGCTCGGGCCAGTCTGGGCAGTCTGGCGGCTCGGGCCAGTCTGGGCAGTCTGGCGGCTCGGGCCAGTCAGCGCAGTCTGGCAGCTCGGGCCAGTCAGCGCAGTCTGGCCACTCCGGCAGTTCAGCGCAGTCTGGCCACTCCGGCAGTTCAGCGCAGTCTGGCCACTCCGGCAGTTCAGCGCAGCCTGGCCACTCCGGCGACTGTTGACTGGCGGGCAGCTCCGACGACTGTTGACTGGCGGGCAGCTCCGACGACTGTTGACTGGCGGGCAGCTCTGATGACGACTGTTGACTGGCGGGCAGCTCTGATGACGACTGTTGACTGGCGGGCAGCCGATGACGACTGTTGACTGGCGGGCAGCTCTGATGACGACTGTTGACTGGCGGGCAGCTCTGATGACGACTGTTGACTGCCGGGCAGCTCTGATGACGACTGTTGACTGCCGGGCAGCTCTGATGACGCCTGTTGACTGCCGGGCAGCTCTGATGACGCCTGTTGACTGCCGGGCAGCTCTGATGACGCCTGTTGACTGGCGGGCAGCTCTGATGATGACTGTTGACTGGCGGGCAGCTCTGATGACGACTGTTGACTGGCGGGCAGCTCTGATGACGACTGTTGACTGGCGGGCAGCGATGACGACTGTTGACTGGCGGGCAGCTCTGATGACGACTGTTGACTGGCGGGCAGCTCTGATGACGACTGTTGACTGCCGGGCAGCTCTGATGACGACTGTTGACTGCCGGGCAGCTCTGATGACGCCTGTTGACTGCCGGGCAGCTCTGATGACGCCTGTTGACTGCCGGGCAGCTCTGATGACGCCTGTTGACTGGCGGGCAGCTCTGATGATGACTGTTGACTGGCGGGCAGCTCTGATGACGACTGTTGACTGGCGGGCAGCTCTGATGACGACTGTTGACTGGCGGGCAGCTCTGACGACTGGTGAGGCTGGGTTTACGCACTTGAAGCCTGGTGCGTGGTGCTGGTACTGGGCTTACCAGATTTTGAACACGCACCTCCAGGCTAGTGCGGGGAGCGGGAACAGGACAAGTCGGACTGGGTTGACGCACTTCCGGGTTCGCACGAGAGACAGGAGCTGGAAACCCAGGGCTATGGAGGCGCACAGTCGGTCTAGATCTTACCTCCTGCACAACCCGCCTTGGCTGGATGGAACTAGTAGCCCTGTACGAGCTGGGTGCTTGTACAGGACAGACTGGGCTGTGCAGGGGCCTGATGGTAGCCGTGCGTAGAGCGGGAGTTGGGTAGCCTGGTCCTCGGAGGCGTACCGGCGACCAGATGCGCTGCGCAGGCATCCTCCTACCAGGCTGGATGCCCGCTCTAGCACGGCACCTGCGAGGGGCTGGAATAACGCGTACCGGACTGTGCGTGCGTATGGGTGAGATAGTGCGCTCCTCAGCGAAACATAGCGCTCTCCACCCCATACGCTCCTCCATATAACCACAGGTAGCTGGCTTCCGGCTCTTCCTACGCCTAGCCAAACTACCCGTGTGCCCCCCCCAAAAAAATTATTGGGGGTGCCTCTCGTGCTTCTCCCTCAGCGAGTCCATGGCCTCGTACCTCCGCCTCTCTGCCTTGGCTGCCTTAATTTCCCACTGCGGGCGGCGATACTCCCCAGCCTGGTGCCAAGGTCCGGCCCCGTCCAGAACTTCCTCCCAGGTCCATTTCTCCCGCCAGTCCAACTCGAAGTCCCTCTGCTCCTTCCTCTGCTGCTTGGTCCATTGTTGGTGGGGAATTCTGTCACGGCTTCCATCGTGGATATGAAAGGACGACCAAGGCGCAGCGGAAGTGTGGACACTCATGTTTCTTTAATTTACAAGAAAATAAGCAAAGTATCCACCGAAAAACAATAAACCAAAACAATAAACCAAAACAATAAACAGTACTTACAATGGTAACAGTGTTGCAGGCTCAAACCAACGCAGTGCACACAAACAATTCCCCACAACCCCCAGTGACAAACAACTCCTACATATATGACTCCCAATCAGGAACAACGATTCCCAGCTGTTCCTGATCAGGAGTCACAAGACACACACAAGACTGCCACGTCCTGACCCCCAAACTACTACACCAGCTCCATCTGCTGGTCAGGACGTGACAGGCACCCTGTCCTAACATATTAAATACTATTAGTACCCTGTCCTAACACATTAAATACTAGTGGCACCCTGTCCTAACACGTAAAATACTAGCAGCACCCTGTCCTAACTCATTAAATACTAGCAGCACCCTGTCCTAACATATTAAATACTATTAGCACCCTGTCCTAACACATTAAATACTAGCAGCACCCTGTCCTAACACATAGTCCTAAATCATGGATCTGATTCATTTGATTGATTATTTTAATTTAATGATTGCACCTTATATTCTATAACTCCTATCAAATGCACCATGGTTGACAGCATGACTAATAAAAACCCTATTCTACTGGCCTCGCCTGTTTCAGCTACAGTGATCATGACAAGAACTGTGCATTGCAGCCATCACCCCTCTGTTAGTTGTAAGACACATCTAGAGGCCATATTAGTCTGTGTGTTGACCATAATTTTCCTCCATATTTAATTATTTTACCAGCCACCATATCTACAGTATGTACCATTTCCTGTAGTTGGCCCATTATATCTGATATCTGAAGATCTGCCACTTTTGCACTCATCTGGTATAGTAAACCAGCTCACCCTAGCTCCTTTGATGATGAGTCAGTCTAAAAGAGTCTCAAAAACCCTAAAAAAAAAGGGATGTAGAACAAGGTACCAGATTCTCCCTTTAGTTGACTGAAAAAAACGGAAGCCCAGTGGATAGTATCTAGCCCTTACAAAGCTCACTGACATTTTTCGTGACTGTGTCCTCCCTGTATTAACATACCTGACGGACTTGTGAGCTCCAGCTCTTCTAAGTGAGTCTTTTATTGTCGTTTATAGACATTTTGCTGAAATGTCAGCTGCCACAATCTGCCCTTTTTGAGCCTGGGATCTGTTGGTGCTCTGGTTGAGGAAAATAGCAGTCATGAAAGAGCTGTAAACGTATTCCCCTTGTTGCCTGTCCTTATCTATTCCCCTCACAAACCCAATCAGGGTCAGTATTCAGAAAGCTTCATAGAGTAGGAGTGCTGGTCCAGGATAATTTTTTGAATGAGTTTATATGGACAAGGGGAACCTGATCATAGATCAGCACTCCTACTCAGAGACAATTTGTCAATACGAGCCCAGAGTAGTTATGGCACACAGGCCATAAAGTACAGTGGAGCTGGCCTCTTCACAGCAGAGTAAAACCTTTCAGCCCTATGCTTAGCCCAATTCCTCTTATTTTGACAGATCCTCACCATTATCAGTGGTGATATTATGGTTACATGTGGAGAATAGTTGACTTTTTATAATTTTTTGCTATGTTTTCTGTACTTTTTGGGGTGATGTTTGTGTATTGTGCTTGCCAGGGGCGGTTCTAGCTTGTATGGCTCCCTGGACGAACCCCCCCCCATATCTGCCACTGGTGCTTGCCATATCTAGGCCTATATATGGACAATAACAGCAACAGTTTCACTTTAAACTTGAAACCTCTCACAGTTTGATAATGCACACACATGTTTTGATTTCCTCCTAGTTTCACAAAGTAGCTTTCTCTGACATACTTAAAAAGTAAGAGAAAGCACACTAATAACAAAGAATGTATTATATTAATGGTAAATTTACCAATGCACGATGCTATCCATTATCAGGTGCCTATTCACAGGGTTGGGTAGGTTACGTTCTAAATGTAATCCGTTATAGTTACTAGTTACCTAGTAAGGCAACTTTTGGATTATCCAAACTCAGTAAAGTAATCAGATTACATTCAGTTACTTTTAGACTACTTTCCCCTTAAGAGCTATTAGAAGAAGACAAAAATGTATGTTACCAATTGAACGACCTCTATTGCAGGATAAATCAATGCTAATGTTTACATACCTGGACATAACATTTTACTTTATGCGTTGGTTAGGTAGGCTTCTTCTAACCCATCGCTTTCTACTACATATAATAATACAATTAAATTATATCGTTACATTAAAAACCAAAGTCTTTCAGAATTCCAGTCATTCCAATAAATGTTATACCTTGCCTCCACAATCTCCCTACCTCAACCAAATTGAGATGGTTTGGGATGAGTGAAGGAAAAGCAGCCAACAAGTGCTCCACATATGTGGGAACTCCTTCAAGACTCTTGGTAAGCATTCCAGGTGAAGCTGGTGGGGAGGATGCCAAGAGTGTGCAAAGCTGTCATCAAGGCAAAGGGTGGCAATTTGAAGAATCTCAAATCTAAAATATATTTTGATTTGTTTAACACTTTTTTGGTTACTACATGATTCCATATGTGTTATTTCATAGTTTTGATGTCTTCACTATTATTCTACAATGTAGAAAATAGTAAAAATAAAGAATAACCCTTGAATGAGTAGGTGATCTAAAACGTTTGACCGGTAGTGTATATATATATATATATATATATATATATATAAAGCCCCACTTTTATTCCATAGGCTTGGATCCACACCATGCAGCTGTTGCTAGAGCGCATTTTTCACTCATTGTCCACTGGTTTCAAAAACAAAGATTGATAGGCAGCTTACACTTCTTGAACTCAACCAATATTGGGTTTAAATACACAACACAGTTAGATTTGTGAACAGCCATCCACAACAACCACAATCCGTAGGGCGCAAATAGCTAAATGAGAGAGCAGCAGTGTGATTCACATCAATGCGCTATGTAGATATAAATAATAAGTGATATTGGTATCGCCGTAGTCTACACCACTGCTGTCATCCTTACCTCCTAGAGTTGCTGCCGACAGCACCACTGGAAGACATAGCTTGGACTGTAGCCTACAAAAGCCTATTCCTGCTCATTTCCCGTGATCCACATTTGGTGTATCATCATAGTGGTCTCTGATTTGTGATCAGACTCGCTCAGGTGGAATAAATTTCAACTTGAGCCTATTTTCAATGCTGATTTGAATGACATTGAGAAAACAGAGAAGTGTCAAAGATTTTTTCTCGCAAACATCCTTTCTGAATTTAAAAGTCATCTTTGAAGTAATCGTGTAGTTTTTGAAAAGTATCTGTAATCTGATTACAATATTTTTGCTGGTAACGTAACGGATTACAGGTATCATTCTTTTGTAATCCCATACATGTAAAGGATTACATGTCATCCGTTACTCCCCAACCCTGCCTATTCAGACCAACCCTGCATATTCAGAATTGAAACGAGTGAAAAAGTGCATCATGGTGGCTGTTTTCTTTACTCAGATAGCTTTGCATTCTAATGTGTATAACACCTCACTTTGATCAAGCCAGACAACATGGCAGCTCCATGTATGGCTGTCTCACTCTCTGTGGGACCTGATTGAAGAAACTGAACTGGGAATGAAAGCCTGTGAAGAGACATACAGGGATTTATATTTGAAGGGGAAATGCAGGGAGATGGGGAAGATTATAGCAGATATGCTTCTAAAAAAATAGCACTGGGAGGAAGTCTTTAATATCCCTTGACTTTTTCTCTGCATCTTGACTTAATGTGACTTCAGAAAGTATTCAGACCCCTTGACTTTTTCTCTGCAGCTTGACTTACAGTGCCTTCGGAAAGTATTCAGACCCCTTGACATTTTCTCTGCATCTTGACTTACAATGACTTCAGAAGGTATTCAGACCCCTTGATTTTTTCTCTGCAGTTTGACTTACAGTGCCTTGGGAAAGTATTAAGACCGCTTGACTTTTTAAAAATGTTGATAGGTTACAGCCTCATTATGAAATTGATTTAAAAAAAACATTTTCCTCATCAATCTACACACAATACCTAGTAATGACAAAGCACAAACAGGTTTTTAGAATTTTTTGATCATTTATTAAAAATAAAAAACTGATATCACATTTACATACAGTTGAAGTCAGAAGTTTACATACACTTAGGTTGGAGTCATTAAAACTCGTTTTTCAACCACTCCACAAATGTCTTGTTAACAAACTATAGTTTTGGCAAGTCGGTTAGGGAAAATCAAAAGAAATCAGCCAAGTCCTCAGAAAAAAAATTATGGACCTCCACAAGTCTGGTCCATCCTTGGGAGCAATTTCCAAACGCCTGAAGGTACCACGTTCATATGTACAAACAATAGTACGCAAGTATAAACACCATGGGACCACGCAGCCGTCATACCGCTCAGGAGGGAGACACTTTCTGTCTCCTAGAGATGAATGTACTTTGGTGCGAGAAGTGCAAATCAATCCCAGAACAACAGCAAAGGACCTTGTGAAGATGCTGGATGAAACAGGTACAAAAGTATCTATATCCCAAGTAAAACGAGTCCTATATCGACATAACCTGAAAGGCCGCTCAGCAAGGAAGAAGCCACTGCTCCAAAACCGCCATAAAAAAGCCAGACTACGGTTTAACATTGCAAAGATTGTACTTTTTGGAGAAATGTCATCTGCTCTGATGAAACAAAAATAGAATTGTTTGGCCATCGTTATGTTTGGAGGAAAAGGGGGAGGCTTGCAAGCCAAAGAACACCATCCCAACAGCGAAGCACGGGGCGGCAGCATCATGTTCTGGGGTTGCTTTGCTGCAGGAGGGACTGGTGCTCTTCACAAAATAGATGACATCATGAGGAGGGAAAATTATGGGGATATATTGAAGCAACATCTCAAGACATCAGTCAGGAAGTTAAAGCTTGGTCACAAATGGGTCTTCCAAATGGACAATGACCCCAAGCATACTTCCAAAGTTGTGGCAAAATTACTTAAGGAGTCAAGGTATTGGAGTGGCCATCACAAAGCCCTGACCTCAATCCCATAGAAAATTTGTGGGCAGAACTGAAAAAGCATGTGCGAGCAAGGAGGCCTACAAACCTGACTCAGTTACACCAGCTCTGTCAAGAGGAATGGGCCAAAATTCACCCAACTTATTGTGGGAAGCTTGTGGAAGGCTACCCAAAACATTTGATCCAAGTTAAACAATTTAAAGGCAATGCTACCAAATACTAACTGAGTGTATGTAAACTTCTGACCCACTGGGAATGTGATGAAAGAAATAAAAGATGAAATCAATCACTCTACTATTATTCTGACTTTTCACATTATTAAAATGAAGTGGTGATCCTAACTGACCTAAGATAGGGAATTTTTACTAGGATTAAATGTCAGGAATTGTGAAAAACTGAGTTTAAATGTATTTGGCTAAAGTGTACGTAAACTTCAACTGTAAGTATTCAGACCCATTACTCGGTACTTTGTTGAAACACATTTGGCAGAGATTTCAACCTCGAGTCTTCTTGGGTGTGATGCTACAAGCTTGGCACACCTGTATTTGGGGAGTTTCTCCCATTCTTCTCTGCAGATCCTCTCAAGCTCTGTCAGGTTGGATGGTGAGCTTTGCGTCACAGCTATTTTCAGGTCTCTCTAAAGATGTTCAATTGGGTTCAAGTCTGGGCTCTGGCTGGGCCTCTCAAGGACATTCAGAGACTTGTCCTGAAGCCACGCCTGCGTTTTCTTGGCTGTGTGCTTAGGGTTGTTATCCTGTTGGAAGGTGACCCTTCACCCCAGTCTGAGGTCCTAATTACTCTGGAGCAGGTTTTCATCAAGGATCTCTCTGTACTTTGCTCCGTTCATCTTTCCCTCGATCCTGACTAGTCTCCCAGTCCCTGCCGCTGAAAATCATCCCAATAACATGATGCTGCCACCACCATGCTTCACCGTAGGGACGGTGCCAGGTTTCCTCCAGACGTGACGCTTGGCATTCAGGCCAAAGATTTCAATCTTGGTTTCATCAGACCAGAGAATCTTGTTTTTCAAATCAAATTGTATTTGTCACATGCGCAGAATACAACAGGTATTACAGTGAAATGGTTACTTACAAGCAACAATGCTTTAAGAAGTTTTAAGAAAAAAAGTGTTAAGTAAAAAATAGATAAGTAAACATTTTAAAATAAAGGTGACAATAATTAAACAGCAACAGTAAAGTAACAATAGCGAGGCTATTTAGAGGAGGTACCGGTACAGAGTCTACGTGCTGGGGCACAGGTGAGTTGAGGTAATATGTACATGTAGGCAGGGGCGCGCCAGCGATTTTAGGCTCCATGAAAGATATCACATTGCGACCCACCACCACAGGCCACATCAACCCTGCGCAATTGCTGTAACCACACACCTCCAGAAGCCAATCGACCCATTCAAGGCTTTAAATAACTCTAGCTTTGCAGGCTTGCAACTCTCTTGTAGTCCAATATTTACTGTATGATATTTACTGACAGTGAGCTGTGAAAATATAACACTGTGCAGACATGCATGCAACATTCTGCATACAGTGGAATTCACTATTTGATGCAAGACTGATACCCTCTATAAGAAATGTGCTAAAAGCCATCTTTTACAGTCTAAATGTAATTTCAATGCTAAAGTTCTTCAACGGAAAATTCTCTTAACATTAATGAATAACTTAAAATAAATACAACTTAAATATACATTAACCTCTTCAATTAAAATAAATTAACATTATCATCTGTTGAATGATATAACAAACAAAATAATAAAATCAGCAGCAGATTGTTGAACTAAGTATACATACCAACTAGGAAATAAGCACCTGTAAAGTGGAAATGGAAAACCAAATGGAAATGGAAATGAAAAGGCCTGATGGTGGCGCTAGAGGAAAGGTCAAGTGGTCACCAAATCAATAGGTTTCTTCCACTTGGGGTCTATATTGTGCACAACACATTTTATGACAATCCAGCCATTACTTTGAGATATATCTTGTTCTCAGTCTGTAGGCATCATGTGTGTAGTGATCCAATATCCATAGCCATGCCATTTAACAGTTATCACTGGCGCTTGCTCTGCCTACCTTACCAATAGCCCAGCGCCCAGCCTTCTTGCTAGCAAAGTCACTGATTAAGTCTTTGAAGTCCAGCTTTCTAGCTATTTGACTTTCAATGGAAAGCATGGCAAGACTGCAAAGTCTGTCCTGGGACAGATAGTGGACCTAAAATAGTTTTTTTTAGCAGTTTTAGCTTACTGAAAGCTCTCTCGCCACCAGCAACAGTCACAGGCAGTGTGCAAAATATACGGAAAGCAATGCACACTTCTCCAAAATGCTTTGCAGCTACATCTTACAAACTGCATTCAGAAGGCAAAGAGGGGACAAGTTAGGGGGGAAAATGGCAGCATATACAGTGTTCAAGTGTCTTTCTTCATTTTGAAACTCAGGTGTAAGATCTCTGGAATACTTCATGATCAGTGGCTGGCACACAGAAGGGACTTTATCCTCACTAATCTGCCCAACTTTCAGAACAGCAGACAATTATTCTACAATTTTTCCAGTGGTGTGGAACCTAGTGTCCAAGTCACTTATGTTGTCCATAGCAGTAAAAAAAAACACTGTGTTCCCAAACACCGTTGCATCACTGTCCTGAGCTGTCTCCTCTTAAAAGGTCTCATCATGGAATCTCTTTCCTTTCCTCTGGCGGCTGTGTCCCTTGCTAAATTGAGGTGCAACAGCCATTTGCGTAGCAATCAGTGTTTCCTCAGACAGGAGAGACTCCCATCCATCTCTAAGAGCCTGCATCTCTTCCTTTAAGGCTCTGATATTGGCTGCCTCTGTGTCAAGTGAGATTTTTCCTGACTGGAGAATCACATTCCTGTCCTCAATGCATTGCAGTACCTGCAATTATGTCAACTGACATGTCATTCAATACAATGCTGCTCACCTCCTTCTTCAGTTGGGAGTAGGGCAATACAGTGGGCAATACAGAGGCTCTCTGGATGTTTACTTTTGCCAAAAACAAGAAACCGTTAGTTTTATTAGTACATTGTAAATAAAATATTATATTAATGTTGAAATTTACTATTTACATTTTTTTAACCTAATGTTCTAATAATTGTTTAGGGCCCCTGTCAGTCACAGGCCCTTAGAATCCCCCTCACCCACCCCACTGTGCATAGATAATAAATAGAGAGTAGCAGCAGCATAAAAGATGGGTCTGGGTAGCCCTTTGATTAGCTGTCCAGTAGTTTTATGGCTTGGGGGTAGAAGCTGTTAAGAAGCCTTTTGTACCTAGACTTGGCGCTCCAGTACCGCTTGTCGTGCGGTAGCAGAGAGAGCAGTCCATGACTAGGGTGGCTGAAGTCTTGACTCATGGTCTTAGAGTCTTTAGGTGCCTTTTGACAAACTACAAGTGGGATGTCATGTGCCTTTTACTGAGGAGTGGCTTCCATCTGGCCACTACCATAAAGGCTTGATTGGTGGAGTGCTGCCGAGATGGTTGTCCTTCTGGAAGGTTCTCCCATCTCCACAGAGGAACTCTAGAGCTCTTTCAGAGTGACCATTGGGTTCTTGGTCACCTCCCTGACCGAGGCCCTTCTCCCCCGATTCCTCAGTTTGGCCAGGCAGCCAGCTCCAGGAAGAGTCTTGATGGTTCCAAACTTCTTCTATTTAAGATTGATGCAGACATTTTTTGGTTACCCTTCCCCAGATCTGTGCCGTGACATAATCCTATTTCGGAGCTCTACGGACAATTCCTTTAACCTCATGGCTTGGTTTTTGCTTTGACATGCACTGTCAACTGTGGGACCTTATATAGACAGGTGAGTGCCTTTCCAAATTATGTCCAATCAATATAATTTACCACAGGTGGACTCCAATCAAGTTGTAGAAACATCTCAAGGATGATCAATGGAAACAGGATGCACCTGAGCTCAATTTCAAGTCTCATTGTCACATCTGCTCCCACCACGCCCTCTGGTGTCCATCTGGTGTCATCCTAACCGGCAGTTCTCCCCCTGTATTCTCTCTCTCTCTCTCTCTCTCTCTCTCTCTCTCTCTCTCTCTCTCTCTCTCTCTCTCTCTCTCTCTCTGTCCCTCTCTCTCTCTGTCTCTCTCTCTCTCTCTCTGTCCCTCTCTCTCTCTCTGTCTCTCTCTCTTTCTCTGTCTCTCTGTCTCTCTGTCTCTGTGTGTGTGTGGTTGGAGACAGGTGTGCTGGAGTCAGAGCAGATCCCTACCAGCTACAAATCGTCCCATAATCAAGACCTCTACATATACTCATTCCTGCCACCTCCACTCTGCCAGATTGTAATCTCTGCTTAGTCAGTTGTTATCATAGCCTTTTGTCAGTTCTCAAGATCCTGTTGCCCTGCTGTGCTTGTTTCCCTGCCTTACACAGTTTTGTCCTCTCGTTGCAGTACCGCTCTGTCTCTGGCTCCTGTCTCCTGTACCACATCTCACCACCAACCACCTTGCTCTGGACTTCACTCACCACCACTGCCTTGGATTCCCCTCAGGACCTGTTAACCCTGTTCAACTCAGTCAACTCCAACCTCACTCTACACTTCTGGTTTTTCTGCAACTCATCTAAGCTACCCCGGTTCTGCACTCCTTAACTCTCTGTGTACAATAAACATTTTGGTTCATTCATCCCTGCTTCTGCATCTGAGTCCGCTCTTGGGTTCCCCTGTGTTCACTCTGCGTAACACTCATAGCAAAGGGTCTGAATACTTGTGTAAAGGTATTTCTGTTTTAGATTTGTTTGTTTTTTGCAACAACAAAAAAATAATCTGTTTTCGCTTTGTCATTATGGGGTATTGTGTGTAGATTGCTGAGGATTTTTTTTTATTCAATCCATTTTAGAATAAGGCTGTAATGTAACAAAATGTGGAAAAAGTCACTATCTTATGGCTGACTTGACTGGTAGGCCTATACTCTCTTGTGATATACTTTCATTGTATATGCAAATGATGTGAAAGACTTACCACATCAGGCCTTCAATGTCAGGCAGTGGTGGAAAAAGTACCCAATTGTCATACTTGAGTAAAAGTAAAGATACCTTAATAAAAAATGACTCAAGTAAAAGTGAGTCACCAAGTAGTAAAAGTATTTGGTTTTAAATATACTTAAGTATCAAAGTAAATGTAATTGCTAAAATATACTTAAGTATTAAAAGTAAAAGTGTAAATCACAATATTTTTTTTAAGGATAGCCAGGGGCACACTCCAACATTCAGACATAATTTACAAGTGAAGCATTTGCGTTTAGCGAGTCTGTCAGATCAGACGCTGCAGGGATGACCAGGGATGTTCTCTTGAGAAGTGCGTGAACTGGACCAGTTCCCTGTCCTGCCAAGGATTCGAAATGTAACAAGTAATGTTGGGTGTCAGGGAAAATGTATGGAGTAAAAAGTACATCTTTAGGAATCTAGTGAAGTAAAAGCAAAAGTGTAAATGGTAAAGTACAGATACCAAAAAAACTACTTAAGTAGTACTTTAAAGTATTTTTACTTAAATACTTTACATCACTGATATCAGGTCTCTTTATTTATTAGCTAATGTTGTAAATCCATTTTAATGAAGTGTGTGTGTGTCATTGTGTTCTATATCATTCGGAAACAAATCAGAATTGTCTGTGTGAAAGCTGTTTTCAGCTGCACTTCCACTGATAGCCACATGAAGCCAGTATTCCACTTCACACCAAAGTGCCAGTCTAAGAAGCAATGGCAGTGAAGCACAATGTGCTCCAATGATTATGTTACTGCAATCTGACCACACCATTGGCGAAAATCTGATATCAACTTTGGAGGGGACAATTACATGAAATTTTCTCAAGAGCAATTCCTGAGGGGGACACCAAAAGTAGTGCTGTAACACATAGCCTACATTGTAATATGGTAAATGTATATTGAGGAACCAAAGAAATAAGGTGTTTGCCGTACTCCTAACTACCGGTAGCCAAAACTACACAACTAATCACAACAGCAATACCATTGCCTTTAACAAATCTTAGTTCAGTCACCAGTTTAAGTTGAGAGTGGGGGTATCCATGGCATTTTCCAATTATGTTCCTATTTTACAAGTCAAAAAAATTGAGAACCTTTCATAATGTTGCCAAACAAAGACTCAACAAACTTACCTGAGACTCCCTGTCTCTGCCAGTCTGTCCCTGCATATCTGTCCCCAACTCTGCTGTCTGTGTGCCATCTGTTGCCTGCTCTGCCTAATGACATCATTGTGAAACATTTCCATTAGAATTTCATTTCTTTCTTATGAACATTTTATCAACTAGTCTTTGAGATATTAGGCTACTAGGGTTCTTACTATGCGTTTTGGTGTATTGAAAAATACTCGTCTTTTATTCTTCTGCCATTTTTCTACCTGGCTGGCTGGCTGGCTACACACACACACAGTGTGTAGGTTATTTACAGTAGAAGATGGGCTTCTATCATCTTCAATCATTCTATTTGGGCTTCGATCTAAAAGGTAGCTAGCAAATGTGAAACGGATTAAAATGACAAGAGTTGACAGCTGTATGAGTTCACCATTTACACAACATATGCTGCAACCTTTTGTAATTTTAATAGTTTGTTTCATATTGGCTGGCTTCCAACAATAGCTGAATTTGCAAAGCTAGCGAGCACCAATTCAGTTTCAGTGGTGTTTGCTATAATCTTTGCTACCCGGGTTAAATAAAGGTGAAATAAAATAAATTAATAAAAGTTCCCTTGCTACAATTTAGCTTTTGCAACGAGACCATTAAATATATTTAAGACAATGGTAGAAGAGAGTGTAGTTCTGTTCAGTTTGGATTTCAGTTTATCGCTAACCTTATCACAGGGACTTTGAAGCACTAACTTACATCATCTGCATGCTGATTCCATCTTTGACAACGCCACATAAATGGAATAGGTACTAGCTAGCTTAATAGTTCATATTTGCGCGCTAGCTCTGCATATTCAGCTAGTGTGTGTGCGCGATTGACTGGATTAACCTCACGTCAGTTACGTGCATTGAGTGCCTTTCAGACAGTAGATACGACCTCTCTGTTACCTAGCAAACTAAGGAACTGGCAGTGGATCAAACCATTGTGAGGCAAAGGGTGGGGGGGTTGCAATCTTTTGAAACTTAAAAACGCGCTATTAAGTGTCTATAATCAGCACAATTGCTTTCATTGCGTATTATTAATATTATTTAAATTACATAGTTATGTTTCAGTGATATATTGGGGGGGACAAATCATATTTTTACCAGGATGGGGGGGTCGTGTCCCCCCCAACCCCCCCGGGATTTCCGCCCCTGGACCACACACACTAGCTGAATCTACCTTCTGTTACAATACTACAGCCATTTACATGTCATAACTCCCTGTGGATATGCCCTAATAAAATAGTGCACACACCAACGCTCCAGATCAAGTTAGATGGCTATACTGTAGTTATCCATAATATAAATAATTACTTTCCAGAGATTATATCTCTGTGTGTGGGAGAGGGTGGGAGGCATTTATTCCAGGTGACAGGTTTACATTCAGTAATTCATAAGACAGTTGGAACACACCCTTCATAAGGACCGGGTAAAGATACGTGTGGTCTGAGGTCTATTAGGAACATGTAGCCTACTGACGTGTCGCTGTGACATTCTTTGTAACTCGTATTACACTTTAAAGGGAATACTTGTCATACCCAAAGCCAGTTGGCCTGTTAATAATACCCTAAAATTATATTGATCAACTCCAGCATTTTGCCTCTGAATTTCCTTCAAAATCAGTAGTTATTCAGTAGTGCACGCACCTCCATTTCAATAGCTATAACAGATACTACTCTTCCTGCCGTTGCATTAGTCAGCAGGAGTGACATTTGTCTGAATACAGTAGTCCAGAGGGACAGTAACTGCTTTTATCTCGCTCAATAAAGCCACTGGAATTGAGCTCCAACAGCCAGCCCACATCTGTTTAACTGACAGTAACCTTGGCCTATGAGGATTGACCTAAAGCGTTTCCTTAATTGCGCAATAGGGGGCGTGAATGTGTGGAACGCTTGGTTCTATTGTGGAGAGCGAGAGGACTGTTTTGCAGGTGAGGCACTCTCTGCTGAACTGCATTTAGGCTACGGCAACCCGCCAACTAGACATTTCAGAAATAACGGTGTTTGTCTGAGCGGATTGTATCAGTTGGCTATGAGCACAACAATACCTACAAAAATACCTACAGGAATCAGGTAAACACGTTTTCAAGTTAAGTACCCTATATAGTTCATTCGGGACGGACTTTAGCGCGTTAATGTTAATGAGAGTAGCCTAATATCTGTTCGTATTGTTTTTGGGTCAGTGAGTAATGTTAGTGTGTTTACTGTGAAGCTCTATCGATGGGTGTTTTGAAACTTTACTGTGTTTCCATTAGAAGTTGTCTAAACATTTTTGAGCGAACTCTATTGCCTTATGCGTATTTCATTATTTGCGAAAATGACTTGTTTTTACAACAATATCCCACCTCCGTGCGAGGGAAATATTCCATATATTCCCTTGAATTATGACCATTTCTCCTTTTAGGCTACTGTATTTTACTGTATCAGGTCTCCATGCTTTCAACAGTTGTTGATACTAAGTATCCTGTGCGTAAAGCTTTGTGGATAGACATATGGCTACTGTATTCTACATCTGCAATTTATTCTCCAGTCGCTGTAGGCTACTCTCTGTAGAATGGTTTCATTTTGAAACAGCGAATAATTATTTTCCTGCATACTGTAATAGTGGATATATTAATATCTGCAACAGTACGCCGGTCTTTGGCAGTAGGCTGTAGGTAAAATATTTGATTTCAGTCTCTGCAGTCAAGAACGTTGATGTGCGGTGATTGTCGTGTACAGATGGCTGGCTTCACTGCAGGCGGGTGCCACTGTCAAAAACCTTGGCGCCTGTTCTGATTGCAGTTCGGAATGAACACTGCTGTAGGCCTACAAATATTGATGCAGCCTACATGATTACTGTTTTACAAAAGTTATACTGGTGTAGCCTATTTGATCTCAAGGTTATGCTGGTTATGTTTTGCACTTTGAGTGTTGGACATCTTATCTTTTATTACATTTTTCCCCCCACGTCACTCTGGATCAACTTGAATGCAATTCTGGATGGAACCTGGATGTGCTGTATGAATTATCATGGTGAGTACAAATACATACTTCCTACATTTCCACACAAAAGGAATTTAACCAGTTGGAGGGGTCTGCCCTTGTCACCTATCAACAAATGGTGGGACATTTAAGTCTACTGTAGGTTACAACTGTTACGCTTCTTTGCGATTGCCAAATGCCTTGGAGGCTATAAATGCCTAGCCTAGCCTACCCCAGCAAATGGCATTGCGTGTATGACCCAGAGAGAGTTGAATTCGGGTGAATTGACTACAGCCAGGATGCCGAAGTGCCTCCCTTCCTTTGGCTCTGGCAAGGAAGTGAATAAACTCAAGAAACACAGTTCAGAAAGGTTATTTTCAGGACAGCCTGTTCTGTTTGGGGTTTAACCTACCGGTATTTGTCTCGTATTTAATCTTCCGAACCCCCCAAAGCTGTGGATTAACCACAGCAAATGTCATTCAGCACAGCACTAGAAACACTAAGCTATTAAAATACTACAGAAATGTCTGTCAGTCTTCGGTCTGGCGTGCTGTTATTGTCATTTTTGTGCAGCTGATACTTCCTATTTATATCGTTGGGCTTCTTCTGTCCATTCCCTAGGGGAAAAGTTCAGTTACTGCCAGGCAGATGTGCCTCTGGTTCTCTCCTCTCTCTCTGTCTTTCTCATTCTCTCTATTCAATTCAATTTAAGGGCTTTTAGGCATGGGAAACATATGTTTACATTGCCAAAGCAGGTGAAATAGATAGTAAACAAAAGTGAAATAATCAAAAAACATTTTTACAGTAAACATTACACTCACAAAAGTTCCAGAAGAATAAAGAAATGTCAAATGTCGTATTATGTGCAAATAGTTCAAGTACAAAAGGGAAAATAAATAAACATAAATATGGGTTGTATTTACAATGGTGTTTGTTCTTCACTGGTTGCCCTTGTGGCAACAGGTCACAAATCGTGCTGCTGTGATGGTACACTGTGGTATTTCACCCAATAGATATGGGAGTTTATCAAAATTGGGTTTGCTTTCAAATTCTTTGTAGATCTGCGTAATTTTGGGGAAATATTTGTCTCTAATATGGTCATACATTTTGCAGGAGGTTAGGAAGTGCAGATCAGTTTACACCTCATTTTGTGGGCAGTGTGCACATAGCCTGTCTTCTCTTGAGTGCCAGGTCTGCCTACAGCAGCCTTTCTCAATAGCAAGGCAATGCTCACTGAGTCTGTCAGGTATTCTGCCACTGTGTACTCTCTGTTTAGGGCCAAATAGTGTTATAGTTTTCTCTGGTTCTCCTCTCTCTCTCTCTCGCTCTGTCTCGTTCTCTCAGGGAAGTATTTTCCTGCAATACGATACAACAAAAGCAAAAATAATCCTTATTGATCTGCAGGTATAACTCAGACTCAGCCTCCTTTCTCAGCAGCAGTCATAAAGTGCTCCATTACCAGAATGACTCATGCCTACTGAACAGACATTTTTCATGTAGCCAAACTTATGGGATGATTATGAATGCTTAAGTGCTATGAAAGTCAAAGTATCAACTCAGCATGGTAAATATTTGATTGTAATACCCTGGCTATGCCTGCTCCACTGTTGCTGCCCCCTGCCTTGTAGTTTGGGAGAAAACAACCACTGTTTCAGGTAGAGGTCGACCGATTATGATTTTTCAACACCGATACCGATTATTAGGGGGCCCAAAAAAGCCGATGCCGATTAATCGGCCGTTTTTTTGTTTTGTTATTTATTTGTAATAATGACAATTACAACAATACTGCATGAACACTTATTTTAACTTAATATAATACATAAATACTATCAATTTAGCCTCAAATAAATAATGAAACATGTTCAATTTGGTTTAAATAATGCAAAAACAAAGTGTTGGAGAAGAAAGTAAAAGTGCAATATGTGCCATGTAAAAAAGGTAACGTTTAAGTTCCTTGCTCAGAACATGAGAACATATGAAAGCTGGTGGTTCCTTTTAACATAAATCTTCAATATTCCCAGGTAAGAAGTTTTCGGTTGTAGTTATTATAGGAATTATAGGACTATTTCTCTCTATACGATTTGTATTTCATATACCTTTGACTATTGGATATTCTTATAGGCACATTAGTATTGCCAGTGTAACAGTATAGCTTCCGTCCCTCTCCTCGCTCCAACCTGGGCTCGAACCAGGAACACATCGACAACAGCCACCCTTGAAGCAGCGTTACCCATGTAGAGCAAGGGGAAGAACCACTCCCAAGTCTCAGAGTGAGTGACGTTTGAAACGCTATTAGCGCGCACCCGCTAACTAGCTAGCCATTTCACCTGGGTTACACCAGCCTAATCTCGGGGGTTGATAGGCTTGAAGTCATAAACAGCGCAATGCTTGAAGAATTGCGAAGAGCTGCTGGCAAAACGCACGAAGGTGCTGTTTGAATGAATGCTTACGAGCCTGCTGCTGCCTACCATCGCTCAGTCAGACTGCTCGATCAAATATCAAATCATAGACTTAATTATAACATAATAACACACAGAAATACGAGTCTTTGGTCATCAATATGGTCGAATCCGGAAACTATCATCTCGAAAACAAAACGTTTTTCCTTTCAGTGAAATACGGAACCGTTCCGTATTTTATCTAACGGGTGGCATCCCTAAGTCTAAATATTCCTGTTACATTGCACAACCTTCAATGTTATGTCATAATTATGTACAATTCTGGAAAATTAATTACGGCCTTTCTTAGGAATAAATGGACTTCACACAGTTCGCAATGAGCCAGGCGGCCCAATCTGCTGTATATACCCTGACTGCTTGCACGGAACGCAAGAGAAGTGACACAAATTCATGTTAGCAGGCAATATTAGCTAAATATGCAGGTTTAAAAAATATATACTTGTGTATTGATTTTAAAGAAAGGCATTGATGTTTATGGTTAGGTACATTGGTGCAACGACAGTGCTTTTTCGCAAATGCGCTTGTTAAATCATCACCCATTTGTCGAAGTAGGCTGTGATTCGATGAGAAATTAACAGGCACCGCATCGATTATATGCAACGCAGGACACGTTAGATAAACTAGTAATATCATCAACCATGTGTAGTTAACTAGTGATTATGTTAAGATTGATAGTTTTTCATAAGATAAGTTTAATGCTAGCTAGCAACTTACCTTGGCTTCTTGCTGCCCTCGCGTAACAGGTAGTCAGCCTGCCATGCAGGCTCCTCGTGGAGTGCAATGTAAGGCAGGTGGTTAGAGCGTTGGACTAATAATCGGAAGGTTGCAAAAACGAATCTGCGGCTGCAGGAAGAATTAAGTCCTCCACAATAGTATGGGGCTTGCCTGTCCTAGCCACTCGGTAGCTCACCATATAAGACGCTTCTAGCCCCTTCTTATTAATGGTATCTGTTGCTTTTATACATGTCTTACTACTCAAAAGTCGTCTTAATTCTCGCTCAAAAAACTCCTGTGACTTATTTTTCAAATTGGCATGTTTTGTTTCTAAATGTCTGCGTAAGAGTGAAGGTTTTATTGAGTTGTGAGATAGTACTTTTGCACATATAACACACTGTCACTGAGGAAAGGCACTACTCCCAATATAAGTGAACCCCAAATCAATGTAGTTCTCATCATATTTGCGCCTCTTCGATGGTCCAACGTCCCTGTCTGTTGTTCGGTGCTTTCCTGGGTAAGGGCAGTAGCTCTTCGGCTGCATCAGATTCACAACTGTCAGTGTCCATGCTAGCTGGGCTAACAACAAATGTAGAATTACTGATGCTAGCATTGGATGTGTTCATGGAAGCAGAACAACTTGTGTCGTCGACAGGTGCAGGTGTAGTACTGCTGGTAGTAGCAGTACTATCAGTAGAGCTGGTATGTGTCTCTATGGACGCGGGCCTTACTTTTTTTTTAACCATTTATCAATTTTCGTGCAAACAGAATGAGCAGCAGCTACATTTGGCTACATACAGACTGTTAGTGAAATTCCCGCGAGAAAGTAACGGTTAATGTGATTGGATGTTCATTATTTGACTAGGCTTCCTGTATTTGACATTGTGCTGTTATTTCGCTGAATATTAGATTTTTGGCAGTGAAACGAGTTTACTCATGCGAGATAAAAACCTCACCCAAATGTATAGCCCCGTTGGAAAATATAAATGGACTGTTTGAAAATGTGGAGGAAAAAATGAATATATATATATAAATAAAATAAATTGGCCCAGCATCGTCCAGGTTAGGGGTGGCCGGGGTAGGCCAAAAAAGCTTGACTGTCTTAGCTTTAACACAAACGCGCACATGCAGGCACAAATGCTACACACAGACACTAACACTCAAAACTATGCCAGTCTACACCAGCAGTACCCGGGGAGCAGGCCTCCACATCTTGTTTGATATTTTTCCATTGATACTCTCACTGTAATTACAAATCTGCTACATCTCACACTGGCTAAGATCAAAAGTTGATTCCATACACAATACACTGGTCTACTCAATGATTCAACACTTTGTTCATTTGTTTTACCTTTAACCAATTGCTTGTGCCTATGTTAAACTAAAGGTCGACTTATTGAAGCATCCCTCACCCTGGACTATGTTGTATTGATGAGGGGCTTTAAATGTGATGAATGAAACTGCAATGGATAGAGGCCCGTATTCACAAAGCGTCTCAGAGTAAGAGTGCTGATTTAGGATCAGTTTAGCCTTTTAGAACATATTGAATAAGATTACATGGGCAGGGGGGACCTGATCCTAGATCAGCACTCCTACTGTGAGACACTGGGAATACAGGCCCAGTTGTATGTCAGTTGCATTGTAAATCAGGCTCAGAAAACAGATGTAGCCTACCCAGTGCCCACTGTGTGCAAACAGGTGGATTCAATGTTGTTTTCACATAGTTATTTTAATCGTGTTACATTGTTATTACAGTGTTTTTACAGTTCTACCAACATGGAAAACAAATCAGTTATCAACAGAATTTTTTTGCCTTTTGTACCCAATTTAAAACCAAAGTGCTATAGCTGGCCTCAATATTTGAACTCGTTCAGTTGTTTGTTGACCAGTCTTATCAAATCTCTATCAAAAGTGAACATTGAACTGACTACCGTGCTCAGTGGGTAGGTCTCAGTTAACTCAGTGCTGCTAGGTCCTTATCATACACTGTGTGATGAGTGTTGCGCGTTGACTGTAACAGAAATAATGGTCATCGATGATTTGTTTGTTCATTGACCGTTGTCTGAAATCTTTGGCCTCAAAAGCACTTCTCTTTTACTGCTGTAATGGGCCATAAACAAAAGCTAATCTCCTGAGTCAATATTCTTCCTTCCTCTATCTCCGGCCTTTTATATCAGGGTTTGAAAGATCATTGTTCCAAGTCATGCGGTCGCAATGATAATCACTTTGACAGGGTATGACTAAGTAGCTTATCTTTTGCTTGATATTTTCTTATCAAATCCTAGTTTTGGATGATTTGTCAAGTCTTCCCTTGAGTGCATTTACAGTGGATTTTTAATACCACGGCCAAAGGTTTCACTAATAGCCGGGAGTGCTGTGTAAAACAGGAAGTGAGCATGGGTAACAGAAAAGTACGAGGCAGCACTAATGACATAACCTAACATAACAATGTACCACTCTCTGTGGAATGATGCCTGTTATGTATTTAGTGGTGAGTGGGTAAACCATTGTATCCTTAGCTTGGGACTTTTAAATGTATCTATACACTCAGATGTCTTCCAAAAAGCTTTTCAGTGTCTATACAGCTGCATCAACAGCTTACATAATGAATGCAAATGGGTATTAGATGGCTGTTCATGAAAAAAACACGCTTTTCTCCTGCCTTTTATGAGTGCTAGGTCTGTGGAGTCAAAAACTTGATTTCCCTGTGTTTTATATATGTTTCCACACTATGAGGTTGGAATAATACTGTGAAATTGTGAAAATGATGATAATGCATTTTTAGTGTATGAGCTGTTTGAAAAGACTGTCTGAAGTTTCAGCCTGTTTTGGTGGGATGGAGTTTTGGCCAGCCTGGTGACATCACTCCCAGACAGTCCGAGCAAAATTCTTTCTTGAGAAATTGCTCTTTGCTAAGAAGCTATTGTTGTTTATTTTTGACCACTTTGACCACTTAACTAAGATGATAGGGTTGCCTACTATGTCGAAACACCCGAGTTGAGGCATTTTGAGTGTCCGCTGTAGGTTCGACTCCGCCTCAGTGCTGCTCATTTGGCTAGCTGTGCTGTGATGGCTTTCTCTCAGCAAAGTGTGCCCATTCTTCACGTTGAGTCCACTGTAAAAGTCTGATTGAGGTTTCAGACATCATTAAAGATGATCTTCCTAAAAGTCTGTGTTGAGAGACTGCCAGAGCTAGAGCCCACTTGCTCAGCAAAGCAATTATAGTCTCTGTCATATTAGATACTGTGCAGGGGAATGGCTGAAAAACAGCCCAATAGACGAGGAATGAAGTCTGGAGCTTTGAAAACGTGTGTGTGTGTGTGTGTGTGTGTGTGTGTGTGTGTGTGTGTGTGTGTGTGTGTGTGTGTGTGTGTGTGTGTGTGTGTGTGTGTGTGTGTGTGTGTGTGTGTGTGTGTGTGTGTGTGTGTGTGTGTGTGTGTGTGTGTGTGTGTGTGTGTGTGTGTGTGTGTGGGTGTGTGTTCCCACAGCAGATCTGTCAGGTTTGGCTGCATGCCCGCGGTGAAGGAGGGAACTTGCAAACCAAAACAGCAGACAAACTCTAAGAACAGAATTATCATCCTCTCTCACAAACATGTACAGTGTGTACTAGGTTAGTCAGTTGAGTAGTATACTGAGTTATATACTGAGCAATAGCAATGCAGCACAGCTTTGGATGTAGCAAGCCCAGATCTAGGCTTTATTAGCTACTGTAGATCATGTTGTCTATCAGTATACTGTGGATGAGTACCCCTCTTTTCATGCTGTTCTTATCTGAGGCATGCCTAACTGAATGTGTGTGCATGTTGTATTGGCCCAGTTCCAGAAACAGAACATCTAGTATAGAAGTCTGTCTCTTGAGCAGGCTTATTTCACAGTCACCACCCTCCATACAGGATTGTAGGATTCCATGCAATTGTCTGTCTAGCTTTCAGCGTGCAGATGCATTCTATAGGGCAGGCACAATTACCGTATAACCATGTATCTGACGGTTATGGATGAAGACCGTCGTGAAAATAAAATAACCGTCATAACCTTTTAACCTTTTTTGTTATTTATTTTTACAAACAGCTGACTGAAGAGGGGGCGGTCAGGAATTTGTGTCAGTTTCTGCGGTAACATGGTCTCTTAAAAACGTGACGAAGCGTTGTTGCTCCTTGCTGAAACAAACCGGGTGTTGTAGCAAAGGAGCACACAGAGAAAGGTGCCAGAGAGGTGCAGCAGCAGAACACAGAGAAAGGTGCCAGAGAGGTGCAGCAGCAGAACACAGAGAAAGGTGCCAGCGAGGTGCAGCAGCAGAACACAGAGAAAGGTGCCAGAGAGGTGCAGCAGCAGAACACAGAGAAAGGTGCCAGAGAGGTGCAGCAGCAGAACACAGAGAAAGGTGCCAGAGAGGTGCAGCAGCAGAACACAGAGAAAGGTGCCAGCGAGGTGCAGCAGCAGAACACAGAGAAAGGTGCCAGAGAGGTGCAGCAGCAGAACACAGAGAAAGGTGCCAGAGAGGTGCAGCAGCAGAACACAGAGAAAGGTGCCAGCGAGGTGCTGCAGCAGAACACAGAGAAAGGTGCCAGAGAGGTGCAGCAGCAGAACACAGAGAAAGGTGCCAGCGAGGTGCAGCAGCAGAACACAGAGAAAGGTGCCAGAGAGGTGCAGCAGCAGAACACAGAGA
The DNA here is from genome assembly GCF_965601325.2 of Salmo salar. Classification (NCBI taxonomy): domain Eukaryota; kingdom Metazoa; phylum Chordata; class Actinopteri; order Salmoniformes; family Salmonidae; genus Salmo; species Salmo salar. The sequence continues at coordinate 22,532,124 of NC_138319.1, read as the reverse complement.
AAGGTGCCAGCGAGGTGCTGCAGCAGAACACAGAGAAAGGTGCCAGAGAGGTGCAGCAGCAGAACACAGAGAAAGGTGCCAGAGAGGTGCAGCAGCAGAACACAGAGAAAGGTGCCAGAGAGGTGCTGCAGCAGAACACAGAGAAAGGTGCCAGAGAGGTGCAGCAGCAGAACACAGAGAAAGGTGCCAGCGAGGTGCAGCAGCAGAACACAGAGAAAGGTGCCAGAGAGGTGCAGCAGCAGAACACAGAGAAAGGTGCCAGAGAGGTGCTGCAGCAGAACACAGAAATATAATCTATGGCAGCACATGTAGTCAGGAGTGGAGGAGAGGAAATTATTCTAATTTTTTGGTCTGTTATTCACACCATTATTACGGAGACCACGGTCATTTGGCTGGCCAATTACCGTCATCCAAAATTCCATTACCGTCACAGCCCTAGCATTCTAGTCCATCTTAAAATGCCGCAGTTAAGACCTTTTTTAATTACGGATCCCGCATGGCTGCACATAGAGGCAAGGTTTTTGCTATTGCCTCACAAGAAAAACAGCCACTACTTTCTACTCTGTGTGAGATATTCTATTGCAGTAATTGTCCCTGGTGCCTTCTTCAGCTCGTAGACATACCTTGTGATTCATCCCCCCTGCTGAGTGAATGCCCTCTGTAGATGCGTCAGTGATGGATTCTGGAAGGGCTTCGCTGAATAGATTTGGGTGTTTTTTCGTAACTTTTTTTTAGCTTTCCCTTTTTAGAATGTTATTAGCATGGATCTGACGAACATTATATAGCTTAAAACCTGTCACAGGCAAAGAAAATGTTTGTGTGTGTGTGTGTGTGTGTGTGTGTGTGTGTGTGTGTGTGTGTGTGTGTGTGTGTGTGTGTGTGTGTGTGTGTGTGTGTGTGTGTGTGTGTGTGTTTGTGTGCACACTAGAGCTGGGCGATATGGGCAAAAATCCATATCATGATAAACTGACTGAATTATCACGATAATGATACATTTAACAATATCTTTGTATAACATTAATGTGCACCACAGTTATTTTTACATTCCCCTTAAAACTACTACTATTGGCCTCCCGAGTGGCACCGCGGTCTAAGGCACTGCATCACAGTGCTAGAGGTGTCACTACAGATCCTGGTTCGATCCTGGGCTGTGTCGCAGCCGGACGCGAACGGGAGACCCATGAGGCGGCGCACAATTGACCCAGCATCGTCCGGGTTAGGGGATGGTTTGTCCGGCTGGGATGTCCTTGTCCCATCATGCTCTAGTGACTCCTGGTGGCGGCCGGGTGCATCCACACTGAATTTGGTCGCCAGCTGTACAATGTTTCCTACGACACATTGGTGTGACTGGCTTCTGGGTTAAGAGAGCAGTGTGTCGAGAAGCAGCGCAGCTTGGCGGGGTCGTGTTTCGGAGGAGTCATGGCTCTCGACCTTTGCCTCTCCCGAGTCCATACGGGAGTTGCAGCGATGGGACAAGACTGTAACTACCAATTAGATATCACGAAATTGGTGAGAAAAAAGAGTAAGTACAAATACAAATAATAATACTGCTACTACTTTGAATGTTGTAGCTTTCAATTGTCCAATTAACAGTCACACATTAGCAATTTCAAACTTCACATATCTCTAGTAAAGGCTACTTATCGTGGTGAATGATATCTGGTAAATGTCCACGAAACCTTCGGTTTAACCTACCAGCTCAAGTGCATGCTTGCATGTTTCTGTGTGAATGTACCTGTGAGTTTGTGTATGTGTGCACATACATGCATGTGTGTGACTTCACAAGTGTGTGTGCGTGTGTGCGTGCGTGCGTGCGTGCACCAGACCTGGGTTCAAATATTTATATATTTATTTGTATTACTTTCACTTACATTTCAAAGTATTTTCACATACAAATATTGAAATATGTGAATACTCCCAGGCATTTCAACTCAGTTCTGTTTGGTCATAGGATTATTGTTTGGTCCTGTAATGTATTTGGAAACACATATTTGAAAATAGTTTCAAATTGTTGGCTATTTATTGGAAATTATTTGAAAATACTTTCAAATAACTAATAGAAGTAGTTGATTCTGCACCTCATTTTTTGAAAATACTCAAATACGCAGAAGTATTTCAATTACAAATACTTAAATACACATGTATTTGAAGCCAGCTCTGGTGTGCACTTGTCTATATGTGTTTGTATGACTAAGCTTGTGTGTGTACCAGTCGCTAGACTGTGACGCTTAGCTACTTCTCTCCTCCTCGTCATGGGCCATGTCTGCTCTGTGACTGACTCATCAGCAATATCTCCATATATACGCGCACACACACAAACACACACACGACCACCCCGCTATTTCCCGCTTAGATTACCGATTACCACACACCACATTAGCCAGTAGCTATCAGTTAGGGCATCTCTCTCTTTGTTGTATGGCTTTGCATGAATACACGTGTCTGCTTTGTGGCGGGCGGCTAGCCTGAGGCATCTGGACTCCCCCTGGTCGTGAATAATTGAGGATCTATTTAACCAGTGTGGGGCGGACTCAGGTGCGAGGGCAGATAAAGCACCTACTGCTCCAGTCTATATCTGTTTCCTAGGGTGCATCTCAATAGTGTGAAGTGACGTCCTCCATCCTCCCCTTGTCTCCTTTCCTCCATATACAGTGACATTCAAGAACTAGACAGGTGAAAGTAAATCGGTGTGCATCCTCCATATTGATTTGACTTAGCCTGTGTTTTCAGTAAAGATGAAGGAGAGGAGACAAGGAGAAGAAGCCTCACTGCAGTGGTGCTTTATCACCTAACCATGGCTTATAACATGGTAATGACATGTAAATATCCATGTACAGTCAGTTTAATTACAGTGTAGATATCTGTGAGCTTTGCATTTCTAATGGTAGGTGAAGTCCAATAGGCTTCAGGGACTGCAGTGTAGCGGAACATGCATGTCACTTAATGGTGGTGTGATGGTTGTATGGAGCCCAGTCTTGTGAAGGCAGGAGAAAGGGTATCTGAGGAGACATACCAGTTCAGCTGCTGGGCCCATACAAAGGATGGACGGGGAAAGCAGGCCAGTCATTGGGACTGGCTTCTGTCTCTCCGCCTGTCTGCCATGTTGTTTTATAGCTTGTTGCTTTCCCTTCTCACCGTCTAGCGAATAAATCTGTCCCTCAGATATTACACTTTCTCCCTTGTTCTATATTTTTTTAATAGTTGTGATTTCAATGACTTAGAGCGTGGTGATGGCAACGCCAGGGCTGTGGGTTTGATTCCCACATGGGCCACACGTAGTTAATGTATCACTGTTTTTGTCAACAGTTTGTAGTCAACAAAATTGATCCTAACCCTCCTGGTTTATCAGATATATCTTGGTGTCACTGATGTAATAATGTGTTTTTCATTTCATTCTTGCGTCCATCCTTGACAAAAGAGGCACAGTAATGTGCAACAGCAATGTAGGTGACTGTGTTAATTTGAAATCGAACTCTAAGCCGTTGGCGGCGAGGGATTGGGGGTTTACTACAGATTAGCTGTAATCCATTGGCTAAATCACAGTTTTGGACAATGTGTGGCGGATTGGTCATAGGCTGGACTGATCCTGCAGGGTGTGAAGCAACAGCATAATCATTAAGAGCAGCCGGGAGGTGTTGAATGTTGATTGAATGTTGTTAAATGTTGATGACAGTGAGATAGTGCATCTAAGCTTGGACCATGCTAACACATCAGATGGTCTGTGTACAGAGGGCTTATTTTTGTATAGGCTAAGTGATGATGTAGGCTTGTAGCTAATAGGTTGACCCAGGAGAGTGGCCCACCAAGCCTTGGGCACCCCTACAGCACCATCACTTAAGCAATAATACATGAGAGGGCCATGTGTTATGACATTTTTATCATGGCTGTGACGTGGTCATAGCCACGAGGCGAAGCCGAGTCGACCACAACAGCCATGATAGAAATGTCATAACACATGGACTCTTAATATATTTTTGGTTTTATACAATGGGTTACCAGCATTAAAAAGCAATATTCTTTCCCAAACTATAACATTTTCAACAAAACTTGATGCTACATTCACTAACACTGATTGTCAAGTGCAATTTTAGGTGTTCTCTAGTCGTTAGTTTTATTTGTGTTGCCTGCCATGTAAATCAAAACTACTCAAGTGCTGGTTGATAGTTCCAGAACTTTGCAGGTTGCTAGGGCAAACAAAAATGGTTGCTATGGAGGCTCTTCCCCCTTGGTAGCTAGCCAACTACACAGCTAACACAATCATTTCAGACTGAAAGGCAGCAAACTAGCTGCATTTCATTTAGTTTTACCTGTTTTTCCATCGATTTTTTGTTGTTGTTGGTATATATCCATTAATATTATGCCGATTCATTTTGACTGGAGAAACGCTGCCTGTCTGTCTCGTCCCGACTCCCGACACATTCATTATTATGGGACACAGTGGAGATCGAATTTCAATATTGCAACAAAAACGTCAGACATAATTTCTAATTGCTTTTCATAGTGGATATCAAGTTTATAAATTGCATGGCTGGGCAGTGGATCTGTAAAAGTAGTAGTGCGTTGCTAGGTAACGACATAAACAATGGCAATTTTTATGAATGTACTGGCCATATGTATGTTGTCTAGTATATCATGGGCAGGATCTAACAATGGGAATTCCAAACCACCCATTGTATAAATTGCTTTAGATCTCTCTTACTACCTCTTCACATTAGAACATGGCTATGCAAATAACCTGCTGGCAGCAGATGGATATACAGGTCCGATCAGCAACACATCAATAACAGGACAGAGAATACTTACGAAACTAAACGAACCTAGTGTTGTGCGGATATATTCTCAGGAAACAGCCGTTATCATGTCTTCTCCGGCGCGCTGGTTAAGTTGCCTGTCAAAACAGCCAGTGATAATATGATTCAGGGCTCCCTTCATCTTCTCTCTTCCGTTGTTTCACTCACTCGTTTCACACACACACACACACACACACACACACACACACACACACACACACACACACACACACACACACACACACACACACACACACACACACACACACACACACACATCTGAAGTGTGATTGGCGATGTGATGGGTTTCTAAATATTTTACTGACTGGTGCGATACTGTCAGGCTAGAATGATTGTGATCTTCAGTAGAACATTGAAATCTTTTGGAGACTAAATATTTGACTTTGTCTCATTGGATAATAGGAGGAATAAACACTGTTTTTACAGAATTTAAGAGATTTGATGAGATTTGATGTAGTTTTGTATCCCTTTTTGGATCCTTACACTGTGTAATTAAGCATAGTTTAGCAATTCCATGATATGAAAGCTTAATTGCCCCAATAACTTTCTGTCAACATCACAGTGTAGCCTAATTTTACTCGTTCCCCTCCTTTTACCCTTTTGTAAACACTGTTAGAAGAGATTCACAAAGAGCTCGCCATTGTTGAAATATGAATTCATTATGAGACGCGCTGTTACATTGTCTTTGATTGCAAAATAATTAGGTCTTTGTGGAGTTCTTACTTATTCAATGGATATTTCTCTTGCTGTTGTGGGCCGACTGTGTTCAGCTGAGCATCGTTTCCATTTTGGATCTTGTGAAGACTTACCCTGGATTTGAAACAGAATTCTTGATTAGATGTTATTGGTGTAGAATGTGGTGCAGATCTCTGTTTTTACTGAAGATTGCCTCATATGTTTAGTTAAACATTGCTGTGTAGGCCTACAGTACCAAACCCATGTTACATATATCCCTTTCACACTAAGACGTTTTTACGGCAACTTTACCATACCGGCAAATGTTTTACGCCTTTTCCTTATATCTGAAAGGTATTGCCGGTATCAAAGCTGAAACTTTTCTTTCCGCCTAGCAACCTAGTAATCATTTAGGTCAACTTCTGCCTACGGCTTAGTATGAAACGTAACCGTAATGCTGAGGTGGCATTGGCAGGCACTACGCCGTTAAACTTGTGTATGGTTGCTAGGCAGCACCCGTTAACCATCCTCCTGCCAGTTCTAAACTTTGCTTGGCATGTCACTTGTCATGTAGCCCACCACTAAGCATGCACCGTTTTCTTAACCACAACTGGATGGATCCATAAAGAATTATTGTGGGAATAAATATCACTGAATGACAGAAACTTAATGCAATTGAAGGCATGTATCAAATTGTTGCTTACGAAAACCCCAAAGTCATCTAACCATTGTAATAAATTTGAAGCAATAGCCTACCCGCGTGTGGTCAACTAGATTATAATTTCAGCACCGTTTTGATTGGGACACCACCATCGCGCTACTTTGAGACAAGCGTGGGGACTCGTCTTGATAAATCAATGTCAGATTTGACTTTTCACTGAATCTCCATTTAGATATTGGTTAGGCTACAGTTAGTTGGGGAAATGTTAGCTAAGTTGAGGTGAGTGCTGCTCATGATCAACTTGTCCAGTTGGCTCATTTGTTAGAACATTTTGCCAGCATGTTATGTACCGTAAATTCCAGACTATAAACCGCAAATTTTTTCCCAGCTTTGAACCTCGCAGCTTAAACAATGACGCGGCTAATATATGGATTTTTCCCACTTTCAATTTTTTCTCTCCAAAAAAACACATTCTGTGACGTGCTCAGTTTTTTGGCAGCATGAAGCTTTCATTAGACCAATGAAATTGCCGAACGGGTTAAGGTCAAACAACTTTTTTGTTTACTGTTTAGATTAAATCGAGCGCTCTCAAACTTCCCATCATTCTGATTACGGTAGTCATTTTGTCACCCTCATCATGGCAAAGACACGGAGAAATGCATATGATGCAGCTTTCAAGTTGAAGGCGATTGATCTGGCTGTTGAAAAAGGAAATAGAGCTGCTGCACGGGAGCTTGGTCTTAATGAGTCGATGATAAGATGTTGGAAACAGCAGCATGAGGAATTGACTCAGTGCAAAAAGACAACTAAAGCTTACTGCTAATTTTACATTTTTTGTTACAAGCCGTGTTTCGTTAAAGCCTATTTATTTTTGTTACAAGCCGTGTTTCGTTAAAGCCTGTGTAAAGTTAATTTGTTTCAATGTACCGGTAGGCACCTGCGGCTTATAGACATGTGCGGCTTATTTATGTTCAAAATAATACTTTTTAAAAAATTCAGTGGGTGCGGCTTATATTCAGGTGCGCTTAATAGTCCGGAAATTACGGTAGATTAACAAGTGGATTATTTTGCTCTTCCCTCGCAGTCACTTAGTAGCCTAGGCCTCCTCCTGACCAAAAGCCTGAGACCACTGACTTGTCTCAGTGTGTCTTAACTTGTCTCAATCAATGTGATTTTGTTTCACTGAATCTCTGTCTGTATAGGCTATTAGGTTAATTGGTTTGTGGCTGGGCAAATAAGTGGAGGTGATCATCTATCAATGATCAGAAACATTTAGCATGTAATAATGTAGCCTAAATCAAGTGTAGGCCTATTATTTGGCTGGATCACGTATAGACATCTGCAAAAGCCCACATAGGTTGTGAAATATGAACACGAGACTCACATACTTTTGAAAATAGGATTGCTATTATTTTCCATCGGTATCATGATGAAGATACAGCGGTTTCAAGTTGTGTGGGAAAAATATTATTTGTATTTTATTCTGTTATTTTCCATTATATTCTTACTACAAAATATATGTGTGTTTGACTGTGATTGGGGTAGGTGTGTCTTGTCTGTTTAATGAACAGAATCATGAACTATTGACTTCATTTGGACATAACATAATTAAACAAAATATATTACATTTATTTTTGATGGTGTATATTCTCAATGGATTTATTAAAATTGACGCCCACCCACATCTTCACACCACTACTGCCACTCATCCCCAGCATGCCGCCATAAAAGGCATATGCAGGCAAGAAGGTGGTAAAAATGGGCCTGTTTATAAGGGGGTCATATAAACATTACCCCATTTTTTTTACAGGCAAAATCTGTAAATCCAATGTGAAAGCAGCAAGAGTAACAACTAGGCTTAAAAGGCCTAGTCTCTCCAAAATGAAGGGAAAATTGTACAGCATCACCCTCATTCATGACAACTCTACTATATTTGTTCTGAAAGACTTGCAGTTGAAACATGTCGTCATGGAAGCTTTTAATCTGAATAAAGAAATCTTGAAATATGCCTTGATTGCTGCTGTGCTGAATAGCCTCACAGGAGAAACAGTCACATTTTCCTTCCAGTTGTGGAGAGAAAACTACCTCCATGGATTAAGCACTTATGGCAGAAAAAAAAGGCTTATCCAGAGTAACACTAACACAACAAAGGGTTTTGCATGGTTGGCCTGAGCTCAGACTAAACACGTTTCAGAAGACAGTTTGTTGTCTGGCTTTGAAAACAATTAAAAAAGCAAATGCAATGTTCTTATCTCTGCCATAGCTGCTCCTCCTCCTTGCCTTTTAATTTTTACCTTTACCATCTTTGTTTTGACAGTTGGTTCTTGAAGCATACTTAAAGTCATTAAAATTCAGTTCCTGATTAAACAGTGATTGACTTGCCCCGCACGTCAGAAGCAGTCGAGTGTTTAATGAATCTCCGTCTATTTTTCATCCGATAATTAGGAGTCTGTGGTAATGAGTCATACCTCGGAGTTGACTGGCGTCTCATTGGTGGTCAGGGTCGTGTTCATTAGACTCTAAACGTAACAAAACAGACTGAAACATGGAGGGCCTACCTGGACTCGTACAATAACAAACTCTCATTTTAGTTTTCCGTTGCAAAATGTTTTAAAACATTTTGCGTTAGTGTGCCGAATGGACACCACCATGGTTGTCGTTGTGTATCTGTGAAGCTCCAGCTCCTCAGTGTCCTTGCCCAGGCGCTCACCCGGCGATGACACTTAACAAACAACAATATCCTTGAGAGTCTGCAGGCGTGGAGCTGAAGCCTCTGGGACTAAGGCTTCCCATCAGCATGCAGAGAGCATTACTGCTTTAATATGAAGGGGCCATATGGAGCGCAGAGGTACTGCATAGTGGTGAAATAACTTTTCGCTTGTAAGGGTAATTTTGTTTTATAGAGCCACGTGTTAAACAGTACTGATAGGGTTGAGAAATTCTATTCATCAGAATGTAAGACATTCACTTTTTTTGTTGTAATCCATTCACAATGTAGTTGCTTCCCAAGTGTTTTTATAGTTGAATTCTTTGACCTGATGATGATAGCATGCATCAAATAAAAATGTGATTTAAAAGAGTACGGCAACAGGGTGTTACAGGGTGCAATTCCACAAGCCGCCATATACTCTCTGCTGTGGAATAGTTCCATGTGAATAGCATTATGAGTATCATTACACATAGCAAGACATGAACCTAAAACTGCTAGAATTTGCTCTTGAGTGCTACTTAATGTCGTTAGTCCCACTTGCAGGATGCTGGCTCACCGTTCGAAAAACAGGTTGCCAGTTGGAGTGAGATTGGCCTACACAGAAATGCATCAAACAGTAAATGAGACTTGGAGTCGGCGCCGCTCAGGCAACACTTCCAATTTACTGAAGGCTCTGAGTCAGAGTGCTCAGTGTCTGGAAACCTTCCAAACCATTTCCTTTTCATCCCCCTACTAATCTGTTATGTGGATTATTAGTTCCCCCAAGTGGGGTTGGGAGGGGGGCTATGACGAAACAGCCAACCATCTACCCACTCTCTTCTTTGAAGTTTCAAGTTTTATTTGTCACATGCACAAGTACAGTGAAATGCTTAACTTGCATACCCTACCCAACAATGCAGTATTCAATGTCAAATAGGATAACTAATCAAAAAAATAAATAAAAACACGAGAAATAAAAATTGAGAGGAAGCTATACTGAACAAAAATGTAAACGCAACATGCAACAATTTCAAGACTTACACTTACAAGTGAAATAAATGTATTAGGCCCTAATCTATGGATTTAACATGACTTGGAATACAGATATGCATCTGGTTACAGATACCTTAAAAAAAGGTAGGGTGTGGATCAGAAAACCATTCAGTATAAGGTGTGACCACCATTTACTTCATGCAGCGCAACACATCTCCTTCACATAGAGTTGATCAGGCTGTTGATTGTGACCTGTGGAATGTTGTCCCACTCCTCTTCAATGGCTGTGCAAAGTTGCTGGATGTTGGCAGGAACTGGAACAAGCTGTAGTATACGTCGATCCAGAGCATCCCAAAGTTGCCCAATGGGTGACATGTCTGGTGAGTATGCAGGCCTTGGAAGAACTGAGACATTTTCAGCTTCCAGGAATTGTGTACAGATCCTTGCGATATGGGGCCATGCATTATAATGCTGAAACATGATGTGATGGTGGCGGATGAATGGCACGACAATGGGCCTCAGGATCTTACCACGGCATCGCTGTGCATTCAAATTGCCATCAATAAAATGCAATTATGTTCGTTGTCCATAGCTTATGCCTGCCCATACCATAACCCCACTGCCACCATGGGGCACTCTGTTCACAACGTTGCCATTACCTTATGGCAGAGAAATGAACATTAAATTATCTGGCAACAGGTCTGGTGGACATTCCTGCAGTCAGCATTCCAATTGCACAATCCCTAAAAACTCGAGACATCTGTGGCATTGTGTTGTGTGACAAAACTGCAAAGGAATTCTGCAGCATTGAAGGTCAATCAATTAAATGTATTTATAAAACCCTTTTTACATCAGCTGATGTCACAAAATGCTATACAGAAACCCAGCCTAAAACACCAAACAGCAAGCAATGCAGGTCCCCAAGAACACAGTGGCCTCCATCATTCTTAAATGGAAGTAGTTTGGAACCACCAAGACTCTTCCTAGAGCTGGCCACCCAGCCAAGCTGAGCATTCGGGGGAGAAGGGCCTTGGTCAGGGAGGTGACAAAGAACCTGATGGTCACTCTGACAGAGCTCCAGAGGTCCTCTTTGGAGATGGGAGAACCTTTCAGAAGGACAACCATCTCTGCAGCACTCCACCAATCAGGCCTTTATGGTAGAACGGCCAGATGGAAGCCACTCCTCAGTAAAAGGCACATGACAGCCTGCTTGGAGTTTGCCAAAAGGCAGCTTAAGGACTCTCAGACCATGAGAAACAAGATTCTCTGGTCTGATGAAACCAAGATTGAACTCTTTGGCCTGAATGCCAAGTGCCATGTTTGGAAGAAACCTGGCAACATCCCTACGGTGAAGCATGGTGGTGGCAGCCTCATGCTGTGGGGATGTTTTTCAGTGGCAGGGACTGGGAGACTAGTTAGGATCAAGGGAAAGATGAACAAAGAAAAGTACAGAGAGATCCTTGATGAAAACCTGCTCCAGAGTGCGCAGGACAACAACCCTAAGCACACAGCCAAGACAACGCAGACGTGGCTTCGTGACAAGTCTCTGAATGTCCTTGAGTGGCTCAGCCGGAGCTCGGACTTGAACCCGATCGAACATCTCTGGAGAGATCTGAAAATAGCTGTGCATTGATGATCCCCATCCATCCTGACAGAGCTTGAGAGGATCTGCAGAGAAGAATGGGAGAAACTCCCCAAATACAGGTGTGCCAAGCTTGTAGCATCACACCCAAGAAGACTCGATGCTGTAATCTCTGTCAAAGGTGCATCAACAAAGTACTGAGTAAAGGGTCTTAATACTTATGTAAATGTGATATTTCCTATTTTTTATACAAACCAGTTATGTTGTATTGTGTGTAGATTGATGAGGGGGAAAAAAAACAATTTAATCAATTTGAGAATAAGGTTGAAACATAACAAAATGTGGAAAAAGTCAAGGGGTCTGAATACTTTCCAAATGCACTGTATGTACATGTAGGCAGGTATGGAACTTGGGGAGATGAGATGACAGTCAGAAGTCAGACCATGGCAAAGATTATAATTCAAACACAGATACATCAGATTGGATTACGTTAATAGGTTGTCATTTACCGATGCATGCCTTGTGCTTTTGGGAAGGTGTCCCGGGTAGTCAATGATATAACATCTTCACTTGGAAAACGACAAGTCAAATACATCAAAGGAAAAAAATAGGATCTTTATTTACTATTCTTTATGTTTTATTTTAGGGTTGGTTTTTCAGCTATTTGATCATATGCCCGTCATACGAATGATTTCATAAAATAATAACTTTTTAGCATATTAAAAAACATGGATGCTCTTCATAGGAGGTTTCATTGTCGTTTGATCTGGTAATATGACCTGAAATGTTTGTACATTTAATAATGTTTGCTGGCTTCATAATTCAACTTGCAATCTAAGTGTAATGAATACTCAGTGAGAAAAAGGTGTAGATTCACTCGCAGAGCGAGGCAGGTGTTTATTTCGTGATCACAGGTTGGCAAACAGGCAGGTGAATCAAAACTAGGACTGAAGGCTATAACTGGTTCTCACAAACGAGCTAGGAAAAGGCTTATTAGAGTTAAAACGAACAATACCTCACAAAGGCACAAACAGAAGGAACTGAACTAAATAAGGAGCTGATGAGACCAGGTGAGTAACTAACACAGGTGAAACCAATGAACAAAAATGAAAGACAGGGCTACGTTCAAGAACACAACGAAACAGAACACAAGGTTGACTAAGAAAATAAATACAGAAACTTACGCTAAGTAATCTATACTAAAGTTACTTTTATGAATCTTCATTTTGAGGAGTCTAAACTGATTTATAATTTGATAGATCATAAATGCTGGGGCATTTTAATATAAATGGATATCGCAAATATAATCAAGCCAATCTGGCTAAATGGAAATGGACCCAGATGGCCCCCTGAAGATCCTCACCAGACTGAAGGTCAGGATTCAGGTTCTTAATAGCAGCGGTGCATAAAGATACGCTCGTTTGCTAAGTTCGCCATATTGTACATTGCTTTCTGTTACTCTTTTTTTGTTTCGGCATTAGCACAGTATAAATGATCCCAATTCTAGCTCCAAGACGCCTGCAAACCGAAAAAGTAGGTTATGCTGATTTATTAGCGCATTGAACCATGTCGTGTGCCATAGTTTAAAAAATCTGCGAAGAGTGCTCCAACAATGACGTCATATCTGAATTCCGACACTTTATTTTTTATTTTATTTGTATTTAACCTTTATTTAACTAGGCAAGTCAGTTAAGAACAAATTATTATTTACAATGATGGCCTACCCCGGCCAAACCCTAACCCGGACGATGCTGGGCCAATTGTGTGCCGCCCTATGGGACTCCCAATCACAGCCTGTTGTAATACAGCCTGGAATCAAACCAGGGTCTGTAGTGACACCTCTAGCAGTGAGATGCAGTGCCTTAGACCGCTGTGCCACTCGGGAGACTTCACCATTGCACATTGACAGTGTTTACCATGGTCTCTGGCAGATTCTGTTTTTATTCCAAAGCTTCAAGGATGTGTGTACCTGTATGTGTTGTATGGAAGAGCTCCAACTTGAACTGTTGCCAGGGGAGTCCCTAATGCCCAGCTGTGGGCACTAATACCACTATAGGATCACCAAATTGCTCATAACAAAAATATCATGATCCTACACTCTGCTGTAGTGGAAAGCTTATATCAATATGAAAATAAGTGTAAGCAAAAATATTTGTTCAAACATTTAATGATTTTTATCATCGATATAGAAATAATAACACTACAGAAGTTTGAATAAGTAGGTTATGTATTCCCTCAATGTCCTTTGTGAGTGCGTGATAGCTCCTTGTGATTAGGACCTAAACTGCAGGGATTTTGTAGAGGTATACTTTTGTAGAGGTATAATTACACCACATAATTCAACACCAGGTATTATCCATCTCTGGGTCGTGTTTTGTCCAGATTTTTTTTCATAAAGTGGGCATTCTTGGCTATCCCAGAATTCCGTGTGCCCGGTGTAGCCTACGGTGACAAGCTAGCTTGGCTACTGCAGGCAGTGGCAGGATGACATAGGGGAGACTACCGGAGTCAGCAGCCAAAGCTTGGAGAAACTGCACCTCAGACAACGGATTTTGGAGGACACAGGATACCCGGTAATACAATAGTAACTCCGGATTTCATAAAGGGGACTCGTGTATTGAATTCAGTAGTGGCACATTAATTGTGGAAAGAGAGAAAATAGTTTCATTATCGATGTTTTCATCTGAAAATGTGACGTGCGGCCGTTGCATCATTTACAGGAGATGACGAGGCGATTCCCTTGTACAAAAAATACTGCTCATGGATAACTTAGTTATAGTAACATTCAAGACGAATAGAGATATGTTGATCTTTATTGAATCTGTGTATCCCGTATCCCTCATTGTAATTTGAGAAATCATGCTTTCTGCACAAGCTACTTTGTATCATATGAGTATAATTTTCCTCGGGATACAGTGTCATGGCCATGTGATCAAAACGCCCGATGCCTAGTTGCGACTGGTTAAAAAGTGTCTAATAATTGGATTAACGCACGGATTCTTGCGCATCGAAGGAAAAGTTGTCCGTTGTATTATTTTGTGGGAGTTGTGCGCTATTTTGTGCTATTTACTATGGTGGTGTGCGTAACGTCTAGCGGTTTTGATAAGTTATTGGTAGACCATCACCGGTGTATGACAGTTATGACTTCAATCCCGAAGTTCCTGTCTCGGTTTTCGGTATGTGTTTCTGCAATGCGGTGGGTGTGGCCTGACTGTTCGGTAGATGGAGAGGAGAGAGGAGAGAGGAGGAGAGGAGAGCGTCTTCTGGCCGCTCAGCCAGCTGCTTTACTCGCCCGACGGGGCGTTTTTCAGCCCACATCATGGTTAGCAAAGTGAGGGCACATGCTACAGACACAGGTGGTGCCCCATTGTGCAAGCTCATGGGTCAGAAAATGTAGCTATAGTGGTCCATTGTTTACTATTTTATGGATGTGTTTTATTTTGGTCTCATCTGTCACCACGGGACATCAGAAATGGGTTATAATAGGCCAACAATGTACATCTATGTGTGTGTGTGTAAATGCAATAAACTGTTTACATAGGTACATGTTTGCTATTTGTCTGTTTTTATCATCATTTTGATTTATGATGTAGAAACCGCAAACTCCAGCACAAGGTAATGCTATGATTGATTTAAAATGAAATGGTTATGATAATATCTGCACCACTCGGGCTTTGAATGTTTAAAGTGATAGGCCTATCTGGAACTTTGTTCATTTTCTTAGCGTATTTGAAGAGGTAGGGCATCAATGTGTGTCCATACCAATACTTACTCTCTCCAAATAGCAGACATGGTGGTATGGTCCACAGAATAGTGATTATCATGGTTTCCTTTACGTGAGCTGCATGCTAGGGTTGTGTTGTTGACCAGTGACCACACCTCAGAAAGTGACTCACTCTCAGCCTGTTGAGGCTAACAGAGAAGTAAACAAATAAGCATATTGCTGCAGATTTCTGTTGTGCTTTTCACTAATACCTGCCCAATATCCTTTATCTTGGCTAGAGCTCAGCCGACCATTGGTCAATATTAGCAAAATAGCTTTCGATTCAACGTAATGGTTATAAGGCCTTGGATAGAAGAAAGAGCAGTGCAGCTGCTGAAGCCATGCTGGGTGTAAACCTTCTGTAAAGCTCTTCAGTCCAGGAGCAGTGCAGCTGCTGAAGCCATGCTGGGTGTAAACCTTCTGTAAAGCTCTTCAGTCCAGGAGCAGTGCAGCTGCTGAAGCCATGCTGGGTGTAAACCTTCTGTAAAGCTCTTCAGACCAGGAGCAGTGCAGCTGCTGAAGCCATGCTGGGTGTAAACCTTCTGTAAAGCTCTTCAGACCAGGAGCAGTGCAGCTGCTGAAGCCATGCTGGGTTTAAACCTTCTGTAAAGCTCTTCAGTCCAGGAGCAGTGCAGCTGCTGAAGCCATGCTGGGTTTAAACCTTCTGTAAAGCTCTTCAGTCCAGCTGCTGAAGCCATGCTGGGTTTAAACCTTCTGTAAAGCTCTTCAGTCCAGGAGCAGTGGATGGGTTCCATTTTTCTCATGGACGTGTATCATCCTTATGTCCTACAGTATATGACTTTGATGGATGGCTTAAAGTGTGTTATGCTGACCACAGACTACTGCAACAATACTGCTACTGTGCAGCGGTGTAAGGTTAAAGGGAGAATGTCACACATACAGCATCTCTTACCATAACATTTTACGTGTTGGTCATTTAGCAGACGTTCTTATCCAGAGCAACTTACAGTAGTGAGTGCATACATTTTCGTACTGGCCACCCTGGGAGTAAAAACACAAAATACAAGATTTATAGTGTGATATGTAGGGTAGCACTGTGGTGGAGCAGTGGGGGCCAAATAACAATGCTTGGCTTGTCTGGAATGGATTTCTCAGTCTAAATATGGGTCAGTGGCTTTTGGCCTCTGTGTCGAGTGTTTCAATCACTGGATCCAGGCTACAGTGGAACACGTCACAGAGCAGCAGCCTATTCAGAGCAAAGCAGAAAGAATACGAAGATACCAAGGGACTTTTCTATCAATAGCAGGGTAAAGTCCTTTGGTTGTGCACCTCTAGTACATTTTACATTTCAGTCATTTATCAGACGCTCTTATCCAGACTGATTTACAGGAGCAGTTAGGGCTAGGTGCCTTGCTCACGGGCACATCGGCAGACTTTTCACCTTGTCGGCTCAGGGATTCGAACCAGCGACCTTTCAGTCACTGGCCCAACACTCTGAACTGCTAGGCTACATGCCGCCGCTTAGTCAAGATAGTTCAAAAAGACTGCCTTGTGTGTAAGTATACAGTCACTCAGATTACTGCATGGAGACTAATTTACAAGAGCAGGCATGTTTTGTGTAAAAGAGGAAAGCAGAACTTGTTTGTGACTCAAGGAGCTGTGTTTTAGCATTGCAACAGCACCAAGGACAGCGCCACAGACTTTGAATAATAGACAGTCAGGCCCAGTTCAACTCCTATACCACTGTTGTAAGCCTATTTTTCTCATAACTGAAGGGCTAGTGAATGTCAATCAGGAAGCCTTGTAAGTGTGCTGCTGCTTTGTCATCAGGATAATTCAATCTCATTGAAAGAGATATATGCAGTAACTCAGCAATTTTTTTTCTCTGAGTTTTTTTGCGAAACATTGCCATTCCTTTCCTTGATATAGCCTATGACCCTCAAACTCAACTCTGGACCTCGAAGCCAGTTCCACTGAATTGTTTCATTGTTCCCCTCTAATCAGGGACGAATTTAGACCTGGGACACCAGGTGTGTGCAGTTAATGATCAGGTAGAATAAAACACCAGCAGGCTCCGGACCTCGTCGGGTCAGAGCTGACTACCCCTGGCCTATGAGTTGAAACATGAGCAGTTTAGAGGAGTTAAAGTCTGATTGTATAGAAGTCAGGTAGTATCCTTTACGGTATAAACAGCAACAACTACTGTATACCGTGTTACTTAAGCAATAAGGCCAGAGGAGGTGTGGTACATGGCCAATATGCCACGGCTAAGGGCTGTTCTTAGGCACGACGGAACGCCCTTAGCCGTGGTATATTGGCCATATACCACAAACCCCTGAGGTGCCTTATTGCTATTATAAACTGCTTACCAATGCAATTAGAGCAGTAACAATAAATGTTTTGTCATACCCGTGATATATGGTCTGATATACCACGGCTGTCAGCCAATTAGCATTCAGAGCTTGAACCACCCAGTTTATAATATACTTTAATCAAATCAAATCCAAGTTTATTTGTCACGTGCGCCGAATACAACAGGTTCTAACCAATAGTGTGAAAAAAGGTGTGTGTGTGTGTGTGTGTGTGTGTGTGTGTGTGTGTGTGTGTGTGTGTGTGTGTGTGTGTGTGTGTGTGTGTGTGTGTGTGTGTGTGTGTGTGTGTGTGTGTGTGTGTGTGTGTGTGTAAGTAAAGAAATAAAACAACAGTAAAAAGACATTTGAAAATAACAGTAGCGAGGCTACATACAGACACCGGTTAGTCAGGCTGATTGAGGTAGTATGTACATGTAGATATGGTTAAAGTGACTATGCATATATGATGAACAGAGAGTAGCAGTAGCGTAAAAAGAGGTAGCCCGGTTAGCCAGTGTGTGGGAGCACTGGTTGGTCGGGCCAATTGAGTTAGTATGTACATGAATCTATAGTTAAAGTGACTATGCATATATGATAAACAAAGAGTAGCAGCAGTGTAAAAGAGGGGTTGGGGGGGGGGGCACACAATGCAGATAGTCCGGGTAGCCATGTGATTACCTGTTCAGGAGCCTTATGGCTTGGGGGTAAAAACTGTTGAGAAGCCATTTGGTCCTAGACTTGGCACTCCGGTACCACTTTCCATACGGTAGTAGAGAGAACAGTCCATGACTGGAGTGACTGGGATCTTTGACCATTTTTAGGGCCTTTCTCTGACACCGCCTGGTGTAGAGGTCCTGGATGGCAGGCAGCTTAGCCCCAGTGATGTACTGGGTCGTACGCACTACCCTCTGTAGTGCCTTGCTGTCGGAGGCCGAGCAATTGCCGTACCAGGCAGTGATGAAACCGGTCAGGATGCTCTCGATGTTGCAGATGTAGAACCTTTTGAGGATCTGAGGACCCATGCCAAATCTTTTTAGTTTCCTGAGGGGGAATAGGCTTTGTCGTGCCCTCTTCACGACTCCATGGTAAATGTGAAGTGTTATCAAAAATGTTTAGGTTTTTGGAAGTTGTAGTCTCCATTTATAATCATATTACTCTGACAGTGTATAGGTCTATAGACAGTGTATAGGTCTATAGACAGTGTATAGGTCTATAGACAGTGTATAGGCCTATAGACAGTGTATAGGCCTATAGACAGTGTATAGGCCTATAGACAGTGTATAGGCCTATAGACAGTGTATAGGCCTATAGACAGTGTATAGGCCTATAGACAGTGTATAGGCCTATAGACAGTGTATAGGCCTATAGACAGTGTATAGGTCTATAGACAATGTATAGGCCTATAGACAGTGTATAGGTCTATAGACAGTGTATAGGTCTATAGACAGTGTATAGGCCTATAGACAGTGTATAGGCCTATAGACAGTGTATAGGCCTATAGACAGTGTATAGGTCTATAGACAGTGTATAGGTCTATAGACAGTGTATAGGCCTATAGACAGTGTATAGGCCTATAGACAGTGTATAGGCCTATAGACAGTGTATAGGTCTATAGACAGTGTATAGGTCTATAGACAGTGTATAGGTCTATAGACAGTGTATAGGCCTATATCGATGTATCATAAACTTCACAGTATGCCTAGCAGCTGTCCTAGATGTTTGAATGACAGCCTTTAAGTTCTATACTCTGTAACTGTGTGGATCTGTGGATAGTACTGTATCATTCAGTAATGTAATGGTGCAATCCTGCATTAGAGTCCATGGGAGATTCTCTATGATGAGAACATCTATCAAAGGGGAAAAAAACTATTGGAGCGCAGTATGCAGATCAGATCAGTACATGCCTTATTTTAATTGGGATCTAAACTCAATTTCTTTTAACCTTATAATTATTATAATTTTCTCATCTTAATCAGGTTTCTGTTTGCTCTTAGATGGACCTGATTGAATAATTCATATTTCTCATTAACATTTAAATTTTAGTCACTTAGGAGACGCTCTTATCCAGACGGACTTACAGTACAGAGCTGCGTCCAGTATGAAGGAAGTTGGAGTTAGTTTCACAGGCCCATGCTAACTAGCTTAGCACAAAGAGTGGAAGTCTTTGGGTACAGCTAGCATACATACAAATAGTATCCACGAGTTCATCCGACTCTGGGGAAGTAGATAAAGGGCTTTATTGCCAATATCCCAAACTCTCTCTTTAATATCATCAATATTATGCCACATGAAACACTGTTATTACAGTTCCTGGCTTGTTTGCTTTGGCTTCAAAGGGGTGGAGTTGAATGGAAAAACTTTCTAGGTCACAGTAGCTGACTCTGTTAATGATACCTCATAAAAAAACAGATGTCAAATATTAGACTTATTCTTTATTCATGAGCAGTGTTGTTTTGGGTCATCAATGATTGAGTATAAAGTCTTTAATCCACCTACCAGGGAGAGCCATACAATAAGTAACTAGGCTCATCTAAGCCGTGTCAGCTGATTTGAACCTCTCTCCCATCCAGATCAATGGTTCCCTCATGACCCTTTCTAATCTGCCCTGGTGTTTTTTACTTGGACAAAACGGGTTTCTTCTGTGATAGGCTTTGAGCGTGTTGTGACAGACAGAATCAACTCCCTCCAGCATGTCTGTTGCACTTCACACTTTGGGATGCTTTGTGACGGGGGAACACAGATGTGCTGGTAGCTTTCTGTTTGTTCCTCCAATTTCCCTAAGGGAGGTCATTCGTTGTGGAAATGTGTTCCCTCACTCATGTGGGCTACTGTTGCTTTCCCCCCTCTCCCTGGGTGGTCTGGGTTGACTCCTGGTATTGTGGTTGGTTAAATTGTAGGGCTGTTTGGTAAAGAGGACCAGCTGTGGCGGTGAACTGGGTAATTGGCTGGGTGGGTCTCTGGACTCTGCCAGTCCACTGCCGGCCCACCGGCTCTATTAGCCGAAGGGGAAGAAAGCAATGCAATCAGATTGAAGGAGACACTGGTTATTTGGGAATAATTGAAGGGAGAACAATAAGTTAGAGGAAGCAAGCGTAAGATAAGATCTGAAGAGGACATCTGTCGGTACTAGTGCTGAGCGATTAGTGCTTTTTGAGGTCGTTTCGACTGTTTTCGATTTCTTTTTTGATTATAATTTTTTTAAACATTAAATGCGCTATGCATTTTGTGGGTTGAATGCTGTAACAGCGCAGAATAAAACAATTAATAAAAGTCCAATGATGGTAGTGACTACTCATTACTGCTTATCACTTATTAACCTCATTTATTCACATTACTTAAGTATTTGTTTTATTCGATGACTTTATTATTTCATTCCAAGTCAACATCTCATCTCTATAGAGCTGCTGCCTATATAGCCTGACAAATTCACTATTTTAGTAGTTCTTCAAAGTAAATTAGGCACTTTTATGACTTCTGAATACCAACTATCAATCACCTAGATCATGTATTTGTAGGTAGAGAAAGCCCCGCAATGCAACTGCTTTCTATCTGTCGCGTGCTCCACACAGACCAAGACCAGACAAGTAAGCAGGCGTGCAATGGATTATGGTTATTGTAGTTAATTACCACATTTCCTGCGCTAAACTATGTAGAATATTGGCCTGTTGGAAACTATAATTCCCTACTACATTGCAGAGTTTGGGCTAGATCAGATTTTTCTCCACAGAAACTTAGCATCAAGCTCATAAAAAAACAGACAACTAAATGGAATTTAAATAATTGAACTGACGTCAATTAGTTGTTTAAAAACGGAAAAATAAAAAGCAGAGAAATGATTTAGTGTAGAGGTGCTGACTAATGGCAAATAAACTGTAAGCTATATACTCTACATATAAACTCCCAGGAATGTATTTTGTAAACCACCAACGGCTGTGTAGACAATGACAATATTGAGGGGTGTGTCATAATTATTAGGTTGATGAGAATGATTTGAGTGAAACTGTTAAAAGAATAGTTTACAACATGTTGAATATATTAGGCTAATGTTATCATATGTCAACATAATTAGATATTGTACATAATATTAGCATCAACATACTGTACATGATTATTTAATTACATTTAATATACAGTATATATTTAATTGTTTCCCATTTCATTTTTGTTACATGTAATCTTTTGGTTCAACCATAATGCATAATGAGCATTATCATCAGGGGGAACATATCGGGTGTACGCTGATAATCTGTAGAAAGAATATATGAATTTATCAGACTTGTTGATAAAACAAAAGGAGGATTGTTCATAAGACTGAAAACTGAAAAAGAACAGACATTTCGGTTAATCGTTCAGCAATAGTCCGTACTCTCTGTGCTGTAAATAGAGATAGGAGAAGAAGGGTTCAGATGTTATCTAGTCAGAGGAGAGGAGACTATTCAAAGGTAATACTGTCCATAAAGAGGATGTGTAGTCAGAACTAGAGGACACACTGAGTTCAAATATTCTTTGTTTTCCTTCAGATACTTTGAGCATTTGTTTGAGCCTACCTGAAATGCCAAATAAGCGGGGTTTGCACTTTTGTTCCTTTTCCATTTCTCCAGACGAGCTCAATCAAGCGCAATTAAAGAATTTGAACAAAAACAAACACCATTTGAACCCAGGTCTGTCTGACTAGGAGACAGGCCATTGTTTGATGCTATATGCTCTCTAGAAGAGTCCCACAGGTCCACAGACAGACAGACGGACAGCCTTTTGATGAGGACACTCCAGATACAGTAAGTGTCAGAAAAGGTCAGAGCGGCCATCTTTTTCGACAGCAGTCGGCATTCTGTGTGTAAAAGATACCAGTACACGCATGAATTCTCTGCACAGCTGTGCCCAACCCAACCCATATTGGCATCCTTGCTAATTATAGGCCCCAACGGGCGAGAAAGAGACAGATAGAGAGAGAGAAAGGGGGAGGTAAAGGGAGAGAGACCAATAAAGAGAGAGAGCATCATTCATGATACAATGGTAGCCCTGAAAGACGTTTTCCACTGGGGCTTTAGCACCGGAGGTTGAACAAGCTACTCATTTGTTTTACACTGAACACAAATATGAACGCAACATGTAAAGTGTTGGTCCCATGTTTCATGAGCTGAAATAAAAGATCCCAGAAATGTTCCATACGCACAAAAACCTTATTTCTCTCAAATGTTGTGGACAAATTTGTTTACATCCCTGTTAGTGAGAATTTCTCCTGGGGACAATAAAAGGCCACTCCAAAATGTGCAGTTTTGTCATACGACGCAATGCCCAAAGATGTCTCAAGCTTTGAGGGAGCGTGCAATTGGCATGCTGACTGCAGGAATGTCCACCAGAGCTGTTGCCAGATTATTTAATGTTAATGTCTCTACCATAAGCTGCCTCCAATGTCATTTTAGAGAACTTGTCAGTACGTCCAACCGGCCTCATAACCGCAAACCACATGTATGGTGTCGTGTGGGTGAGTGGTTTGCGGATGTCAACGTTGTGAATTGAGTGCCCCATGGTGGCGGTGGGGATATGGTATGAGCAGTTATAGGGTTGCAAAGGGTCGAAAATGTAATATAATTAATGTAATATTTCCGGACATTTACCATGAGAAGTTAAGCCCTGGAATTTGGGGAATTTTGCTTAAATTCATCAAAAACGTTAGCTTATAACAGTGAACCTTTTTTGTAGGATACACATTAGGCAATTCTAGGTCTTGTGGCATATTTTGGTTAAACTATCCCCAATTCAATGGAATTGCAACCCACCCTCTGCATGCACAGTGCATTCTTCCATCACATGTGCAGTGCACTCTTCCATCACATGTACAGCTGATTCTCAAGATCTTGCACACTAGTGAGATGCTATTGATCCCACACTACTACACTGTCTGAGCCAAGGACTACATGCTTTATGGTAAGTTTTGATTACAATACTGGGTGGGGTGAATATATTTTATATGACATACAGGATTTTTTGTTAACTAGTAAATAGTAGCCTACATCAAAGTGTGTTTAAATCATTTCTAACTTGTTAACCATTTCTGCTAGTTAGTTTTTGCTACCATGTGGGTTTTAGCTTGCTTGAGCCTACTAACTGAGGAGTGTTAATTCACCTGTTTCCATAGGTTTAATTGTAAAACATTTATCTTACAAAGGAGTTGTTTAATCTAACTACTTAACTATTTATCTGTACATGAAATTGTATTAGGATTTTTTTTTACTCATTTTTTTATAATCCTTACAGGAGAATGCCACGGGCACTATCTGATGTGTGGAGACGTTTCACTGCAGCTAGTGTAGAAGAAAAAGCTGTGTACATTTGAAAATACTGTGCCAAATCATATGTGAAGAATGCAACAAAGATGCAGAATTATCCGGCAAAGTGCAAAAAGTTCCCTCGGCGCTCACAACAAGCAACCTCTGACAAAAGTCCCTCTACATCTATTTGAGATGAAAATGATGAATCTGACACCTTATCTATAGCAACAGCTATTGGTCCTCCTGGAATCAGGTTTTTTGACTCAATGGAGGAACGTAGTCAGAGAAATTCTGATGAATGTCTTGCTCGAGCTGTGTATGCAACTGGTTCACATCTGATGCTCACAGGCAATGTGGATTTGGAGAGATTTCTGAATGTTCTTTGCCCAGCATACACCCCTCCAACCAGACATGCTTTATCTACTCATTTGCTGGATGCAGAGTTCAACAGAGTTCAAGTGAAGATCAAGCAAATCATAGAGAGAGCAGACTGTATTGCAATCATCTCTGATGGGTTGTCAAATGTTTGTGGGCAAAGAATAATTAACTACATAATCCCCCCCCCCCAAACAGTATTCTACAAGAGCACAGACACAAAGGACAATAGACACACTGCTCTCTATATTGAAGATGAGCTGAAGGCAGTCATCAATGACCTTGGACCACAGAAGGTATTTGCACTGGTGACAGACAATGCTGCGAACATGAAGGCTGCTTGATCTAAAGTGGAGGAGTCTTACCCTCACATCACACCCATTGGCTGTGCTGCTCATGCATTGAATCTGCTCCTCAAGGACATCATGGCACTGAAAACAATGGATACACTCTACAAGAGGGGAAGGAGTCTCCAAGAAATGGCTATATCACAGTCTGCCGATATGGACAGCTCCATCAAGTGGATCCTCCTGGATTATGTATTTTGGGAGAGAGTGGTAAGCAGCCTGATACTCCTGAAACCTATAGCAGTAGCCATTGCACGGATTGAGAGAGACAATGCCATTCTGTCTGATGTTCAGACTCTGCTTGCAGATGTAAGAGAAGAAATCCGTACTGCTCTGCACACTTCACTGTTACTCCAAGCAGAGGAAACTGCAGTTCTGAAATACATCAGAAAGCATGAAGACTTCTGCCTGTAGTCCATACACACCGCAAAGTACATGTTGGACCCCAAGTATGCTGGCAAGAGCATCCTGTCTGTTGCAGAGATCAACAAGGCCTATGGTGTCATCACTACCGTGTCTCGCCACCTTGGTCTGGATGAGGGCAAGGTTCTTGGCAGTCTGGTTAAGTACACTTCCAAGCAAGGGCTTTGGGATGGGGATGTGATATGGCAGTCGTGCCAACATATCTCATCAACCACCTGGTGGAAGGACTTTGTGGATCTGAGGATCTTTCCCCTGTTGCCTCCATCATCCTCCAAATCCCAAGAACATCAGCCGCCTCAGAGCGCAACTGGTCCTTGTTTGGGAACACACACACCAAAGCACGCAATAGGCTGACCAATACAAGGGTTGAAGAATTTGTTGTCATTTGGGCAAATTTGAGGCTTTTTGAGCCTGACAATGAGCCATCTTCAACAAGGTTGGAAAGTGACAGTGAAGATGAGGCGGACATTGGGGAGGTCCAGGGAGAAGACATGGAAGCCTGAGAGGAAGACAACCAAAGCTTTAGTTTCTAGACTATCATTTTAAAGATGTATGTTAAAAACTGTTTTTGGGAGATGCGATGGATCATTTGGGATCATTCAATAGTCCCTTTCTTTTGTTGTTGTGAAATCATCCCATGTGAAGAGTCAACTCTTCACATGGAATCAGAAATTCCCCAGGGTAGCTGTTTAGGCCCCTTTTGCTTTTTCAATTTTTACTAACGACATGCCACTGACTTTGAGTAAAGCCAGAGTTTCTATGTATGCGGATGACTCAACACTATACACGTCAGCTACTACAGCGACTGAAATGACTGCAACACTCAACAAAGAGCTGCAGTTAGTTTCAGAGTGGGTGGCAAGGAATAGGTTAGCCCTAAATATTTCTAAAATTAAAATCTTGTATTTGGAACAAAATACTCACTAAATCCTAAACCTCAACTAAATCTTGTAATAAATAATGTGGTAATTTAGCAAGTTGAGATGACTAAACTACTTGGCGTAACACTAGATTGTAAACTGTCATGGTCAAAACATATTGATGCAGTAGTAGCTAAGATTGGGAGAAGTCTGTCTATAATAAAGCGATGCTCTGCCTTCTTAACAACACTATCAACAAGGCAGGTCCTACAGGCCCTAATTTTGTCGCACCTTGACTACTGTTCTATCATGTGGTCAGGTGCCACAAAAAAGGACTTAGGAAAATTGCAATTGGCTCAGAACAGGGAAGCACACTTGGATGTACACAGAGCTAATATTAATAATATGAATGTCAATCTCTCCTGGCTGAAAGTGGAGGAGAGATTGACTTCATCACTACTTTTATTCATGAGAGGTATTGACATGTTGAATGCACCGAGTTGTCTGTCTAAACTACTGGCACACAGCTCGGACACCCATGCATACCCCACAAGACATGCCACAAGAGGTCTCTTCACAGTCCCCAAGTCCAGAACAGACTATGGGAGGCACACAGTACTACATAGAGCCATGACTACATGGAACTCTATTCCACATCAAGTAACTGACGCAAGCAGTAAAATTAGATAAAAAAAAACAGATAAAAAAACACCTTATGGAACAGCGGGGACTGTGAAGCAACACAAACATTGGCACATGCATACACACACACACACACACACACACACACACACACACACACACACACACACACACACACACACACACACACACACACACACACACACATACATACAATAACATACCCACTATACATACACATGGATTTAGTACTGTAGATATGTGGTAGTGGTGGAGTAGGGGCCTGAGGGCACACAGTGTGTTGTGAAATCTGTGAATGTATTGTAATGTTTTAAAATTGTATAAACTGCCTTAATTTTGCTGGACCCCAGGAAGAGTAACTGCTGCTTTGGCAGCAGCTAATGGGGGTCCATAATAAATACAAAAATACAAACTCATTTAATTTAAGTTAAATTCGTAAATCAATAGTTTTTTTATTTTGATTGGAAGGATTTAATCATTTGCAATTATGTCTACTTATGATAAGGTAAAAGGTTTATGTTTCTGTCTCCATATGATATGGTAAATATATCCAATGCAAAAAACATCTACATTTAAATGGTATTAATATTAATTTGCATATATTTCCATTTATTCCCATTAAATCCCATATATTCCCGTTAATTCCCACGGAAAGTTTCCACCTCAGAATATTCCCCAAAATGTGCAACCGTAGGCAGTAAGCTACGGAAAATGAACACAATTGCATTTTATCGATGACAATTTGAATGCACAGAGATACCGTGATGAGATCTTGAGGCCCATTGTCGCAAGGATCTGTACACAATTCATGAAAGCTGAAAATGACTGATTTCCTTATAGGAACTGTAACTCATTTATATTTTTGTTCAGTATGGATGACATGTTATTTTTTGTGGAACTACTGGCCTTTATCTCTGTGGTGAAATCCTGTTTTCTCTTGAATTCCCCCCCCTTGCTTCATTGGCCATGAAAGTTGATTCATTCTGGTTGAAATATCAGCTCCTTTGTCAAGTAAATTTTTACTCCTTTATCTGATAAATAAATGACCTTCAGATGATGGCTTGAATAATTCAGATTTCTGCATACTACGAACATAGGAGAAATGCAAATTTGTCCAATGATTTTTCAAGCGAAAATACAGAACATTTACAGCAGTTGATGATTCTAAATTCCTTGTATCAGTACGGCTAGAAAGGATTTCCTGACCTTCACGGGATCTTTCTTGTTTGTTCTGTTTTCTCTGCTGCTTTAATATTAGCCCAACAGAAGACTGCTATGCTGGCCTAAATTGGGCTGCAGTTTACTGGTGTTCCTGCTGTTTAGCCTGGACTATCTTTAATGTTGCCATAGTAACTACCACAACAATGGCCACCTTTGTGTCTTTTTTGGGGGCTCCTTTTGTCAAGGTGTTTTGCAGAGCATGGACAATAGTGATAATATTTTATGAAAATGTGATGCACAGTAGGCTACAGATGTAAGATCTTAGGAAGTATGAATTATTATGTGGAAATATGAATTATTATGTGGATTATAATTAATGGGCATTTTTGTAAGGGTTGATACATTTTTCGTAAGGGAAAATCAAGTCTGACATAGTGGAAATTACAAACTTCAGAAGTCTTTTTAAACCTCAAATGCACTGAAAAGTTAGTTTTTTTTCTCAAGGGGGGGGGGCAAAATATTATGGTAGGCTACACTGTCCCGCGAATGTTCCGCAAAATCATCCCGCATTTGTGTATTTTAAATGTGGTCACCCTACTTCCATAAAACCTAGTAATAAATGACCAGAAAGTCCTTGCACAGCGGAAAAGCATGTTTTGCAGTTGACTTGAAACTGTAACGTAAACATTCTTTACTTTGATTGAATAGGTTCCTACACTCTCAGAAAAAAAGGGTTCTAAAAGGGTTCTGCGGCTGTCCCCATAGGAGAAACCTTTTTGGGTCCAGGTAGCACTCTTTTGGGTTCCATGTAGAACCCTCTGTGGAAAGGGCTCTACATGGAACCCAAAAGGGTTCTACATTGAACCAAAAGGGTTCTACCTGGAAGCAAAAGGGTTTTTTCAAAGGGTTCTCCTATGGGGACAACCGAAGAACCCTTTTTGGTACTAGATAGCACCTATCTAACAGTCTTCACTCTGTGTGGCTGATTTCATCCCTGAACCACCATAGAAGAAAAGAGACATGGGGGAAATAAAATCCTACGTTAGAGGATTGGGACACGTCCCATTTCTCTCTCTCCAGGGGTCAGTGGGGCTGTCTCAGAATATTTCTCAATATCCCCTTTGGTGGAGAGCTCGGAGCAGCTCCCATCAGTACCTATCAGCCTCTGAGAAGCAGAGCATGCTGTGGGATATTTTTTGCTCACTGAAAGAAACGAGAGGAAACTCAGCCGTTGCCTTCTTCCTGTTTGCTACACATTTGTTTGATGTGGTGTAAAACGCAATTGAGATGAGATTGTCCTGAGCTTTTGTAAGCTTTAATCTTCTCTATCTCAAACTCGCTCAAGCGTTATCTCACTCACTAGCCCCTCCCTCTCTTGTTTGATTGCATTATTCTTTTATATCTGGGCTGTAGTGCCTTTCGTCCTCTTTGACCCCGGGCGTGTTTAGTCTCCGTAAAGCAAAGTCAACTCTCTGTTTTCCCAAACAAAGCTAGAATCACCCTGAGACAGAGGCAAACATCAAACAAGCTTGACAGGGGAGAGAGATGATTGTGGCTCACTGTTTTATCGGAGTGAAGCTGATGTCAGTTAGTCTGTTGACGTGCTGTCAACCTGTTCAATAGACCGACCAGCTTGAACCAATAAGTGCTCAGAGTCATTCCCAATTCAAACACCAGATTAAAATGATTGAAATCACAATCAACACATAGCATTTCTATGAACCAGAATTCCCTGACTACATCAGAGATGTTCTGTAGAGTCATTGGCTGTAGCCTCACAGGGCTTCCCTGGTGGTGAAGCAGTGTTGAGTCTATCCGGGCCTGGATGAGTTAACCAGCCAGTGACCCATTAGACATGAGTCATGGGATGAGCGGGAAACATACAGTATGTGCTCGTTTTCACAGCGTCATTTACACTTAATTGGTCTTTTCATTGTACTTCACAGCAGGAGGGGTGAAGTAGGAAAGCAAAGGCTAGCTTTTTCAAACAGAAATTTGCATCCTGCATCACAAACTCCAAAATGTTCTGGGACACTGTAAAGTCCATGGAGAATAAGAGCACCTCCTCCCAGCTGCCCACTGCACTGAGGATAGGAAACACTGTCACCACCAATAAATCCACAATAATTGAGAATTTCAATAAGCATTTTTCTACGGCTGGCTATGCTTTCCACCTGGCCACCCCTACCCTGGTCAACAGCCCTGCACCCCCCACAGCAACTTGCCCAAGCCTCCTCCATTTCTCCTCCACCCAAATCCAGATAGCTGATGTTCTGAAAGAGCTGCAAAATCTGGACCCCTACAAATCAGCAGGGCTTAAGAATCTGGACCCTCTCTTTCTAAAATTATCAGCCGAAATTGTTGCAACCCCTATTACTAGCCTGCTCAACCTCTCTTTCGTATCGTCTGAGGTGCCCAAAGATTGGAAAGCTGCCGTGGTCATCCCCCTCTTCAAAGGGGGAGACACTCTAGACCCAAACTGCTACAGTCCTATATCTATCCTACCCTGCCTTTCTAAGGTCTTCGAAAGCCAAGTTAACAAACAGATTACCGACCATTTCGAATCCCACCATACCTTCTCCGCTATGCAATCTGGTTTCCGAGCTGGTCATGGGTGCACCTCAGCCACGCTCAAGGTCCTAAACAATATCCTAACCACCATCGATAAGAGACAATACTGTGTAGCTGTATTCATCGACCTGGCCAAGGCTTTCGACTCTGTCAATCACCACATTCTTATCGGCAGACTCAACAGCCTTGGTTTCTCAAATGACTGCCTCACCTGGTTCACCAACTACTTCTCAGACAGAGTTCAGTGTGTCAAATTGGAGGGCCTGTTGTCCGTACCTCTGGCAGTCTCTATGGGGGTACCACAGGGTTCAATTCTCGGGCCGACTCTTTTGTCTGTATACATCAATGATGTCGCTCTTGCTGCTGGTGATTCTCTGATCCACCTCTACGCAGACGACACCATTCTGTATACTTCTGGCCCTTCTTTGGACACTGTGTTAACAAACCTCCAGACGAGCTTCAGTGCCATCCATCTCTCCTTCCGTGGCCTCCAACTGCTCTTAAACGCTAGTAAAACTAAATGCATGCTCTTCAACCGATCGCTGCCCGCACCTACCCGCCCGTCCAGCATCATTACTCTGGACGGCTCTGACTTAGAATACAACTACAAATACCTAGGTGTCTGGTTAGACTGTAAACTCTCCTTCCAGACTCACATTATGCATCTCCAATCCAAAATTAAATCTAGAATCGTCTTCCTATTTCGCAACGAAGCCTCCTTTACTCATGCTGTCAAACATACCCTCGTAAAACTGACTATCCTGCCGATGCTCGACTTCGGGCGATGTCATTTACAAAATAGCCTCCAACACTCTACTCAGCAAATTGGATGCAGTCTATCACAGTGCCATTCGTTTTGGCACCAAAGCCTCATATACTACCCACCACTGCGACCTGTATGATCTCGTTCACTGGCCCTCGCTTCATATTCGTCGCCAAACCCACTGGCTCCAGGTCATCTATAAGTCTTTGCTAGGTAAAGCCCCGCCTTATCTCAGCTCACTGATCACCATAGCAGCACCCACCCATAGCACGCGCTCCATCAGGTATATTTCACTGGTCACCTCCAAAGCCAATTCCTCCTTTGGCCACCTTTCCTTCCAGTTCTCTGCTGCCAATGACTGGAACGAATTGCAAAAATCACTGAAGCTGGAGACTCCTATCTCCCTCACTAACTTTAAGCACCAGCTGTCAGAGCAGCTCACAGATCACTGCACCTGTACATATCCCATCTGTAAATAGCCCATCCAACTACCTCATCCCCATACTGTTATTTATTTTTGCTCCTTTGCACGCCAGTATATCTACTTGCACATTCATCTTCTGCACATCTTTCATTCCAGTGTTTAATTGCTAAATTGTAATTATTTCGCCACTATGGCCTATTTATTGCCTTACCTCCCTTATCTTACCTCATTTGCACACACTGTATATAGACTTTTTTCTATTGTGTTATTGACTGTATGTTTGTTTATTCCATGTGTAACTCTGTGTTGTTGTTTGTGTCGCACTGCTTTGCTTTATCTTGCCCAGGTCGCAGTTGTAATTGAGAACTTGTTCTCAACTAGCCTACCTGGTTAAATAAAGGTGAAATAAAAAATAAATAAAAAAAGTCACACATGCACACACACACACACACACACACACACACACACACACACACACACACACACACACACAAATATTTGTAATTTCAGCCTGGAAGGTTGTGTTTACTGAGCTCATTCCCTTCATGGTCTCTATGTCACAGACTCATCACTACTCCTACAGCAGATTAATAATACAGACTCATCACTACTCCTACAGCAGATTAATAATACAGACTCATCACTACTCTTACAGCAGATTAATAATACAGACTCATCACTACTCTTACAGCAGATTAATAATACAGACTCATCACTACTCATACAGCAGATTAATAATACAGACTCATCACTACTCATACAGCAGATTAATAACACAGACGCATCACTACTCTTACAGCAGATTAATAATACAGACTCATCACTACTCATACAGCAGATTAATAATACAGACTCATCACTACTCATACAGCAGATTAATAATACAGACTCATCACTACTACAGCAGATGAATAATACAGACTCATCACTACTCCTACAGCAGATTAATAATACAGACTCATCACTACTCATACAGCAGATTAATAATACAGACTCATCACTACTACAGCAGATGAATAATACAGACTCATCACTACTCCTACAGCAGATTAATAATACAGACTCATCACTACTCCTACAGCAGATTAATAATACAGACTCATCACTACTAATACAGCAGATGAATAATACAGACTCATCACTACTCCTACAGCAGATTAATAATACAGACTCATCACTACTCATATAGCCGATTAATAATACAGACTCATCACTACTCTTACAGCAGATGAATAATACAGACTCATCACTACTCCTACAGCAGATTAATAGAGTTATGGTGGTGTAGCGTGGGGGATTTGGGGAAGGGGGCAACAGGTGTTTGACTTTACTGTATTGCTAGTCGATCACTCTCTCCTCATCCAAGCTTCTCCGCAATCTATGCTCCTATTCTGTTTTCAGTTGGTATCATTGGTAGGGGCTTGTGTGCGTAACTATTTCTCATATGTCCTTTCTCATCTCACAATTGTAGCGAAGAAGTTAAATGCGTTTAACGTTAGTCTGTAAACTAATTATAAACCCTTTATAAAGTAAAAAGATTATGTTCCAGTCTCCAATTTCACCCGTCCTCCTTCACTTTTGGCGAGATATTTTTTCCCCGTCTGCACACATGAACAGGCCACATTTGGGAGCGGTTCATTTCAAAATCTAATGCCCTTGTTGTGTGGCCGTAAATTTTATTAGCGTTTATCCGCTCACAGTCTTTTTACCTCTTTGAATTCTCCCCTGGCATTAGTTTAAAACTTGACTTTTTGCCTGGCCAATTTACTATTTCTGTCATCTTTAGAGGTAAAAAATATGCGTTTTGTTTTCAAGAAAATACACATTCTTTAACTATATGTAAATGACGATAGATTATACTATATTTGCAGTCAACGTTAGGTTAATGAAGCTTAAGTTATGCAAGTCAGGGAAACATTGTTTCTAGTAAAAAATTATAATCATTTACCATTACGCTATAATCTTTCTGATTACATCCACACTCGCAGGTAATATGGCATCTTTTTACAAATTGATGCTAATGCATTCTGACAAGAATCTTTGCATTATGATGATGAATTTGCATTAGCCCTACATAGGGCTGCTGCAGTGACCGTATTACCGCCACACCGGCGGCCACGAGTCATGAAGGCAGTCAAATTCCACGTGACTGTTTAGTCACAGTAATTAGTCTTTTCCAAACTCTGATGCTGCTCATTAGTAGCCTACCAAACGTGCTAACTGCCTGGTACTCAGCACTCTATTGTCCCTCTAATCACTCTGACATCAATGCAAATGTATTCGAAAATGGAATCAAACACTTCATGAGCTCATGTTGCGCAACATTTCTATAGGCTATGCAATTGGTGAGAAAACAGAGTAATGGCCTCTACTAAATAGGCTAGGCCTACTATATATATTTCTCAACTTTCCTAATATTAAGCACATTGCTTATCTTTACAACAGGAGTATAGACTACCTGGCTGGCATGAAAATGAATCACTGGAAAAGCGTTCTCCATCCGCTATTTAACATTTACATTTTAGTCATTTAGCAGACGCTCTTATCCAGAGCGACTTACAGTAGTGAATGCATACATTTCATACTTTTTTTACTCTGTACTGGTCCCCCGTGGGAATCGAACCCACAACCCTGGCGTTGCAAACACCATGCTCTACCAACTGAGCCACACGGGACCAGTGAATAGATGACATGTATTTCTTCCCGCTGCCAATTTTTTGATACAGGTGCATGATAATGGTCCATTCTGAATCAAAGCAAATTTCACATATATTATTTAGTATATGTAAAGACAAAATTAAATCAAGAATAGTCTGATGGGTGACAATATTAGCCTATCACTTATATATTATCACTTGTGAATGATGCCCAGCATAAGAAACAGCCTTTTTTTCTTGGCTTTTTCGAATCATAGTTGCACACATCAAGTAACCTAGCCTATAGGTCTATATGTTTTCAAAAGGTTTATATCACAACTAAAGTGTCCAAAAAACGTATTTAAATTAAGCATATTAATTTGCTTTACAAGGGGTTTAGAGCCTAACTGGCATACATAAACAGTGCGTGACTTTCAAGTTTAGGTAAGATAATTTTCACCATAAAAATGCACCTTTATAATAATCGCATTTGTAGTCACTTTTGATAATGGTGTTTTCCCGCTAATGGAACATTGCTGCTTATAGCCTACTGCCATGTGCACATTGATGCGCGTATAATGTGAAGAAATAGCCTAATAGCTTATTAACATTTTAAGGTAAACGTTCTAATCTGTTGTGTCAGCCACATTGCGTAAAACATGATTTTGATGCTAGGGCTTGTATTAATTAAAACTTTCCCAGACTACGTTTGGAATATTTATTTCTCGCATAGAATAGAATAGGTCGACTTTTGTACTATGGGGGATAGTAGATTGACATAGGCTAGTGCTTTTGCTGTTTGTTAGGCCTTCACATCTTGTTGGCTGTCGAAAAG
Source organism: Salmo salar (assembly GCF_965601325.2). Lineage (NCBI taxonomy): Eukaryota > Metazoa > Chordata > Actinopteri > Salmoniformes > Salmonidae > Salmo > Salmo salar. The sequence continues at coordinate 22,497,308 of NC_138319.1, read as the reverse complement.
TAAGTGTGGACAGTTGTTCCAATATCTTCAATATGCTCCTCAGAACTGGATAAGGATGCACGCAGTTGCGTTCCTGATGTGTCTGTTTTCACTTGTAGCCTGTGAGAAAGACCCGATCACGTGATGGAGAGCAGCAATCAGGGAGAAGGGCACAGCAAAGGCATTGATTGTTTTAGGGTGCATTGCAGCCACAAAGGGGATGCCCCTGTGAAATTCGAGTCATTATCAAGTGATTGTCAAATTGTGAATGAGAGACTAATGAAGTGTGTACAGCCTATGCAACAAAAACAAAAACAAAGCGGAGCTCATGCCTTTCAAGCGACTTTTTACAAATCATCATTGGAGTCTCATCATGCAGCCTTAAAATGTATTCAAAATCAAAACATATAGCCCAACGTTTGTAAAACAACTAAAGTTACATTAATAACTCTAAATTAAACATTTAGGAATAACTATTTCTTTGTTAACCGCTCAACACAGAATAGCCGCATGTGCACACTCCCTCAAATCGTTTGGAGAAAATATTTATATTTTATTCAGCTTTGTTCAATTGTATTCTTCATACTATTAAATCATATAAAATAATGCCACAGAATTCTAAGCACATCTTGTCTGCTAAATGAGGACAACTCAGAGTATGCTAACATAAGGACAACTCAGAGTATGCTATTTTGTTCTTCTGAAATAGACTACATTTTCTTTATATCATGCTTCTTTAGACCTGTCTAAAATAAATCATGGATTTATTGTGATGGAGTAGACTATATCACATGGATTTATTAGACTTTTTAAAATGGAAATGTTCCAAAGGTCTGCATCAGTGGCTTGTAGGCCATGTGTGGAAGCCAGGAGATGCTAAATATGTTTATGTTAATTAACGGTCAATTACCGTGAGACCGACAGTTATTTGCTTGACAATCACCGGCTGATGAAATTTCGTGACCGCCACAGCCCTTTTTTTTTTGTATTTTGTTCATTATGCAGAGACATACTCATGTCGTAGTTAGTCTACATCCCTTCCCTTCCAGCTTTTACATCCGCTTTGTCCTGAAGCTCGGATATGGAAAATCATGTTGGAGATTGGTATTGACGTTTTTATTGCTTATCTATGGTTTTCATGGCAACAGGGTCCGGTCCTCATAGCTGGCCTCCTCCAATCCGTCACCTCTTTGGTTGGAATAAACGGATGGAGAGCTTATAGTGTGTCTGACAACCTTCTGCCTGGTCAGCAGTGCACACTGACCTATATTACAGATTGTAGATTAAACCAAGAGAAGGTTCCACAGGCTTACGGCCCACAGAGCCCATTTCAAACCCAGCTAGGATAAACCGTTGTTGAATGAGGAAGAATGAAATACTCTCAAAAGTGTATCTCTAGGGCATGTGTATCTGGTGGACCTCACAGAGTCTTTGTATTATCTGTATTCATCGCAACGCTGAGCATTAATTGAATTAAAGCATTATGGAATGAACACAGTGAGTTCAATGCCAGTTCATGATGTGTTGCTGAGGGCATGTTTTTGTAAGATGTTCAAACAACTTAAGTGCTACTTTGACTTAGTTTCTGAGGTAGAAAGCAGTAAAGAACATTACTCTTAACTGGCCGTTTACAGTAGTAGCTGATTGGGTGTGGTACATATTTGAACCCTGCATACTCTGACTGCCATGGGTGGGTAGGGGTGTCATGGCACCTGTCTACGTGTGTGTGCATGCCTCAGCATGTTTACGTTTAATATGTCTGTGTGTGTTTGCCCATGTTTTTGTGCATTAGTGTGTGTGTGTGTGTGTGTGTGTGTGTGTGTGTGTGTGTGTGTGTGTGTGTGTGTGTGTGTGTGTGTGTGTGTGTGTGTGTGTGTGTGTGTGTGTGTGTGTGTGTGTGTGATACTGGAACCCCGGCACCATGTGTGCGGAGACCTGAAGGGGTAACTGAGCCCAGTCCCATGTTGTGGTGATACAGTATAAATAGCCCTAAAGCTCTGACAACCCTGCCACAGCCCACTGTGTGTGTGTGTGTGTGTGTGTGTGTGTGTGTGTGTGTGTGTGTGTGTGTGTGTGTGAAAGCCACACTTCCCCAGCCAAACACTTCCAGCTATGCTGGCTAAAGTTCACATACTAACGTCTCCCTTTCCTTACTACTGAGATTTATTACAGATTCATTACAGCATGGGTACATCTTAATGACAGTAATACATATTCACTGTGATTATTTTGGAGTTAGCACGTGGGAATTATTAAATAGTAATAGGTTGTTTATAAGGTGTCAAATGATAAGCGAATGAACTGTAATGGAGTCTAGAGTGTCGTTTTCTTTACAGAATAAAGACTAATTTGATATTTTTGACTGACTTTGTCCTTTCAGACAGCTGAATATATTGAAATGGTTTTACCATTACAGTGTGTTCTCAGGGGAACCCATATACACAACATTCTAAGTCCTTATGGTTTGTCAATGGAAAATGGGGCCATCATCATGCATATCAAAAATATAGTATTGTAAATTGTACTGCACTGTTGTAGTTACCAGTTACACCTCGATTCATTTACATTTGAAAGACACTTGGTGGACACTGATGGACTGTCACAATGAGACATTGAGGTATATTCATGCTGGGGCGAGTGTGACATGTCTCACAACTCTTCACTGATTTAATCTGAGTTGAATCACCTGCTGTCTCAAAGAAGCTTATTATATAGAGAAGTACTGTAGTGTCACCTCTGTTTCAACCTTGAAGCTATGTAAAATACATTAGTAGTCAAATCAATGCTGACTTTCACATTACAAGAGCTTCTTATCATGGCTGTTGTCCTAGATATGTTTGGCGTACTTCATTGCTATGCAGGTTATTCTTGATTGATCCCAGATGAACACATATATGGATCTCTTCCTCAGATTGACGGTGTGGTGGTTGGAAATATGATTATGTCTCTGCATTGCAGAAAGAATTGAGGGTACATATTATTATAGCATTTCATTTTCAATTTGTTAGATTTCAGTTGTATCTAGAAATGTGGCCATGTATTAGGGCATGTGCTGCAACTGTCGTCTTGTGTTGAATTAGATATTTTTTTTTGTCTCAGTCGAAATTCTTCCATCTTCTTTTGTGTGTATTTATTTGCTGTGTTGTAGGGTGAATCGTCATGACGACAGAACCAAATTCAGAGTCCAGCGCGGACCAGCAGGAGGCCAGTGCGGTTCCACTCCTGGAGGCGGACTCTTTCCCCCCGGCCGCCGCCCACAGCACGCCTGTCAGGAAGAAGCAGGTTAGCCACACCCACAAAAAACAGCACCGTCGCGGAGTTTCTAAACCCAGAGGCGCAACATCGCGAGACTTCCGGGTTGTGAAGCAAGCCAAGTAGACAAGGCCGAGGTTTGGGAAGTTAATGAGAGAAGTGAAATATTATTCCTTATTTGTTAATTTTCTCGAAATCTAAAGGCACAACCTAGATTCGAGTCAATGACTTAAGTAGTCAAACATGTTATTACTCCAACCTCGTGAAAGTGACAATCTAAAACATTTTCATTTTCATCAAAAAACACTTTATAACGGCCTGCACATGTGCAGTTCGGCACAAGACGGCCGTTAGACCTGATGACCTGTTTCTGAGCATGAGCTTAGCTAGCCAGCGTTGCTATGACATCGCCTACAAGCGTGATCGTGTATTTCTATTGGAGGAGCCTATCTTCATACTGGCACCGTCATCCTCATTTAGCCTATACAGTAAATGACGTGGGAATAGGCTTTAAATTACTGAATTTGAAACATTTGATACAATATCAAACAGCCACAGTAGTACTATTCAGGTTTATAATAAACAAGTGTCCAAATCATTTCTCCTTAAAAGGATACTTCTGGATTTTGGCAATAAACCCTTTATTTACAGCATCATGACTAGTTGTGTTCAAGCCACATTAAAAAGTAATTTATTTTTCCCATTTAAATGATGTATTTATTATTAGGATCATTAAAAAATGTTACCCTCCCCCCCGAATGTCATGATGTAATTCACACTCTGACTCAGAGACATAAAAATAGAATCCAAAAGTTAATCTGAGTAGATACAGGGTTTCATTGCCAAAATCCAGAAGTATCCCTTTAACATTTCCGTCACATTCATCCGGCCCGCCAACTATTTATTCCACTTGACCATTCGTGTCACAACCGGTTGGGTCCAAAACAACACATTATCATAATCATACCACTTTTACATTCTCATCACAGTGCTATGGTAAAACCTGTGCCCCCCCCTGTCCAGAACGGCGAGAGAGCGGAGGGAGGCGTGGTCCCACAGGAGAATCAGCTTGAGCCATCGCAGGCGGAGGAGGACAGGACCTCACACAGGTCGTCCACCAGTAAGCTGTCCAGGTCCCCCGGTGGAGGCCGGAGCGTCCGCAGCTACAAGACCATGCAGTGCAAGGTCACCCTGCTTGATGGCTCCGACTACACCTGTGTGGTGGAGGTGGGTGAAGGGGGTCACCGCTTGGGGTTGAGGGGAGTTTAGCAGGTAGGTGGGTTAACGTGTGTGTAGGGATGGGTTGGTGTGTGTGTGTGTGTGTGTGTGTGTGTGTGTGTGTGTGTGTGTGTGTGTGTGTGTGTGTGTGTGTGTGTGTGTGTGTGTCTGTGTGTGTGTGTGTGTGTGTGTGTGTGTGTGTGTGTGTGTGTGTGTGTGTGTGTTGCAGAGTTCACCAGAGATCAGAAGGGGCAGGACATTTATTTATCAAAGTTAGTATCACTGACTTATCATTTCTTTCTCAAGTCATACTTTGTGGGGTTGGCTCAAAGTTGGCTTGAGATAGTTTTTTATCATGCTGAATTGATGACGTCTCCTTCTACTAAGTCACCTCTGTCTACATGAATTGAGTGGACATTAATGGTATTGTTCTACTGGAAGACTAACGCTGACAATATAGGTTAGCAAGCTTATCTATATGCATGGCTTTTCCTTTATTTCCTGTATTATCTGATCTTAACATAATTAAAGACTATGGAAGCTTGCCCCAATGGAATTCACTCTGCTTTTAACGTTATTGTAATAAACTCCCCTTAGACCTAATACTTGGCTGTATACATTGAAAAACACCCCATCCCCCACCGGTGCATAATCAGACAGTTTTTTGGCCAACACCGCCGTTTTCCCTCTAAGCAGACATCATCCATCACTCTGGATAAATCTGTCCATTCCTACACATTTACTGCTTTGTCTCCACAAAAAACAGAGGTTCTGTTCTTCAGCTTCCAGGCAACTCTGTTGACCAACTACTGGAGAGAAACCAATCTATTAGTGCAGTTTGAGCCCCAGGCTGGATATGGCCAGATTAGTCGGTACATCCAATGGAAAAAGATAAAGCATTGTGGCCGGTTGGCTCCGTCGTTTGTTGGTGACTCTGTGTTGGTGGCCATGGGAAAGCGACACTGCGAAGAGAGGGGTGTGGCTCCGGGCTAAACATGCTGCAGTGATTATTGACTGGCTCTTTCCCTGGCAGAGAGGACAGAGGAGAGATAGGGGGGGAGAAAGGTGGATCAGAGAGGGATGAGGGAGGAGAGGACAGAGGAGAGGACAGAAGAGGAAGAGAGGGGATAAGGGAGGGGAGGAGAGATATGGTAATGTTTTGGGGGGATAGAGGTCAGGAGAGAGGAGAGGGGGGATAGAGGTCAGGAGTGAGGAAAGGGGGGATAGAGGTCAGGAGAGAGGAGAGGGGGGATAGAGGTCAGGAGTGAGGAAAGGGGGGATAGAGGTCAGGAGTGAGGAAAGGGGGGATAGAGGTCAGGAGAGAGGAAAGGGGGGATAGAGGTCAGGAGTGAGGAAAGGGGGATAGAGGTCAGGAGAGAGGAAAGGGGGATAGAGGTCAGGAGAGAGGAAAGGGGGGATAGAGGTCAGGAGAGAGGAAAGGGGGATAGAGGTCAGGAGAGAGGAGAGGGGGGATAGAGGTCAGGAGAGAGGAAAGGGGGGATAGAGGTCAGGAGAGAGGAAAGGTGGGATAGAGATCAGGAGAGAGGAAAGGGGGATAGAGGTCAGGAGAGAGGAGAGGGGATAGAGGTCAGGAGTGAGGGGATATAAGTCAGGAGAGAGGGGAAAGGAGAGGTAGAGAGGAGAGTGGAAAGGCTTGAGGGGAGAAGGGAGATGGATACACTCTTAGAAAAAAGGGTTCCAAAAGGGTCCTTTGGTTGTCCTTTTTGGTTCCAGATAGAACTCATTTGGGTTCCATGTAGAACCCTCTGGGAAAAGGGTCTACATGGAACCCAAAAGGGTTCTACCTGGAACCAAAAGGATTCTGCCTGGAGCCAAAAAGGGTTCTTCAAAGGGTTCTCCTATGGGGACAACCGACGAACCCTTTTAGATTGTAGATAGTACCTTTAGAGAGAGGTGAGAGAGGGGCAAGGAGTTTACTGAGGGGATAAAAAGAGAGGAGCGGGTGATGGCATGACATCCCCTCCTCTCTCGCAGTGACATGCACAGTGTCACGTCTGTCACAGGCCACTCCGCTTCTGGGTCACATGGTCTGAATCATCAATGTCGCTCTAACCTCCCAAGTCACCGCTACAACATTCCACTTAACTACCCATCAGCCCCATCAATGCCACAACAACACTCCTATAGTGAATCCAAATCACCCCCTCGCCCCTACCAACTCGCTCGGAGGTCCCTCCGTTGTCACGTGTTGCTGACAAAACTCTGAGAACGACTTTCAGTGAGTGGCGATGGGATCAATAAACCCATCAACTTCGGGACACACTCGTTAAATAGTATTTTAAAAAAGCATGACATTCAAATGAACAAATCCCCCTGTTGTTTTACAAGATATAAACTCAGTAACAGTTCAACATTTCATTTGGGAGGTATTTCATCTGTTAGCTTCATGTGTCAAGTCTCGAAATCAGACATAATCTAATGCACGTGGCGTATAATTAGGCACGCCTCTCCATTCTTTAGTATCAAATTGCGCCAACTCCATCGATATCGCGGTGCATGTCGGGATAGTACTTCACTCTGAAGCCTTGCTGGCTTGGCCGAAGCAGCTATCGGAAGGTCTAATTAGCCTCTAAACCCTCAATATTTTTCAGTCCCTCAGCTTTGGGACACTTGTGCATTTGGCGAAGGCGCGCGGGAGCGAGCAAATGGAGGGCCGAGGGGAAGGGAGTGATTTGAGATTGAGCCCTAGTCATGGATGTAGCGACGTAGAGGAGCTAGGGAAGTGGAAACACCTTTTTCTCTCCATCTCTGTTTGTCCTCATTGTTCAGGAGCTACATTCTTTGTTTGGATGTTGTTTGGGTCACTCAGACAGTGAGTGACATCGCTGAAGTGCTCCTTCTGGTGATTGGAAGGGGAAATTAAGGCTGCAGAGATGATCCTCTTTAGCGTTAGCCACTAGCTGCCCAAGGCTAATGCACATAGTTTATATTGTTCCTATATTACTGTGTGTTTAATAAGGTTGTGGTGGTTAAGTGGTACCCCAAGAGGTCGTACGACCTGGGAAATCGCTTAACTGCATTTCACAGTAAATCCCGGAGATGAGCATTTTCCTCATTTATACAGTATAGTCGGAAAGTATTTACAACCCTTTGTCTTTTTCCACATTTTGTTACGTTACAGCCTTATTCTAAAATGGATTACATCGTTTGTCTTTTTCTCATCAATCTACACACAATACCCCATAATGACAAAGCAAAAACAGGTTTTTAGAATTGTTTGCAAAACTGGAAATAACACATTTACATAAGTATTCAGACCCTTTACTCAGTACTTTGTTGAAGCACCTTTGGCAGCGATTACAGCCTCAAGCCTTCTTGGGTATGACGCTACAAGCTTGGCACACATGTATTTGGGGAGTTTCTCCCATTCTTCTCTGCAGATCCTCTCAAGCTCTGTCAGGTTGGATGGGGAATGTTGCTGCGCTGCTATTTTCAGGTCCCTCCAGAGATGTTCGATTGGGTTCAAGTCCGGGCTCTGGCTGGGCCACTCAAAGACATTCAGAAACTTGTCCCGAAGCCACTCCTGTGTTGTCTTGGTTGTGTGCTTAGGGTCGTTGTCCTGTTGGAAGGTGAACCTTTTCCCCAGTCTGAGGTCCTGAGTGCTCTGGAGCAGGTTTTCATCAAGGATCACTCGGTACTTTGCTCCGTTCATCTTTCCCATGATCCTGAATAGTCTCCCAGTCCCTGCCGCTGAGAAACATCCCCACAGCATGATGCTGCCTTCACCATTCTTCACTGTAGGGATGGTGCCAGGTTTCCTCCAGATGTGACGCTTGGCATTCAGGCCAAGGAGTTCAATCTTGGTTTCATCAGACCAGAGAATCTTGTTTCTCATGGTCTGAGAGTCCTTTAGGTGCCTTTTCGCAAATTCCAAACCGGCTGTCATGTGCCTTTTACTGAGGAGTGGCATCCATCTGGTCGCTCTACCATAAAAGCCTGGTTTGTGGAGTGCTGCTGAAATGCTTGTCCCTCTGGAAGGTTATCACATCTCCACAGAGGGACTCTGGAGCTCTGTCAGAGTGATCATCTGGTTCTTGACCACCTCCCTGACCAAGGTCCTTCTCCCCCGATTTCTCAGTTTGGCCGGGCGGCCAGCTCTAGCAAGAGTCTTTGTGGTTACAAACTTCTTCCATTTAAAGATGATGGAGGCCACTGAGTTCTTGGGGACCTTCAATGACACAATCCTGTCTCAGAGCCCTACGGACAATTCTTTCAACCTCATTACTTGGTTTTTGCTCTGACATGCACTGGTGTGTGCCTTTCCAAATCATGTCCAATCAATTGACTTTACAAAGACTAAAAAAATTACGATTTTAAAAAAAACATTTTATCCATTTTAGAATAAGGCTGTAAAGTAACAAAATGTGGAAAAGGAAATGGGTCTGAATACTTTTCGAATGCACTGTGAAAATATGGGATTTTCTTGTCTCCTGTGTGTTTCTTGCAACAAACACACCCACACAAACACACACACAAATGCACACACACACACACACAGTTATTTTGTACTTTGTTTAGCTTGGATGGGATAACTTCTGTATAGCCCATCTCAAGTATTCATTCTGACACTTGGTTTGTTTTAACACACCTAGCTACTACTCCAGAAACACTACAAAATAACCCAGTTTTACAACACCTAGTCCTCTACAAAAAACGTTAACAAATATAACCCTTCAAATCTTTCTCCGTTTCAAGGTGACATATTTGGAAGTAGTCTACTGTGTCAGCCCCCTTTACCCCTGATTTAATTGGGCTATTTTTACAGAGCGTTAAGGGATGTTGCTAATTTAGAGCTAGCAATAGGAGCCTCACAGGTTGATGTATCGTGGTTCCGAAAGCCTTGGATCTCACCCTGCGAGGGCCAGGCAGGGTAACAACCATTAGTACAGTGATCATGATGTGACACAACATGGTGTGATGCTGGGTGATGGGAGTGGAGCCCTTTTGACAGGCGACCCCCTCCCTCTGTAGAGAGAGGAGTTATGGTAGGAAGACTGGCACCCACAGCGGCAGACATGACTGTGTGTGTGTGTGTGTCTGAATACTCTTTCCAGTGCCTATCTTTCATTAAATGGCTCCTGACCCCGTTGGAGGAATACATCACAATTTAGCGCAGTGACACACCATTATCATTCAGGAGGGGTTAGGTAATAGAAAAATGGTCTGCCGCAGTAATCTGTCCAATGTATGTTTGTAGCATTTCTAGAATAAGAGTTTCTCATGTGCTTTTCTGTGCAGAAACGGGAGAGAGGCCATGTGTTATTCCACAAAGTTTGTGAGCAGCTTAACCTCCTGGAAAAGGACTACTTTGGCATCACATTCCGGGATATCGAAAACCAAAAGGTGGAATTCTTCTTTTAGATTTTTTCTGTGTAATTAGGGGTGTTTTGGTTATTTTGTAGAGGTGAATTGACACTGTCCTCTTCAATTCTCCCAGAACTGGTTAGACCCATCTAAGGAGATGAAGAAACAGATCAGAGGTGCGTGGAATATGGGTATTTGGATATTATTTCTCTGCATGGTTTGAAGCATGCTAGTTACTCAAGCTTAAAGGGTCTTTCCTACTGTTCAATGGTCATTTCAATGAACCGCTTGTTTTTGTACACTCCAGGAGTCGCCTGGAATTTTTCATTCAACGTGAAGTTCTACCCTCCAGACCCTGCCCAGCTGTCTGAGGATATTACAAGGTAACACTTTCTCTAGTTTCACCTTCGGGAAGCTGTCCACTAGGTCCTTTTTCAAGAGGTTTGCTATATTTGTACCTTTGGGATGTCTACATTGACCAAATAGCTGTCTGAGTCACCTGGGATGTTTTTATTCTTCTGTCCTCAGGGTTTTACTTTAGCATAATGACACTTTTTTAAATCAATTCATTACTGTGCTTTGTGCATTTGGCTGCCAATTAACTCTCATGTTCTCTTTTTTCTCCTTTCTCTCACACTTCTTTTTCTCCGACAAACTCCCTTCCTCACTCCCCTTTCTCTTCCCCACCCCTCTTTCTCTGTCCCTCACCCTTCCTCCCCCTCTCACTCTCAGATATTACCTGTGCCTCCAGTTGAGGGATGACGTGGTGTCGGGGCGTCTGCCCTGCTCCTTTGCCACCCACACGGTGCTGGGATCCTACACGGTCCAATCAGAGCTGGGGGACTACGACCCAGAGGAGTCTGGGACAGACTACGTCAGCGAGTTCCGCTTTGCCCCCAACCAAACCAAGGAGCTGGAGGAGAAGATCATGGACCTGCACAAGAACTACAAGTCAGTCTGTCTGTCTGTCTAGAACTACAAGTCAGTCTCTGTCTGTCTGTCTAGAACTACAAGTCAGTCTGTTTGTCTGTCTGTCTACATTTTTCTGTCTTTCTGTCTATATAACCTATTGGAAGAGACGCTCATGGACTGAACAGTTACTGTAAAAAAAAAAACATACAAAACCCTCTGTGTGTGTTTGTCTCTCACTCAAGAGGAATGATGCCAGCTGAGGCTGAGATGCACTTCCTCGAGAACGTGAAGAAGCTGTCCATGTACGGAGTGGACCTTCACCATGCCAAGGTAAAGGGGCCGTATTCAACTTATACTATTGACCCCAACCCTGTTGTTTTTTGTTTTTTCAAAATGTCTGCCCTGCCATGAATTGAAAAAGCCCTGTTGTTATGACCTGCATGATTCTGCCTGGTACCCTGTCCTTTGACCGCCAGCAGCTTGAATAGCCATTTGGATCTTTGTTGTTTGAATCCGTAGATCCAAACCATGGTGTTAGGTACTGCCCTAAGTGACACCTCAAACCCCACAAGTGCAGGGAATGAAGGATATCACTTACATAGGCTCTGAAATTAACTAATTTAACCTTTCTACCTAATTCATTATTTTAGCCTGTCAAAGGTGCGTACACTTTTCATGGTCTGCGTATCACTAGCTAATGTCCTCTCTGTTTTGTGTTCAATTTTGTTCTAGTTGTTACTTTGTGCCTCGGTTGGTTGTTAATGTTGTTTGCAATGTCAGCTGGGAATGACATTTTAGGACTAACTAATCACCTATCTACACAACACTGTTATATAACCAAGCAAATCAAAAACTGGCTCAATTCGCTGGCATAGATTTGAATGGACACTGCACGGTTAGATGAAATAACATTGTCAGATTTGAATATACTCAAGAAGCAATAAGAGAGGAGAAAGAGCTTATTTTAGATTTTAGCTGAACTTTTTACAAAGATGGTTATTTTTTGTCTTCATCGAAGAAACATTGTTTGGAAAATGGTATTTCTGTTGCCAGCCATGTAAATATAGCCTGACCCAGCTATGTAATGTGGGTTATATCATCTGACCTCATGTAACCCTAACGCGCCATGAGGAAAAATCGTTCACCCAAAACCGTTTCACAACACCTCCTAGCACCAATTGCAGAGAGTAAACATAGTGTTTTGTCATGAAAAAAAAAAAAAATGAAATAATGACATGCTATTCTAGCACTTATGATTTTCATTCATAACCAAATAAGAGAGAACACGTAAAACACTCATAACAGACTCACTGATGGCATGGACACCTTCCCTCCGTTTGGTCAGATCAGGCTGTTTTGATCTTTTCTTGTCTTACTCTTACTGAATGGCCTAGTTGGTAGGAAGCCTGTTTGAGTGCTTGTCTCCAGCTAAGGGCGAGGTAAGGCTTGCATTTTGTTTGTGTGTATATATAGTTACATGTATGTTACATGTGTCCCTGTCTGAAAACCCCTGTCTTCGTGCATGACCATGGACTGTTAGAGGCAATGGTTTAGGGCTGTGGGTTTGTCTCACCACAATTTCGAGTTGACATTGTGGATGATTGTAGTTGTAATTTCTTAAGTGGCTGTTGTGAGGTGTAGGATATCGCCCCCCCCCCCCCATGGTATACTGCATCCCCTCATAGACCCAGTGCTCATATCCCACACACAGGGAGTTGTGGACCACCCTCTGTCCCCCCCATCTGCTCTGTGGCAGCCCGACTGTGCTCATCTGCAGACTTTAACACCTTTTGGGGAAGGCCTCATCATTGTGATGTCATGTGAATAGTATTCGCCATCTTAACCCCACATTTAGGCTACATCCAATATCCACATTAACATGCTTCTTGAATGAAGCAACTAGGCATGTGGTATGCTAGTGTGGACATTGGAACATAGAATTAGACTTTAGACAGAGTAGATGTCATTGTAGTAACAGACTCCGCCTCGGGAGTGATAGACTCCTCCATCACCCTAACATTCACTGTCCTTGCAATGCCATCATATTGCGATGTACGTGTATGTATGAATTATTGTATGAATGAATGTTTAGACAAAATTCCCACTGCAGCCTTGTAGACCTTCAGCATCCATGTCATGAAAAAGGAGCACAGTTCATTGTACAGCCCAGCTGAAAATACCTCAGCTTTGCTCGTTACTACCCTAAAGTACATTTAAATAGCTAAGACACGTACATCACTGTGCTCTGTAAATTGGCTCTCAAATGCTTCCTCCCCTCATCTCCTTAACTTCATCTGCACTGATTGGAACGTGACAGGTAAAAACAATATGGTGTAAGATCATGATTAGGCTGGCTTTCACCTGTTCAGTTCTTTCAGCTGAGTGCAATGAAGGAGAGGAGGCAAGGAGAGGACAGACTTTTTAGACAATTGAGAAAGAGCCCAATACTTGCTCCTGGGTAAGCCAGACAGATAACTAGTGAAAGTAGGAGCTGTGAAAAGAGGCGTTTTAGGATAAATAATTGGTTTCCGGTAATGTAGGTCATTTTCTTGTCTCTTGCGTTCTTGGTTTGGCGACGGTTTGTGAAATATGTTCATCAACATTACGACAGCTCTCATTATGTTTTCATTTCAATTATCCTTTTTTTAGAAAACTCATTTGAATCCTTCATTGAATAATACATTGTATTTGGCTTGCCGATTCACCAGTCATCTCAGGCTGCCTCATTTCTTTGTAGGAGGAAGTGGTGGTGTCTGACAATGTCAACCATTCTTTTTTATAAACAATCAGAAACTTTTTTTAGCCTGGTTGTCAATCTGTTTTGGCATTAGTCAACTACTCTGCCGTTATCATGTTTGGTAGAGTCTAGAAAAGATTAGGAATAAGTCTATGGGCATACTGTAGACCAGGGCTATTAGAACAACAAGGCCTGGAGGAACGAAACACTTCTGGACTCTCTGGGCCAATCAGTGACATTCAATCAATCAATGAATTACTAGTTAGTAAACAAAACCAGGAGCCCTTTGGCCCTTCAGGCATGAAGTTGAAAGGCCCTGCAGACAGTAAACTAAGGACAACAACCAATAGGTGAGCTGACTAAAACCCAAACTGACTGACACTTAGGCTTCCTCAATGTGAGATTAGTAACAAAATTCCACAAACTTGACCAAAGTTCCCAGGTTTTTTCAGAAATCCCACTTTGTGGAAGTTTCAGGAATTTTGCAACCCGGTGTCTGGTTTGAGTAGTGTCAGGTTGTTAACCACGCTTCCTGACATTCCTTCCCAGGATTCCGAGGGTGTTGAGATCATGTTGGGCGTGTGCTCCAGTGGTCTTCTGATCTACCGCGATCGCTTGCGCATCAACAGGTTCGCCTGGCCCAAGGTCCTCAAGATCTCCTACAAAAGGAATAATTTCTACATCAAAATACGCCCTGGAGAGGTAAGCATATCAGTATAAGGCCCTGCTGACATGAAAGCAATGTCCTGGTCCTGTTTCATGTATGAAGGTAGTATGCACATCACATAGAATGGCATCACATAGAATAGCATCACATAGAACAGGGTTCACTAACTGGTGGCCCGTGTGCCCGAATTTGGCCCACAGGTGGTTTTATTCGGCCCTCCAAGTTTTCTGAGCAAAAATAAATACATTTATTGTTGGAAATAAAAGACTGTAAAAACACCAGGAAATTAGCTCCAAGTGATTTTAATTGAAGAAATCTGTTCCTAAGTATTCCCACGCATAAGAGAGAGACACATGATCAAATAGAAATGTATGCAAGGTTTTAAATGATTATCTTTTAATCTAACATTATATCTGTTTGGACTTGTTGCAGTCAACAAATTATATGTTCCGGCACCCCGTCGATCCCCTCAAGAAAAAAATCGTCCCGCGGCTGAATCTAGTTGATGATCCCTGACATAGAATGACTCGTGTGTTTGTGTGTTTTTTCTGTATGTTTTGTCATCAGTTTGAGCAGTTTGAAAGTACAATTGGGTTCAAGCTCCCCAACCATAGGGCGGCCAAGAGATTATGGAAGGTTTGCGTGGAGCACCACACTTTTTTCAGGTGAGACCTGGGCCACCACCTCAATGTGTAAACATCTGCCATTTCAGTGGAGGGTTTTGGATGTAAATCCATAGTTATTGAACATTGTCTTAGTTAACTTCATGCTGGGTTGGAACAAACGCCTGCACACACTGCTTCCCTCCAGGACCATTTGCCCATCCCTGCTGTAATTGTGTGTCTTTCTTGACCTCTAGGTAGATTAATGTCTCCTCTTTGTTCTCCTGCCCTCAACATTCCTCTCTGTCCTCTAGGTTGGTGTCTCCAGAAACTCCCCCCAAGAAGTTCCTAAACCTGGGTTCGAAGTTCCGCTACAGCGGGAGAACCCAGGCCCAGACTCGACGAGCGAGCTCCCAGATCGTCCGCCCGGCGCCCTGCTTTGAGCGCTCCACCAGCAAGCGCTACATCATGTCTCGCAGCCTGGACGGAGGTTTGTAGTCCCATCAACCTTTCTCTTTGAAGCAGTTAGGAATGAAGGAGGATTGTATCACATTTCTCCCCATAGAGTTTGAGTTGGGGAAGCATACTACAGGACAAAGCAAGCTACAGGACATTATTAAACAACCAAACCTAAATCATCGCACTTATGAAAATCATATGTTGCCCTTGTCCTCCGTGTTCATGTCCACACTTTTCTGAAGTATTTGTTTCTAAGCTGTTCAAGTCAGAGGGATTTACAGTATCCAGAGATGTTTTTACATGCATCTCAGGCACCAATCAATCAATGCACCCAACTGTCATAATGGCCATACCATTGCACACCTTGTGACATCTGTCAATCAATCACACTTGATTTGGTCTTCACAAACATTGAAATTCACTCAAGTCCTCCCAGACCTGTCATTGGCTTACAAGTGTCACTGGCGTGAATAGGGAATACTTTCCCTTGAATATCCCTAGAACGATAGTTGATATTCTCCACAGAGCCATTTTGGTCGCCGTTTGTCTTGAAAGTGGTCGCTTGCTTGACAGCTTCCACATTTCCTAGTCTACATGAAAGCTTAAGAGAACCTCCGTAAGCAGCCGTGCTGTGAAGGCTGTAAAGCCTCAGTACGCCGCTCAGACTAATTACAGTTTTTAGCCATTGTTATCCTCGCCGCTCTGCACTCACAATGCCTTTTCATCCCCTGAAAGCACCCAGGGCCGTCCCTCACTCCCCTGTCTTTATCAACCAGTCCCAAACCACGAGTAATGTCCTTTATTATTCAAGCCAGCTCACAGAGGAAGCCGCAGTTAAATGGCTCGTAGTGACGACGGCAATGTATGAAGAGAGAATAGAAAATATTGTTTATTTTATATCCCCTTCTGAGGGAACGGACACTCGCCACAGGGATTTACCATTGTGTTGTTTTGTCATCTTCGCTTGACGATACACCCTCTGCTTTTGTTCTCCCCCGTTCGCTGATTAATTGGAGAATTTCGTTTTTTTATAGTATTTATGCTGCCGCCCCTCCCATGTTATATCTGAGCTGTGACGAAAACCTGTCCGTTTGAATGCAAATGTTGCTGTTTCATTTAGGAATAAAGATCTTTTTTGGCAGGATTTCACTAGCTAACTGACGTGAACGAGAGACTCGGCCAATTGGCTGTGATATCAATTGAATATGAGCCGCCCCGGGGCCCATATTAGTTTCAGACACCATCAGTATCATTGGACCTAAAAGGCAACATTGATTTTTCTGTCTCAACTCTTCATTGATGGGAGAAAGTTTAGTGCCTGACTGTCTGTTCTCATCCCATCAGAAAGTGTATCCATTCAGTGTCTTAGTCTTAAGAGTCTTTCCATAATACTGTGAACCAGACAATTTACACGTTTTTTAACGTTCATTTATTCAAATCCATAGTCAATAGCTCTACAAAATTATTATATAAACAAAGAATATTCTCTCCCTCTTTCTCCCAAGTGCTCAGCTGACTACCTAATGCTCAGCTTTGAATAATATTATGTGTCATGTTAATGTTGAATCTTCCCACGTAATATTGAATTTCTATGCAATCCTCCTCAGCTCCGCAGAGTACACCCAAAAGGAGTTCACCCCAAAAAACTGTATCACCGAGAATTAAACCACCTGCTAGTTTAAACGGCACTAAACCAACAGGTAGATATTATGCACTGTGTCTCTCTGTACGTGCTAACAGTAGATGTAGCCCCTGAGCTAGCTATGCCTGCTAGTTAATGATCCCATCTCTGCTTCTTTCCTTTTACTTTTTCCGACGGTAGCCATTTTGTTTTGTATTTTGGGCCCTGGTTACAGACACCCCTCGGTGCTGATCAGGCTTGCGCTGCATGCTCCCATGCTGATTGGGGGGAGGCATGTGAACGCACCATAGCCCTCCCTTCATAGCTGTTCACTTGTAGTTGTTTGTTTGAAAAAGAAAATTGAAAAAAATCCCAGCCTTGTTGTGTTAGCTTGGCCGCTAATGGCTTATGTGGCCTGGATCTATAAAGAGACTCAGCAATCGCTCGCTCATTCATTCTCCCAGCTCGTTACATTGATTCAGAGTGCTTTTTGTGCTGTCAGTGACGTAGGGAGATGATATAAATTAACATAGTTACAGTAGTCATTGTTTAAGATATGTGTTTTATGCCCTGAATGATCAACAAAGCTAATAAGCTGTGTTCTATGTTCACGGCAGGGATGCAGTGCATGTTTTGTCTGGGCTGACTCATAACAATGATGGAATATTACATTTTTCTAATTTACCAGCACACCCAATACCATATCATCTGCCAACTGCATATTTTTTCCCCCTTTCTCGTTTAGGTTCTGACGCAGTAGTTTTTATGTTGGTATTTAAGTGCATGCAGTTTGAGCCTTTCATTATCAGTCAATGGGAGGAATTCAAAAGCTGCAGTCAGTTAGAGAATGTTTGTAAGTCAGGCCCATAGAGGAGCTGAAAAATTACAGCTTATCAGGGATTGCTGTCTAATGTTAATTAAAAATTGATGACGATGGTAGTCACCCTAGCATTTAAACCTCTGCATGGAAACTGATAGCAATTTATATATATATATAGGTATATATATATATCCTTTTCTCATAAAGCGTGGTATTTCGTTAGGTGCTTACTGTTGTGACTGAAACCCTTGATGATATCAATTTTAATATATAATACTGCTTATGAGATGCTTCACATTTCAAACCAAACAATGATTTTGGAGTATTGGCTTTAATTACAGATCAAGACTAATATCTGAATGAAAAGCTCTGACGTTGATAATAATAGTGTTATTATCAATGGGAATGGGATTTAATGCGTGTTTTTAGGTTTATCTTCCATGAGTCTATGGTTGTGATGACTATGCTGATACAACCTGCAGCTTATTACATTCACGCGCCAACCTGCTAACCTGCTAACCTCCTAACCTGCAATGTTGCCTCAGTTAGAGGAAAATGACAATTCCTTAATGCAAAATGATGTGTGTGTGTGTGTGTGTGTGTGTATGTGTGTGTGGGTATGTGCGTGCCTGTGTGCGTGCGTGTGCGTGCGTGTGCGTCTATGTGCATGCTTCAGAGATGGGCTCGGATCTATACGGAAGGGCGAAGGGCATCGCCGTGAGTGACCTCATCACCACGGTGACACCGGAGAAAAAGGTGGAGGAGAGGAAGGCGGAGGAAGAGGTGGAAGTAGAGGTGCAGGTGGAGGAGGAAGACGAGACCACGAAAGCCACCGAGATGTCTCAGCCAAGTCCAACCTCTCCCATTCGACACGACACCAAGGTATAGTTCTCCACACCCAATCAATTATCTCTGTCCTCAGTCTACCCCTGAGCTCTCTCTATAATACATTAAAACAAATTCCTCTGAGTGCCCAGATTCCACTCTGAAAATGAAAGCTGTTTAATGCAGGAGCCCAGAGTGTAACCTAGCTATGCCAGCCAGAGCTATTCTGTCAGACAGACTAGAGCCAGATGGCCGTCATTTTTCTAAGGTAGTGAAGCAGCACAAATCTCATTGTCTGGGAATGCCGTCCTGTGCTTTCACACTCTGCCACGCTCTTTATCAGGTTGGCTGGGCCCTGATAACTCACTAATGGATAACTCAGAGTCCCCGAACCTGAACCGTCTGTACTCTGGCTGAAAGGCGACTTCAGATCAGTGCCAGAAGACTCGGGAACAGGCAGGGACAGACTATTTCAAATGTAGAAATTAAAAATGCTTGTTTAGACGTGATGTTCATTCGTTGTGAAATTTGATGACGAGGAGCTTAAACTTAATTAACTTTGGCAGATGCAATGTCTATAGTTACTAGTTACCTAGGAGAAGAGTTCTTAGTAGAGTCCTAATGCTTATTGTGAAAGGGCAAGCTGCTAACTGTAATTTAATTTGTGATGAAAATTGATAAGGCGGGAGAGCAACCTCAAGCTGGTGGAGTCATCTGTAATGTATTCTAATGGCATGATGTTGACATAGGTCGTCTGAATATGTTTTAATCCATTTCCTGTTGTTTTTTTACCCCGAAAATGGTTTACCATCACTACTTTGTTGAACCACTTTGCTAATGGCTAATGTTTTGGTAAATATGAGTTCTGGGAAATCCTACATTCAACCCTAACAGCCACGATTCTCTTTCTCCTCACGCGTGTCCATTGGATGTTCTACTGTGTTACTACTAAACAGACGGATCTGACTGACACTTGTGTCGATGGTGAACTGACAGCTACTGAGGTTTGTACCACGGGTAGACACTTCACCTCAACTCTCATCTGTCCTTGTAGAAGTCTTACGTTCTTTAGTTCCATATTTCTATTTCAACAATATCGGATTGTCTGATTGTCCATTCAATGCGTTATTTGAGCGTTTCTCTTATAAGCTATAGCCTGTTGTGTTGTATTCCGGTTTTGATATGAAATTCCCTCTCTGTGCTTCCCATGCTGCCAGTCGGACCAAGACGATGAGTCTGAGTTAAAGACACAGGTATATTAACTAGTGTATGGTGCCTTAACACTCATTTCATCCACAACCTGTGAACCTGGGATTCAAAATCACTGTAGGCTCCACAATCAAGATCTGCAATCTATGAGGAGATGTGGATTTTATTTGCAACAAAATGTAAATGACTGTCATTTTCCTTCCAGAACAGTTTCATAAGGCGAATTAAAGGAGAGAATGTGTTTGTCAGACATAGTGTGCTGATGTTAGAGGTTGGTACACTATGGAACGCCAGGCTAGTGCATGGAGATTGGTGACATTTTGGTCAAGGACTAGGTTTGGACAGTAACAGTGGATTTCCCATTTTGACCACAATAACATATTGTTTTGAACTGTCCAATGTTGATTCACTAGCTAACATACTTAGTAAGCATGGAGTTTTTTTGGGGTGATTTAGTTTTTGCTGTAATACATTAACGTGATATGCTAGATTGGGAGTTATTGCTTATAAATAGAGAATAAGATGAATTAGGGTTCAATTGATGTCTATGAATACTTCTTTACAAAGAGGTGAATCCTAACTTTCACTTCAGTCAAGTTTGTACTTATTCATGCATTGATGTCAATGTGAGACTAAGTGAAAATTTGACCTTGTGAATTATCCACATTTTGTGGTGAATCCTAAGTATACAAGAGAGGCAAATGCATTGCGGTGTTCTTTTGAATGCATGTTCTGCCTGTTTTGGATAGATTATACTGTATATACTGCTCATTACGCTGCACTGCACCTGCGAACATAATATAAACATACATCAAATGAATGGACATTATGTTTGTCAATCTGTCACCAAGACGATACTTAGCCACGCTACTTCAATAGCAGCACACAAGCTGCACTCACAAAGATTCAGAATAGTAATTTTGTCTCATAGTACACGGTTGATTTCCTATTGCGTTTGCATTGCAGAACTCATTCACTACCTCATTTTGTTTTTAAAGGATTGATTTGTAGCTTGCTGACTAGCATCCAGTAGCATAATTTTATCAATAGAATGTTATTTTCAGTATTGTTCAAAACATGGACATAAATGTTAAACAGCCTGAAAGAACAGGACACAATATTACTACGTTAAATTGATATCCATACACATTTAAAATCTAGAATTAGCAGTAGCATCAGTCAAATGACTTCTCTTTCTGTTCCTCAGGACACAGTGGGCACGCCAGAGGAGCTGTTGAAACACGCGACCAACATCAGCGAGCTCAAGAGGTCGTTCCTGGAGACGGGCGCCGACACGGCCGGCCTCACCGAGTGGGAGAAGAGGCTGTCCTCGTCCCCCCTGCGCTCGCTGCGTCTCGACGAAGCCCCTATGATCGAACCACTGGAGCTCGATGAAGTACCGGTAAATTCACTGTCAAATCAGAAAGGGACTGAATAGAGAGGGGGGAGGTATCCATATAGCGTTTAGAGACCCCTGTGTTTTAATGACACATTTAGTAGAACCTCAGTGGGTGAAAACACGTACAATTAGAAATCCGGTAACATGTAATCCATGGGTGGACATTATTCTGCTTTTTGTTCCATCCTGCTCTAACACACCTGGTTCTACTAATCAGCTGCTCATTAGCTCCTTGATAAGCTGAATCAAGTTTAAAACTGCTGGAAGTACATACACTACTATCCTGACTTAAAGAGAAATAGCATCCTTGCTTTTGATAGGACATGATTTGAAGGTTGACATGTGCCTGCTGCATTGTGAGAAGGTTGAGATGTGCCTGCTGCAGTGTGAGAAGGTTGAGATGTGCCTGCTGCAGTGTGAGAAGGTTGACATGTGCCTGCTGCAGTGTGAGAAGGTTGACATGTGCCTGCTGCAGTGTGAGAAGGTTGACATGTGCCTGCTGCAGTGTGAGAAGGTTGAGATGTGCCTGCTGCGGTGTGAGAAGGTTGACATGTGCCTGCTGCGGTGTGAGAAGGTTGAGATGTGCCTGCTGCGGTGTGAGAAGGTTGACATGTGCCTGCTGCAGTGTGAGAAGGTTGACATGTGCCTGCTGCAGTGTGAGAAGGTTGACATGTGCCTGCTGCGGTGTGAGAAGGTTGACATGTGCCTGCTGCGGTGTGAGAAGGTTGACATGTGCCTGCTGCGGTGTGAGAAGGTTGACATGTGCCTGCTGCAGTGTGAGAAGGTTGACATGTGCCTGCTGCAGTGTGAGAAAGTTGACATGTGCCTGCTGCATTGTGAGAAGGTTGAGATGTGCCTGCTGCATTGTGAGAAGGTTGACATGTACCTGCTGCATTGTGAGAAGGTTGAGATGTGCCTGCTGCATTGTGAGAAGGTTGAGATGTGCCTGCTGCATTGTGAGAAGGTTGAGATGTACCTGCTGCATTGTGAGAAGGTTGAGATGTGCCTGCTGCATTGTGAGAAGTTTGAGATGTACCTGCTGCATTGTGAGAAGGTTGACATGTGCCTGCTGCAGTGTGAGAAGGTTGACATGTACCTGCTGCAGTGTGAGAAGGTTGACATGTGCCTGCTGCATTGTGAGAAGGTTGAGATGTGCCTGCTGCATTGTGAGAAGGTTGAGATGTGCCTGCTGCATTGTGAGAAGGTTGAGATGTGCCTGCTGCATTGTGAGAAGGTTGAGATGTGCCTGCTGCAATGAATGAGATCCCTCCTCTCCATTTCAAATCTCAGGAGACTGGGGCCTCTACCGTGTCTCCTTGAAAAGCTACTCAATAATCTATACAGGTGGAGGAAGGTGCATAACACCCCGCTCCTGGAGATAGAGGGACAGATATTAGGAAATAATCGCTGCCTCATTATGACATGTGACACCTATACCCTTCCTTCTCCAGTGACGTTTTCAAGTAGCTACCAAGCATCAACCTGTTTTTCAAGTGAAGTTAAGCCACTGTGAAAGGAAGTGATTCAGAGGCAGCTCCTTGACGCAGACAAAAAGTGTAGGCTACAAAATCCAACCGCTGAAGCCAAAAGTAGATACAAGGAGCACCGGTTGAAAGTACCAGGGGACAATTTATAGTGTGACATCAATATAGGGCTGGATTGATTTTTAGCAGCCTGGCCTGTGAATGAGTAATAAATCCTTGTGCTGTAACCTTGCCATATGGAGGTGGGAGGGAGAGACTCAAGGAAGCAAACATCCTCCTCGGCTAAGCATTTTAGCAGGGCTAAGATCAACCACAGCCCTGCTATGGAAAAGCATGCAGGGACTTCAAAAGGGAGGAAGAGTGTGTGTGTGTGTGTGTGTGTGTGTGTGTGTGTGTGTGTGTGTGTGTGTGTGTGTGTGGTGTGTGTGTGTGTGTGTGTGTGTGTGTGTGTGTGTGTGTGTGTGTGTGTGTGTGTGTGTGTGTAAACATCAAGCAGTCGGGAGAACGGCAATGATGATGTAACCAAGGAAAGGGGATATTTTTTTATTTTTTATTCATGTAGCAGCGACGATAGCATATTTCTGCCCGTATTTCTTTTTATGACTGTTTGGATGTGATTAAAGTAGGTGTGGAAAGGAGCCAGTTTACCCCTCAGCCAAGTCTTGCAACCTTGACCCATTCTTTATTTGTGAGATACTGGAAGAAGAGGGATTGTGTCTGCAGAGAATGTTCTCATTAATCCAGACCCTTAACTCTGTTATCAACCTCATAGTGTGAGTATGTTTGGAGAGATACTTAAGTCCCATCGTTACACACTGTTGTGCCGTGTTTTATGGAAATCTCATATCCCACACACTCTTATCAAACGGAATGAGTAATGATATCCGTAATAGGATACAGCCCACACGCGTACGCCTCAAAGCTACTTTCCATTCTACTTCATTCATGCCGAGCTGTTTGTTTGTCTTATTTTTCTTTTCTATTCATGTAGAGCAAAGAGGATGAGAGAGAGGATGAGAGAGCAATGGCTGCAGGCGGTAGCATTGAGGAGGAGATCAACCACAGCCCTGTGGATACTAAGACTACTGTGGTAGGTAGCCAGGATGTATGCTGGTCCAGCTATCTCTGTGTGATTGGAACACCTTCATCTCTGCTGCTTGGTTATATTAGAGTCAGCTAAGCCTATGAATTATTAACATATCTTACTGTACATATTTAACCAAAGATCCATTTGGGAGTGTAGGACTAGAATCCTGTTATTCATTGTCAGCAGTGGATGACAACATGACGAGAATTTGAATCTGTATGTAGGTCTACTGTAAATTAGCTGACTAACATAACTAAGGTGTTTTGTGCAATATTTATCAAGTAAAAAAATGGGCGACATGTTGTCTTATGTAAACAAAATCGGGCTGCTGGGCAGGTCTGTCTCATTGTCTATGCTATTGGATAGAGAGCAATCACCGCAGCTGTTCGCCCCATGTTAGTGCACAAATGGACATTGTCAAATCAACACTGTTTTAGGCGAGACTGACTTTATGACCAAAATTATCCTATTTGCACTTTAGTCAATTTTGACACTAGAACTCTTTCTGACTCATGCTTTTTAAAGGCCGTCACTCTTTAACAATACACTAACAACTAAGAACTATGATGTATGTTGCTGTCTATGTTAATAGTATCTATGATCTATGTTGCTTGCAAGTCTAAAGTTGCTGCTTTAAGAATTGCTCTTCTTGGGACTGCCACTGGAAGTCCTTCTCCCCCCATTGAACTGCAAGTTGGCATTTATTGTTATGAATATTTCCCAGGAGGCAGCGGTGCAGAGTGGTCATTATCTGTCACAGCCACAAAGTCATAAAATATTTTTTAAACCTAACCCTAACCACACTGCTAACCCTACTGCCTAACAGGCTGACTACACCGCTCGTGTCGCGTGCGCGAGCATTGTGAAATAAATGTAGACATATATGTTATTCAATTATTGCACCCACACTGCTCGCGAGCGTCTGTGTTGCCAAGGGCTAAAATAGAAGTCAGTTCTGCCTCTCCCATCTCCTCATTGGTTTATAGAAGCAGGTACCCACGTGCCATCTCCTCACTGGTTATACCCACGTGGGTGAGTGAAAGACGAAATGGGTCGATTGCGGTAATGCACGTAATTTATGAAAGTTGCCAATCGCAATATAAAGTCAAGAGAAGAAAAGGCCTGGAAGGAGGAGAGATGACTAGAAACGATTCGGTTGACCCTTTTATGTGTGGATTAATTGTCGGAGTAGAGCACCTTGTGCATTTCAGGTAAAATAACAACTAAATGTTTATATCCCAGGACAAATTAGCTAGCAACAGCAAGCTAGCTAAATAGGACAAATTAGCTAGCAAGTGCAAGCTAGCTAGCTAAATTGCCATAAATGTTTAATGCTTTTCGACCTGTCCCCAAATTAATAGAATTGGTTCAGAGTTTGTTTTGATATTTTAACCTGCGTGTCGTGATCGCATTTGGTGTGGGGGGACAAAATACATTTTTGCACGATGGCGCACGAGCGCAGCCGGTTTGGGTTCCGTGTAACCCTAACCTTAAATTATGCATAACCCAAATGTTTGTTTTCATGAATTTTTACGTATAGACAATTTTGACTTTGCAGCTGGTCCATCAAGCGGAATGGCCTCCAGGGCAAGATTCATTACAATTAACTTCAACCTGCCGTTGAACTGGCTAACCCCAGTCTTTGTATGTATCTTGTATGTAGGATTCTGACGGGTGGGTAATAGTAAGTAAAGTCCCTCCTAAGGTAACCGAAAATAAAAACATTGTCAACTATAAAGTTATGATCGTCACTAACACTGTGGCCGAAGGACCGCTCGCCAGCACCAGTCGTGGCATAGTTGGCAAGGAGTTGAAAGCGTATGAGAGCTTCCGCACCGAACTCCCCTCCAAAACCGAGGAGATGAGAGAGAAGAACTATACCCTGGGCAAGTCCTACGACACCATGTCAGGCAAGATCGTCACAATGACAAAGCGGGCCAAAGATGGTGGGGAGGCAGTGGCGGCTGCTCCGGCAGCATTTGCCAGGGAGCTGAAGAGGGCAGCAGACGAATCCACCACCACAGTGAAGATCATCCCGGTGTCGACTGAGTATGAGATGCCGGTGTCTGTCCACATGGGTCTCCCGCCCCAGGAGGGAATCGGACCCCCCATGGTTACCATCAAGGAGGCCAGGACGCCCTCTCCATCCGAGCCCAGCGACGGTGCCCTGGGCGCCGCGCGGACCGTGGTGTCCATCCACTCCAGCCAGGACATCAGTGATGCCGCGAGAGTGTACAGCAAGAAGCAGCTGAGGGAGACTTTTCTCCTGGGAGACAGGAGCACCACCCCTGTTGCGCCTCACACACCTCTCTCGCCGCGCTCCCCCATGGCCAAGTCACCTATGGCAAAGTCTCGCATGACAATGCCAAAGCCTCCAATGGCGGATCTGCGTCTGAGCCCCGGCCCCGTGTCCTATCTATCCAGAACCCCATCGCCCTCCAAAGTGGTAGGATGATATGACACCCCTCCCCCCAAAATGCCTGAAGCCCCCCCCTCCCTCCCTACTGTAGCCCCCCAAAATGTTTTCAAGCTAATCCCGCCCCTGTCTGCCTGGTCTTCATATCTACTGCAACAAGCCAGGACCCGGCGCTGTTTTGCACTCGACTGAATGTTTATGGGATTCGCTTGGGAGTCTCTTTCTTTCTATCTTTTGCTCTTTTTAGTTGGACACAAATCCCTTAACCACGGTATTTGGTGTAATTTCTTTACTGCTTTCCTAAGCCAAACTTGCTGCCTCATGGGCACTGGCATTTGTTTACCCCTTTCATTTCAATGTAAATGAAATTTTGTTTCGTTTTAAGCTGGTTCCCCATGCTGCTAGCCACACCAAATTAATGCTTTACACTTTGGCTTATGGTACGGTACGGTATACTATGGTTTGTATGCCACTGACTGCTTCAGCCCTACCACATTTACTTTTGACTTCCCTTGGTATGCCCTCTATGAACTCTCGGCTGCTTGATCTGAGATTATGATATGGGTCCTATTCATAAGAGGAGACATCCCGACTCACAAGACATACTTGTCTGTCTCATCTATTGCCTTTGTGATTGACATTCTCAAGAGATGAAAGCCAAGTACTGAGCTGCCATAATGTCTCCCTAGTAAAGTTGAATTGCTGACGATGCTCCACTCTTTTGTAGAAGTGCTATAAATGTATAAAACCTCTAGTAAAGTGATTGACATGTCACAGGGTGGTGTTTCTATCAATTGCTCAGATTTGCGTAATATAACATACAAACATGGATTAAAAAACACATTTCATAAACACTGTCATTTTAGCAAATTCTGATCACTTTAAACCATTAAGAACACTTAAGAATCTAGAGTGATTTCAAAGTATTCTATCTTCTCAAACCCAATCTTCTAAAATGACCCTTCTTAGCGATCAATCTTCACCTCATTGCTCTTATGAATAATCCCCACAAACCCCTGTCCCCTGAGCTTGTGTCTGGGCATTGTGTCAAAGGCCTGTCTGTCTGTGTCTCTCCTCCTTTGTATGTACAGTATCTAACTGTGTGTGTGTGTTTGTCTCTTCTACTTCTGTGTGTGTGTGAACTCTCCCCATCTCTCTGTCTGCTCAGCCTAAGCCGACCTTTGAGGAGATGTCCCCGGAGCTCACCGCTCTCTTACAGTCGGCCCGATATCAGACCAGCACGCGGGGTTGGACTGCCTCGCCTGCCCATAGTCAGGCCCTGCTCAAGGTGGCCTCTTAATCCCTATGGACAATATACAACTTAACAAATGGGATAACAGCAGTTGTAATTTATTTGATTTGATTTCAACTTTACATATACAGGTTATTCACATTGAGATAACATCTCTTTTGTAAAAGACCTGTTCAGTATCTATACTGTTTGTCCCTGATGCGTTTGTCCTTGTTGGTGAAGAAATGTTGTCGCTCTAGCCACTATGCTGTCTGTCAGCCATTTCTGTCATCGCCACTTGCCTGTTCCTTGTCAGTCCGTCCGTCCTTCCTCCCGATCATTAAAACAGAGGACAGGTTGATGAGGACACATGACTTAGGACAGGTTGATGAGGACACATGGCTTAGGACAGGTTGATGAGGACACATGGCTTAGGACAGGTTGATGAGGACACATGGCTTAGGACAGGTTGATGAGGACACATGACTTAGGACAGGTTGATGAGGACACATGGTTTAGAACAGCTTTATGAGGACACATTGTTAAGGACAGGTTTATGAGGACATGGTTTGTCTAGACAGAGGTACCACATGGTCCTATGACTTTATTGGGGAGGAATGTGAGAGCTTTATTCAGGCGCATATTTGATTTTTCAACCCTACTCCTCTTTTAGAACGTTTCGATACCTCAAAGTGGAGAACAAAGCAATCATGCAATGCAACCAATGTTAAAATGACAACATGCATTCAGAAGATCACGTCGGTACTAACATATAAAGTAACCCTTTCCTGCTGTATGGAAACACAATCATGCTATTCGTCTTTGTTTTAGCATTTGATTCCATACTAGGCCTACAGTAATTGAAGTGCCCACACAGGTTCGAGACTGACTGTGACGTCTTGTTTGTTTCCTTTGCTAGACAACAGAGAAGGTGGAGCGGAACGTGCTGCAGACAGAGGTGGTATCATCCCAGCAAACAGAAGAGGTTGAGGATCAGCCGAAAGAACAGCAGACAGAGGACCAGGAGCAGCCGGTGGAGAAACAGCCTGACGACCGGCCTGACGACGTGGAGAAACAAGCTGGTCAGCAGCCTGAGCAGGTAGAGACAGATGCATTGGGAGGGCTAAAGGATGATGGGCCTCAGTCCGTGCTTGGGTTTACAGGGACACGCATGCATGATGACTCAGACACGCCCAGTGAGGCGAGTGACACTAGCGGCGCCGCTAGCATAGCCTCCGCGGGGCCTGCCTTGACTGCCGCGGCCCAGGCCGCTGTGGACGAGGCTGTAGGGGCGGCGGTGAATCAGACAGAGACTGAGGAGGAAACTCCAACCGCAGGCACAGGTGGAGGCCTGGGGCTGGACAGTCCGTCAGAGGGAGAGGAGTCAGCAGGGTCAGTCTCAGAGGAGGAGGAGGAGAAAGCGAACAGCCTGGATTGGAGAGGGCGCTTTGTGTCCCCCTCTCCTACAGGAGCATCCTGGCAGAGTCTCAGTGGGGAGGTAGCTGCTGCTAGAGCTCACTCAGAGGTAACACCCCAAAGAGCCCCAACCTTTTCCCTAGTTGTCCCGTAAGTACCTCCTCAACTCTCCTTCCCAGTCGCCTGCATTAGCACTGGAAAAGCTAGCTGAAACTACCCTGGTCTCACATTCCTTTTTGCCCATGCTACTTAGAAAGTGCTCAATCTAGCCGAGGCTTACCCTCACAATCGCCTTTAATATCACTCGAGCCTCCCAAAATTATCCCAATATTGGCCTCCCATTTGCCTGTAATAAGCAGTATTACCACTGGATAAGCCACCCAACTCTCCCAGTCCTGCCCCTCCTCTTCACCAATAATAGCAGTCAGCCATTACAGCCTGTGGAGCTGTGTGTGTAGTGATGTGCAGGTGGGGAAAACAATGACCTTGTTTCCTGTTTCCTGTCCCTGTTTCTGCCCACTGGGGTTTCTATTGGAAATCAATACCCTGGCCAGGCAGGCTGTAAATACTGCAAGCTGCAGATACATGCTACTGTATGTATTACCCAGGAGCAGTATTGAAAACTGTAGTGGAAGATTGCATAGAGGGAGGTGTGTGTGTGCCTGTTAGTGTTTGTTCTTGGAGCGGAAATATAAACGTTCAATTAGAATATTTCGACCTGCACATGTACACACAGTTTCACAGCGGAAATGGTGCATATCCCTTCCTGGTAGTACTGCCTCATTTCCCCAATGTTCCCAAAGATTACCTTTGTGGCAATCATGAGTGGCAATAATTGAAATGTTTTATGGACACGCGTCTATGAGAAGCACAGTTTAAATAGATAGCAGTCTGTTGCTATCAATTAAGTTTTAAGTCCACAGCCAATTTCAATGATATGGACCGTTTCAGTGAACGCAACAGGAATGGTTTAGAAATACGTAAAATCCTGCCAGGTAGCCCAATTTGGCCTTCTCCAAAATGAATTAATAGGCTTCCACACATCCAAATAAAGCTTCAGATAAGACTTTCTCAGTGGTGAACACTGTTGAGTTCTGTCATGCATGACACAGACTGGCTGAAGTGAAAATCTCTTTGCCTTTGTTCTTTGGTCAGGGTCCAAAGGGACCAGGGTGATACACAACTCTTTCATCAGGAAAACAAATGTTGTTATTGTAAACATTTGACATTTTCTTACTTTCTTTGTAACACAAAATTCTCCCTTATTCTGTGCTTTGGGATTTTATGTTATCATTTATGTTGATTCATTTATTGACGTTTTTTTATATTTTATCAAAGAGAGCATGCATCTCATGATTGATCCACAATTATTCAGACTTTCCTTAAAGGAAAAATCCACCCAAAACCACTCATTCCTATAATTTACAGTGTTAAATAACACTAATATGTGAGAACAATATTTTATTTTGTCATTATAAAAAGGTTGGTAGCAACATGTGAAAATCGTTATGGAAATCTGTTGCAGCTTAAGTCGACTACAAAACCTACAATGCAATGCTCTCTCTTAGGGCTGGCTGTCTGGCTAGCTGCCAACGTAGCTACACACAATAATATCAAAGTCAATATCAGCATGTGAAGTAGCTAGTTAGCTGTAAAATCGCCGAAACAAACTGCACTATCAATTTAGGAGTTTACAATCTCACCATGTTCAACCTGCAGATCAGAGTGGAGTCTGACATTCACAACGGCCATGCAACGGCACCATGCAATGCACCCTGGACTGAAGAGGCAGGCAAATAGGAGAAATGTGCTAAACCCTCCGTTAAAATGCACATTTCTTGAGGTAGGAATATCAAAAATATGATCAATGGCTAATTCGAAAGAAGACAACCTCCTGCGTTTTGACATCGGCCAGTATTGAAATCTGACATGTATGACAGACGTTTTCACAATCTAAAAGTTGTATTCCGATTAACTTCCAGGTTAGTGAGAGTGACTTTATCGCAGTGCTATGTCATACCGGCAGAATTTCTGCCTGCATATACACATGAACTGTCCCAGGGAAGTGATAGAACATTGCTCAGAGATGCACAAAAACAATATCATATTCAAAATGGGTGAATCTTTTCTTTAAGCTTTTTTCCCCTTTTCTTCTCCTGCATTTTCTATGACCTTCCAATAAACTAATTGTTTGTGTATGTCCTGTAGACAGACGGTGAAATTGTAATTGTGTGTGGTCATGAACATGTTTGTGCGTAGATGTACGCTAGCGTATGACCATAAGGTATAAAGATCTAACTTTCTGCACCAGTCTCATTTTGTCTCTCTCCATTTCACCCTTCTTCCTCTCTCTCAGACATCTGTGCTGGAGTCTCCAGAGGTCCTGACCTTCAACAGGGCAGACGTGATGGAGGAGACAGAGATGCTGGTGACCCAGGAGGTACCTGTAATACACACGGAAATGAAAACCATCACATACCGGTCACTGGAGGTAAAGGTCCTCACAAAACGTCAGGGTTGTTCAGGCTCATGCTCTGTACTGGTTCTTGTCATATACTCCAATGTGCATCTTTTCAACCTCATTCATTAGGGCACACAATATAAAAGTTTTAAAAGATTTGCAACAGAAAACAAAAAAGAGCCCAGGGAATTCCTCTGTTACAGTCCGTTTTCTTCCGTTTGGTGCCAAATGAACACAACCCTGTTCTTCAAATCAAATGTTATTGGTCACAAACACATAGTTAGCAGATGTTAATGCGAGTGTAGCGAAATGCTTGTGTTTCTAGTTCCTACAGTGCAGTAATATCTAACAAGTAATCTAACAATTCCCAAACAACTACCTAATACATACAAATTTAAAAGGGTTGAATGAGAATATGTACATATAAGTATATGGGCGATGGCCGAGCGGCATTGGCAAGGTGCAGTAGATGGTATAAAATACAGTATATACATGTGATATGAGTAATGTAAAATATGTAAACATTATTAAAGTGGCATTATTTTAAGTGGCATTGTTTAACCTCTTATATCTAGATGTTCCGCTAGCGGAACACCGCTCCAATATCCAATGATAGGTCGTGGTGCAAATTACAAATTCCTCGAAAATCCGAAAACTTCAATTTTTCAAACCATTTTAAAGACAAGACTCTCCTTTATCTAACCACACTGTCCGATTTCAAAAAGGCTTTACAACGAAAGCAAAACATTAGATTATGTCAGGAGAGTATCCAGCCAGAAATAATCAGACACCCATTTTTCAAGCTAGCATATAATGTCCCAAAAACCAAAACCACAGCTAAATGCAGCACTAACCTTTGATGATCTTCATCAGATGACACTCCTAGGACATTATGTTATACAATACATGCATGTTTTGTTCAATCAAGTTCATATTTATATCAAAAACCAGCTTTTTACATTAGCATGTGACGTTCAGAACTAGCATTCCCACCGAACACTTCCGGTGAATTTACTAAATTACTCACGATAAACGTTCACAAAAAACATAACAATTATTTTAAGAATTATAGATACAGAACTCCTTTATGCAATCACGGTGTCCGATTTTAAAATAGCTTTTCGGTGAAAGCACATTTTGCAATATTCTGAGTAGATAGCCCGGCCATCACAGGCTAGCTATTTTGACACCCACCACGTTTGGTACTCACCAAACTCAGATTTACTATAAGAAAAATGTGATTACCTTTGCTGTTCTTCGTCAGAATGCACTCC
Source organism: Salmo salar (assembly GCF_965601325.2). Lineage (NCBI taxonomy): Eukaryota > Metazoa > Chordata > Actinopteri > Salmoniformes > Salmonidae > Salmo > Salmo salar. Next base: position 22,464,914 of record NC_138319.1, on the reverse strand, counting down.
CAGGACTTCTACTTCAACAACAAATGTTGGTTTGGTTCCAAATAATCCATAGTTATATCCAAATAGCGGCATTTTGTTCGTGCGTTCAAGACACTATCCGAAGGGTAACGAAGGGTGGCGCGCCGGCGCATATCGTGACAAAAAAATTCAAAATATTCCATTACCGTACTTCGAAGCATGTCAAACGCTGTTTAAAATCAATTTTTATGCGATTTTTCTCGTAAAATAGCGATAATATTCCGACCGGGAGACGTCGTTTTCATTCAAAGACTGAAAATGTAAAATGGACTCTTCACGTGCACGCGTGCGCCCGTCTCATTGTTCTCAGATCGACCACTATCCAAATGCGCTACTGTTTTTCAGCCATGGACTGCAGAGTCATCATTCAACGTTCTGGCGCCTTCTGAGAGCCTATGGGAGCCTTAGAAAGTGTCACGTTACAGCAGAGATCCTCTGTTTTCAATAAAGAGGCTAAAGAAGGCCAAGAAATGGTCAGAGAGGGCACTTCCTGTTTGGAATCTTCTCAGGTTTTGGCCTGCCATATGAGTTCTGTTATACTCACAGACACCATTCAAACAGTTTTAGAAACTTTAGGGTGTTTTCTATCCAATTCAAACAATTATATGCATATTCTAGTTTCTGGGCAGGAGTAATAAACAGATTAAATCGGGTACGTTTTTTATCCGGCCATGAAAATAATGCCCCCTATCCATAAAAGGTTAAAGTGAGTAGTGATCCATTTAATAAAGTGGCCAGTGATGGCCTTGAGATAGTGGCTGTTTTTCAATCTCGTAGTAAGAGGAAGGGAAGCGCTACTAAGGTACACAATAGTACATTTTGGTAGACAGAAGGTGCTCTTTGGTAAAAGGGGTGAATTGGTCATCAAAAAGAAAGGAGGACCAAGGCACTCTTCATATAATTAATTAAAATGCCTTTATTTGTATGGCATGTTCAATAGAATTTTTTTTTGTTTTTAAAAAAATGTCAAATGTTGTTTCTATTGAACATGCCATACAAATAAAAGCATTTTAATTCATTATATGAAAAGTGCCTTGGTCCTCCTTTCTTTTTGATTACCTGGTTTTCAGTCTCTCAGTCCCAGCTTTGAAGCACTCAATGGAGAGGATGTATTGTATCTGTGTTGTGCCAGGGTGACGCTGACACTGATCCAGAGGCGGGGGTGTTGATGAGCGCCCAGACCATAACCTCAGAGACCACCAGCACCACCACAACCACACATATCACCAAGGTAGGTACTACCTGACCCGGCCTCAGTGGGGCGCCACTCTCATTCACCATCAGCATGAATGAATACAGGCATGAGTGAAGAGAGCAGGGATCATCAACTAAACGCAACATGCAATAATTGTAAAGATTTTACTGGGTTACAGTTCATATAAAGAAATCAGTCAATTGAACTACATTCATTAGGCCCTAATCTATGAATTTCACATGACTGGGAATACAGATATGCATCTGTTGGTCACAGATACATTTTTTTTTAAAAGGTAGGGGCGTGGATCAGAAAACCAGTCAGTATCTGGTGTGACCACCATTGCATCATGCAGCGTGACATCTCCTTCACATAGAGTTGATCAGACTGTTGATTGTGGCCTGTGGAATGTTGTCCCACTCCTCTTCAATGGCTGTGCGAAGTTTCTGGATGTTGTCGGGAACTGTAACACGCTGTCGTACACGTCGATCCAGAGCATCCCAAACATGCTCAATGGGTGACATGTCTGATGAGTATGCAGGCCATGGAAGAACTGGGATATTTTCAGCTTCCAGGAATTGTGTACAGATCCTTGCGACATGGGGCTGTGCATTATCATGATGAAACAAGGTGATGGCAGTGGATGAATGGCACAACAATGGGCCTCAGGATCTTACCACGGTATCGCTGTGCATTCAAATTGCCATCAATAAAATGCAATTGTATTTTTTGTCCATAGCTTATGCCTGCCCATACCATAACCCCACCACCACCATGGGGCACTCCGCAAACCGCTCGCCCACACAACGCCATACACGCTGTCTGCCATCTGCCTGATACAGTTGAAACCGGGATTCATCTGTGAAAAGCACACTTCTCCAGCATGCCAGTGGCCATCGAAGGTGAGCATTTGCCCACTGAAGTCGGTTACGACGTCAAACAGTCAGGTCAAGACCCTGGTGAGGATGACGAGCATGCAGATGAGCTTCCCTAAAACGGATTCTGAAAGTTTGTGCAGAAATTCTTTGGTTGTGCAAACCCTCAGTTTCATCAGCTGTCCAGGTGGCTGGTCTCAGACAACCCCACAGATGAAGTAGCCGGATATGGAGGTCCTGGGCTGGCATGGTTACACGTGGTCTGCAGTTGTGAGGGCGGTTGGACGTACTGCCAAATTCTCTAAAACGACATTGGAGGCGGCTTATAGTAAAGAAATGAACATTCAATTCTCTGGCAACAGCTCTGGTGGACATTCCTGCAGTCAGCATTCCAATTGCATCTCTGGCATTGTGTTGTGTGAGAGTGGCCATTTGAGTGGCCATTTATTGGCCCCAGCACAAGGTGCACCTTTGTAATGATCATACAGTTTAATCAGCTTCTTGATATGCCACACCTGTCAGGTGGATGGATTATCTTGTGAAAGGAGAAATGCTCACTAACAGGGATGTAAACAAATTTGTGCACAAAATTTGAGAGAAATAAGGTTTTTGTGCATATGGAACATTTCTGGGATCTTTTATTTCAGCTCATGAAACATAGGACCAACACTTTACATGTTGCGATTATATTTGTGTTCAGTATAGATTTTTTTTATTGAGTGGATGGTCAGGGGTCCGGAACATAATTACAAATATTTGTAGACTGCAAATTGACCGCAAGAAGCCCAAACAGATAATAGTTTCAAACCTTGCCTACATTTGTATACAATCACATACATGTATTATGCGTGGAAATACTTTGGAACAGATTTCCCAAATTAAAATCACTTGAAGCTGATTTGCTGGTGTTTTTACAGTTTTTTTTATGTCCAACAAAACAAAAAACAAAATAATTGCTCAGTAAACTTGGGGGCCAGTTGGGGAAGCCTGGAATAGAGGATATGGATATTACTGGTCTGTTAGTGGTGTAGCTATAGAATTTAACCAAGGTGGTTCCTATGGCTCATTTGGTTTGAGCTTGGCGTTTGCTTCCCGCTTCCCACATGCTGTATACCAAATATATTGAAATATAGTTTGACTTAGTTGTTCCTTGACTGAAATGTCCCTTAAATTACATTTGATTTTTTACCAGACTGTGAAAGGAGGCATCTCGGAAACGAGGATCGAGAAGAGAATCGTCATCTCGGGGGATGCAGACATTGACCATGACGAGGTAGGAAGACACTCTTACACTGTGTGTCCTTTAGCATGCAAGTAGCCTTACAACTATTAAATAGGCAGAGCTATTTTAACAACACAGGTGGTACCTAGATACAATGCTGATAATATTGGGTTCCTTACTCAGCGGGCAATATCATTATAGCGTCTTTTATGACGTCATGGTCAGGCTGTATACTAGTTGTCTTTTTAGCAACCAGAAAAATACGTCTTTATCTGGTTGTAATCTGACTAGATAACAAATTGACATCTTTTCTTTCACGTGTTAATTTCGTCATGAACAATACGTCTTTACCTGGTTGCTACAGAAACCAGTTGGTTGCAATCTGGTTATATGGCTGCTTCTCAACCTGAATAACAGTTTACAACCAGAAAATGACGTCAATTTGAAATAATTTTCCATATTATGCCTGCTGGGTACTGTGTTGAGAGATGCTTTGCCTTTAAGTGACTTAAAGCTCTGTTGTTCAACAGCTGAGGTCCGTGACCGGGAGATGTACACACACAGTGACGAACGTGTACAAACACACAGTGACTGAGGTGTACACAAACAAATACTGTGACTAGTCCAACCCTTACACTTGTGATTCTGATCATACCCATTCCATCTTCCTCTCTGTTTCCCTCCATGGGGTGTTTGGCGTACTGTCTTTAGGCCCTGGCTCAGGCCATAAAAGAGGCCAAAGAGCAGCACCCTGACATGTCAGTGACCAAAGTAGTGGTCCACAAAGAGACTGAGATCACGCCTGAGGAGGGCGAAGAGTGACCGCAGGTAAGGGGACAACGTCGGTCGGTCAGTGACTGCTGGGGCTGGCTGACAGGACACTGACCTCCCTCCATTCCTTCCTCATCCCTCCTCTGGCTCCTTGGTTGTCTACAGTCACCGCCTTCTCGATAGGGCTGCTTGACACTCGGCTAGCTCGACTAACCTGAGGCGGCTTGACACTCGGCTAGCTCGACTAACCTGAGGCGGCTTGACACTCGGCTAGCTCGACTAACCTGAGGCGGCTTGACACTCGGCTAGCTCGACTAACCTGAGGCGGCTTGACACTCGGCTAGCTCGACTAACCTGAGGCGGCTTGACACTCGGCTAGCTCGACTAACCTGAGGCGGCTTGACACTCGGCTAGCTCGACTAACCTGAGGCGGCTTGACACTCGGCTAGCTCGACTAACCTGAGGCGGCTTGACACTCGGCTAGCTCGACTAACCTGAGGCGGCTTGACACTCGGCTAGCTCGACTAACCTGAGGCGGCTTGACACTCGGCTAGCCCGACTAACCTGAGGCGGCTTGACACGCGGCTAGCCCGACTAACCTGAGGCGGCTTGACACTCGGCTAGCTCGACTAACCTGAGGCGGCTTGACACTCGGCTAGCTCGACTAACCTGAGGCGGCTTGACACTCGGCTAGCTCGACTAACCTGAGGCGGCTTGACATACAGCTAGCTCGACTAACCTGAGGCTGCTTTTAGCTTTTATGCTTTCAGCTTTCACTCCACATTCATCTGTGCCCTGCGCAGTATCATGATTCCTTCTGTGTGGATGGAGTCTCTATATACTGTATAGCCTTCCATGGCTGGCTTCTGTCGGTGAAATGCCTGCTCTAGAAATGTTTTTGGTGCTAATGTTTGCTTTTTCCTTTCAGCTTCTAATACCGTTATTGACAATAAGCAATTAAAACGTTGTGCGTTTGCTCATTGGTGTGTGCATTTTCTTTTTACTCTCTTTTGTCAAAATTTAGAGTTGGGGTTTGATTGATGTCTATAGTGCTGTCTGCTGGACGTCTCTGGTACTGTTTAGAGTGTACTGGAAATACCGACAGTACGGTTTTCAAATTGCCAGTTTGTCTCATTCCTATTAAATAAAGGGTTATTTCGAGATTGTATTGAGCAACATTATCTGATTTGGTCATTCTTTTCTGGTTATTGTTATGGCATGATGCTGAGGAAAGAGACACCGTTTTACATTTCTTATTATCAAGGTTTCTGTACACTGTAGCAGAGGCATGTTACTGAACGGAGCTTGTGCTTGCTTTGCAGGGGCTGTGTAGTCTTGTGTATTAACCCTTTTCATTTATTTTTGTCATGTCTTAGCATGCAGCCTGTATGATAATGTGTTTGTACGTGTCTCATAAGTGTTAGTTTAGATGGAAAAAGTTTTTTTCTGACGATAACAGACAAAGCATTTGACTGTCTTTCACAGGACCCCTCTCATGCTCTGCTTTTAATCTCCAGCCATAACAGCTTCTTCCCCTTACAGGAAAATCACATGCGAAATCATGTGAATATGTGTGTTTTTGGAACACTTCACATGCGATCACGTTTTCAAATGTGAAGTTTCATGTTGCTTTACATGTTGTCACATGTTATCACATTAACTTCACATTAAGATCACATGTGATAACATAAAAACATGCGTTTCTGGAACACTTCACGTGTGTTCACGTAAAATTCATGTGGTTTTTCCATAAGGGTTATCTTCAGCCATAGTAGCTACAGTAACAGAAAACATTTATTTCATTTCCATCCTTCTGAAAAAGATGTAAGAGAATATGTAATCTAAGCATGTGCTCTATAAGGATAACCTCTCTGTTTTTCAGGATTGAAGGATCACTGGGTTCACCGACGTTTCAGGGGCATTCTGTTAACGTTACTTCACGCTCTTCAGAGTATGAGATGCAAGCAGGACAGTGACGTTGCCAACAGACAACACACCACTGTAGAGGACACTACTACTACTACTACTACTCCGCCTGACTACTACTGGACTAACCTAACCCACACTCACCAACACTACTGGCAAACACAGACCTCCAAAGCTGGCCAGCCCTTCATTGGAACATGTATACTGCATGAAAAGGGATAATTTCTGCATTTTGTAAAGGAGAAAACAAATACATTGGAGGAAATATCAAAATATATACATGTTTTACTTGACCTGTGCACTCAGGCTCAAAGGGAGAAGAATGTATGTCATGAGAGTTTTGAGTTTTATTATAGTATACTCTGTTTTATTTATTATCGAACTACAATAATAATAGCTAGGCTGAACGTGTATGATGGCACAATATTTATCCATGCAATAGATGTGACATTCATCTTGCCATACGTCCCCATATTTAGCCCAATGCTGATTTTATTCCTTTTTACATACAGTATTGCCTGGAAAAAGGCAAAAATAATATGTATGGTACTGGTACGTACATTTGCTTAGTAGGCCATATACCCTCAAAGATGATGTTGTTGTTTTTACTTTCATTGTAAATATGTTCATTTGGTTTTCCTTCAATTACAAAGTAAAGATGAGTATAATGAGCCAAAATCTCGTAGAATTGTGTTAGAAGGGAATGTTAAACAGACTCCATTACTGTGACTTCCGAGTTGATCAAGAAAACCCTTATAATATGTCTTCACACGGTGGTCGGCGGATTGAACGTTCTTGTTGGGTTGTATCTGAAATGACACCCTATTACCTATATAGTGGGCTTTGGTCAAAAGCAGTGCACTATATAGAGAATAGAGTGCCATTTTAGACAGTCTTGCTCATTCTTAAATCATACCCAGAATGCACCTCTCATCCCTGCGTGGCACATCCAAGCCTTAAAACTGTGAAGAACGGACAGACAACCTCCAGTACAACCCTGCAATGTGCGTTTGATTTCTCCCAGGCCGATGTGTCAGCGGCCATTCAACACGGGGGCATCATGCTCATTGAACCTGAGGTGACATGCTCCCCTCAATGTAAACAACTGGGATGAGAATGCATCATTAGTAGTGTCTTATATAAAATAAAAACTAAGACATATGTTTGGTCATCGGTCCCCCCTCAGCGATATTAAGAGCATGATGCCTCTGATCCCACTCCTTCGACTCATCAGCTGCAAAATCATCCATGTTGAATGTCTCCCACAAGATAAATAAAATGATAAATCCATTGGGTTGGATCTTTGTCAATCACTGAAATGCTATCTCTGTTATGCTTTCATAAACTCATGGCAGGAACTCTACAGTGAAGCCATTTATAGTAAGATAATGACTTTTACAAGTTTAAGTGACACTAGACCATAAATTCCTCTTTCACTCGTCTCTTTTCTTATAAAGATTTGCTAATTATTGTAGGAAGGAACCCCGCTGAAAGGAAAGGTGTGACAAAATGAGTGGTCAAGTGACAGTCAAGTGTTACATGTGTAAATCACTTTGGTTCTGTGTGACAAACAAATAATAATAACCAAGCCAAATGACCATCAGCAAGACAGTTACTTTGAATGACTCATATGAGAAGCAGTATTTGGTAATATGTGATAATTCAGTTCCACAACAGCATTGTCTAAAGAGGAACCTAACCAGTCAGAAACCAGGGCCTGTATTCAGGCTTCCAGTCAGACTACTTTGTGATTGCGCTGCTCAAAGGATGCTGGACGGTTACAGCTGTTTGTCACAAATCCAATTAGGCTTTAGAACAGTAGTCTATGTGTTAGAACATATATCTATCTAGTGTACCTATCTTTTTATGTTAGTGCTCGTCTGAAGTTACTGAAATGGAATGGTTGAAATGGTTCTCAACCCAGTTAAGTAAGAGTTAATACACTCTTGTTCCTGCGGAAGTTATGCAATATAGAAATGTTTTGAATGTCTATCTGGCTCTGCAAAATAGTTTTTGGTGTATCAAAAAATCTATCCAGAACTCACAATGTATTTTCCGTTGCAGATTTAGCTTTTTATGGCATATTGGATTTGACTTTGCTCCAATTCAGATGCAACATGAAGTCAACTGTGAAGGCACAGCTGGTCTGGCATGATGAGGCAGATAGGGACATTGTTCCAATGGCTGGATAAGCATCGTGTTGGTTTTTGTAATTCCCCTATAGGCTTAAAGATAGTGTATTTGTTATGGTTTGTGTTCAGAGTACCCTGAGTGTACAAAACATTAAGAAACACCTTCCAAATATTGAGTTGTACCCCTTTTTGCCCTCAGAACAGCCTCAATTCGGGTGGCGCACAATTGGCCCAGTGCCACCCAGGTTAGGGGAGGGTTTGGCCAGGCCGGGATTTCCTTGTCCTATCGTGCTCTAGCTATACGTTGTGGCAGGCCGGGCGCCTGCTAGCTGACTTCGGTCGCCAGCTGGATGGTGTTTCCTCCAACACATTGGTGCGGCTGGCTTCCGGGTTGAGCGAGCAGTCTGTCAAGAAGCAGTGCGGCTTGGCAGGGTTGTTTCGGAGGACGCATGGCTCTCGACCTTTGACTCTCCCGAGTTTGTAGGGGAGTTGCAGCGATGGGACAAGACTGTAACTACTAATTGGATATCACGAAATTGGGGAGAAAAATGGGTAAAAGTATTTTTAAAGAACAGCCTCAATTCGTCGGGGCATAGACTACAAGGTGTCTAAAGTGGCCCAGGTTGACTCCAATGCCTCCCACAGTTGTGTCAAGTTGGCTGGATGTCCTTTGGGTGGTGGACCATTCTTGATACACACAGGAAACTGTTGAGTGTGAAAACCCCGGCAGCGTTGCAATTCTTGACACACTCAAACCGGTGTGTCTGGCACCTACTGCCATGCCCCACTCAAAGGCACTTACATATTTTGTCTGAATGACACACATGCATGTCTCAATTGTCTCCAGGCCTAAAAATCCTTTAACCTGTCTCCTCCCCTTCATCTACACTGATTAAAGTGGATTTAACAGGTGACATCAATAAGGGATCATAGCTTTCACCTGGATTCACCTGGTTTGTCTATGTCATGTTTTGTACACTCAGTGTATGTCAATGGTGCAATCCAATAGTTGAAGAGATGTGCATCACATTAAATACATGAAACAGATGCGAAACAGATGGCGCCGAAGAACATGGCTGACGTTTTACATTCTCTCAACCAATTGTGCAATTGTTATTTTTTTTGCGTAACTTAATTTAACTTATTGTGTACATAATGTTGCTGCTACTGTCTCTTATGACCGAAAAGAACTTCTGGAAATCAGAAAAGCGATTAATCACCACGGACTGAAGAAACTTTTTCCTTTAACGAGTCGACGAGAAGGATATCCTGCTTTCACCGGAACAGGCCCAGATCCACTTTTGCGTGAAGAAAAGATGCCGGAAAATGGGATGCAGATCAGGGATCATTCTGAGAATCCCGAGGCGAGTGAGTAAACTTCCAGTGCCTTCCATTCTCCTTGCTAACGTGCAATTGATAGAAAATAAAATTGAAGACCTACTATTAAGATTACCCTACCAACGGGACATTAAAAACTGTAACATCTTATGTTTCAACGAGACGTGGCTGAACGAAGAAACGGACAATATAGAGCTGCCGGAATTTTCCATGCACCGGCAGAACAGAGACGCTACCTCTGGTAAGACGAGGGGTGGGGGTGTATGTATTTTTGTCAATAACAGCTGGTGCGCAATGTCTAATATGAAAGAAGTCTCGAGGTATTGCTCGCCTGAGGTAGAGAACCTTATGATAAGCTGTCGACCACACTATCTACCAAGAGAGTTCTCTTCTGTATTATTTGTAGCCGTCTATCTACCACCACAAAGCGAAGCTGGCACTAAGACCGCTCTCAACCAACTCTAAGCCCATAAGCAAAGAAGAAAATGCTCTCCCAGAAGCGGCGCTCCTAGTGGCCGGGGGCTTTAATGCAGGCAAACTTAAATCAGTTTTACTACATTTTTACCAGCATGTCACATGTGCAACCAGGGGGGGAAAAAAAATCCTAGACCACCTTTACTCCACACACAGAGATGCATAAAAGCTCTCCCCCACCCTCCATTTGGCAAATCTGTTTTGCTGGCACAGATTGGAATATGTTCTGGGATTCATCCAATGGCATTGAGGAATACAACACCTCAGTCATCAGCTTCATGAATAAGGGCATCGATGACGTCATCCCCACAGTGACTGTACGTACATATCCCAACCAGAAGCCATGGATTACAGGTAACATCCGCATCGAGCTAAAGGCTAGAGCTGCCACTTTCAAGGAGCGGGAGACTAATCCGGACGCTTGTAAGAATTCCCGCTATCCCCTCAGACGAACCATCAAACAAGCAAAGTGTCAATACAGGATTAAGATTGAATCCTACTACACCGGCTCTGACGCTCGTCGGAAAACTATTATGGAAAACAAAGGGACGCGAGCCTATCAGACGAGCTAAATGCCTTTTATGCTAGCTTCGAGGCAAGCAACACTGAAGCATGCACGAGAGCACCAGCTGTTCTGGATGACTGTGTGATAATGCTCTCGGTAGCCGATGTGAACAAAACCTTTAAACAGGGCAACATTCAAAGCCGCTGGGCCAGACGGATTACCAGGACGTGTACTCAAACCATGCGCGGACCAACTGTCAAGTGTCTTCACTGACATTTTCAACCTCTCCCTGACCGAGTCTGTAATACCTACATGTTCCAAGCAGACCACCCTAGTCCCTGTGCCCAAGGAAGCGAAGATAACCTGCCTAAATGATTACCGCCCCGTGGCACTCACGTCGGTAGCCATAAAGTGCTTTGAAAGGCCGGTCATGGCTCACATCAACAGTATCCTCCCGGACACCCTAGACCCACTCCAATTCGCATACTGCCCCAACAGATCCACAGATGACACAATCTCAATTGCACTCCACACCGCCCTTTCTCACCTGTACAAAAAGGAACACCTATGTGAGAATGCTGTTCATCGACTACAGCTCAGCGTTCAACACCATAGTGCCCACGAAGCTCATCACTAAGCTAAGGACTGACTCTAGGACTAAACACCTCCCTCTGCAACTGAATCCTGGACTTCCTGACGGGCCGCCCCCAGGTGGTAAGAGTAGGCAACAACACGTCCGTCACGCTTATCCTTAACACTGGGGCCCCTCAGGGGTGTGTACTTAGTCCCCTCCTGTATTCCCTGTTCACCCACGACTGCGTGGCCAAACGACTCCAACGTCATCATTAAGTTTGCTGACAACACAACATTGGTAGGCCTGATCACCGACAATGATGAGACGGTCTATAGGGAGGAGGTCAAAGAACTGGCAGTGTGGTGCCAGGGTCAACAACCTCTCCCTCAATGTGAGCAAGACAAAGGAGCTGATTGTGGACTACAGGAAAAGGCGGGCCGAACATTAACATCGACGGGGCTGTAGTGGAGCGGGTTGAGAGTTTCAAGTTCCTTGGTGTCCACATCACCAACGAACTATCACGGTCCAAACATACCAATACAGTCATGAAGGGGCACGACAAAACCTTTTCCCCCTAAGGATACTGAAAAGATTTGGCATGGGTCCTCAGATCCTCAAAAGGTTCTACAGCTGCACCATTGAGAGCATACTGACCTGTTGCATCACTGCCTGGTATGGCAACTGCTCGACATCTGACCGTAAAGCGCTACAGAGGGTAGTGCGAACAGCCCAGTACATCACTGGGGCCAAGCCTCCTGTCATCCAGGACCTATATAATAGGCGGTGTCAGAGGAAAGCCCATAAAATTGTCAGAGGCTCCAGTCACCCAAGTTATAGCCTGTTTTCTCTGCTACCACACGGCAAGCAGTACCGGAGCGCCAAGTCTAGGACCAAAAGGCTCCTCAACAGCTTCTACCCCCAAGCCATTAGACTGGTGAACAATTCATAAAAATCGCCACCTGACAATTTACATTGACACCCCGGAATGAATATCTCACTTCCCTGACATATACTACATTAGGAATCATTATGCAATGGAGCATCTCTAATTAGCATTAATTACTGCATTGCAGCGGAGACAAAGAATATTGCTTTAATGTAATTTAGGCATTTAGAATACCAAAAGAATGCCACTGAAGGTAACCATGCCATCCAATTACCAATGTCCATTTATTTCTCCATTACAATTGAGGACCATCAGAAAGTTAAAATAATCCTGATAAACTATTTAGGGGTACATCCATTGTGAAAAGTTTCTCGATATGGATTTTATTATTAAAACAGTATTGTAATGTGAAATGTATCATTAGAATAATGATCGATGTGTTGGTAGAGTAATCATTTAATTTAACCTACCTCGTGTGTTTGTCTGAAGCGCCGCACTGTTTCCTTGTTGAAGTGCTGGTGTGAATTATGCATGAGGCAAATTAGTCTACGTGTCATCGAGGAATATTTATAATATGACAGGAATAACCAAAGTTATTCATTATTGCGGGGGTGAATTACTTCATGAATGTATATTGTGACTAAAAGTAGAAGTTATGGCACAAGTTATTGAAGTGTGTGTGTTTATGTAAAACCGTTGTTTATGATATATGTCAATGGGAAATTACGCATATCATGATGGAACATTCCTAGTTGAAGGAGGGTTGGTATAATTTGTGGAACGTTCCAACAGGAATCTGTTCCAAAAACTTCGTAAAGTACAAGGATGCCAACAAACGCATACAAAGTAGCATGATCAATTCACCTAGTTAACTAAATGCCGAATAGGCATCAACTCACCACGTAGCTTATTCTTAATGTTTGTACATAGGCTACCAGAGTGAGGACAGACATTTTTCGGAATAAACGTGGTAAGTGAAAAACGTAATTAAATTGTCCACTCTCTACCCGGTATCTTAATCTGCCGCTTTACAATTGTGTATGCGTTTGTTGGCAACCTTGTTATTTACGAGGTTTTTGGAACAGATTGCTGTTGGAAAGTTCCACAAATTATTCCCACCCGCTGAAGGGAGTTCCTGGAAAGAGTATTTAGACGCTCAGTTGGCCTTTGCCTTGGGGAGAGCAGGTTGGCTAGAGTAGAACTACACCCGAGTTTTGTTATAGGCAAACAGTTGTTGCCTTTATAGTTTATACTGATGTCTGATTTATTCAAATCTTTGTCAACGTCCTGTGTATTATTTTCTGTACAAAGTTGATTGGCCAATTAGTCCTACACCTGTTAATATTGTAAATAAAAGCCTCTAAGAGAGGTGAGCACCAGAACATTCTGTCAATTTACTGTCCAATCCGCCCTTTCGGTTACTGCTTCACAAAAATCAACATTTGGTGTGGCATTTGGGCGGCAGGTAGCCTAGTGGTTAGAGCGTTGGGCAGTAACCAAAAGGTTGCACGATCGAACCCCCGAGCTGACAAGGTAAAAATGTCGTTCTGCCCCTGAACAAGGCAGTTAACCCACCGCCATTGTAAATAAGAATTTGTTCTTAACTGACTTGCCGAGTTAAATAAAGGTTTAAAAAAAGTCCGCCTTTTCATCTAAATACAAGTGTACAACTCGAATTATTGAATCTCTATCATCCAATGACTAATCTCAGTAAAAAGCGCTTCGCGACCCAAATCTGCTACCGTTCTTCTCGCGCTCCAGAGATTTTAATCTCATCAGTAATTTGAGCAAGCATGTTCAATCATCAGTGTGGTTTCTGCGTGTTGTGTTGTATTTACGTTTTGAACGTAGCCGCATCCATTTACAATTTAGAGATTAGGTAAGATCTTTGTATACATATAGATGTGTCCTGTTTGAACATTTTCAGATGTTAAATGAATTACTAAACTTTTTAAGCCCACGTTATTTATAAAAATCTGTTAGCGGAATTTTGCGGAGGGCACATTAACTGTACTCCCCTTATTCTCCCTAAATGGTTCATTCCAAGGTGCACCATGGAGCAAAGTAGAGTGATACAGTTTTTGATTTTTCCTGGGCAGGACTCGCAGAAGTTGTTTGGAAATACATTTGATCAAGCTATGCACCTATTGATTCCATTCTTGATGAATAAATAAAGTTTTTTTTTCTCTGTAATACTAGCCACCGAGCAATTTTATGAAGTTGGCATTAGCTAGCCAGCTACTGTAGATACCCATTCTCATAACTAGCTACCGAGCCATTTCATGCTATCTGTCAAGATTGCGTAGCTTGTCTAACTATCTTAACTGGCAAGGTTGCTAGACTTTAGAAAGCAAGCAATTACTAGATGTACTGAATAAGACTCATCTTTTAGCCAGATTTTTGCAGAGAAGCATATTTAGTTTCCTAAAGAAAAAAAAAAAAAGCCAGGAGGATGCAGACTGCTCTAGAGGTAAGCTTAGATAGGCATCCCACGAACTGTGCACGTAATATGCTAGGCATGTTTGTGAAGTATATTGAGATGTGTGATTTACAGCAGTCAGACTGAAGAAATCATTAAAATTACAATTGAACAGGTAAAGAGGTATGCTCAGTGGTGGAAAAAGTACTAAACTGTCATATGAGTAAAAGTAAAGATACCTTAATAGAAAATGACTCAAGTAAAAGTGAAAGTCACATAGCAAAATACTGAAGTGAAAGAATAAACATATCTGATTTTAAATGTACTTAAATACAGTGGTGGAAAAATACTCAAAGCCATACTTGAGTAAAAGTAGAAGCTATACATCAACAATTCCTTGTATTAAGCAAACCAGATGACACAATTCTTTTTTTTGCTCATTTACGGACAGCCAGGGGCACACTCCTACAATCAGACACACACTACATGACCAAAAGTAGGTGGATACCTGTTCGTCAAACATCTCATTCCAAAATCATGGGCAATTATGAGTTGCTGTTATAACAGCCTCCACTCTTCTGGAAAGGATTTCAGTTTCCATAAAGCCACAAGAGCATTAGGTCGCGCACTGATGCTGGGCGATTAGGCCTGGCCCGCAGTCGGTGTTCCAATTCATCCCAAAGGTGTTTGATTGGGTTGAGGTCAGGGCTCAAGGGCAGGCCAGTCAAGTTCTTCCACACTGATCAACAGACCATTTCTGTATGGACCTCGCTTTGTGCACAGGGGCATTGTCATGTTGAAACAGGAAAGGGCCTTCCCTAAACTGTTGGCACAAAGTTGAAAGCACAGAATCGTCTAGGATGTCATTGTATGCTGTAGCGTTAAGATTTCCCTTCACTGGAACTAAGGGGCCTAGCCTGAACCATGAAAAACAGCCCCAGACCATTATTCCTCCTCCACCAAACTTTATAGTTGGCACTACGCATTGGGGCATATAGCGTTCTCCTGGTATCCACCAAACCCAGATTCATCTGTCAGATTTCCAGATGGTGAAGCGTGATTCATCACTCCAGAGCGCGTTTCCACTGCTCCAGAGTCCAATGGCGGTGAGCTTTACACCACTCCAGCCGACGCTTGGCATTGCGCATGGTGATCTTAGGCTTGTGTGAGGCTGCTCCGCCATGGAAACCCATTTTATGAAGCGTCCAGAGCCAGTCAAGTGTAATGCGGTTCACCACTCAGCAGTCCGGTTCTGTGAGCTTGTGTGGCCTACCACTTCCTAGAAGTTTCCACAATAAAAGCACTTACAGTTGACCGGGCAGCTCTAGCAGGACAGAAATTTGACAATTACTTGTTGGAAAGGTGGTATCCTATGACAGTGCCACGTTGAAAGTCACTGATCTCTTCAGTAAGGCCATTCTACTGCCAATGTTTGTCTATGGAGATTGCATGGCTGTGTGCTCGATTTTATACACCTGTCAGTAACGGGTGTAGCTGAAATAGCAAAATCCACTAATTTGAAGGGGTGTCCACATACTTTTGTATATACAGTGCCTTTGACCCCTTGACCCCTTGACTTTTTCCACATTTTGTTAGGTTACAGCCTTATTCTAAAATGTATTAAAAAATAAAAATCCTCAATCTACCCACAATACCATATAATGACGAAGCAAAAACAATTAAAAAAAAGCTAATTTATTACAAATAAATGTAAATCACATTTACATAAGTATTAAGACCATTTACTCAGTACTTTGTTGAATCACCTTTGGCAGCGAATACAGCCTCAAGTCTTCTTGGGTATGATACTACAAGCTCACCTGTATTTGGGGAGCTTCTCCCATTCTTCTCTGCAGATCCTCTCAAGCTCTGTCAGGTTGGATGGGGAGCGTTACTGCACAGCCATTTTCAGGTCTCTCCAGAGATGTTTGATCAGGTTCAAGTCCGGCCTCTGGCTCCGATACTCAAGGACATTCAGAGACTTGTCCCAAAGCCACTCCTGCGTTGTCTTGGCTGTGTGCTTAGGGTCGTTGTCCTGTTGGAAGGTGAAACTTCACCCCAGTCTGAGGTCCTGAGCGCTCTGGAGCAGGTTTTCATTAAGTATCTCTGTACTTTGCTCCATTCATCTTTGCCTCAATCCTGACTCGTTTCCCAGTCCCTGCCGCTGAAAAACATCCCCACAGGATGCCGCCGCCACCATGCTTCACTGTAGGGATGGTGCCAGGTTTCCTCCAGACGTGACGGTTGGCATTCAGGCCAAGGAGTTCAATCTTGGTTTCATCAGACCAGAGAATTGTGCTTCTCATGGCCTGGGAGTCTTTAGGCTCGTTTTGGCAAACTACAAGCGGGATGTCATGTGCCTTTTACTGAGAAGTGGCTTCCGTCTGGCCACTCTACCATAAAGGCCTGATTGGTGGAGTTCTGCAGAGATGGTTGTCCTTCTGGAAGGTTCTCCAATCTCCACAGAGGAACTCTGGAGCTTTGTCAGAGTGACCATCGGGTTCTTGGTCACCCCCCTGACCAAGGCCCTTCTCCCCCAATTGCTCAGTTAGGCCGGGTGGCCAGCTCTAGGAAGAGTCTTGGTGGTTCCAAACTGCTTCCATTTAAGAATGATGGATAGCATTGTGTTCTTGGGGACCTTAAATGCTGCAGAAATGTTGGTACCCTTCCCCCAGATCTGTGCCTCAGCATAATCCTGTCTCGGAGCTCTACGGACAATTCCCTCGACCCCATGGCTTGGTTTTTGCACTGACATGCACTGTCAACTGTGGGACCTTATATAGACAGGTGTGTGCCTGTCCAAATCATGTCCAATCAATTGAATTTACCACAGGTGGACTCCAATGAAGTTGTAGAAACATCTAAAGGATGATCAATGGAAACAGGATGCACCTGCGCTCAATTTTGAGTCTCATAGCAAAGGGTCTGAATACTTATGTAAATAAAGTATCTGTTTTTTATTTTTTATTTATTTGCAAACAAATCTAAAAACCTGTTTTCGCTTTGTCATTATGTGGTATTGTGTGTAGATTGCTGAGGATGTATTTTTTTATCCATTTAAATCCCCCCTTGCCCTACACTTCATGTGCCCTCTAAAATAATGGGTACATGACGCTCCTGTGTGACAGCAATAGGCAGATCCATTTTAAAGTAGTCAATTGTATTCTTCATCATTGGCTGATTGCTCCTAACTCAGAAATTCCCACCCAGTTGACTACTTTAAAATGGTGGAAGCCGTCATTAGCAAGCTCCGTGCTAAACCGGGTTATATCCATGATGAGTCTTCTATCTATCTCTATGGTTCTTACGCGCATAGTCACTCAAATTCTGCAGTTCCGTGCTGGCGCAGCGCGTCCTTCCGCTTATGCTCGTCCTCAGGCAAACGACACACAAAGTGTATTATTCTTTTTGGACTGCTTGACATTCATCGGAGACTTTCTCAAGGGGACAACATATTGTACCACAGGTAAGAAACATATTTTTAGAGAATCAGATCCGTTTCCGAAATATTGCATAACGTTTAACCAAGATGCCTGCGCGCTCACGGTTTCAGCAAAAGCTCGAGTTCGTCATGTCAGGAGTGTTCATGGCTGCTCGGGCTTTTTCCGTGCTAGTCTGACAGGCGCTTCCTCGCGTACTTGTGGTTAGTCGGATAGGCACCCCTCTCTCCTTCCGTTCATAATGAGACGGATAGTGTTATTTTAATTTACATCGACATAAATTACGATTTTACGACCGTACTAAAACTAAGATAAACATCATGGTCATGCTCTGTTGAATACAATACGAATGTAAGACCAGATGGATGCAAACAATAGCCAACTAAAGGTTAGCATCGAGGCTAGCTAACCAGTTAGCTACCCTCCCCCAAATCTAAAGCTATTTTGCTAGCTTTCTAATCTGTTTAACGTTACTGTATGCATGCAAGCTAGTTAGCTAGCTCGCAAATTAGATATATTGCTATTAAGCAAACATGCATAATGTGACCAGTTTATCATGTGCAACGTTCTAGAATTGTTTTTTTTTCTGGGTTGAAAATGATCAGTCATACAATTGCCCATTAATTGAATCTGCCTAGATTAAATGTACCCAAACAACATTCATCCACCACAAACCTTGATTGATATTGTTTCGTTAAAAAAAAGCGAAAGCCATTCAATGAAGTGATTGAATAATGTGCCTAGTATATTTTCCTCTGGTCATGTGATGCTTGTCAGGAGGGGATATTAAAAGCTTGCTAAGTGATAGCATAAATAGGCTACGATCACAGTAATGCCCTCTTATCCCATACATATGTACACAGATTACTACATTTATTAGGTCGATATGATAATAAATGCTGAAAAAAAAGTATGGCCTTTTCAGTCATTATTCTGCCCGCAAGCGCAATTATGGTGTCATCCAAAGGAACAACATATATCGGTCGTTGGCACACAGTGCATGAGTATAAGTATCCTGCTGTAGGCCTATTTCCCAATGGTTCAGAGTGAAGTGTGTAAACGACATCTAATAACGTTCTTTCTAATTTGTTCCAGAATATCAGTCCAAGATGTCAGAAACAGTGAAGTACATGGATGATGAACACAAGACCATCTTCCTGAAAATACTAAATGAACAACGGTTGGAGGGTGAACACTGCGACATTGCAGTGGTCGTTGAAGACGTAAAGTTCAGGGCCCACCGCTGCGTGTTAGCGGCGTGCAGCAACTACTTCAAAAAGCTGTTCAAGAAACATGAAGTCGACAACTCCTCAGTCATAGAAATTGACTTCATCCGCTCAGACATCTTCGAGGAGGTGTTGAACTACATGTACACAGCCAAGATTACTGTGAAGAAAAAGGATGTGAATTTGCTGATGTCTTCGGGCCAGATACTCGGAATCCGATTTCTGGACAAACTCTGTTCACAGAAGCGTGATATGTCCACTGAAGAAAATAATGTCCATAATGCCAAACCATTTCCCTATGATATTGTCAAAATGGCTCTCCCTACTGATGACCCTACATTGGGCCAGGAGAATGACGTGCAGGTGCTAGGTGACCATGATGACACTCCCACTGACGACCTTGTGGAAGAGCCGACGGCCAATCACGACTTGGACAAATCGCCAAACACGGCATTGAGAGTGCAGGAGGCCATTCTCAAAGAGCTGGCCAATGAGGACGTGCACAAGGTGAGCTGCTACGACCAGGACGTGGAGCCCATGGACACGGAGCCAAAAGACCTGGCGGGTCATGCCACCACCACACTGACGTTCGCTGACAGCATCGGCGAGGTGAAGGACGAGCAGCCCCCTGGGTGGTCCACATCCACGACGGACATGAAGTTCGAGTACCTCCTCTATGGCCACCGCGAACAGCTCGCCTGCCAGATCTGTGGAAAGACCTTCATCGACGAGAACCGTTTGAGGAAACACGAAAAGCTGCACTCGGCAGAACGTCCGTTCATCTGTGAGATCTGCAGCAAAGCCTTTACTACACAGGCCCACCTAAAGGAGCACCTGAAGATCCACACAGGTTTCAAGCCCTACCGCTGCGATGTATGCGGCAAGTCCTTCATTCGAGCACCCGACCTTAAAAAGCACGAGCGGGTCCACAGTAACGAGCGTCCCTTCGGTTGCCAGATGTGCGACAAGGCCTTCAAGCACAAGTCCCACCTAAAGGACCACGAGAGGCGCCACAGGGGCGAGAAGCCCTTCGTCTGCAGCTCGTGCACCAAGGCCTTTGCCAAAGCCTCGGATCTAAAGAGACATGAGAACAACATGCACAGCGAGAGGAAGCAGATGCCGCCCAGCGCCCTGCAAACTGAGACTGAACAGCTGCAGGCAGCAGCCATGGCCGCCGAGGCCGAGCAACAACTGGAGTCCATAGCGTGCTCATAGCACACAACATTTGTACCTCACTTGTCATGGACAATATGAGAAGAATCTTGAGTTTTTCGATTATGTATCATTTTGTATTTTCTTTTGGGAGGCCTAAATACTCCAATAATTACATAGATTTGATGTTGAGAATTTTTCTCGAGGATATAGTGAAGTAAGATCGGATTTGAATGCGTTCATATATTTTCAGACTTATTTCATGTAATTTAGGTTTTCTTGCACTGTTCTGTGGTATGACATCGTTTTCTTGATTATATTGTAAATGGTTAAAATATTTAGTTTTGGTAGGAATGATCATACCAAATGTGTTTGTGTAAATTTTATGGCAGCCTTATGGACAAAAATGCTCTGACTACTGCCTCTACCCGGTTTTGGTTGTCAATATATTAGTGCTGTTATACAGTACTGGTTTTATAGTGAAAACTGGAAATAAAATGTTTGATTTGTAAAATGTATGAAAAAGAATAGTTACAAACTACTACATGTTTGACGGTTAAATATTCCATTGTGTTACACACACACACACACAACTCTTAGTGTAATTGACATGTACATTTAGCACATCAAAATATGTGTTGCTTTAATAAAAATGCTACCCTCAACTGCCAACAAATCATGTCTTTGCATTATTTTTGGAAATAAATTGTAGCTGTAATTTGTGCAGACTATGTTTGCATGGATTGACATGCAAGCATACAGTTTCAGTTGGTAGAGCGCTTGCACCACCAGGGTTGTGGGTTCGATTCCCAGGACCAGCCAATAAGTTTGATGTAAGTTGCTTTGGATAAAAGTGTCTGCTGATTGGTATTATTATTATACACTAAGTGTACAAAACATTATGAACACCTGCACTTTCCACTATCCAGGTGAAATCTATGATCCCTTATTAATGTCACTTGTTAAATCCCAGGGAGGAGACATGTTAAAGAAGGATTTTTAAGCCTTGAGACAGTTGAGACATGGATTGTGTATGTGTGCCATTCAGAGGGTGAATGGGCAAGACAACATATTTAAGAGCCTTTGAAGGGGCATGGTAGTAGCTGCCAAATGCACCGGTTTGTGTCAAGAACTGCAACACTTCGGGGTTTTTAATGCTCAACAGTTGCCTGTGTGTATCAAGAATGGTCCACCACCCAAAGGAATTCCAACTAATTTGATAAAACTCTGAGAAGCATTGGAGTCAACATGGTCCAGCATTCCTGTGGATCGCTTTCCAGGCCTTGTAGTCCATGCCCCCTGACGAATTGAGGCTGTTCTGAGGGCAAAAAGTAAATTAGGAATGTGTTCTTAATGTTTTGTACACTGTATAATCAATGCCACTATTACTACTTGTATGTTCATCAAGGGTATGCTATTATAGGCATATTCAGTCATTTGATGATCTATTTGCGCAGTATATTTATTTTGCTACTGTCAGGTGTTTGTTCGTAAATCGTGGAGTTGAGTTTAATCGGTTACATCAAGAGGAGCCTAATTGACGCGGTTGAGGACAGGACAACTCTGCTTACAGGTATAGCATACAAATACTTTATTATATGTTGGATAATGTGTCTACCGAAACAAAACTATTTTGACAATCTAATTAAACAGTTTATTCAGCGAATTTCGATCTCTCCATCAGCCAATCAAAGCGTGATTTAATTTGTTTTATTTTTATTGATCTACAAAGAACCATCCGTACGTAATTCGACATCGTTTGTGTTGATAATGGTCTGAATTAAACATGTCACGCACAAAACAATATTTGTAATTGACTAATTGTCAACACTACATCTACATTTGTACAGTCTAACTTGAGTAATGAACCTGGAAGACAATCAAGGACATGGTGAAGCCAGAACATACAGCAGGAAAAGAACATCATCATCATCCAAGAGGGATGGGTGCTGTTAGGGTTGAACTGGCTATTTGTATGCATAACTTATATAATATACCGGGGAAGCTATGCTACAATATTAAGTATATAAACTACGAGTAAATCAACTGTTGAAGACAAGAAGAACTACAACCGGCAACAGGAAGTGTGTCACGACGCTGGGATCAGCCTGCACGCCGACGACAGGAGGAGCAAGTTTAAACCACGCTCCTCCTCCCTCTGACAGGCCAGCATTGAGCGGGAACTATCTCTATCAGAGTATAAAAGAGAGAACAATAGAATGTGACGCTCTCTTCTCTGTTTTGCCCTGCGAGGTAAAACAGCGAGACCGTATATACGAACAATCCATTTACCACACACGTGTTTGCATTAATTAAAGTACAGCTAAATCAGAAGTTACTATGTGCTGACTATTTTGTTCTGATACCAGAAACGAACTGTCGCAACATTAACAGTGCCCTACAGACAGACGTGTCCTGAATTTGGCCCGGCTTTACCACTGGTCCTGGGTTAGAAATGCTCATGTTGTCATGCTGATTGGGGCAGGTTCATATGATCCTAGATCTTATGGGTGTAACTTTGGTGATGTGTCATGGTGCTTATCTTTCTCAATAACAAGTTAGTAGAGTATTGCTTATCCATTAGGTAGGTTTATTATTGTGAAAAGTCACACTTCCCAATGGTCCAATGCAGGAAGAGGAGTAAGAATGGGGGGAAAAGAAGAAGAAAGAGGACACTGAGAGGAAGCACAAGGTAACATGGACCAGTCACTTCACTTAAGCATGCACACACACACACACACACACACACACATCTGATGGTTATTTGATTTCATAGGCGAAACACTCCAGTTCTTAACACCCTTGTAAACCTCTGCAGAAGCTGGAAATCACAAGGTGAGCATGGACAGATCAGTCTCTTCAGGTACAGGGTTTATGTGAAAGCACTGTTAATTACAATCTCCAATTTACATGTCTTCATTCACAATGAAGGGTGTAGTATAATTTTCCAATGTGCTCTGTTTCATTATGTACAGTATCTCACAAAAGTGAATACACCCCTGACATTTTTGTAAATATTTGAGTATATCTTTTCATGTGACAACACTGAAGAAATGACACTTTGCTACAATGTAAAGTAGTGAGTGTACAGCTTGTATAACAGTGTAAATTTGCGGTCCCCTCAATAACTCAACACACAGCCAATAATGTCTAAACCGCTGGCAACAAAAGTGAGTACACCCCTAAGTGAAAATATCCAAATTGGGCCCTAAGTGTCAATATTCTGTGTGGCCACCATCATTTTCCAGCTCTGCCTTAACCCTCTTGGGCATGGAGTTCACCAGAGCTTCACAGGTTGCCACTGGAGTCCACTTCCACTCCTCCATGGTGACATCACAGAGCTGGTGGATGTTAGAGACCTTGCACTCCTACAGATGCTCAATAGGTTTAGGTCTGGAGACATGCTTGGCCAGTCCATCACCTTTACCCTCAGCTTCTTTAGCAAGGCAGTGGTCGTCTTGGAGGTGGTTTGGGGTTGTTATCATGTTGGAATACTGCCCTGCGGCCCAGTCTCCAAAGGGAGGGGATCATGCTCTGCTTCAGTATGTCACAGTACATGTTGGCATTCATGGTTCCCTCAATGAACTGTAGGTCCCCAGTGCTGGCAGCACTCATGCAGCCCCAGACCATGACACTCCCACCACCATGCTTGACTGTAGGCAAGACACACTTGTCTTTGTACTCCTCACCTGGTTGCCGCCACACACGCTTGACACCATCTGAACCAAATAAGTTTATCTTGGTCTCATCAGACCACAGGACATGGTTCCAGTAATCCATGTCCTTAGTCTGCTTGTCTTCAGCAAACTGTTTGCGGGCTTTCTTGTGCATCATCTTTAGAAGAGGCTTCCTTCTGGGACGACAGCCATGCAGACCAATTTGATGCATTGTGCGGCGTATGGTCTGAGCACTGACAGGCTGACTCCCCACCCCTTCAACCTCTGCAGCAATGCTGGCAGCCCTCATACGTCTATTTCCCAAAGACAACCTCTGGATATGACGCTGAACACGTGCACTCAACTTCTTTGGTCGACCATGGCGAGGCCTGTTCTGAGTGGAACTTGTCCTGTTAAACCGCTGTATGGTCTTGGCCACCGTGCTGCAGCTCAGTTTCAGGGTCTTGGCAATCTTCTTATAGCCCAGGCCATCTTTATGTAGAGCAACAATTCTTTTTTTCAGATCCTCAGAGTTCTTTGCCATGAGGTGTCATGTTGAACTTCCAGTGACCAGTCAGTATGAGGGAGTGTGAGAGCGATGACACCAAATTTAACACACCTGTTCCCCATTCACACCTGAGACCTTGTAACACTAACGAGTTACATGACACCGGGGAGGGAAAATGGCTAATTGGGCGCAATTTGGACATTTTCACTTAGGGGTGTACTCACTTTTGTTGCCAGCGGTTTAGACATTAATGGCTGTGTGTTGAGTTATTTTGAGGGGACAGCAAATTTACACTGTTATACAAGCTGTACACTCACTACTTTACATTGTAGCAAAGTGTAATTTCTTCAGTGTTGTCACATGAAAATATATACTCAAATATTTACAAAAATGTGAGGGGTGTACTCACTTTTGTGAGATACTGTAAGTCAGTGGTCACCTTTTATAAATTGCCTCAGTTAGGCAATGCTTCCAGTTTAGCGATCATCTGATTTATCTTGTTTTAACAATGCATTTCTGGGTTCATTTGTGAGCGTGTGACTTATTCTGTCTTTCCTTTATCAATTCGGGAAATTTAAAATTTGTCTTGGGGAGTGGCCATGCAGATGTGGAGACCAACGGTGTAGACATGGTATGACCAAAGACTATAGCATGATATACACAGGCCCAATTATTGCATATCCCTGTATTAGCAGAAAATAGTAGATGTTTATTCATGGGGTTTCTCTTTCTCTTGCAGGATGCATCACCACCTTCTGGAAGGACTATGTTTTTCTTCTAATGCTGAAATTATTCACACCAAAAGTAAAGTCTAACTTCAATGTAAACAGAGCGTAAGATACAGTATGTTGGTGATGAGGTCTTCTTTATTTGCAATGAATTGACTTAAACAACAATATATCTGCCAAGGAAAAGGAATCAGATGGGAGAAAAGTGATACAGGAAATGTTTTAGCTTGAATATTTTGTGATTGGTGATGTGTTGCTTCCCTTATGTCATTTCTCACCCGATGTTATGTCAATGTAGTGCAAATCTAAAAGTAGCAAAAAGGGACACCATGGGACGAGCAAAAATACGTTTGTAAACTAACAGGTGAACAACATTAATTGTCAAGTTCCACAGTAAAAATTCTTCATACTCTGTGTATGGTTGTTGCTATTCTCTAGTGCAGTGGTTCCCAAACTGTGGGGCGTGCCCCCTGGAGGGTGCACTTTTTTTGGGGGGGGGATCTCAGTCCAGCTTTCAAACTCACTCTTGAAAGTTGTAATAGTAGAATGCACAAAGAGCAATTTCGTAATTGGTTAGTGCATCATCAGTCATTCTCTTATCATGTAAGTCATTGCATACCTTAGAGCTATTTTTTGCTTGTCAGAAATGTCCAGATCCACTAGCCCAAGCTAAAGCTTTTTAGCCCATAGATTTTGTTGTAATGTTTGAGTCATTTAAATCACATGAATACGCATTAGACATGGCAAAATTAATAGAATTGCAGGAAATATGTTTTAAACCTGCATGAATGTCTCTCTACCAACAAGAGGGGTGTGAACAGTTTGTGTCATGAACAGTGCTTGTGCCCATAGGTATAGACGTGGAATTCTTTTCTTTTTGAAAACATCTGTTGCTGTCCACTAAATACACTGAACAAAAATATAAATGCAGCATGTTAAGTTTTAGTCCCATTTTTCATGAGCTGAAATAAAAGATCCCAGAAATGTTACATATGCACAAAAAGCATATTTAGCTCAAATTTTGTGCACAACTGTTTTACATTCCTTTTAGGGAACGTTAATCCTTTGCCAAAGTAATCCATCCACTTGACAGGTGTGGTTAATCAAGAGGCTGATTAAACAGCATGATTATTACACAGGTGCACCTTGTGCTGGGGACAAAAGGCCACTCTAAAATGTGCTGTTTTATTACACAACACAATGCCACAGATGTTTTGAGGGAGTGTGCAATTGACATGCTGACTGCAGGAATGTCCACCAGAGCTGTGTCCAGAGAATTAAATGTTCTTTAACAAAGCTGAAAATGTCCCAGTTCTTTTATGGCCTGCATACTCACCAGACATGTCACCCATTGAGCATATTTGGGATGCTCTGGATCGACATGTACGACAGCGTGATCCAGTTCCTGCCAATATCCAGAAACTTCATACAGCCATTAAAGAGGAGTGGGACAACATTCCACAGGCCACAATCAACAGTCTGATCAACTCTATGTGAAGGAGATGTCATGCTGCATGAGGCAAATGGTGGTCACACCAGATACTGACTGGTTTTATGATCCACACCACCACCTTTTTTTTAAAGGTATCTGTGACCAACAGATGCATATCTGTATTCCCAGTCATGTGAAGTCCATAGATTAGGGCCTAATGAATTTATTTCAATTGACTGATTTGCTTATATCAACTGTAGCTCAATAAAATCTTTGAAATTGTTCAGTAAAGTCATTCCAAAAGTCTCTCTTATTTAATTTTCTCTGTAGTTCCAAAAGCAACTCTAATATGGTATACTACAGATAACAATAAAAAAATAAACTGATGTGAAAAAGGAAAATACCAAAAATTTGAAGAATTTTCTTCTAGCTAGTTAGCTACATATCGTCAATGAAAAGGGGTAACATTAGCTAGCTAGCTACATTAGCTAGATCTGGCCTGGCATCTAGAGATGTGTTGTATTTATCTTTATTGTATCTATCACTTGAGTTGGATTTAAACCTGCATAAACATTTTATGGCTTTCTGTGCTGTAACCAAATTGTGATATGCGTATTGTCTTGGGGGAAGCAGGTCATTACAACAATGGGAAGAAATGGACAGCGTTGAAGCACAAAGGTCTACTCTTCCCACCAGAATACGAACCATTACCCAATAATGTCTTTATTTTATAATAGTGAGTTACCACCACATACATACACTCACTCATCCTCATAGGTTTCCTGTCTCGTATTAGGCCTGCTTTGCTGTAAAACTGAGTTTGGCTGCTGAGGAAGTAGCCTAGTTTTACGCCAAGACGCTGGACCATGAGTACAGAACAAAGAGTGCCTTCCAAGATAACTTATTTACAGACTACAGAGAGGTTAGTACCACTTATTTAAATTGAAAAAACAGCCTGAGACTGATTAAACAGGAAATGACAGCAGAGGAGAGGGAGCAGATGAAGAAGCTGTCCGTGTGATTTCACGCACATTAAGAAATAATTTCTGGAGAAGTCGGAGGAGAAGAAAGCCATGACAAAAAAACAAACGGGTAACTGATTACAAAGTCCCCAAACTAAATACTAAGACTTTAAATATATTTTTAGGGGGAGCAATAACATTGCAACCCTTGTGGAAACCTGTGTTTTTTCCCTCGATCAGGTCTGAAGGGAAAAATATGTCGAATAATTAACGGAGGAGTGCGGCTTCTGTGTGCTGGATGGCCACAGGGAGAAGATTGGTAACTTCTGGGTGGAGCCCCCAGGGCCTTTCCGCGGGAGGGAAGAACACCCCAAGATGGACAAGCTGAAAGTGAGCATCTAGGACATCACCATCAACTGCAGCAAGTGAGGGGTCCAGTAGAGCATACAGAACAAACAATATTCCTATAAATTTATGCTGCTCCCAAAAGTGAATTAGCGATCTAAAGGCAATAAGCTTGAAATAAAGTGTTTTGGTTGCTTTTCCAGAGACACTAAGATACCAGTGGCCCCTATGGATGACAAGTGGAGGAAGGTGCAGTATGACGACACAGTGACCTGTCTGGCCTCTTGGGTGGAGAACTTCCAGGGAAACTTCAAGTACATCATGTTCAAACCCAGCTCCAAACTTAAGGTACAAAGCCTTTCGCCCCACTTTCCTGGATAATTAAACATATCAGTGGTGTTTTATTGTGTACAAAAATGAACAATATTTGAAGAATTGGAAATTCAAACTTCTGTGAAAGAAAATAATCATATTTGAATATTGACAAACCCAGATATTTATGAATTAAATTATATTTGAAGGCTTAGAAACCCAAACTTTTGAGAAGAGTCTGAAGACTGAACCCAGTAAAAATCATACATTTCAAATTCTATTATATTTCTAGTTTATTCTTTTAAGCCATAAACTCAGAAGTCTTTCTCTCTGTGCTCAGGGAGAGAAGGACTGGCAGAAGTACGAGGTGGCTTGTAAACGCAAGCTGAAGGTGGCGACCATCAGGAGGCTGTACCGAGGACTGGAAGCACTGGGAGATGAAGACCAGGCAGAGAGGAGTGGCACTCTACTTTATAGACAAGGTACAGACCTCACAACTATCCTCAGTGTGGTTAACAAAGTGCAAGCCTGTTCAGTTAACCTTAAACACATAATGTAGAACAGTCATATCTCCCTCACTAACGTGTGTGTGTGTGTGTGTGTGTGTGTGTGTGTGTGTGTGTGTGTGTGTGTGTGTGTGTGTGTGTGTGTGTGTGTGTGTGTGTGTGTGTGTGTGTGTGTGTGTGTGTGTGTCTTTCTGTGCATGTAGCTGGCCCTGCGAGTGGGGAATGAGAAGGAGGAAAATGAGATGGCCAACCAGCAGAAGGGAGGCCAGGAGTTCATGGTGGAGTTGGACTTCCTGGGCAAAGACTCCATCTGCTACTATGATGAAGTGCCTGTGGAGGGCAGGGTGAGCAGCACTGTCTAGCAACTGTTCTATATCCATTCCCCAGTATAATGTATTGTTAAGCAGGGCTTAAACATCCATCTAATGTACACAGCCCTATTATTTGTACACGTGATTTCAAGAACCTGAAGCTATTCATGGAAAACAAGGAGCCTGATGATGACCTGTTTGATAGAATAAACATAAGTTGAAGACCCCGTGTACCTGGTTATTTCATGTTTAGGTCATGCTTAGCAAATGCTGGGAAATGAGTGTAACCAAAGAACGACTAGCTATGTGGTTCATTCAGTATGCTTATCTACCTCAGCAGATACGGTTAAATTTGGTTGTCGTTTGTTCTTAGACCGCCTACTTGAACAAGCACTTGTGCCAGTCCATGCGGGGTCTAACAGCCAAGAACCTTCAACGCCTCCACCACTCTGCAAGAGCGGCTCAACAAGCTCACCACTGGTTAGTCCACTTTCTATATCAACATCAATACACTCAGTGCAGGTTTTGGAATATCTAGTTCACAATAGTTGACAAGAATTCTCAGCTCTTCTCTGTGACATACGTGACCCTCGTTGGTCTTACTTTGCGTTATTTTTTACTCAGATGTTCTCTGTGTCATGACTACATGAATCTCTGAAACATGCAAATTTATAGTAAAGAGAGTACACCAATGAAAGATATGCCTGTTGTTTTCCTCCTCAGCTGACATGAGTCTGCTGTCCTATAACCGAGCCAACAGAGCTGTGGCCATTCTCTGTAACCATTAGAGGGCAGCACCCAATACCTTTGAGAAATCCATGCAAAACATGCAGGGCAAGGTAACTGGAATATTTGCGTTCTCAGATTTATGTAGTAGCTAGTAGTGCCATTGTTATGCCATTTTAAAATACTCTATGCCTCTTTTACAATATTGTGTCCAATGTAGATTATATATATATATAACAAAAATTCACAAATATATATATATACATTGTCCTGGTAGTTGTGACATTCTATGTGGAATCTTTTGTGAATTTTTGTTGAAATACTAATTATGCATGTAAGGTAAAACACAGTCTAACATTGTCCCTTTATTGTTCCAGATTGCACAGAAGCAGCAGCAATTGGATGTGACCAAGAAGGAGCTGAAAGAGGCATAAAATGAACACAAGAAGGAAGGAACTGATAGGACTTGAAAGTGAGTGCATTTGACCCCTACTGTTCACATTTCACCCTACAGTTCCTCGTTTACAGGAAAACATTGTAGAATAACAGCTAGTGGACATGACCTTTCATAACCCAGCTTTATGGCAGTTTTTTAATTTAATTTTTATTTCACCTTTATTTAACCAGGTAGGCTAGTTGAGAACAAGTTCTCATTTGCAACTGCGACCTGGCCAAGATAAAGCATAGCAATTCGACACATACAACAACACAGAGTTACACATGGAATAAACAAAACATACAGTCAATAATACAGTAGAACAAAAGAAAACAAAAAGTCTATATACAGTGAGTGCAAATGAGGTAAGTTAAGGCAATAAATAAGCCATGATGGCGAAATAATTACAATATAGCAATTAAACACTGGAATGGTAGATGTGCAGAAGATGAATGTGCAAGTAGAGATACTGGGGTGCAAAGGAGCAAGATAAATAAATAAATACAGTATGGGGATGAGGTAGGTAGATAGATGGGCTGTTTACAGATGGGCTATGTACAGGTGCAGTGATCTGTGAGCTGCTCTGACAGCTGGTGCTTAAAGCTAGTGAGGGAGATATGAGTCTCCAGCTTTAGAGATGTTTGCAGTTCGTTCCAGTCATTGGCAGCGGAGAACTGGAAAGAAAGACGACCAAAGGAGGAATTGGCTTTGGGGGTGACCGGTGAGATATACCTGCTGGAGCTTGTGCTACGAGTGGGTGATGCTATGGTGACCAGTGAGCTGAGATAAGGCGGGGCTTTACCTAGCAGAAACTTGTAGATAACCTGTAGCCAGTGGGTTTGGCGACGAGTATGAAGCGAGGGCCAACCAACGAGAGCGTACAGGTTGCAATGGTGGGTAGTGTATGGGGCTTTGGTGACAAAACGGATGGCACTGTGATAGACTGCATTCAGCTTGTTGAGTAGAGTGTTGGAGGCTATTTTATAGATGACATCACTGAAGTCGAGGATCGGTAGGATGGTCAGTTTTACGAGGGTATGTTTGGCAGCATGAGTGAAGGATGCTTTGTTGCGATATAGGAAGCCAATTCTAGATTTCATTTTGGATTGGAGATGCTTAATGTGAGTCTGGAAGGAGAGTTTACAGTCTAACCAGACACCCAGGTGTTTGTAGTTGTCCACGTATTCTAAGTCAGAGCCGTCCAGAGTAGTGATGCTGGACGGGCGAGCAGGTGCGGGCAGTGATTGATTGAATAGCATGCATTTAGTTTTACTTGCGTTTAAGAGCAGTTGGAGGCCACGGAAGGAGAGTTGTATGGCATTGAAGCTTGTCTGGAGGTTAGTTAACATAGTATCCAAAGAGGGCCAGAAGTATACAGAATGGTGTCGTCTGCTTAGAGGTGGATCAGGGAAGTGGACAGAAGTGGACAGACAAGTGGACAGCAAGAGCAACATCATTGCAGGAGAGCAAGAGAGTCGGCCCAAGAATTGAACCCTGTGGCACACCCATAGAGACTGCCAGAGGTCCGGACAACAGGCCCTCCGATTTGACACACTGAACTCTATCAGAGAAGTAGTTGGTAAACCAGGCGAGGCAATCATTTGAGAAACCAAGATTGATTACCCACGATTGATGTGGAAGGGTTGATCCAAACTGCTACTGAGATGTTTGTTTAGGCCTCCATTGTTTTAACATCAGTGGTGGTTTGTCTATTTTGAGACCATTCTCTTGGTGAAATTAAGTCAAGCAAGCTCAGTCAAGCACAGATCAATAATTTGAAATTATTTCAAATAATATTTAAATAGAGGTGTGGTCTCCTCTGCTCTCCTCGGGCTGGTTGAGAAGGAGGCTGTGGTGAAGATGATGGAGGAACTGCTGAAGAAGCTATATCTACAGATGACTGACAGGGAGGAGAACAAGGTCATCGCTCTGGGCACGTCCAAACTCAACTACCTGGACCAAAGGATATCAGTTGTCTGCTAACAGACTTTAGCCTAACATTGATAATTTAGCCTAACATGTATCCTTGACCTCTGTCAGTTTCAGAGTGAAGTGCTACAACGCTTATTGTTGCCCTCTAAAAATATTCACTTTGTGTATTTTTGTAGCATGTGTAAACATGATTTTTTTTGTTTACTCTTCATGTCAGGTGTAGGAAATTCAATGCCAATCGACAAGATCTACAATAAAATGCAAGGAGGCAAGTTTGCTTGGGCCATTGATATGACTGTAAAAGATTTTCAGTTCTGAACCGTGACACCTCATTGCTTTTGTATTATTATAAAAAAATAGAAAATTGGTGGCATTTTCTAATGTTTACCCTTTTCATTTGCAACTCCATATTTCCTTATTTGTTATTGGTTACCAGAAGTGTTTGTTTTCTGACTGTGAGAATTGAGCAGCAATAGTAGACAAGGTACATTTTGTGTTTGATAAGATTTGTTTCCTTTGTTAACAAAAATATATGTGTGAAATTAAATACCTTTTCATTGATATGTTTAGTTTTTGTTGCTGCCTTACTCATGAGCGAATTCCTACAGCCCTTAAAAGTATAAAGAAAAATCTATATATACAATCATATTAATATCCCAACATAAGTATAAAAGATGCAGGAATGTACCAGATTTGATATTGTCTTATGCAGTTTGAAGCTGTGATATGTTGGGCTGTGTTAGCATGGCATGTTGAATTCTCTGATCTTCTCAGAATGTAATCCTCAAAACCTGCCTCTGGTCATACTGGCTGGATTGCAGTCCCTCGTGTTTTACCAACCTTTTTAGCATAGGTAAATGTCACCAGGCTAAAGAACATGCGTGGACTTCCAAAGTCCGTCTGTAGTGTACGAAAACATATTTTTTCTGTTGTGCGCCACTGGCATGGAGACGTAATGTACACTGTCTCGGGAGATATTTTAGAGCTGGAAGCCAATGTAGTACAACAATTGTTTTGTATTCATCATCAGGTCTTTACATGTGGAGAATTTTTTTGTACCTTTTTTGTGAAGCATACAAACCATAGTGTTTTTACATTAGTGAATAGTGCTGATGTGACTGCTATTTCCCTTTTCATATGGATGAGCTGCTATAGCCCCAAGTGACGCCAGACTCATGTGGTTTCCCACAGGACTGTGGTCAGTAGACTGCAACGCGCCACATCAAAACTCTGTGTGCAGCTCCTCTGAAAAAGAGAGACAGGAAATGTGGGACAAATTCCTATAGACTGCACCGCGTCTGCTGCCTGACTGCCTACCGCCCTGCACAAATGGAACGTGAGCAACTTCTGTCATTGAGCAACTTCTGTCATTGAACAACTTCTGTGATGTCTCTGAACGCAATCTCCTCACTCAACCTTTGTTGCTTCAACAGAGTTTACGTTTCTTTAACCACCATGCCAAACATAGATGTTAAATTATTCACTGTAGTACACATACTGCAGGCCAGGGCCAACAATGAATCATGCAACAGTATTTTTATTTAACATTGCTGCAGTGTGTTGTGTGGCCTAATACACTGAAAATGTGAAAAAGAAAGCTTCTCAGCTCTTCTCCTGGAGGGCCCTTGCAGTCTACATATTTCCTCTACCTTTCAATAGCAATCTTGAGATCTGGCCGTAGCCTATTGGGCTCTGTCTCGGTACTAAGCTTTTGATCCCTGCTTTGTGTTGCTGCAGTCTGATTCGATTCGCCGGTGTTCTTCACTAATCTAATCCAGACGGAGGGAGTTCTTTGGGACAAGGATTTGGGATTTCCCTCTCGGTTTGTTTAGGGATTAGCAGCAGAAGGTACACAGTGGTAATGAGTTTAAACACAAAATGGGGAAAATATGCCAACGTAAGATAATAGGCATTCACAGAACCCAGTATGCTTCTGAGGCCATGGTTTGAAAGAGCTTGTGAACTTTGAAACTTGAACCTTGAAACTAGAACCTGGGAGAAATTGTAGGATTATATGTAGCCAAGGCCTGGGATTTCTATCCTAGAGATATTGTCAAATTTGATGGTGGTGTTTTTTAGAAGAAACTTTGTTGCTCAGTGTTTGGACAATTTTCTCTGCAAGGGAGAGAGACAAAAATCATATTTTGACCCGGATTGGTGATTCCATCACTGAGGGGCTTTCATTCGCTGTTGGTGTTGTGAACTTCACAAGCCCCAGAGGAAACAGGAAGCCCAGTCAGAATTCTCATTGTTCCAGGCCCACGTTTGAAGTTTGGGCTTGCAGGAAGACATTGTAGAATAACCGCCAGTGGACTTGACCTGCCATACTCTTGTTAATGGCAATTTGCCATCTATGGATGTGGAAGGGTTGGTTCAAACTGCTACTGAGATGCTTGTTACTGATCTGCCATTGGTTTGACTCCTTTTTCTCCTTTTCTGGGCTACATTTTTTTATTAGAGTTATTAATGACTCAATCACAGCCTACTTTATGGCAGTTTACCATTTATGGATGTGGAAAGGTTGGTTCCTCACAACTGCTACTGAGACTTTTGTTACTAATCCACCATTGATCATCTGTGGTTTCTCTTTTTTTTTCTTTTTCTGGGCTACATTTCTCAAATTAGGGTTATTATTAATGACTGATTATAATTGCTTTGCACAGTGGGGGGAGATGCTCCAATTGGACTCGACACAGATTTCTTTGCACATGTGGAACGTTTTCGGAACCCCAGAGCCAGAACGACATTCCTTCTTCCCCTATATCTGGGTGTGTTTGTCTTCTCTTGTTGGTCGTCAATGCACCATATGTCCACCACATTGAGATGTTCAAGCAACAACCCCAGCCAACATGTCCAGGTGGGCCCCACCTGGGTTTTAAATGGGTTTTAAATGGGTTTCAACTGGGCAAGGGCTCTAATTGGTTATCTTAGCAGGTACCCAATTGGGTTAACATTGAGGCCAACATGGATGCTGAGGATAACTTTGTGGGTCACTGTTGGGTGTCCCCTCATGTGACCCGTGGAACAGCCCTTCATTAACCCATATGAGCCCCACATGGAAATGTTCCCTGGGAAAACACTGCATATTTTTTCTTCTTCAAATAGTTAGAGACACTTAGCATTTCAAACTGTTTGCTTGAGGATGAAACATCAACTTGTTCTGGTTTTGTCTGACCAGACAACAGAGACGACCTGTCTAAAAAAGAACACTTGAGGCTTGTGGATATTTTCCTCTAAAGCATTCCCAGTTCTCACATAAATACGTTATTGTCTTATTTGTTAAGAATAAATTCTTGGTTAACCATCTACTGTCTTACTACTCTAGGTCACAGAAGCTACAGTATCTGCATGTATGATTTGAGTTGATGTTTCTGGTGCCTAGTACACCCCACTGGGCTCACACCGTCATTTCAATGTGGAAATGTGGGTTATAATCGGTTGAGTCGTTGATCAATGAGATTTCAACCATTATTCACCCACTCAGAAAGACAGCCAGACGTTTGTTGAATTCCCAATGTGTAATCACTATGCTTTCAACCATCTAAAAGCACAACAAAGTTCAAATAGGAATACAATGTCAGATATTTTGTATTTATACAATGAGAATGTGTTATCACTGTTTCATCTAATAGCACAACCAAATGACCTGGATTGCAGTTGAGATTCCATTAAAAGTACATAGTGCAAGTGATTAATGCTGTTCAAGATTCTGCACAGAGTATCATAGCAATTGTGAAGATCTCCACAGACCTGGGACCTTTTCATGCTATCTTGAACATGCACACTTTCTATGATTAGGCTACATAAGAATATTTTTATAGTGGCTGTGGATGTGTTACTCATTTTAAGGTTGAATAAATACTGTTACGTTAGTTTTTAAGATAGCCTTAACTTTAGGCTATTTACAGTGTTACAAAAGTCGTATTGAATTGTGTTTTGTTCACAACGCAACCAAATATCAACATTTAAAGCAGTTGTATCTAATGCTTGGATAGTTAAACCTGTGCCACTAGCTTAATCCTATTCTTTAACTTTTGGTTTAGTTGGAGACGTGAATCAAACATATAATTTGTTAATAGGCTATTTACTGTACTGCAAAGGTGATGTTGAATTGTGTTTGTTTGTCAACCCAACCAAATATCAACCTTAGAAGGAGATGTATCTTTTGTGCTACTGACTTAGTCTGCTTTAATTCCAGTTTTTCTAAAATGATGAATTGATATGTTGGATTCACATCTCCATCTCAACCAAAAACCTAAGTTAAAGAATAGGACTCAATCAAATGTTAAATGCACTTTAAAGTTTGATTTGATTTAGTCCTATTCTTTAACTTAGGTTTTGGCTTGAGATGGAGACGTGAATCACCATATAAATTATTAACTTGAATATTACATTTGAAATCAACCCAAGCTTGAAACCCTAGGCCTATATCCAGGCTGCATCACATCTGGCTGTGATTGGGAGTCCCATAGGGCGGCGCACAGTTGGCTCAGCGACCTCCGGGTTTGGCCGGGGTAGGTAGATCAACTACCTTTGGCCGGGGTAAGCAGCTGTAGGTAGACCAACTCTCCAGTAGGAGGTGCTGCGTAGCCTATAGTTTTTTTTTCTGATAGTTGATAAAGATTGATATTATTTATTTAAGTGTCATACACCTACCGGTGTCCAGCCCACACGGGCTTACAAAACACTAGTAAACACAGTAACACTTTCCTTGTACTCAAAACAAAATAACATTTAATAAATGATATACATACAATAACCATGGCAAGTACAGATACCATCTAGCCACACTACACAAACAATACATTTCTCCTCCAGGCATTGTGAACAAACTAAGCAATCTCAAACACGCCCCTGTCTGAAACAAAATTCAAGCCTCTGCTCGTCCCGTAACCAGAATACTTCAAAAGGCTTCTTAACAGCTTCTACCCCCAAGCCATAAGACTCCTGAACAGCTAATCAAAGGGCTACCCAGACCCCTCTTTTATGCTGCTGCTACTCTCTATTTATTATTATGTCACTTTAACTCTACCTACATGTACATATTACCTCAATTACCTCGACTAACCGGTGACCCCGCACATTGACTCTGTACCAGTACCCCTGTAAATAGCCTCACTATTGTTATTTTACTGCTGCTGTTTAATTATTTGTCACCTTTATTTTCTATTTTTTACTTATCCATTTTTTACTGAACACTTGTTTTTCTTAAAACTTCTTAAAACATTGTTGGTTAAGGGCTTGTAAGTAAGCATTTCACTGTAAGGTCTACATTTGTTGTATTCGGGGCATGTGACTAATAACATTTGATTTGATTTGATCTCTGTCCATGAAACATGTGAAACATTGCATGTGTGGTGTGCATTTTAGAACAGTTTTTTCCCAAATTGTATTTTGGAGCATTCACGCATAGGTCTACTGCCTATGAGCTACTATGAGCTACTGAGCTGAAAATGTGAGAAATAATAGTTTATAAAAATGTTAAACTAAACATTCCGATCTGTTCCATCAGCCCTATTAATTGATACAGAGTATAGCTGCACTACACTACTTTGATACGTAACAGTGGGGATTAAGAAGTGAGTATATGGAATGCTCACTGAAAAATAACTGGGTATACGGCGTATACCTGGATATACCCACCGCTGGGCAGGTCAAAATATTTAGTTGCCTTTGAAGGGGATATGGGGTTTTCACGCTCAACAGTTTCTCATGTGTATCAAGAATGGTTCACCACCCAAAGGACATCCAGCCAACTTGACACAACTGTGGGAAGCATGTCAGCATGGGCCAGCATCCCTGTGGAACGCTTTTGACACCTTGTAGTGTCCATGTGCCCTGATGAATTGAATCAGTTCTGAGGGCAAAACGGAGTGCAACTCAACAGTAGGAAGGTGTTCCTAATGTTTTGTACACTCAGTGTACACTGCAAATCAGTTTCACAACAACATTTATAAAAATGCTCTAGCCCACTGATATCTACGGGTAAGGTCCCAGTCAAACACTTTTTTTTTGTGATTCTGTGTTCTGACATATTATTCAGTCTGTTCTATAGACGTACCATGTCATCTTTCCGTCTAACCACACATGGTTACCAGCCCATATCTCCACGGATGACCAGGTTTGGAGTCAGTTTGTGCACACCAAGAAGCAGCAGATTGCTCTGTTTTGAACAACGTTACAACTCCAGCAGCATGGTCCATCACTGGACACACGCAGGATTTATACAGCTGAGTAACCAGTAACCAAGATCCTCACATATTTTCATTTTGTTTAAAACTGACCCCAAGGCTCTACCTACAGAATCTGCTAGTGATCTAATGTGATCTTCAAAGGTCATGTGTTCATCCAGAGTGAAACCAAGGTATTTGAAGAGCCCAGTGTAGCATGATGAGGTTGTACCAATATAAAAGTTGTGTGCACTTCTCTACACGTCCTCCTTTCAAATATGAACAATCTGGGTCTTCTCTTGATTTATCACTACTCTCCATTTAGTACACCATAAATTAACAATATTCCACATTTTCTGGAGGTCATCGTCTGTCTCATCAAAGATAACTATTTCATCAGCATACAGCAAGATCTCCAGAAATATATCTGCAACTTCAACACCAAGTTTAGCATGTTTGATTTGTAGGGTTAAATCATTAACATATGGTGCAAATAAACGTAGAAGATCTGACGTTGTTTCGAAGATACAAATCCATCATATTTTATACAAGGTCTGTCTATGTTGAAAATTGGTTACAATGATGACACTCCCGTTGTTGAAATTTCAACCTCAAAACAACAGTTTACGTTGTTGAGTTTTTGCAAATCCAATGTATTTTCTACATACATTCCACGTCACAATACTTTGACAAATTTTGGGGCGGTAGGTATCCTACTGGTTAGAGCATTGGGCCAGTTACTGAAAGGTTGCTAGATTGAATCCCTGAGCTGACAAGGTAAAAATCTGTCGTTCTTCCCCTGAACAAGGCAGTTAACCCACTGTTCCTAGATCGTCATTGTAAATAAGAATTTGTTCTTAACTGACTTGACTAGTTAAGTAAAAACAAATGATGTTGATTCAACCAGTTTGTGCCCAGTGGGACCTCAAATCACTTCAGATTGGGTTGCAATGTTCAACACCAGTGTGGTATATCTATCCATCTATATATCTGCCATCCATCCACAATTCCTGCCTTCCAGAAGATGAGGTCAACTGACTCCCATCTGTGAGGGCTGACTGACCCTTGATCTCTGGGTCCTGTCACCCCAACGACAAAGGCCATAAGGATTCCATCCCTAATCGGCTTTCAGATCCCCCTGAGTGGAGAGGAGTCCTGTGGGGAACCACAGACACAGCTGCTCTTTTCATCTCCTCACAGACACTCACTCACACTCTCTCGTCCTTCAGTGGAGTAAGTCCAAGATTATTTTGTGTCCAGCGTCCGGGAAACCGGCCCAAAGTGCACCTAACAGTCAACATTATGAAATGGGTAGTGGTAATTCACAAATCCTTGAAACAAGTTGAAACATTGGTGCAGTGGTGTAGTGGAGGGTATACGGGCTACTTTTGCAAACTCCATCTCATGTGCTACAGAAACAACGCTAATCAAACAACAGTGCTAGGTGCCTGCACACTTGAATTAAAGGGTAGCTACTCTAAAAAAGAATTGGACAAAATTAGAGTATACACACTTCTCCAGTCACCCCTACATCACTGCATTGGTAAAAATGTATCACTATGTGGAAGGAAGGGATGGGGATGGAGAAGTTGTGGCTGGATGTCAGTCAGGGATTGGTGTGGGGTTAAACACTGGGACTTTATAGCTGGTTGACTAATCTTAATAGCTCTTTGTCCAGACATTGCCATTGAGGAAACATTTGTAACGCCTCAATTACACCACAAACTGAGTTTTGATATCAGAACCTTTCAATGCCTTCATCAATGCCAATACTCAGTGCTCATTCAAGACATTCCCATTCATAGACATGAAAGGTTATTTTTCTACTTTCTCGTGTTGCATTTTACCCATTTGAGTATCAAAGTGGCGTCCAACGCAAGCATGTTTTCATTTAGCAACACAAATGCCCATAGTAAGTATATTTTGGTCTTGTTAAATATGCTTAGGTTCCCTTAAGGGTTTGGGCGAGCCAGTGCTAGGCTGTGCTAGCAGGCTGGCAGGCGCCCAGTGAGCACAAGGAACAGTCTCTTCCCACTACACACACGCACACTAAGGTGAGACCTTCTGCGACTTAAATCCAATTTATGCTTGATTCGAAAATGTGGCCGGAGGCGCCATATGGATGGTGTGATGCAATTGCGGAGCCTCAGGAGGCACGCAGAGGCCAAATTGATCTCCGTACCACATTGCAGTGCTCCTCTCAAATTTCGAAACAATGCGGAGGGCTCCATATAGCTCTGCATTGACATGATTGGTTGAAGGTAGGTGAGAGCGGGAGGTCCTGTATAAACACAAACTCACTTCCTTGACAACTTCCTTCACAACAGCTCTGCGCTGCTCCGCGAAGCGCAGAAGGTATGTTTGCTCTGATGTCTGCGGAGGCCGCATCACAGTAAATGCTGTATGGCCAATGCAGACGTCGGATTGACCAGGCAGCACCTTTTAGAAGATGAATATCAAATTTTAATGCCTGGTCTCATAGACAATGTAAATCCGGGGACACTCAAATTAGTATGATCTATGGTTAAATAAGACAGATGGTTACTTAAGGCAAAAATGAGAGAGTGTTTGGTCAGCATGGATGGGTGGGCGTATAACGCAAACATCTAGCAACCCAAAGGATGCAATTTCAAATCTCATCATGGAATACTTTAGCATTTTAGCTAATTTTTAGCTACATTGCAAGTACTTAACATGTTAGCTAACCCTAATCCTTTTAGCTAACCCTTCCCCTAACCCTAACCTTAACCCTTTTAGCTAACCCTAACCTTAACCCTTTAACCTAACTCCTAAACTTAACCTTAACCCTAACCCCTAACCCCAAGCCTAGCTAACGTTAGCCAGCTAGTTAGAATTTGTAACATATTATACAAAACGTTCGATGGTTACCCTCAAAATAAGACATACTATACGAAACGTAACAAATCATACTAAATGGTGTGTCTCTGATTTGCGTACAGAATAATACGAAATGCTTTGAGACCAGGTTGGCCATAATGATTGGTAGTGATATTGTAAATATAATTATTTAGAACCCACTATGTATTATTTACATTGATATATTATAAATGTGTGTGGATACAATGAATCAAAATATAAATGACAGAAACAAAGAAAGAGAGAGGAATCCATTTGCAGAATCTTGCTATTGGACTTCACAATGTTAGGATAAAAAGCTTGAGTGGATCATCGACTTTACTGTTTACTTCAGGAGCAGGATTTCATACTGTAGGCTTCTTGTATGTTTTTACTCAACCAAACTGATAAATGATTTATATAGCTGAAAAACCCATCAGGTCACTGAGGAAATACAGATGAGGACAGATTGGAGTGAGAGGTATTTTTGACCACACACTGACAAATATCCCTCTCACTACTCAACTGCAAGGCATATTTATATTCCACCAAATAATTCATAACCCAGGAGATTTCAATAAAAATAGTGAGTGCATTGGTTATTGCATTAGTATTGCAATAGCCTGATGTAAAATGTAGAACGTAGAATTATTATGTGTCATTACTGTACAATGCATTCATGTATGGTGTGGCAATGTCTTCAACATTTATTTATTTGAATGTGTAGTATTTTATATTAATAATCATTTATACCACTGGTCTGAAATTGGATACCAAAGCAGCAAGTGAAAAATCAAAGTGAAAAATGAAAAAGCTCCTTATAAGATATCTTATAACTTTTGCTCAAATTGTCAGTGCTGTGAGTGCAGACCTAGGTGTTCTAAAACTACATTTGTTTTTAAACTGCCCACGCATGTCACTGGTTATTTTTTGCGTGTCGGAGTTTACTTTGCTCACGTTCACTTTAGGATTTGACTCATCGGTTTGATGGGGGGCACTGAGTCAAAGCATGATAGTGCCCTCCTATGA
Organism: Salmo salar; assembly: GCF_965601325.2. NCBI lineage: Eukaryota > Metazoa > Chordata > Actinopteri > Salmoniformes > Salmonidae > Salmo > Salmo salar. The sequence continues at coordinate 22,422,852 of NC_138319.1, read as the reverse complement.
AAATATTACTCGTGTGTGTGTTCTTCAACTATGACACAGAGGACAGAGAGGAGTGCGCCTGTCCATTTAAAATACAAAACTCGGATAGAGGAAACATAACAAAATGAATAACATTTCTCTAAGAGCAACATTGAAGAACTGCTAAATTGGTAGCCTATATTGTTGAAAGGAACTCGTTGTATTTCGTATCGGGGCAGCAAGCCACGTTTCTTAGAATGATTGACAACGGAATTTTCAACGATCGATTTGATTATTCTGAGATGAACGGTTGGTGATGAACGGCTCAAATGGAAAGGAAGACAATTCATTGACGATGAGCAATACTTTATAATGGAAATTGGAGTGATTCTTACCTAATTGAAATATTTTTTTAAGTGTCGTCTCAGTCAAGACTAACAATGTTACTGATCAAATTGATTATCTCTACTGCTTTTCTTTTCAATGGTGAGTTTTTAACATTAAGGTGGAAGTATTTGCAAGTTAATATGTATCCTAAATATGTGTATTATATTCTATATTGGGTGATATAGCCTATAATGTAAACGTATATGATTTGAAAATGCGATTTTAAACGACAAGTAGTGGATTCTTGTTTTATTTTCTAGAATTTAGCAATAGATGTTTTGCAAAGCATGCAGTGTCATGTTATTTTGTGTAATATAGTATTCATAAATGTATAATAGACTACTAAAAAATGCATAATTGCACGTTTTCTAACTATTTAAAAGTGTTTTAATGACACCCCAGTTCATCCACTGTTCCTACAGGTGGTTGTGAGGGCTCTCTGCTTCACTCTGACATAAGAGCCAGTGTCAGGGCCTTGGGGAGGAAACATGGGCAGCAGCATGATCGGCATGCCGCTATTGTTGCGTCCCAGTGTCACTACATGCTCAAGCACCTCCATGGTGGAGGACAGATCTCAGTGCATATGCCACCCAACATCGCAGGCCACTGGGTATCCACCAGGTAATCTGCTGTGAATTGTGTGCCATTAAACGGTTTGTTATTCATCTTTATTAAATATGTACATCATTTTAAGAATGTATAGTCAATATGTTGTAGCGAAGTCAGGGGGTAGACCTGACCGGACCTTGCAGCTCTAGACACATGAGATCTAAACTTCTTGAGGAGGTTGCTAGGTGTTGGGATAAGTTCACTGCAATATATAATACTACTATTCTGAATGTAAACCTACTTGGCACAACACCAGGTTCAGCTTTAGACCTCTTAGGGTAAAAGATTAGGTGTTGAACCGGCTGGTAAAATGAAGGTTGGGTTTTGACTCTAGTTACCCACCTGACTCACTGCATAATACTGGAATAGTGAATAATTTGACTAAGCTAATATCATTCATGTTTTGCTCTTTTCCCCCTGTCAGCTGTGAGGTCAGGCCTGGGCCAGAGTTCATCACCAGATCCTATCTCTTCCACCACAACCACACCTTCCAGGTCCTCCAGTTCCACTACAGGGACAACCGCTGCTCCTCTCCCGCCTACACCATTCTCGCCCGGGGCCAGCTGCACCTGCGCCAGGCCTCCTGGGTGGTCCGCGGAGGCACCGAGGCCGACTACCAGCTCCACAGCGTCCAGGTTGTGTTCCACAGCCCTGAGGTAGCCAGGAACCTCAGCCAGTGGCTCAAGCCCAGCTGCGGAGCTCCGTCCCTGGTTGGAGGGGATTTGTGGGAGCCCTGGGAGCCCCATATCAGCTATGACCTGTGGGGCGAGGAGGAGGAGCGGGGGAGGGACTGTGCCCGCAGGCTGGGTTTCACTATGAATGAGCTGCAGCTGGTGCGTGTGGAGCAGCGCCGCCATCATGGCGTCCGGGTCCCTGATGACCACACCGAAGAGCTTTTCCTGGGGGACATCCACACTGAGCGAGCCCAGAGGACCCACCACAAACCCTCCAGCTACCAGCCGCCCCTGCAGAACACCAAGGTCAGAGTCATAGAGATATATAATGTCTATTATTCTCTATCTGTTGTACTGTATTTTTATGTTCAGGGTCCCCTCATCATCACTTACATACTGAGACCCACTGAGATGGAATCCGTTTTGGCAGATACTGTAGTTTCATTTTCAAGTATCAAATCCCGACTAACTGAAAAGTATTGTGGATGTTGAAGATGACAAACTATTGCAACAATGATGCCACACATGTACAGTTAGTGATACATCATATTCCAGTGCTGTGTACTTGTATTTTCTTTCAACAATCACATTATTGTCTGTAGCTTCTTGTACACGACAACTTTCTGTGTTTGATTTTGGGCGAAATGGGAGAGAATATGAATTGTGCAAACCCAGCGGCAGAGCGGACCCATGGATGATAGTGATCATCCGTTGGTTGGTTTTCCACAACCGCTCTTCAAAGAGAATAGCAAATAGTGGCGCAGTATGCTGTGCTCTGAATTCCTGCCCTTACTCTGTGGTAGTGTGTGTGCGCCTGAGGCTGTATCGAGGGCAGAGGGATAAAACTGGAGCCTGACCAGAGAGATGGAACTAGGCCTTCAGTTCAGAAGCTTCCTCTTTTCCTCCCTCTCCTCAGTCATACAAAAGGATCCATCCTTTTATGTCTCCCCGCAGCATTTACCCATATATCTACCAGCATGTCTTTTTTTTTAACCAACACAAACAACTCCCAGCCTATAATGTGTCAGGGCAATGTAAATGAGCTCTAGTTAAAAGTTAAAAGCTGAGGCGAGTTATGTTGAAAGTGATTCATTCATTCTATGGTAGCGGAGGTGGTAGAGGTACAGCCAGGCTTGAACGAATACAGTACGCTCAGCTACAACGTTAATCTGATGCTCAACCACTAAGAGTACACTCTAAAATGGGCTCCCCACATAACAGGGGCTTGATGGGCTTTTTACTAGATTGTATGCACAGCCCAATGAGTGTAAACAGGGATCGAAAACCATAAAGGCAGTCATTGTGTATGATGGTCATCTTTGATGTTCTAGTTGATTCCAATGTGTACTTGGAAATAAATGGAGACCCGAACTGTCTAAACCAGACTGTTGAAAGGTTTGGAATAATCCAAAACAGAGGCTTTGGATTCGAAAATATCTTATTTTATTTGTCTATTCAAGTGTATCTCCATATTCCCAGCTATTGTCCTTTTGAAACTCACACATCTGTGGCTGATTCTGTTTAATGATGAAGGACTTGAGAGCAAGGCACAGAAGGCACCCACTGCTTTTCATAAGTCCAACGAGCCCCGTCCAGAGAAGAGAGAGAGGAGTAGTAGCCCCAACACCAAGTGCAGTTCCCAGGCCAGGGAGAAGCATTTGTTTCTTTGCCATGGTGATTGTTTTCATCGCTGCCATCAATCTAGGATGTGTAGTGGGGCCAGGAACACTCCCAAGTAACACATGAGAAAACAGTCTGCCATGCCAGCACTCTTCTCCTTTATTGGGTTGGCTGGGCAGGTCAGAGTCAGACAACAGACTCCAGTTTGAATGGCCTTGTTTGTGTTTTTCATCATCATGATTGGTTGTCTGTTGACATTTCAGTTTCCATCAGTGACGTTATTTATCACCATGCTGTAACTCATTAAACTGCTTTGACATATCTATTTCACCTTTTGGCACATTATGCTACTCTTATTATATTATAGTAAGCAAGGTTTTTAAAAACACACATTTCATAAAACTGAATAATGTTGATGATACAATGGATGTAACACATTGAAATGGGATGTGGTTCAACATCCACAGTCTTTTACAGGTGTGTGTATTTCTCCTTCTTGATTCACAATATGTAACATTCAAAAACATTCTCCATTGCAGAACCATGAGCGTACCTGCCTTATCTGCAGAGTCATTTCCAGGGCGGACCAGCATCATCCTCCCATCCTGCCCTGCGAAGAAAACCTATCCGTCAAACTACAGGGTCAATGGGTAAGCCAGCGGTGTGAGGTCCGCCCTGGGGTCCTCTTCCTCACCCGCCATTTTGTTTTCCACAACCACAACCGCACTTGGGAGGGCCACTACTGGCATTATTCTGACCCAGTGTGCAGACACCCCACATTCAGCCTGTACGCACGGGGTCACTACAGCCACGCAGTCCTCTCCACCAGGGTCCTGGGAGGGACAGAGTTTGTCTTCACAGGTAGGCGTTAGTCAAAAGAAAAAATATATGAATGATCACAGCTTATCATGCCATTATTAAAGTGTGCATAACAACCTCCCTTATCCCCTCTTGGTCTTCACAGTGGACCACATGAGGGTGACCCCCATGGACCAGGCCACCACCTCCCTGCTCAATATCTTCCGGGGCAATGAGTGCGGGGCCGAGGGCTCATGGCGCCAGGGATTGGAGCAGGACGTCACCCCCACCCATGGCTGTGCCGCCCTGGGCATTCGGCTTCCGCACACCGAGTACGAACTCTTCCGCATGGATCGAGACTCGGCGGACCACCTCCTTCTCTTCAACGGCCAGAGGCCCACGGATGGCTCCAGCCCTAACCAGCCCCATAAGACGGCCACCTCCTACCAGGCTCCCCTAGTGCAGTGTACAGGGGCCAGCCAGGGGCCAACGGATTGGGGGAGGGAAGCCGACCAGCTCCATAGGCTGGGGAGTAGCTGCTGCAAACAGGGAGAAAGAGGTGGCGTGCTGGATGTGGTCAAAGTACTGCTTATTGCAGCTATACCTGTTCTGCATCTCAGCTAGGGTTAGCAGTGGCTGAATGTTGTGGAGCAGCACTGACTGTGCACTGGACTTTTAGATTCTTAATACAGTGTATGTAATTAATGTTGAGTTGCTACATTCTATCATTCAGTGTCATGTTCAGTAGGCATGAAACACTATGACAGGAAGTGAAACGGAGATCTACTGTACTAAAAATGCTTGTTTTCGTACGGTGTGCGCTAAAGAACACGACCCAATTCAAGTTGTCTATGGACGTGATTCAATCCAATCACGCTTTGTCGACAATGCCATTTAAAAGTAATTTAAATTGAGCCAACATGGGACATCCTATTAACACTCCACTTCAATGCAAGTGACTTTTCGTCTCCCTCTCTCTCTCCTTGCCATATTACTGGTTTCTTCCTTTCTCTGTGTAGGTAGTCATGATGGTTGCCAATATACAAACTTAACTTAATTCTCCTTACCCATTACAAAAAAAGTTGGCACTATCGAAGTGGCGTGTTTTTAAGGAATGTCAATCCGACATATGCAGCACTTACCGTGAACATTGCCTTTACAAGCCCCATGGGGTTGAACCTCAGCCTGTATCATGCAGCTCACTCCAATGACATTTGCATGTTAATCACACGGCGTTTGCAATTTGAGTTAAAAGGAATGGAGGACACCAAACACAAATGGAATCGAGCCTCACTCTTCCTCAAAGACAAAAGATGCACAAAGATGACAAACTGCCACAAAAGTAATGTTAAACATTTTATTTCAATGTTAAATACCATGGGACAGGACTGCAAGAACAGAGAGATCTTTTCAGTCAACGTTTGCCTCACGAGGGATATATAATTTGTGTAAAGAAAAAAAAAAAAAGATCTAGAAAGAACTGTAATAATAATTCTGTGTGTCAGTAGGAAACAGGAAATGTCCATGGAAGGAGACACCTATATTCCCAGCATACTGTATTGTTTCACATTCCTCAAGAAAAATTAAGGATTTAAGAATTCAGTGAACATTTCAATGTAAGAGGCCATCCAGCAACATGTAGCTGTCTTTTGCTTGGAAGGTTCCCCCCCCCCCATCCCATTTTATTAAAATGATTAAAATAACACAAGACACTGAACATTCCAACTCTTATTAAAACCACAGAGAGAAAGAGAACTCATTAGAATTGTTCAACCAAAGTCTTGAACCCAGTATCCCGACTCGCCTGTTATCGATGCTCTAACAAGTGTAAAATTTGAGTTAAGAAAACCTCCCTCCCCTGATGCCTCACCCCAAAAAAAGAACACAACGTCTGAACAGACCCCCCCCCAAAAACAGAGAAAGTTCATTCCTCTCTGTTTTCCCCACATGTGTACTAACCGTGTAAGATTGTAAAAGGCGAGGCCAGTTTATGATTCGGGTACACAGAACATATGTACATACGCAGTGAGCTGACACTATCACTGATAATGGCAGGTCAACGATAACACACACTTTAACCTTGAGGGTCTTGGGAGACAAATGAGAGCCTATGCCGGCCCGCTTTCCTTCTCTCTCGCCCCCCCCTCCCCTACAAGACGAACTTCCCTAGGAAGAATCCGATGAAGATAGCTGCTATGACGACCATTAGCGAGGGGAGGGAGCTGGAAGAGTGCTGTTTGCTCATCATGGCGCCCGAGCCGGTGACCATGTCGTCTGATCGGTGGGACTTCCTCATCCTCAGGCCCTCGTCCTGAGAGGAAGATAAACACATTCTTCTTTACCATAGCCAAAGCCCCAGGCCAATATCATCTTACAAGAACATTAGTCTCCATGCCTTGAGGATATATTACCTTTTATCACCCCTATATCATACTATCCTAACATCACCCCCATATATATCATACTATCCTAACATCACCCTAATATATATATCATACTATCCTAACATCACCCTAATATATATATCATACTATCCTAACATCACCCCAATATATATATCATACTATCCTAACATCACCCCAATATATATCATACTATCCTAACATCACCCCAATATATATCATACTATCCTAACATCACCCCAATATATATCATACTATCCTAACATCACCCAAATATATCATACTATCCTAATATCCTAATATCACACAACCTATGATCATACCTTGAGTTGTCTGTTCTCGTCTGAGAGTTTGCCCACATCGTACTGCAGCCTCTTGCACTCAGCCATCAGTTTCTTCATCTCAGAGTCATCCACGGACGCGCTGCTGGGCCTCGGCGCCGACGTGCCATCTGCTTTGGAGTTGAGGACGGGGGCAGCTTTGGTTGCATCAACATCATTCTGGAAGCAGCCAAAGTCAAAAAATACAGAAGTGACCAGGAACCTAGTTTCCCTCCCGACATTGCTGTACATGCCAACCAAAAACTCAACACGCTTTTGACTAGACCAAATATCATGAAACCATTACATCGATGGAAATACTTTAAAAAAAAACTTTTGTAATTTGTTTGAAATTAGTATGAAGAGGTGATACATCTTCATTAGGGGCCTAACGGCAAAATGACAGCTATAACCATTATCCAACATTACATTGTTACACAGCTACAACCACACCTGTACTACAATCAGAATTTACACTAGAAGACAGGTGACCACCTACGGTAAGTAAACTACACTTCCCAATCTGCCCCTTCCCTGCTCTGCCACAAACCTTCCACTGCCTGCCTCTCACTGAGCTGGGTGCTGACATGAATTCTGGGAGATCGCTGGAGTCGTAGTGGGCTGCCAGGTGGTGCCAGCTGCACAGGGGAGTGCGGTACTCTCCGGGGGTGGGGACTGCCCTGTCCCCCAGGTGCCTGGCGCTGAGCTTGGGGGCCTGCCCAGGAGTGGTGAATGCCATGATGCTACCACGGGTCTCCCTGGCACTACCACTAGGCTATCGTACAAGGGGGAGCACACGCAGCATGCATGACCATAGATATATAGAGGTCATGTCTTTAACTTTGGGGTGTTCAGTGGTTCTCAATTGCTGCTTTGGTTGTAGGGTACAACATTATACACTCCAATTATGCACTGCTATAAATGACTGTGTTGAACCAACAAAACTGACCTGTCACCACTAGGAACAAGTTCTAATTGTTACATGTGAGTGTTTCAGATGTGACCATAGAGAGCTGTGAGGTAGAAATGCTTGTTATTACAGTTTAGCCACACAAAAATCCACAAGATCGCATATTGGCAACAATCATATGACTGTATCTACATAAATGGCAGAGAAAGGAACGAACAGCAGTAAGGAGAGAGCGAAAGCCATGTAGACTATGAGAGAATGTGAAAAAGATGCATTGACAAACACTGAACTGTGGCCGTGACAAAAGTACAACATTGGACGTATAACACCAACAGGCATAACACCAGAACCCTGGAAGAAGTTCTATTTTCTACTACTGTACACACTACTTACCATTTGATCGTTTTCAGAGGGCAGTTCGAACACACATCTCAGCTTGGAGTCCATCAGATCATCTGGCTTCGCATCTTTCCACTGTGGCGATTCAACAAGTACAAGATAAGGTAAACGTAGATGGATTAATTGAGCACAGGGACCGCTGATGGAATAACAATAAGCATGCAACACTCAGGGGCTGTGTAATATGCTATTTGCTGCCCTCTGCTGGAGAAATCACAAAAAGCAATTAAAATACAGTACTGAAATCTGTGGATCAACAAAAGCAGGTTTTCCCATTTATGACATAGCCACTAGAATAAAGCACAAAATGTATTCGGTAGTAATGTAGACAGGAAAACATACCACTGCGTCCATGTCTGTAGCAGTGGATGGTGCAAAGATTGTCTGTACCATGAATTTGTGTTTACTTTTTTCATTGGGGTCATATTCAAAGGGCTGGAGCATTACTGTGGAGACAGAAGATATGGGGTCAAAATTGGGTCAACAACTATGCCTCCATGTAGGCCTACTGATAGATGCATTTGACATGTACATGCTTGATTCTTCTGCATTTACAAAGTCACACAATGAATTATAGTGGAAATAGTGACAGGATATAATTTGCTCTTGTTTAGTGTTGTTGACGAAAAGGGGTTGCTCGAACGATACTCTGTCATATTTGGCAGCACTGACAAAGGTCTGCAAATACAAAGCCTTACCAGAGACGGTGACAGTGGCTCCTGACTCAATCATGCCGCTGTTGGGCCGTACACAGTACCGGCGAGGTGCAGTTGTCTTCACTTTGAAGCATACTTTTCTGTCAGAGGGATTTTTGAGCTTGAGGTTTGTGGTCACCACTTCTGTGAAGGGACCTGCATGGGAGAGGAGATGGTGTTGAGGGTCAATGGATTCACGTGAAGATGGCACACAACAGGCAAAAATTGACAACCAACAGACTAGTTGCTACACATTATGGAAGATTGTTTACTGTTTAGTAAAATTACCCATTGAAAACAGAGTGTATCTAGGCTAAGATAAACATGCTGCTATAACAATGCATGTGTAACCGATGTGAAATGGCTATTTAGTTAGCGGTGGCTAGTTAAGCTAGTTAGTTAGCGGTGGCGCGCAAATAGCGTTTCAATCGGGTGACGTCACTCGCGCTGAGACCTGAAGTAGTTGTTCCCCTTGCTCTGCAAGGGCCGCGGCTTTTGTGGCGCGATGGGTAACGTTGCTTCGTGGATGTCGGTTGTTGATGTGTGCAGAGGGTCACTGGTTCAAGCCCAGGTTGGGGCGAGGAGAGAGACGGATGCTGTTGACCCGGATCACTGTCTGGGCATAGCGAAATGTGGTATGCAATGTGTCAGTGTGGGATAACTGTCAGTCAATCAGCTTGCTCCCATTCACAACTGTAATTGCAAATAAATTAATCAGTGAATGTCTGGTCGAATCAGAATGTGTTGCTTCGCTAACATACCGATCTAGAGAGCATACGCCTCCCAAAACCAGTGGGTTGGTTAGAATATTAGAAAGTACAGTACTGTTAAATTTATCTCTGTAACTCGGTACAGGCCCATATATCCTCGCTCCCATCTCAAAATGGCGTCGGTATACGAGATGTGTCAGTGGGGTTGTTGTAGTTACACATCCCCGGTCCAGGGAGCTGTAGTGGTAACGATAGCTACCACTCCCGAAAGCGTCTACAACAGCCTGTAACGTTAGCAGTACAGGTGGTAACGTTAGCTAGCTACCGACAGTATTCTTATCTTACCTTTAAATTTGAGATCATACGGTGGTTCAAGATCAAGGACCTGCTCCAATTTAGACATTTCGTGTGAATTGTGTTGTTGGAAACCGTTCCAACGAGCCAGGTCTGTGTTAAATCACCTATATGGGAAACGAGTCACTCTGAGCCAATAGACGTGAACACGAGTTGAGTTGTTAAGGAAGCGCGCAGCAGGGCAAAATGCACGTCACCGCGAAATAAGTGCTCTTACCTGTGTCGCCTTCAAAATAAAATCCCCCCATTGAAACGGATCGAAACGGATACAAATAGTGCCATATTTGGACTAGATAATGCTAAACAAGGTTGGAATGTTATATAATTTATTAATTTGACAATTAAAAAAATCTGTTAAAATCCCATTGGGGATTTATAAGACTGGATAATTGCATTAGGGGCATATATATATACACACACACACTGAACAAAAATATAAACGCAACATGTAAAGTGTTGGTCCCATGTTTCATGAGCTGAAATAAAAGATCCCAGAAATGTTCCATACACACAAACAGCTTATTTATCTCACATTTTGTGTACAAATGTGTTTACATCCCTGTTAGTGAGCATTTCTCCTTTGCCAAGATAATCCATCCACCTGACAGGTGTGGCATATCAAGAAGCTGAATAAACAACCTGATCATTACACAGGTGCACCATATGCTAGGGACAATAAAAGGCCACTCTAACATGTGCAGTTTTGTCACACAACACAATGCCACAGATGTCTCAAGTTGAGGGAGTGTGCAATTGGCATGCTGACTGCAGGAATGTCCTCCAGAGATGTTGCCAGAGAATTGAACCTTAATTTCTCTACCATAAGCCACCATAAGTGTCGAGACTAAGCATTAAATCCCTGACGAAGCTTTAGCATTATTAGATGCACTGGAAAGACAATGTATTCCATTGAGCCTATTTCCGACATTACCGGGTGTGTTTGACAGGTCATTACAAACATTTCCTCAGTCATAACGTTAATGGGAAAAACTACTGGCACAAGCAGGAATATGAAAGAGTAAAATAAAAACAATCAATCCAGTGAGATTTAAGTTACTAGTATATTGTGCACCCTCAAACACAGGCTGAAAACACAAATCCTCAGGTGGGGAGGGCATGCGTATTATAACATCTGTGGGAATTCTTCATCTCTTCATCTACTTTTTTTCTTCTTCCATAAGTAGGCCCACAGTATCACAGCGAGGTTAAACAGGTGTGTATGTGTTAGATTACCCAGTGTACGTGGTGTACTATGGTCTTAGCCATGCTCTCACTAACCCTCATCTTTTATCTTTCTCGGTCTCTCCTTCCAGAGGGCCTGAGGCTCTTGGACTGCAACTGAAGACACCATGGCCTGACAACTGGATGTGCCTGGCCCAATTCCACCTTGCCCCCCCCCCTCTACCAGCCTGTTGCTGCCCCCACTGATTCTTTCTCCCCCTCAAGTCACTGACCCACTCCCCACACACCCAGAAACTTGTATTTCATTACTTACCATATGACTTTATGAAAAGCTATTTGTCCATAGAGTCTCGAAGTGTGAGTACTTTCTCTATAGTCATTATGGATATTGTCTGAGCCTGCTGGTCATTAATACAGGTATTGCCCTTTCCTTATTGAAATGGTGAATAAAGAAAGACTATGCTTTCATTTTCAATTAAAACATGCTTAGATTGAATGTATGCTTTTATACTATCTGTATCACAGCAAATAAAAAAAGGATTTGTGCAAACTGGAAGTGTGACTTCTTTCCCCAAAGATTTCCTAAGGCTGAGGTACTTTGTCAGTTATCCGTTATTCCATACCATCGCTAGATGAGGCTGAATATGTCGCGCTGGTGTAAAGGGTCGGGAGACAGGCGCAGGAATGCGTAATAGTTTTTTATTTATTTACCCAAATTACAGCGTGCCATGTACAGACACGGGGACAAAGACCAAACAAACACGTAACAAAGGGCACATATATACAAATACTAATTAGTGGGAATAGGGGACAGGCGTGATGAAAGTTCCAGAGGGATCCGTGACAGAAAGGCAAGAACACCACGCACAACTGCAATGCAACTAATTCATCTCATTGGTACATGACTGTTCAGTCTGTTGAATATTTCATAAATGAAAATATGGATTTCATGCGCTGAATGAAGGTTTTATTAAACCTTCAAAAAGGGACACAGACACAATAAAGGGCATTTATCAAATAAAGTAATTGACTGGAAAAATAATTTACTACATCAATTACAGTCACAGCCTCTCCCTTTCGTTTGCTTAACAGGGAGAATGGGATGGAGAAATTGTTTACAATAGGCAGGGTGGGGCTCATGGCTACATAGAGCCATGACTACATTGAACTCTATTCCACATCAAGTAACTCATACAAGCAGTAAAATCAGTGGAGGCAGCAACAGGCAGGTAGCAGGTAGAGTGTGGCCAGGTCGGATTGGGGCAGGCACATCCAGGTGTCAGGCCAAGGTGTATTCAGTCACAGTCCAAGAGCCTCAGGCCACACCTGTTTTTATTTTATTTATTTATTTAACCTTTATTTAACTACGCAAGTCAGTTAAGATCAAATTCTTATTTATGACGGCCTACCAGAAGGCAACAGGCCTCCTGCGGGAATGGGGTCTACGATTAAAAATAAATACAAAATGTAATAAAAATATAGAACAAAACACACATATTGGGAGGAGGTCAGAGACCTGGTCGTGTGATGCCAGGACAACAACCTCTCGCTCAATGTGAGCAAGACAAAGGAGCTAATCATGTGGCGTTCTGCATTAGCATCGAACAGCCCCCGTGATAAGTTAGAAACCAATTTATACAGGCAGTTAGAAAAGCCAAGGCTAGCTTTTTCAAGCAGAAATTTGCTTCCTTCAACACAAACTCAAAAAAGTTCTGGGACAATGTAAAGTCCATGGAGAATAAGAGCACCTCTTCCCAGCTGCCCACTGCACTGAGGATAGGAAACTCTGTGACCACCGATAAATCCACTATAACTGAGAATTTCAATAAGCATTTTTCTACGGCTGGCCATGCTTTCCACCTGGTTACCCCTACCCCTACCCCAGTCAACAGCACTGCACCCCCCACAGCAACTCGCCCAAGCTTTCCCCATTTCTCCTTCTCCCAAATCCAGTCAGCTGATGTTCTGAAAGAGCTGCAAAATCTGGACTCCTACAAATCAGCCGGGCTAGACAATCTGGACCCTTTCTTTCAAAAATTATCTGCCGAAATTGTTGCAACCCCTATTACTAGCCTGTTCAACCTCTCTTTCATGTCGTCTGAGATTCCCAAAGATTGGAAAGCAGCTGTGGTCATCCCTCTCTTCAAAGGGGGAGACACTCTTGACCCAAACTGCTACAGACCTATATCTATCCTACCCTGCCTTTCTAAGGTCTTTGAAAGGCAAGTTAACAAACAGATTACCGACCATTTCGAATCCCACCGTACCTTCTCCGCTATGCAATCTGGTTTCAGAGCTGGTCATGGGTGCACCTCAGCCAAGCTCAAGGTCGTAAACGATATCTTAACCGCCATCGATAAGAAACAATACTGCGCAGCCGTATTCATTGACCTGGCCAAGGCTTTCGACTCTGTCATTCACCACATCCTCATCAGCAGACTCAACAACCTCGGTTTCTCAAATGATTGCCTCGCCTGGTTCATCAACTACTTTTCTGATAGAGTTCAGTGTGTCAAATCTGCGGGTCTGTTGTCTGGGCCTCTGGCAGTCTCTATGGGGGTGCCACAGGGTTCAATTCTTGGGCCAACTCTTTTCTCTGTATACATCAATGACGTCGCTCTTGCTGCTGGTGAGTCTCTGTTTCCCCGTTTAGGTTTGTGCGGGATTATCTACATGTTGCTTGTGAAGGCTTTCCTCAGTTTATTCACGTGTGTTTATTCTAGTAAGGAACGTTGGTTTATTCTCCTTCCGTGAGTAACTGGGAGTTCTCATTGTCTTGGGCGTTTTTTTTTGTTATTGTGCCTTACCGTTTTTTTGGACTTGCCTATTAAAAGAAACGCTACATTGACATCTCTGCTCTCCTGCGCTTGACTCCTTACCTATCTTCAGAACGAAGCCCTAACAGTACTGCTTTGCTTTATCTTGGCCAGGTCGCAGTTGTAAATGAGAACTTGTTCTCAACTTGCCTACCTGGTTAAACAAAGGTAAATAAATAAATAAAATCATGGACTATAGGAAAAGGAGAGCCAAACAGGCCCCCATTAACAGTGACGGGACTGAAGTGGAGCAGGTCGAGAGTTTCAAGTTCCTTGGTGTCAACATCACCAACAAACTATCATGGTCCTAACACACCAAAACAATTGTGAAGAGGGCACGACAACACCTTTTTCCCCTCAGGAGACAGAAAAGATTTGGCATGGGTCCCCAGATCCTCAAAAAGTTATACAGCTACACCATTGAGAGTATCCTGACCGGTTGCATAACCGCCTGGTATGGCAACTGCTCGGCAACGACCGTAAGACGCTTCAGAGGGTAATGCGTATGGCCCAGTACATCACTGGGGCCAAGCTTCCTGACATCCAGGACCTATATACTAGGCAGTGTCAGAGGAAGGCCCAACAAATTGTCAAAGACTCCAGTCACCCACTCTGGTACCGCACGGCAAGCGGTACCGGAGTGCCAAGTCTAGGACCAAAAGGCTCCTTAACAACTTCTGCCCCCAAGCCATAAGACTGCTGAACAACTAAACTAATCAAATGGCCATCCGGACTATTTACATTAACCCCCCTTTTGTTTTTACACTGCTGCTAATCACTGTTAATTATCTATGCATAGTCACTTTACAAATGACCTCGAATAACCTTCACCCCAGCACATAGACTCCGGAGCAGGAGAACAAGGATTTCCAGAAGCATAAACGTTTAATAGAACGTCCCAAACACGACAACAGGTGGGGAAACACACCCAACGAAGTCGCCACACACAGGGAAATAAATGTAACACACGGAGGAGAAATCTCTACTCCGAAATAAACCACAACCGTACACCACGACAGTGAGAGAGAAAAAAAAAAAACCTGTGACGCAAACACGCACCACTACCGTACCAACAACAGCAAATAATCCCGCACAAAGAATAGCAGGCAGCGGGGGTTAATAAACCCACCAAAATTAATTAATAGGACACAGGTGTAAAACAAAACAGACAGACGCAAACGAAAAGGAAAAATGGACCGGTGGCAGCTTGTAGGCCGGCGACGACGACCGCCGAGCCCCGCCCCGAACAGGGAGAGGAGCCACCACCTTCGGTGGAAGTCGTGACAACCACCTGTATAAAGCCTCATTACTGTTATGTACATTTCTTTTGTTACTTTTTCATTGATTAGATTTTTTATTTAGTTTATTTAAATATTTTATTAACTCTATTTCTTGAACTGCATTGTTGGTAAAGGGCTTGTAAGTAAGCATTTCACGGTAAGGTCTACCTACACCTGCTGTATTCGGGGCATGTGACAAATACAATTTGATTTGATTTTACTTAACTCAATAAGCTAATTACAATTATTTTACGCAGTATATCCAAAGGCATCTCACCTGCCTCCACTAGTAAGGCACATACAGATGTTGATTTAAATGCATATCCTTAAAGCTATATACTGGATTCTGTCCAGCCTCTGGAGCCAAGTCTTCGCAGCTGTTCCATAAACTATACACCCGTAATCAATTGTCTTCCTGACCAGAGCTCTATAAATATCCATCAAGGATTGTCTATCACCATCCCATTCATAACCAGAGACCGAGCGCATAACATTCATCACCTTCTTACACTTTTTACATCTTTCCATGTATATCGCTCATTGAACCATAGACCCAAATATTTGTACTTAGAAACCCTCCCCACAGGCTGTCCGTACAGAAACAACTGTATATTATCAGCAACTTTTTTCATCGAGAAGAACATACAAGACTTTGCCACTATTTAAAACCCCAGTCAATTGACAATCTTTCAACATTCACTATAAATTTGATCACATGAGACATTCCTTCCCACCTTACAAATAGCTCCATCATCAGCATATAGGGAAGCCCCAATACCCCTCCCTACATTCGAAAACACATCGTTAATCATGTTGTACAAAATAGGACTGATAGCCAGTGGCGATGTAAATATTGGTGGGATGCATGCCAGCAAAGTCACTGCACCACACAACACTAAACAATACATTAATTGCACTATAACGGTGACAAACTGTGCCCACAAACGGCCTACATAAAGCTGTCCCAACATCTTACCACTGCTAGACCTGGCTATCAGCGGAGCCTTGCCTGGCAGCGAAACAGTTCATTCAGCCTCCTTTACTGCCTATTAAAAAAACATAGCTGAGATGGCTGACTTGCTTAAACAAGTGTGGTTTCTAATGACAATTGAGATGTACAAACTATGGCATAAGGGAACGAACGACAAGCAGACAAGAAGCAATCTGTAATTTCGATTAAGACATTAATGAGCGAGCTAGGATGGACGTAGTCAATATAACTATGTGTTTAGCACTTTTGAAATGTACTGTACATCGACAGAATTCAGAACATGGTCCATTCTTACAGTGTTCTCCCTGTACACCAAGTCAGAACCGTGGGATAAATACATAAAGGGGGCATATAAGCAGACAATGAAAGCTCTTACAATATTCAATGATTACATTTCTATAAAACAGGTTATATGCTACATGTGCACCACCAAGTCAGAACAGTAGGCAAAATTAAGGGATAAACATACCAAATTATTAGGGTGAGGCACATGGGCTACTAACATCTTACTACACAACATACACTTAGTATTACTTTGTTAGCTACAGTATACATTGCTCTCTGGCATAATACATAATTTATGCAGCAGCATAGAATACATTTTTGGACTCACCTTGTTGTGCTGTGCTCACTTGAACAGGAAGGTGGCGCGGCGGTCCTTCTTGGGCACATTTTGTCATCAATGTCTGCCATTCTCTGGATATATGGTGCTTTCAAAACAACTGGGAACTCAGAAAAAAACAAGGTCAAATCATGATGACGTCATTGATCTTTGTAGCTCTAGAAAGAGGCCAGATTTACTATTCAGAGTTGGATGACCATTCAAAACGCATTTTCCCAGTCAGAGCTCGTTTATTCCTGACTTCCCAGTTGTCTTGAACTCTCTGAAGTCAAGTTTTTGTAGTTGTTTTGAGCATGGCATAAATCATGCTTCATTGACTTGGGAAAGAGACCCTTAATCCCAGATTTGGGACCACACAGCCACTCCACTGAATAGCAGGTTAGTGATTGCTTTGCAGTGCAATGCAATGCTCACTGATTCATTCCAAACCACTCATTGTTGAATTTGCAATTCCCAACTTGTTGTGTAATGTTTATGTTTTATCTATAATTTATCTTAATTATTTATCTTCATATGACAAGGATTAAAAATGATTTGCCAGTAGATTGTCGACTTGATTCATGATGATGACTGCTAGCTAAGATTTTTGAAAGTATGATGTTGACATGATCAGTCCAATCAAAGCTACTGTACATATAACGTGATTTGTCGTTATTTTATCTGTAGCCAATGACCTTGAGCCTTCTTGGATGGGTACTTCTAATGTAACTCTATGGCAGCACCCAAGGGGCTCGAATTTTCTAGCCATACCCTTAGACTTGGCGGTGACGTAGTTTCCCCATGAGTGACAGAACCATGAGCCAATCACGGCGTAATGCTCCGTATTTTCTGCTGGTTTGCCCACCACCACAGAAAGCACTGAGCTAGGCTGAAACACCTGCATTTTGGAGCTGCCTTACTCAAGAAAACAAAAAAGAGACCATGTTTGTATGCGACTTTATTAACTCAATGATATATATATATTTTACATTGTTTGCAAACTGATATGTGACACATATTAATGCCAAAATAACATGAAAAACAGGCAAGCCCAAGAAAAAATAACAAATGTGGGGCTCAAAACAGGTGGGGCACCACTGCTGTTAGCACTGCCTTAAGGAATACCATTGTCTTCTCCATAGGCATCAGATAAAATGGATTCTATTTTAACTAAAAAAGAGCGATTAAATAAGAAGGCCAAAACCCAGTTATATAATCTCCCACCAATACCAAGTATTTCCATCTTAATCAATAGGCCTTCTCTCCACATAGTGGCATAAGCCTTTTCAATGTAAAAAAAGACAGTAGCCATTACTTCTTTCATGACCAGAGTTTTTTCAACTTCATTGCTCACCTTTACTAATGCATTCAAAGTAGATCTACCTTTACCACTTTGACATTGACTCAATAAACCTCTATGTTCCAAGAAATATGACAATCTGTTGACTATAATCTTTCCCATCATTTTACACAAGTTAGAGGTCAGTGCTATTGGTCTATAACTATCAGCACATGAAGGGTCCTTACCAGGCTTTACAAAAAGTAACATTACTAAACGTTTCCAACCAGAAGGTATAACTCTCTCACTCCAAATTATATTATATAATCCCTGGAGAACATGAATGACCTCTTCAGGTAGATGCTTAAACATTACATAGCACAACTCATCATGACCTGGGGCTGTATATTCACAGCTATTAAGGCTGAACGCATCTCATGTATGGTAAAAACTGCATCCAAAGAAGAGTCAACAGTATCCCTTTTCTTATACACATTAACATGAGAATTTCAAATCTCACATCTGCATTGCTTATATACTTCATCCATAGTAACCCACTATGTACCCTAGCAAATGTCTTCCCCAACAAGTCAGCTTTTTCTTTATCAGTTATGGCCATTTTTATACCTATAACCAAAACTGGAATTAGAGTGGACTTGCTTATTCCGGTCGTCTTCTTCAACATAGACCATACATCCCCCAGTTCAGTACCCCTGCCTATTGTAGAGCAGAACTGTTTCCATGCATTTCTCTTGACAGACTTAATGATCCTACGTACTAAAGCATTCTTCCTTTGGAAATCAAGTAGATTCTTAGGAGTCATATTCCTATGCAACAGTCTAAGCCATATTTATTTTTCGAATAGCCGCAGTGCACTCTTCAGTCCTCCATGGAACCACCTTCCTTTTCTTACCCACTTCACTTACTGGTACATATAAATTCGCAGCACTCAGAATCAGTGAGGTCACAAAGGCAGCACATACAGTACATCAACCCGGCCTCTCTAAAGACAACTCTCCAACAGACTTTAAGCAATGATCACCAAACTTTTTCCAGTCTGCTTTATGAAAGCCCCATCTTCTGAACAGTACCCTGTCTGGAATAGTAACATTAACGTTCATGGTACACGAAATCGGGAAATGATCACTTCCAACAGTAGAATCATGCATTACATTACATTCACACATTGATGCTGGTAAACGGCTTGAGTGAACACTTAATTATACCACCATATTTGACTATATTTAATTTTTTATATATTTTTTATTTCACCTTTATTTAACCAGGTAGGCTAGTTGAGAACAAGTTCTCATTTACAACTGCGACCTGGCCAAGATAAAGCAAAGCAATTACAATATCACAAGATAGAACATTATTATTCAGTCACTGAACAGAATTTGAAGCAATTGATTTAAAAAAATCATTGGGTGTTGTACTTTACTATCAACGCCTCTAGGTGGAGTGGTGATTTATTCACCGATTTGATACTATCCGAACCGCTCGTTGTTCAGTTTTTAACGGTGGCTCCTATTTTCTCCCTCTCCAGTTGAAGCCTCATCTGCCCATACCACTTTAAATGTAGGACCAGGACAAGATGGCGGGTACGTAGCCTTTATTTACATTAGCTTCGGGAAAATGCATTATTAACACTTTTTTTCCTTCCCATATTGTAAAAGTTTCCAGTGAAAGTACAATTAAGCTATCGATTGAGTATCCTTTCATTCCGTTTTTGGTTGTTTTTACAGATATATCTTTGCTCAAAGAGGATTCACAGGAGGAGTTGGACGGATGTAAGTTTTCCCCTCTGTTTTCAATGTGGAACTCTTACTGCTAGGGGTACTAACTAGCTTGCTACATAATTGCCCTGTCGGCAATGGAGTTCATGGGTGGGTCGTCTGAGTGGGCCTTGGGTATACGTGTTGGACTGTCACATTTCTTAGCAACTTACAGAACTGTTCTTCGATGTGTAAAGAGGTATATTCACATCATACATTTACATGCTTGCAAAAGTCGTTTTGGAACAGCTAACGCGATGTCACGCGCACGCTGAAGTTAGGTCATAAACTAACCAGCTAGCTAGCAAGCTAATTGGCTAGTTAGCATCTCTCAAACGTCTAGCTATCTAGCTCAGGTAAAGCAGATTAACAGTAATAAACGTTTCGATTCACTGCTTTGTATTCAATTTGATTTTGAACATCTCGCACTCTAGGTTCCAAACCCAATCCATCAAGCTTCCGTGCACGATAGCTAGCTACCTCAGCGGAGGGAGGTTGTTGATTTATTTTCAAAGACTAACGTACAAATATGAAATTCGCTCAGGGCCATTTGACTCTAGTCACTCAACCTGAACCTCCCCGATGTGGAATGTTAATGGGTTGGATTATTTGGTTTGCTAGCCAAACTAAATTAGTATGAAAACATAACTAGCCAACTAGCTATACTGAACAAAAATATAAATGCAACAATGAACTATTTTACTGAGTTACAGTTCATAAGGAAATCAGTCAATTTAAATAAATCACTAGGCCCTAATCTATGGTTTCACATGACTGGGCAGGGGTGCAGCCATGGGAGCCAGGCCAGCCAATCAGAATTAGTTTATCCCCACTAAAGGGCTTTATTGCAGACAGAAATACTCCTGTTTCATTAGCTGTCCAGGTGGCTGGTCTACGAGGATCCCGCAGGTAAAGAAGCTGTATGTGAAGGTCCTGGGCTGGCGTGGTTACACGTGGTCTGTGATTGTGATGCCGGTTGAACATACTACAAAATTCACTAAAATTAAGTTGGAGGTGGTTTATATGGTAGATAAATTAACATTACATTTTTCGCAAAAGTTCTGCTGGACATTCTTGCAGTCAGTGTGCCAATTGCACACTCCCTCAATTTGAGACATCTGTTGTATTGTGTTTTGTGACAACTGGCCTTTTATTGTCCCCAGCACTAGGTGTGCCTGTGTAATGATCATGCTGTTTAATCCGCTTCTTGATAATACCACACCCGTCAGGTATTATCTTGGAGAAATGCTCACTAACAGGGATGTAAACAAATTTGTGCACAACATTTGAGAGAAATAAGCGTTTTGTGCATATGGAACATTTCTGTGATCTTTTATTTCAGTTCATAAAACATGGGACCAGCACTTTACATGTTGCGTTTTTATTTTTTTCAATATAGATTGGCAAAAGTGGGAAATTGACACACCCAGCCGGGCCATAAATTAAATTTTTGTAATTTTTACCCCTTTTTCTCCCCAATTTTTGTGATATCCAATTGGTAGTTGGTCTTGTCCAATTGCTGCTACTCCCGTATGAACTCTGGAGAGTGGAAGGTCGCGAGCCATGCGTCCCCTGAAACACAACCACGCCAAGCCTTCTTCTTGGCACACTGCTCACTTAACCTGGAAGCCAGCCGCACCAATGTGTTGGAGGAAACACCGTACAGCTGGTGACCGAAGTCAGCGTGCATGTGCCCTAGACACTGTTACAGTACAAGCTAGTTGTTTATGTTGCAAGATGATGGATTGCTTTGTTTCAATAGTGCATCATGCAACATACCCATACCATTGTGAAAATGCAATAAGTCCACCTACATATAACTACCTTCCTCCCACAGATCCACACCTGCTTTTAAGCTATGTGCATTTTGTCATTTTTAGATGCTTTCATTGTAGGCCTATTTCATATGTTTTGTTCTCACCAAATCTGTCATTTTCACTGTACCCTTTTTTTTGTGTTGGACCTTATTATTTTAACTACTGCTGATATGCTAATAGGTTTAGCATTGGTGCCAAGCTTCTGCCACTACTGCATGTCATGTCATTTTACTCACTGTTCCTCATCACTGTCACTCACCGGCCTGTCTGGGTGGTGGTGGGTGCCTCTCATGCACAATATTTCCAATGTCTTTAATAGTTGGTGTGGATGACTACAGCTCAGAGTCTGACATCATTATTATACCTTCAGCCTTGGACTTTGTATCGCAAGATGAGATGCTGACTCCTCTTGGAAGATTGGATAAATACGTGGCTAGCGAAAACATTTTTAACAGGTAGCTATCCAATGGAACATCATTAGAACACACACTTTTGAAGACTTTTTACATTTATTCTGGATAATAGTAAAATGGTTCATTTTTATGCCTGCTGGTTATTGTGTGAATTCTAGACAAATGGTGGCACGAAGTTTGTTGGACACACTTAAAGCTGTAAATGAGGATGAGCGGGACTGTATCACTGTCTTGGAGAGAGTGGGCCGACTGGCCGATGACTCAGGTAAGACCCCATCGCTGAATGAGACGTGTCTGTTTCATATTTAACGGCTCACTGAATTGAAAACGCCAAACTTGTCTGTCGTGTGTCTGCATGCTCTGGACATGCCCCTATTTCTGTGTCATTTAGTAGCCAGCCTGTTCTCCTTAGCTGGTCACCAGTGCAGAGAGAGGCCTATACATGTTTGATGGAGCGGTGTATTTAACTGACTGTTTACTGCACCTGGCTGCCATTTTCAAATGGGTGAAATGCATTCAGGCCTTACTTTTACAGCCGGTCCCTGTTCAACCTCCCCCTTGGCCCTAACCCTTCGATGTTTGTAGATACGTAAGGTGAAGGCATGCTAAGCAATATAGTGGAAGTGGCACCACTGCTTCTACCTATCCAGGCCGTTCAGATCGACCAAGTTTCAAATTTTGATGTCATGTGCACAAGTACAGTGAAATGCCTTTCTTGCAAGCTCTAAATCCAACACTGTAATCAATGTAGTACTAAAAATAACACACGGTAGAACAAAAATGAGAAAGTAAGCTATATACAGGATCAGTTCCAATACCATATTTAAACTGAACAAAAAATATAAACGCAACAATTTCAACGATTTTACTGAGTTACAGTTCATATGAGGAAACCAGTCAATTGAAATAATTAAATTCATTAGGTCCTAATCTGTTGATTTCACATGACTGGGAATACAGATATGCATCTGCCTCACAATGGGCCTCAGGATCTGGTCACAGTATTTCTGTGCATTCAAATCCATAAAATGCAATTGTTGTCCGTAGCTTATGCCTGCCCATACCATAAACCCACCGCCACCATGGGGCACTCTGTTCACAACGTTGACATCAGCAGTGGTTTTCGGTTGTGATGACAGTTGGACATACTGCCAAATTCTCTAAAATGACGTTGGAGGCAGCTTATGGTAGAGAAATGGACGTTCCTGCAGTCAGCATGCCAATTTGTACGCTCCCTCAGTACTTGAGACATCTGGCATTTTTGTGACACAACTGCAAATTTTTAGTGGCCTTTCATTGTCCCCAGCACAAGGTGCATCTGTGTAATGATCATGCTGTTGAATCAGTTTCTTGATATGTCACATCTGTCAGGTGGGTGGATTATTTTGGCAAAGAAGAAATGCTCACTAACAGGGATGTAAACACATTTCTGCATAACATTTGAGAGAAGCTTTTTGTGTGTATGGAACATTTCTGAGATCTTTTATTTCAGCTCATGAAACATGGGACAAATACTTTACGTAGTCTGTGCAGCCATTTTGTTAGCTATTTATCAGTCTTATGGCTTGGGGATAGAAGCTGTTCAGGAGCCTGTTGGAGTCAGACATCGAAGTGTTAGGGCCATGGGGAAGTGATAGGGATTAGGAAATTGATTGGGCGTTATTAGCTGGGATAACTGAGTATTTTTATTTATTTAGTACATTCTCTGAATGTAGGCTAGTGGACTAGCAGTGTCCTTGTAAGCGCAGGGCATGATAGTGTAATGCAGTAGCCAATCAGTCAAATGTATTTATTAAGCCCTTCTTACATCAGCTGATGTCACAAAGTGCTGTACAGAAACCCAGCCTAAAACCCCAAACAGCAAGCAATGCAGGTGTAGAAGCACGGTGGCTAGGAAACCTCCCTAAAAAGGCCAGAACCTAGGAAGAAACCTAGAGAGGAACCAGGCTATGAGGGGTGGCCAGTCCTCTTCTGGCTGTGCCGGGTGGAGATTATAACAGAACATAAGCCCTGCTTAATTGTGCATGCATACATTAGAGCAGCAACCAGGGCCCTCAACCCTGGAGTACACTGACCAGAGGGGACCTTAGTCAGTCAGTGGACATGTTTTAAAACAACTTCATCATGAATATCGTTAATAATAATGTACATAAAAAATTTTAAAAAGGTGTTTCCCCTAGTGTTTCAAAGTTGGGTGTGCTTTTGGGCAAGCCTGGGAAATATTCTATTCTATTGTGGTGGATTGATGTATTTCACTCAAATGTAGGCCTACCTAAATTCACATCAGAAGTTAAGAAAATGTAACTATTTCTGTGGACAATCTCTGTCAGGAAAAATGATATCCTCCCTATGGACAGAGGGCGATATCACTATATTTGTCCAGAGAGATTGTCCCCAAAGGCCTTTTTAAATGACCAAAGGATCTGGTTTCATCATCCAGCCAGGGTTCACTCATTGTTGAGCACTTGTGCTGCTGTCTGATGAAACCAGATCATTTTGTTTTTAAAAGGCCTTTGATCTTCAGACTTCATTGGGCCCTTTTCTACTGTTTATAAAGTATATTTTTTAATGGATGACCTTTCTCTTTCAGAGCCCACTGTAAGAGCAGAGCTAATGGAGCAAGTTCCTCACATCGCCATTTTCTGTCAAGAGAACAGACCTTCCATTCCGTTTGCCTTCTCTAAATACTTGCTACCGATCGTCGTGAGATACCTGGCTGACCAGAACAACCAGGTAAAGGAGGCGTGTGACAATTCATTATGTTATCCCTCTGTTGTTTATCATAAACTCAGCAAAAAAAAGAAACATCCCTTTTTCAGGACCCTGTCTTTCAAAGATAATTCGTAAAAATCTTCACAGATCTTCATTTTAAAGGGTTTAAACACGGTTTCCCATGCTTGTTCAATGAACCATAAACAATTAATGAACATGCACCTGTGGAACGGTCGTTAAGACACTAACAGCTTACAGACGGTAGGCAATTAAGGTCACAGTTATGAAAACTTAGGACACTAAAGAGGCCTTTCTACTGACTCTGAAAAGCACCAAAAGAAAGATGCCCAGGATCCCTGCTCATCTGCATGAACATGCCTTAGGCATGCTGCAAGGAGGCATGAGGACTGCAGATGTGGCCAGGGCAATACATTGCAATGTCGGTACTGTGAGATGCCTAAGACAGTGCTACAGGGAGACAGGATGGACAGCTGATCGTCCTCGCAGTGGCAGACCACATGTAACAACACCTGCACAGGATCGGTACATCCAAACATCACACCTGCGGGACAGGTACAGGATTGCAACAACAACTGCCTGAGTTAGACCAGGAACGCGCAATCCCTCCATCAGTGCTCAGAATGTCCACAATAGGCTGAGAGAGGCTGGACTGAGGGCTTGTAGGCCTGTTGTAAGGCAGGTCCTCACCAGACATCACTGGCAACAATGTCGCCTATGGGCACAAACCCACTGTCACTGGACCAGACAGGACTGGCAGAAAGTGCTCTTCACTGACGAGTTGAGGTTTTGTCTCACCAGGGGTGATGGTCGGATTTGTGTTTATCGTCAAAGGAATGCGCTTTACACTGAGGCCTGTATTCTGGAGCAGGATCAATTTTGGAGGTGGAGGGTCCGTCATGGTCTGGGGAGGTGTCACAGCATCATCGGACTGAGCTTGTTGTCATTGCAGGCAATCTCAACGCTGTGCATTACAGGGAAGACATCCTCCTCCCTCATGTGGTACCCTTCCTGCAGGCTCATCCTGACATGACCCACCAGCCATACTGCTCGTTCTGTGCGTGATTTCCTGCAAGACAGGAATGTCAGTGTTCTGCCATGGCCAGCGACGAGCCCGGATCTCAATCCCATTGAGCACGTCTGGGACCTGTTGGATCGGAGGGTGAAGGCTAGGGCCATTCCCCCCAGAAATGTCTGGGAACGTGCAGGTTTCTTGGTGGAAGAGTGGGGTAACATCTCACAGCAAGAACTGGCAATTCTGGTGCAGTCCATGAGGAGGAGATGCACTGCAGTACT
Source organism: Salmo salar (assembly GCF_965601325.2). Taxonomy (NCBI): domain Eukaryota; kingdom Metazoa; phylum Chordata; class Actinopteri; order Salmoniformes; family Salmonidae; genus Salmo; species Salmo salar. The sequence goes on along the minus strand of NC_138319.1, from coordinate 22,396,836 downwards.
TAATGCAGATACTGACTCTTACTTTTGATTTTGACCCCCCCCCCCCCCCGCTTTGTTCAGTTTATGTCTGTTTAATCTTATGTTCATACAAACATTTACACATGTTGAGTTTTCTGAAAATAAACGCAGTTGACAGAGAGGACGTTTTCTTTTTTTGCTAAGTTTACCTGTTCAACTTTTCAGATGCCTGTATATGGCCATTGACACATGTTAAATGTACACCTATTTAACTTTTCTGAATGGTGAATTAAGCTGCGAAAAGCAACATTTCATTGCAACTCTATTTTACTAATATTATTAATAACTTCTATATAGTGATTGTGATGTCTCCCCAGGTCAGAAAGACCAGCCAGGCAGCCCTGCTGGTACTGCTGGAGCAGGAGCTGATTGAGAGGGGGGACATTGAGACCCTGGTGTGCCCTGTCCTGGTGGACCTGACCGCCCCCGACAGCAATGACGACGTCAAGACAGAAGCCATGGCCGTGAGTCACGAGACCAGGGAGATGTCTGAAATGGCACCCTATTTCCTATATAGTGCACTACTTAAGTAATTTTTTATGGGTTCTGGTCAAAAGTAGTGCACTACATAGGGAATAGGGTTTTATTTCAGAAGCACTGGTGTGAGGAAATGTAGTATGGAGCAGTTTATTCGTAACATGATGCTCACACCACATTGTTATATTACCAAGCAATCAGTGTGCCACTTTAAGATATGCTACTTTAAAACATTAGCATTTTATGTCATGAGGTTGACCCCTTTGTTTTATCTGGCTTGCTATTTACAATAGCTGTGATATACAGAGGTAGGCTGCAGCCAGCATTCAAATGTAATGTTTGTCCTTCTGCAGATAGTGGAAGGCAAGAGTATTTCAAAGCTGTCCGTAGGACACAGGTAGTGTTGCCAAACCTCCATGCGGTGTGAGGAGGATGCTGACAGACTTTATTTTTTTTCTCTGCATGTGTGTCTGTAGATCATCTGTAAGATGGCCCCCATGGTGGGCAAGGACATCACCGAGCGCCTCTTCCTGCCCCGCTTCTGTGAGATGTGTTGCGACTGCAGGATGTTCCACGTTCGCAAGGTCAGTGGAGTCTAGGGTTGTGTTCATTCGCCACCAAATGGATGAAAACGGTCTGAAACACTGGACTACCTGAAATTGTTATCTGTTACAATTTTTTACGTTTTCTGTTGTGTGCCGTAATGAACACAACCCTGGATTAGACCACTCCCAGGCAGTGGTTGTCCCACTGTCTATGGGGACTGAACACACTCAAGCAGACTTTCTCACATGTAGTATTGGTCTTTTCAGCTTTTTTGTTTAATGTATTGTTACATCTGTGTGGGCTTTGAGTCAATGTTTTAGATGTTTGTTTTTCTGTGTGTTTTATGGCAGGTTTGTGCAGCAAACTTTGGCGACATTTGCAGTGTTGTCGGAGGAGATGCGACAGAGGAACTCCTGGTACATGTTGACCTCTTTTGGTTTCATTCTCAGCCAACTGACTTGTTAGCCTTGTCACACCAGGGTTTACTCTCATGAGTAATCTGACAGCCAGAAGCTACTATTGCTCCTAATGTCGTTCCCAACTGCCACTGTATTGTCAGTATTTCTCTGTGTATTGTTCTCTGTTGCAACTGTATTGTGGCATTGAGATTGTAACGGGTGACACATTGACGCTCTCTCTCTCTGTGTGACTCCACTTGGCCCTGTGCGACAAGGAAAGGGCATTTCAAGCTCTGACTAACTGAAACTGTTTTTTTTTCTGCCTTCCCTTTCTCTCCCACCTCTCTCCTTTCCTGTCTAGCTGCCCCGCTTTTTCCAGCTCTGCTCGGACAACGTGTGGGGGGTGAGGAAGGCCTGTGCTGAGTGCTTCATGACCGTTTCCTCGTCCACCTCGCAGGAAGTGCGCAGGACAAAGCTCTCCTCGCTCTTCATCAGCCTCATCAGTGACCCCTCCCGTTGGGTGAGCACTCAACAGAAAGGGGGATTTCTGCCATTTGGCAACCCACAACCTGAGGGGTATCCTACGAAGCAATCTAGATCTACTCTGGGTTTTCAAAAGCTAACCAGCTTGTTAGCTTGACATTCCAGTTCAGGTTTCATCCGTACTACGACGGTGGATATTGCTCGTCCAGCCTGCCGTTTCACTCTAGCAGGCTTGTAACTGTGCATGCATGTTGCACGTGGCTAGTCGAACACTGAACTAACTCTTCATTGAGATAATGCTGAACATCAATCTATGGGCGAGTCAGTGCCACATTTTAATTTGTGCTGAAATGAAAGAAAAGTTATATTGCAAATTCATCAAGCTATGGTGTGAAATAGGCTTGTTGAAGTGCCGACTTTGGTGTGCTTATTAATGCACAACCACCTTTTCCCTTATTTCTATCGATAAAATGATTTAATTCCTTAAAAGGTCTTACTGTGTGTGAAGTTTAAAAGGCGTTCTGTCATCACTAAATCTGTAATGGGATATATTTTAACTTCAGTATTTTTAACACACAAAAAACCTTTTTGATTTAATGAAATATTTAATCAGTCTTCCTCAAATGAAGGGGATGATGATGCAATCTTTGCAAGAGGGAGGGAATCTGATTTCATTTGTCCTCAACTCATGGCTCAATCATTTCATTCAGGCTAAGTGGAGTTGGCCTTCCCTGGAGCACGTTAGTTCTGAAGAATTCGTTGCCATAGAAATTTACCTGACTAAAAAGTCTGCCACTTTCCTATGACCTGTTACCATGTGTTGAACACAGATTTGACCAAAGTTACCTCGCTAACTCCTCAAAACCTGCTTCGTAGAATACACCTCCGTTGGTAAATACATTTAGCATTAAACATTGACCTGGGGCTAGAATGCCATTGTTCATGCTGCAGGTAAATACCTTTTTAGAGAAAATGTGTTTTACTGCGAGGCCTGGTGGTAGTAGTGATTATTTAACAATAGTTAGCCCAGTTTTCCCACCATTATGGAAAATTGACAGGGTGTCTTTAAAAAAAAAAAGAATTTAAGCACGGCTGACATGCCACTTAGGACATGTCATGATGTGCTTTTCTCTGCCTCCTTATTTGAACACACAGCTTGGCTACTTCTCTACAAGAGTGTCTGCGAAATGAGTGTAAGTAATTGTCATGCTCATTTGTCTCTCAGGTGCGTCAGGCTGCCTTCCAGTCGCTGGGCCAGTTCATCTCCACGTTCGCCAGCCCCAACAGTGTGGGCCAGTACTTCAGAGAGGGGGAGGTGGGCGAGTGCTACTGTGTCCACCCACAGAACAGGTGCAGCCGTTATTGGCCTTTTGAGCAGGCATCTAAAAGGGAATTTACATGAATGGCTGGATCCTTTCATTCTGAAGAAAATCCACCAAGCTTGAGATTTGAACTGCTTTGTTTGTAACTAGCTTCCTCTCTCTCCCCCAGTACTGAAGAGAAACCACAGAACCCGGACACTACAGACCCCTCCCTAAGGGCTAACACAGAGAATTACTCTCAGAGGCAGGGGGAGGACTTGCCTGCATGCACAAATGGCAACCAAGAGGAGGGTTGTCCACAACAGGACTGCGTTTCGACAGGCGACCTGGGGGAGGGGGTGTTGTGCCGGACAGAGGAGGTAGGAGTGGATGTGGCAGAGGAGGGGGGTGGGGAGCAGGCGGCGGAGGCCTTGATGGACGCCTCGGATGGTGGATCGTGCTGCGAGGATGCCGATATAGTTTCTGAGTGCCTCTGTGGCGAGAAGAGCAAGAAGGAGCTTTCCTCGCTAACCCCCGACTCCTCCGACACAGCAGGGGCTCGGGAGGAGGAGGAAGCCCCTTCAGGGGATACTGAGAATGAGCCACAGCCACCTGAGAAGCACACAACCTCTGAGAAGGATGACTCACCAGCAGACATATCTGAGCCCATATCCTTGTCTGAGCCAGTAGAGGAATCCCCCTCTGTCAGTCCTCAGGACAGTATCCCCGAGCAGGAGCTCTACAACTCCTTCCACTTCTGGAGGATGCCCATTGCTGAGATGGACCTGGACATGGAGCTGCTCCAGCATGGGGAAAGCAGCCAGCAGGAGCCCCCAAGTTATGGCTTTTCCAGTCAGGGCAAGACTAAGGCCTCGGCACCCGTCCTGGACCGGAAACAGCTGGAAGAGCTGATTGAAAACCTGGAGCCTCATATTGATGACCCTGACGTGAAAGGTGAGCTTTGCGTATGTGTCTATGGGGTCAAGATAAGCTGCTTACTTAAACACCATATAATTTAACTCGGTGGTTATTTTGGTCACTGTTGAAATATGTGGGGTTGTGTCCATTCAGAGACAGTGGCTATTAGTGTGTTGTAGGCTGTATGTAATTTCATTAGGAAGAAGTTGTCATGGAGTGTGAATTCCCTTGGGCAATAAAGTGACAACCTGTCTTTTTCAAGCTAACCACAGCAATGTTTCTCAGGTAGTTTTGGGTGGTAGAGCTCAGAGGCTAGCTCTATAGGCCAACGCTTTGAGGTCAGACCTCAAGTCCAGTCAACTGTGTTGTCGGTGGAAGGAAACCCTTGATGTCGCTTTGGCATGTGAGGTTAGCAGCCTGCTGGCGCCTGGCTATTCTACACAATACAAACGGGAGGATATTTTGGGCCCGATTTGAAAGGGACTGAGAGGCAGTAAATAGAAAAATTGTGAGGTGTGTACCAGTATATCAATGTCACACAATGAAACTAAGGGTGTTGTCAGAGGTTACCAAAAAGCACTGGAAAGAAGCTTGCAACTAACGCTGTTTTATGACAAACAGCTTTTCCTGCAGTCCTCTTGTATTTGTGGGCCTACTTGTGCTGCCTGTAGATGCAATCCATCATACTGCATGGAAAGAACTCAACTCATAGGCAAGGCCTATACTACAGAACACCACTGTGTGGGAAATATCATTATAGCAGTTCAATTCCAGTGGAGTGTCTTCTGAGATTTGCCGTTTCAAAAATGGGGCACACATGACTTTAAATCGCTACATGATCTTGCACTAGTGGCATGTAAGAAATGCATTGGTTTGACGAACAATGCATATTCAACTTGGTTGTGTTAGGGTTGGGTGGGATCCAGATTTTCATACTGTTTCTGTACCATACTGGGGGTGTAAAGTTAATACCAAATGTGCTCAAGGGGCGCTATTCCAACTACAAATAGCTGGAGCACTGAGCTGGATATAATGACACATCTTAGATTTCTTATAGTTCTACATAATTTATAGTTATAAGCAGTGGCGTAGCAAGCACCTCCACAGCCCCTGCGAGGCGGGATTGCTCCCAACCCCAAAAAATCATGCACGCATACAGTACCAGTCAAAAGTTTGGACACAGCTACTCATTCAAGGTTTTTCTTATTTACTATTTTCTGCATTGTAGTGAAGACCATCAAAACTATGAAATAACACATATGGAAGCATGTAGTAACCAAAAAAGTGTTAAACAAATGAAAATATATTCTTCAAGGAGGCACATTGATGACAGCTTTGCACACTCTTGGCATTCTCTCATGAGGGCCGCCACAGGAGAGATTCCCAGTTACCTCTGCTGCAGAGGATAAGTTCATTAGTTACCTGCATCTTGGATTGCAGCCCAAATAAATGCTACAGAGTTCAAGTAAAATACACATCTCAACATAAACTGTTCAGAGGAGACTGTGTGAATCAGGCCTTCATGGTCGAATTGCTGCAAAGAAACCACTACTAAAGGACACCAATAAGAAGAGACTTGCTTGGGCCAAGAAACACGACCAATGGACATCTGTCCTTTGTTCTGAGTCCTAATTTGAGATTTTTGGTTCCAACCACCGTGTCTTTGCAAGATGCAGAGTAGTTAAACGGATCTCCGCATGTGTGGTTCCCACCGTTAAGCGTGGAGGTGGTGTGGCGGTGCTTTACTGGTGACACTGTCTGTGATTTATTTACTTTGAAAAATCTCAAATATATTTTGATTTAACACTTTTGGTTACTACATGATTCCATATTTGCTATTTCATAGTTTTGATGTCTTCACTATTATGCTACAATGTAGAAAATAGTATAAATACAGAACTGTTGAATGGGTAGGTGTACAAACTTTTGACTGGTACTGTATATCTATACAGTGCCTTCGGAAAGTATTCAGACCCCTTTACCTTTTCCACATTTTGTTACGTTACAGCCTTATTCTAAAATGTATTAAATTGATTAAAAACTATCTAGTAGAGTATGCAGTGATAAGTTTAAATAATTTGCCCATAATAAGAGCATCTAAACTAAAGGCTTTAAGGAAGTGGCCTCTGCGTTCATATACAGTCATGGCCAAAAGTTTTGAGAATGAAAATTTATATTTGTGTCAGTCTGCCTCAGTTTGTATGATGGCAATTTGCATATACTCCAGAATGTTATGAAGAGTGATCAGATGAATTGCAAAGCCCCTCTTTGCCATGCAAATGAACTGAATCCCCCAAAAACATTTCCACTGCATTTCAGCCCTGCCACAAAAGGACCAGCTGACATCATGTCAATTCTCTCGTTAACACAGGTGTGAGTGTTGACGAGGACAAGGCTGGAGATCACTCTGTCATGCTGATTGAGTTCGAAAAACAGACTGGAAGCTTCAAAAGGAGGGTGGTGCTTGGAATTATTGTTCTTCCTGTCAACCATGGTTACCTGCAAGGAAACACGCGCCGTCATCATTGCTTTGCACAAAAAGGGCTTCACAGGCAAGGATATTGCTGCTAGTAAGATTGCACCTAAATCAACCATTTATCGGATCATCAAGAACTTCAAGGAGAGCGGATCAATTGTTGTGATGAAGGCTTCAGGGCGCCCAAAAGTCCAGCAAGTGCCAGGACAGTCTCCTAAAGTTGATTCAGCTGCGAGATCGGGGCACCACCAGTACAGAGCTTGCTCAGGAATGGCAGTAGGCAGGTGTGAGTGCATCTGCACGCACAGTGAGGCCAAGACTTTTGGAGGATGGCCTGGTGTCAAGAAGGGCAGCAAAGAAGCCACTTCTCTCCAGGAAAAACATCAGGGACAGACTGATATTCTGCAAAAGGTACAGGGATTGGACTGCTGAGGACTGGGTTAGTCATTTTCTCTGAATCCCCTTTCCGATTGTTTGGGGCATCCGGAAAAAAGCTTGTCCGGAGAAGACAGGGTGAGCGCTACCATCAGTCCTGTTTCATGCCAACAGTAAAGCATCCTGAGACCATTCATGTGTGGGGTTGCTTCTCAGCCAAGGGAGTGGGCTCACTCACAATTTGGCCTAAGAACACAGCCATAAATAAAGAATGGTACCAACACATCCTCCGAGAGCAACTTCTCCCAACCATCCAGGAACAGTTTGGTGATGAACAATGCCTTTTCCAGCATGATGGAGCACCTTCCATAAGGCAAAAGTGATAACTAAGTGGCTCGGGGAACAAAACATCGATATTTTGGTTCCACGGCCAGGCAACTCCCCAGACCTTAATCCCATTGAGAACTTGTGGTCAATCCTCAAGAGGTGGGTGGACAAGCAAAAACCCACAAATTCTGACAAACTCCAAGCATTGATTATGCAAGAATGAGCTGCCATCAGTCAGGATGTGGCCCAGAAGTTAATTGACAGCATGCCAGGGTGGATTGCAGAGGTCTTGGGAAAAAAAGGGTCAACACGGCAAATATTGACTCATTGCATCAACTTCATGTAATTGTCAATAAAAGCCTTTGACACTTATGAAATGCTTGTAATTATACTTCAGTATTCCATAGTAACATCTGACAATATCTAGACACTGAAGCGGCAAACTTTGTGGAAATTAATATTTGTGTCATTCTCAACTTTGGTCACGACTGTAGATGTCACCATAGTCTAGCACCGATAGGAACGTTGACTGAATAATCTGCTTTCTACTATTTAGCGAGAGGCAGGACCTATTTCTATAGAACAGTGTTTCCCAAACTCGGTCCTCTGTAATACACTACACAGCTGATTCAACTAATCAAACTTTGATCATTTGAATCAGCTGTGTAGTGTTAGGGCAAAAACTAAAACGTGTACCGCTTGGGGTCCCGAAGACAGAGTTAGGAAACCCTGTTGTAGAAGAAGCCCATTTTGATTCTCAGCTTATTAACTAACTCACTAATGTGCATTTTAAAAGACAGCTTTTCATCTGTCCAGATGCCCAAATATTTGTAAGCAGGCAAACAATCAATACTGATACCATCCATAGTACATATGCTTAAATCAAGTTATTTTTGTTTATGTGCTCTAGAGAACATGTATTTTGTTTACCTGCATTTACCTCACTTCAGGTCAGTGTTTCTAGTATAATGTATTTCAGATAGAGCCGGGTCAACCGTGGGGGAAATGGCATACACAACAGCATCATCGGCATGACGGTTACAAGTTTGTACCGACAAGACGATATTGTTAATGTAAAAAGTACAGGACTCAGAATCAACCCATTTGGTACACCTTTCATAATATCTAGGTGTACTGGATACGCAATACAGCTTAGTTATCTGACGCCCAGATAAAGGCCTACTGTTGTCTAATGAAAGATGTGTAAATACGGCACAGAGAACGCCTGTTTGACAAAGACACACACGCGCGCACACACACACAGGCCTCAAAGTTTATACACTCTCATCCATGTCTACTTTCCTTCCTTCCCTGCAGCACAAGTGGAAGTCCTGACGGCTGCTCTGAGAGCCACCACCATGGACTCTCACCTAGAGGATGCCTTCCTGGAGCCCCGGGACCTCAAGGGGGGACACCACCACGACAACCCCTTTGGAGTGCACCAAATGCCCCTCATAGGAGACCACTCAGACATGGAGGTGAGGGGAATGGGTGGCGGAGGCCTACCTTTTTTAGGTTGGGGGGGGGGGGGTGATGTCACACCTTTAGAGAAAAGGGTACAGGGTTGTTAATCTTGGTGTGTATCTGTGTAGAGCCGTACCTCGACCCTGCAGATGAGCCACGGTGATGACTCTGAGCTGAGCGACAGCAGCTTCAGTCCAGAGGATGAGAAGAAATCCAGGCATCAGGACGTGATCCCCCAGGCCCTGCTGGACCAGTACCTGTCCATGACGGACCCTTCCAGAGCCCAGACGGTGGACATGGAGATCGCCAAGCACTGTGCCTACAGCCTGCCCGGTGTGGCCATGACCCTGGGCAGACAGAACTGGCACTGCCTCCGGGATACCTACGAGACCCTGGCCTCCGACATGCAGGTAGGTCTACACTCTTTCTTTCTACGTCTCCCGTACACACCCCCTCTGTCAATTCTACTGTACACGTTTTAGAGTGGAAGTGTTTTTCTCGTCAAATGTTCGACCTAAGGTGGTCAACACATTCAGTAGAACGCAACATTATGGGACTTTTTATATAGAAATTGATATAGATTGTGTAGAACCTCGCTCACTTGTAGAGTTGGTTCTATTCACATCAGCTCTAATGGCAACGTTCCTACAGTATCTGAACGTACCCCTGGTGTGTTTAGCATGTAGCGGTGTAATGCCCTGTGCTCTCTGTCACTGGTCTATTTCCTCCTCCGCCAGCTGGTTGTTGTCGGGGTGGGTGCTGAGACAGAGACAGGTCCTAGACTGGAGCATGGGGCAGGTTTACATCTTATTTCTGCTGTTCCTCCAGCACTTTTATTTATTTTTTTAATTCATTTGTGTTTCTCCAAAGCCCAATGTGTGGATCTTTTTTTTAGTATGTTGGGTTCCCAGCAGCAGTTAAAAACAAGCTCCTGTCCCCTCACCATTCACTCCTCATCCCGAGTTCGCATGCCTGCAAAGGACCACCTTTTTCCTCAGGCGCCGCAGCCCAAAGGGCTTCACTCCTCCACCCACCCATGTGAGGCCTGTGTCTGCTGCTGTCTCCCCCTGGCAGCTCCCTGTGTTCCACACACACTCCTACCAGGGTTTCCGTTAGGAAAATGTAGCGCTGGACATTTGACCGGCAGCATTTTAGTTTACTGGTCATTTTGAGAAATTTACCGGACCCATATGCATTGGGTGCGTAACCCAATTAGAGCGTCCACCCACAGTGTTTAGACTGACAGAAATCAGATTTAGATTATGGTCATATTAACAGAACATGTCAAGGATGCAACGATGTGCAGTCCTTCTTACCTAATTCTGATGCGCACTTTGAAGACGCTAGAATAACTGTCCACATTTACTTTTCCTCAGCCAACAAGATGAGTAATGAACAACAAAATCACTAGGCTATGTCAATCTACTATCCCCCACAGTAGAAAAGTTGACCTATTCCATTGGTCAGCTTGTTGAGAACGAAATGGCCTATTCCTAACAGACTGTGGAACAGTTGTGGGATGATAGATCCCAAATTCATACAACCAGTAGCCTAGGCTACATAACAAAATAAACAATTAGTCTGCAGTAGATCAGAACCTTTATCTTATTGTTGATAAACTGTTATTTATTCACATTATAAGCGCAGCAATGCGCACAAGGCGGTAAGCTATGCTCAAATGTTCATTCCGTAATGCAATTAGCGGGAAAACACTTCAAAAGCGCTGCGGTTTCATGTGACAGAGATTAAAATATCCATTAGAAATGTAGAAAGAGGAGATCTAATATGCAACAACTACATGGGTTGCTAATACGACTAGGATTGTGCCTTTGGCTACAGGACAATGACAGTTTTTATTTTTTATTTTTATATAAAATTGCCTACACGAATATGGGCTGATTTTGGCAAGGCTACTTTGAAGCAAGGTAAGACATGTATCGTATGTAGTAAAACCGTTCAGGTTTAAAACAATTAAGTATATGTTTTCAAAATGCATACTGCCTTTCACTCATTGCAGTGGTGTGATGTGGTGTGATGCGCTGATGAAGCCTGTCTTCCGTTGCCTATGCATTTGCTGTTTGAGATGCTGTAGCAGCAGCTCTTGCGCTGACAGATTTTCTGCTCAAAGGGTCTGTACGTGTGTGATATAAAATAAAATGCATAACGAATATACTGTACATGTGCCAATTTAATCTCACTAAATAATGCAAATGAGCCTATAGGCAGATTAAAAATACATTGACTGATCATGCAATTAAATGTATTTCCATCGACGAATAGCCTAAAGCATTATTTCGCAATTGAATTTTTTTGTTCTTCTCCCGGACAATTGGCCGGCTCAATTTGATCTGCTTTTCTATTTATTTATTTTTTCGGCTAATGGAATCCCTGACTCATACACACCCTTTAACACATCTGGGCCTGCCTGGCCTCTAATATCTGTCTCTCTCCCTCCCCCAGTGGAAGGTGCGTCGGACGCTGGCCTTCTCCATCCACGAGCTGGCCCTGATCCTGGGGGACCAGCTGACAGCAGCTGACCTGGTGCCCATCTTCAACAGCTTCCTCAAGGACCTGGACGAGGTGCGGGTAGGGGTCCTCAAACACCTCTACGACTTCCTCAAGGTCAGTCAGCAGATCAGTATAAAGAATTAATATTGCTCAAGAGTACCATCTCTTCTTAGATCTTTGTATTATTAGAATGGATAGCTAGCCTGTCATTGCCCAGCGGTTGTCCCATTCACATCCCTGCTTTCTGTTGATTTATCAATTAGTTGACTGCAGCAGAAATGTTTCTACTGTTCCAAATGGCTCATATTTCCAATAGTGCTGCTGTGTGTGATGATGGTATCTAGGGACACCTGCAGTGTCTTCTGTTATGCAGTGTAGAGTTTTCACTGTTCTGCTGTGTGGTCAAAGAGCCTCTTTCACCCCCCCCCCCCCCCCCCTTTCCCTCAATCCTCTCCATTCATCCTCTATCTCTCATTCCTTCCCTTGTTCTCTGTCAGCACTCACCCTGTCCGTCTCCCTCTAGCTGCTGCACCAGGAGACGCGGCGTAAATACCTGTACCAGCTCCAGGAGTTCCTGGTCACAGACAACAGCCGAAACTGGCGCTTCCGATCAGAGCTGGCTGAGTAGGTTATCCGTCTGTTACCACACTTTATTAATCAATTGATTTCCCCTGTGAACTTAGTTGTCACACACACCATTACCACCCGGACAAATGGTGGTAGCCCTAGGTATCGTTTGCGCTTTCAGACCTACAATAAATATGAGGAGCGTAAGTTGTGCCAATGCCTTCCTTTACTGTGTGTAGGTGAGAGATAGATATAGCCTTTTGAAAGATTGACTCTTGGTGACATTTGGTTCTCTGGGTAATCTCTCTTTTTGAAAGCTGACTAGTGAGTGACCTTCCCCTCTGTGTTCTCAGACAGCTGGTGCTGCTACTGGAGCTGTACAGTGGTCAGGATGTGTATGACTACCTTCGGCCCCTGTCCTTCAGCCTGTGTACGGACCGAGTGTCCTCTGTACGCTGGACCTCCTACAAACTGGTACGTCACCCAGACAGCTCCCTCCAAAATGGGCTCCACCCTGTTTTTCTGACTTTCTGTATTTTTTTTCTGGCCTCACTTTTTTTGTCTTGTATCATATAATTGAAATGGACTTGTAGCTTTTCATGTTGGGCCATTATATCTCAAATAAATATATTCCCCCTACCGCTTCCACACATGAACATCTCATGTTTTGGTAAATTTTTATACACTGAACAAAAATCGTTGGTCCCATGTTTCATAAGCTGAAACAAAAGATCCCGGAATTGTATATATGTACAAGAACATTATTTCTGTCAAAGTTTGTGTACAAATAAGTTTACGTTCCTGTTAGTGAGCATTTCTCCTTTGCCAAGATAATCTATCCACCTGACAGGTGTGGCATATCAAGAAGCTGATTAAACAGCATGATCATTACACAGGTGCACCATATGCTGTGGACAGTAAAAGGCCTCTCTAAAATGTGCAGTTTTTTCACACAACACAATGCCACAGATGTCTCAAGTTTTGAGGGAGCGTGCAATTGGCATGCTGACTGCAGGAATGTCAACCAGAGCTGTTGCCAGAGAATTGGATGTTCATTTCTGTCTGTAATGAATCCCTTTTGTGGGGAAAAACTCATTCTGATTGGCTGGGCCTTATGAATAGATCCACCTTTGAGCACAAAAACAACACTTGTTACAGAATATTTTACATAGAAATAACATCTGTCAGACAAACCATGCCTGACAACATGATCCAATAAGACAGAAAAACTAGAAGAAAATGTAAAGGCTGTGGACATGTATGCGCCCCATAGATTAGGACCGGACTGATTTCCTTATATAAACTAACTTAGCAAAATCTTTTGTTGCGTTTTTATATTTTTATTTTATTTTTATTACCTAATACTAGTCAAAGTTTGGACACCTGGTTCGGGTTTTTCTTAATTTTTTACTGTTTTCTACATTGTAGTATAATAGTGAAGACATCAACTATCAAATAACACATGGAATCATGTAGTAACCAAAAAACGTAAACGAATCAAAATATATTTGAGATTCTTCAGTTGCCACCCTTTGCCTTGATGACAGCTTTGAACAATCTTGGCATTCTCTCAACCAGTTTCACCTGGAATGCTTTTCCAACAGTCTTGAAGGAGTTCCCACATGCTGAGCACTTGTTGGCTTTTCCTTCACTCTGCAGTCCCCAAAACATCTCAAACCATCTCAGTTGAGGTCAGGTAATTATGGAGGCCAGGTCATATGATGCAGCACTCCATCACTCTCCTTGGTCAAATAGCCCTTACACAGCCTAGAGGTGTGTTTTGGATCATTGTCCTGTTGAAAAACAATGATAGTCCCACTAAGCGCAAACCAGAGGATGACGTATCGCTGCAGAATGCTGTGATAGCCATACTGGTTAAGTGGGCCTTGAATTCTAAATAAATCAGTGTCGCCAGCAAAGCACCTCCACCATCACACCTACTCATCAGACCAAAGGACAAATTTCCACCAGTCTAATGTCCATTGCTCATGTTTCTTGGCCCAAGCAAGTCTCTTCTTATTGGTGTCCTTTGGTAGTGGTTTCTTTACAGAAATTTGTCCATGAAGGCCTGATACAGTCTCTGAACAGTTGATGTTGATGTGTATTTTACTTGAAATCTGTAGCATTTATTTGGGCTGCAATCTGCGGCTGGTAATTCTAATGAACCGTATCTTCTGCAGCATAGGTAACTCTGGGTCTTCCTTTCCTGTGGCGGTCCTCACAAGGGCCAGTTTCATCATAGTGCTTGATGCTTATTGCGACTGCTCTTGAAGAAACTTTCAAAGTTATTGAAATGTTCCAGATTGACTGACCTTCATGTCTTAAAGTAATGATGGACTGTCATTTCTCTTTGCTTATTTGAGCTGTGCTTGCCATAGTATGGACTTGGTCTTTTACCAAATGGGGCTATTTTCTGTATACTGTCACAACACAACTGATTGACTCAAACGCATTAAGAAGGAAAGAAATTCCACAAATAAACTTTTAACAAGGCACCTGTTAATTGAAATGCATTCCAGGTGACTACCTCATAAAGCTAGTTGAGAGAATGCCAAGAGTGTGCAAGGCTGTCATCAAGGCAAATGGTGGCTACTTTGAAGAATCTAAAATATATTTTGGTTTAACACTTTTGGGGGGGGGTTACTATATGATTCCATGTGTTATTTGATAGTTTTGATGTATTCACTATTCTACAATAGTGAAAATAAAAATACATGAACGAGTGTCAACTTTTGACTGGTACTGTGCGTGCGCATGCATCACACATTTTAGTAATTCAGCAGATGCTCCTATCCAGAGCGACTTAGTGCATTCATCTTAAGATGGCTAGGTGGGACAACTACATGTCGTAGTAAATTCAATTTTTCCTCAAAGTAGCTATCAACAAAGTCTGTATTCCTTTTGTGCATTGTCAGGTGAGTGAGATCATCAGGAAGGTGGCGTCGTGCCAGGTGCTGTTGGCAGACTTTCTGAGTGAGCTGGTGGAGAAGTTCTGCCACTCCCACAAGTGGTCGGGACGACAGGCCTTCACCTTCGTCTGTCAGGTGAGGACATCTTCTCTTCATGTTCGTTATTATTCTCGTCTTCTCCTGACCTATCAAACACCAAAATAATCATCCAGTAACCACAAAACATTACTTTCTATCTTCGCTCAACCCTAGGGTGATTTGTGAAAGATCCTAAAAAATACAATCAAATAAGTTTGCCTGTATTTATTTCTCATAAAGTAAGATCATGACACTCGGGTAAAACATTGCTGACATCTGGTCGTTGCTGGGATATCTGCCAAGATTTAATGATGTTTTTTATTAAGGTCAGTTTTATTGAGCCTTTAGTTTCCATCCTACAATATACCGTGAGTGGCGCTGGTAGCGAAGAGGACACTGTTTTTCAATGGGCCACTTGACAGTGTACCAAGCACTTTATTTGATTCTATGAATGGCCCCATTCTCCGTCCCACAATGTCTCCTGTGTGGGAGGACAAAGAGATCATGATGCTTCTGAGTGTGTGCGACCGAGAGGTCAAGTGTGTGTGTGTGTGTGTGTGTGTGTGTGTGTGTGTGCGCGCGCGCACTTCCTTTTGTTCGGTCTCATTCATGCTCACACATGCTCCCTGTATGTCTCACACACTTACCTTCTGCCACTCTCTTGCTGTCCACACACAAACACACTCTGACCATCTTCCTTCTCTTTTTGTTTCTGTCAGCTGGTAATTGAGGATGACTGTGTGTCGTTGGAGCAGTTCTCGGAGCACTTGCTGGCCCCTCTGTTACAGCTGGCCTCTGACCCCGTGGCCAACGTCAGGGTGCTGCTGGCCAAGACCATCCGCCAGAGCCTGATGGAGAGAGGTACATGCATAGACACACCGGCATGTTGAGCTTACCAATTCCATAGTTAGGACAACAAGCAATTATGGCTTATTTTGTTGTGTAGTAAAAACGAATATATAAATATTATTTTTAATTTTTTTTACACATCACTCAGTAAGGCCATTCTACTGCCAATGTTTGTCTATGGAGATTGCATTGCTGTTTGCTCGATTTTATACACCTGTCAGCAACAGGTGTGGCTGAACTAGCCGAATCTACTAATTTGAAGGGGTGTCCACATACCTTTGTGTATACAGAGTGGGATAAAATAGACAATGACTAAAACCACCATATGTAATAGCACAGCTAAAAAGGTGTCTTAACCTCTATGGGCTAGGTGGGACGCTAGCGTGCCACCCGTGGTGCACTCCATCAACAGCAGGTGCATTTCAAGAGCGGCAAATTTGAATCCAAATAAATGTCAAAATTCAAATTTTTCAAACATACAACTATTTTACACCCTTTGAAAGATAAACATCTCCTTAATCTAACCACGTTTTACGATTTCAAAAAGGTTTTACGGCGAAAGCATAAATTTAGAGTATGTTAGGACAGTACATTTACAAGAGTTGTGTGTAATGTTTTGTCGATTCAAAGACAGGGTCACCAAAACCATAAAACCAGCTAAAATGATGCACTAACCTTTTACAATCTCCATCAGATGACACTCCTAGGACATTATGTTAGACAATGCATGCATTTTTAGTTCTATCAAGTTCATATTTATATCCAAAAACAGCGTTTTACTATGGCATTGATGTTGAGGAAATCGTTTCCCTCCAATAACCGGCAGTCAAGTCAGCGTCACAAATTAAATAATTAAAATTAGAAAACATTGGTAAAATATTATATTGTCATTTAAAGAATTATAGATTTACATCTCTTGAACGCAATCAACTTGCCAGATTTAAAAATAACCTTACTGGGAAATCACACTTTGCAATAATCTGAGCACTGCGCCCAGAAAAATACGCGTTGCGATACAGACTAGACGTCATGTTGGGGAGATCTAAAATCGAAAATACTATGTAAATAATCCATTACCTTTGATTCTCTTCATCAGATGTCACTTCCAGGTATCACAGGTCCATAACGAATGTAGTTTTGTTCAAAAAAGCTCATCATTTATGTCCAAAAATCTCCGTCTTGTTAGCACATGATCTAAGCCAGCCGGACTTCTCGTCATGAACGAGGGGAAAAAATATATTTACGTTCGTTCAAACATGTCAAACGTTGTATAGCATAAATCATTAGGGCCTTTTTTAACCAGAACATGAATAATATTCAAGGTGGACGAATGCATAGCCTTTTATAACGTATTGGAACGAGGGTACCCAACATGAACTCGCGAGCCAGGTGTCTAATGGGACATCATCGTTCCATGGCTCTTGTTCGGTCAGATCTCCCTCCAGAAGACTCAAAACACTTTGTAAAGGCTGGTGACATCTAGTGGAAGCAATAGGAAGTGCCAAAATATTCCTCAGCCCCTGTGCTTTTCAATGGGATAGGTTTAAAGGTAATACAACACATCAGGTATCCACTTCCTGTCAGAAAATGTCTCAGGGTTTTGCCTGCCAAATGAGTTCTGTTATACTCAGACACCATTCAAACAGTTTTAGAAACTTTAGAGTGTTTTCTATCCATATATAATAAGTATATGCATATTCTAGTTACTGGGTAGGATTAGTAACCAGATTAAATCGGGTTAAAAAAAATTATCCAGACGTGCAAATGCTGCCCCCTAGCCCTAACAGGTTAAGGTCTTTCTTATAAACGTCTACAGTTTGAGGCCCTCAAAAAGCATAGTATTAGCTAAAGCTAAAATAAACATACGATAAAGATGATGAAATGCTATTTAGCAGACATTTTTATCCAAAGCAACGTAGTCATGCGTGCATACATTTTACGTATGGGTGGTCCCGGGAATTGAAACCACTATCCACTACAGGAATAATATTTTATTTTAAAAGCCACTTTATTAATCCCCATTGAGGAAACATGGCAAAGACTGCATCAATCTGTAGTGTTACAACATATGTTAATATTCTCCCAGATACCGGCAGCTGAACCCTTATCCCACCTGTCCTCCATGTTTCTCTGTCCTCCCATGCAGAGTACTTCCTGCATTCTGCCAACTCCCACCAGGAGGCGCTGGAGCAGACCCTGGTGGCTCTGCAGATGGACCTGGACAAGGACGTCAAGTACTTTGCCAGCTTCCATCCTGGGAGTACACGCATCAGTGAGGATGCCATGAGCACCACCTCCTCGACCTACTGAGCCCAGAGCACTCCCACCCATCTCTCTAAACACACACACACACACACTCCATCTGCTCTATTGAACTCAAGCCAGGTAGGGGCAGAGGGCTTGATGTAGCCCTCTTCTACGGGCACTTAGACTTCCATACATACACAACCACAAGCGAAGGACCTGCGCAACAACACAAGTTGCACAATGCAGTGCAGCACAACTCGACTCACTACAACCTATTTTTTTTATTTTGTGGTTTGATTATATATTTTTTTGCCACAGAAGCCTTGTGTCTTCCTTAAACGTGAAAATACTTGAATGTCCAGATGTATTTGGTGAAAAACACAACGAATGGAAAGAAACGCACAGGAAACGGAGCTATAAGGACCATTTCTCCCCCTCGGCTTCTCTCGTCCTCTCTCGATAGAATCCTCCCCAGACTTAGTGGAAAAGCCAGTATCTCACAAGCTTTATGGAAGCACATAGCAGGATGACTCTATCCAACTCAAAATGTCTGAACAAAGTTTCTGTAATTGCTTTCTTCCTTTTTGATACTGTATAAATGGCTTATCCTGCATATCAACAAAAAACATCTGTACTATCACAGCCTGGCAGTGGGGGAGCTGTCGGTGGGAAATGCACAGTTTGGAATACAGGGCTCCTGCCTCCATTGTTTTAACTCTAGTGCAGCACATTGTTGTACCCATAGACAGCGGTCCACCCCCTGGCATGCAGGGGGGGGGTCCTGTTGTCAATGAAAAATGACTATTGTATTTTTTATTAATATTATGGCTGTCTGTTTTGCGGCGTTTAAGCAAGCAGAGATCCAATTGTAAAAGGTCAGCACACACTCACTTGAAACGGGGTATTTTAACCTGAGAATAAAATACTGCGACCCCCCCCCCCCCCCCCCCCTTCCGTTCTCCTTTTTGCTTTGTCCGTCCCCCTTCTCTCCCTTATACCCTATCTGTACATATCTCTAGTAACCTTTTTCCATTTTGATCAACGATCATGAATAGAATTGTGATACAATTTTGTTCTGTTTTACCTTTCTCAACATGAAAATGAAATAAAAAGCAGGCACTAAAACTTGTAGATGTATTTGGTTTGTGTGTAGAGGGGAGGGATGGGGACTGAGGCTCTGGAACAGATTACTCATGACTTAAAGGGGAATTTCACTCAAACTATCTCTTAGTATGTGTTTCATTAGTCCACTGTTGCTACAGTCCCAAAATGTTTTGCATGTTAGCAGTCAAGATATTGGGACATTTTAAGAAGAAATCGTCATGGTGATGTGGCTGGAAACACTTCTTAAAAGTCCAATATCTTGACTGCTGACATGCAAAACATTTGAGTGATATTCCTTTTTAAGGCCAAAAAAGATTTTTGTGCACAACCGGTGCCATGCCTTGGCTGGGATTCAATCAGATCGTGGATTATAGGCATTGCGGTTTTTAAAAGCAATGTTCGTGGAGATCCCATTTACAGTAAATGCTGCGTATGTCGGCTCAATCGGAAATTGCCTTAAAGCTACAGTGCCTATAACCCGCAATTGGATTGAATCCCGACACTTGTCAAACTATGGTTACAGAAGTAGTCTCGATTCCAATCTGTATTGCTGGAGTTGCGTGTTATAAAGTAGTACATTTTGAAATGAAGGGCATTTCAGATTGAGCTGACCATATGCAGTCTCTGCGGGAACATTGCCTTTTAAATGTATATTGTGCTCTAGCGTGGATCTTCAGCACTACAGATTGAATTGAGCCCTTGCTCTTTATTTTAAAGCATCAATCTACACCTGTCCAAAAACGTGGGCATAATCTGAATGTGGACAAGATCAGGACAAAGGACTCATGTTAGAAACGGGCCTTTAAAAGAACACAACTAACCCACCACTGTCATGTCCAACCAGTTTCCTTTGACTATCAGAGATAATTTGCCTAAACCAAACCCTAATTCCTCATGTCTATCATAAGATGCGCCTCTGCTTTTACAACCGTCACAATGGCACCATTGTCCAACGCTGCAACAAGGATTTCTGCCTGCCCTGCACGCATCCCTGATCATCGACTGTAGGTTTGGCAGGCCCTCCATGCCAGGAGAACAGACGCGTCACGTGACCAGAGCCATCCTCCTGAGAAATTGGAGAAAGGCTTCTTTGTGAGGGCTGGGATTTACCAGGCTACCCGGCAACACTTGTTTCCCGCCAGCTGGGCACTGCCCACCGGCTATGTGAGCCGGCAACACTTTTTTTTGTCCGCCAGCTGGGCACTGCCCACCGGCTATGTGAGCCAGCAACATACTCTTCTCGTGTCTCCCCTTCCTTTCCTCTTTTCGCTTCGGGAGAAGTGGACCATCTGAATAGGACACCTGGGGTTATGTGGTGAACGGGTTCAGAACACCCAGGATGACAAGGAACTGTTAAAGGTTGTTCCTTGTAGGAATCAAATGCTCCTGTGAGGAAACTGTTAATGTAGAAATGTAAATGTTTATCATTCACTATATTGCACATAAAATATACATTTTACTTTTGCCGTTAAAGTGAAAATGGGATGTGTGTGTATATACACATTTTCCTGTTGCATTTACAGTAACTATTCAAAGCCAGTGCCGCTTATAGAAAGCCATTTGTCCTTATGCTCCTCCCAATGTTAAAATGCCTCACTGCTGACATAAAACACCTAATCACTCCTATAACCCACTCTTTCTGTATTGCTCTACTTCTGTCCCTTTTCAGGCCCAAATAACCAACATTGTCTGTTTCACAAGACCTACTGGCTGCATGAAAACTATAAATACTTGAAAGTTCATCAAGCAAATGTGAGGCGGAGTGAGATCCAGCATAAGAACACAAATGCTAAGTAGGTTAAACAAGTGGATTGAATGTTGGATATGACCAACTAAACGAATAAGGTTGTAGATGTTGCAGTAAAGTTTTTTTGCTTGTCTCGGGGCTCCCTGACAGCCTTGGTGGCCTTTAGGCTATGTTTACACATGCAGCCCAATTCTGATCTTTTTTTTACTAATTGGTATTTTGGACAATCAGATCAGCTCTGAAAAAGATCTGAGGTGATTGGTCAAATGACCAGAATTGGGCTGTCTGTGTAAACGCAGCCATACTGAAACCAAATGTTGCAGGCCTTTTAATAAGCATTGTTAAGACATGGGGAATAAACTCAGAGGACTTGGGGCAGTAATGACCAGATTCCTCTGTGGCATGACTTACACCTCACAGGCTGTGTTTGGGAGCATACATAGGTTGCCTGTCTAAACTTTAAACCAATCAAATCAGCTCTCTTCACATCAGAACTTTTTCAGAGCTGGTCTGACTGGTTAGCGAAAAGAATATCAGAATTGGGCTGCCTGTGTTAACGCCGCCAGAGGAACACAGTCCTGGCCAAAACCAGATCACGCCAAATAACCTTTACTTCCATGGTGGTAAATTTACTTTTTAGGCCACCGCTGGCAGATGCCCTAATTTTACCAGCCATTCAAATATTTTACGAGCCATAATCCCCCCCCAAAAGAATTAAGATAAACCACAGAAAACATTGTACCCCACTTTCAACACTGTAATGTTGAGATTCACTCTTCCAGAGCTGGCATGCACACCATTTTTTTTGGATTGAGAAAAAGGAAACCTCTCCCAAATGCTCAGTATGTCGCCCTGCAAATGAGGCTATTAAGAATAGACATTCTACCAGCCAATGCCAAAATCTACCAGCTGGTGGCTGGTGTTATTTTCCAACCCTGTTTATTACCATCAACTGTTCCATTCTGGAGTGTGCGTAGCAACATTTATAGGTCCTAGATATTTAGCTGTATCCTTATTGAATAGTCTGATGTGAAGCCATTCCCAGTTTTCAGAAATTGGAATTAAAGTGTACATAGGCCTACTTCAACAGAGGGACTAAAGATCCACTTTCTACCATTTAGTGTGATTACCGTAATGTTGGAGACCATATAGAATCAGTGGTCAATAGGCTAGGTATAAACACAACGTGCAACAATAGCCTAGATATAAACGCAACGTGCAGCAATGATTTTACTGAGTTACAGTTCATATAAGGAAATCAGTCAATTTTAATACATTCATTAAGCCCTAATCCATGGTTGGGATTGGGAAGGCATAGGCCCACCCACTGGAGATCAAGGCCCAGCCATTCAGAATGAGTTTTTTCCCCACAACAGGGCTTTGTTAGACAGAAATACTCCTCAGTTTCATCAGCTGTCCGGGTGGCTGGTCTCCGATGATTCCGCAGGTGAAGAAGCCGGATGTAGAGGTCCTGGCCTGGCATGATTACATGTGGTCTGTGGTCAGATGCCAAATTCTCTAAAACGATGAAGGCTTTATGGTAGAGAAATTAACATTAAATTACCTTGCAACCTTTCCGGTGGACATTCCTGCAGTCAGCATGACTTGAGGCATCTGTGGCAATGTGTTGTGACAAAACTTGCTGTTTTTATTGTCCCCAGCACAAGGTGGACTTGTTTAATGATCATGCCATTTAATCAGCTTCTTAATATGCCATTATTTACAAAGGAGAAATGCTCACGAACAGGGATGTAAACACATTTGTTCACAAAATTTGAGAAATACGCTCTTTGTGTGTATTCAACATTTCTGGGATCTTTTATTTCAGTTCATGAAACATGGAAACAACACTTTACATCTTGTGTTTAGTATAGATGGGTGTACATAATAAACTGGCCACTGAGTGTATAGTTACCACTAGGAAATATAATATGCCTTCACAGTATTGAAATACACACCAATTAAATATCCCTTGCACTAAGGTAAGGTATAAACAAAAACAACCATTGTACAGTTTTATTATTGTATTTTAAGAGGAAGACATCTCAACTCGGTTTCAATAAAAACTCAAGTTCCTGTCTGGAAAATGAACAAAACACAAATCCTCGATCAACCCAGACCGGCCTTAGGCTAATAACATACAGACATACATCTCTGTATGTTCGTTGGTCTGAGGGTAGCTAATTATACGAGCAGGGTCTATCTGCAGACTGCGTTTACTATATGCTGTGCCCACTACGCTTCACTTACTACATGCCACGCCCCCTGCGACGCCGTTGAGGCTGCTACACCGGCACGCACTGTCGTTCACCCCCGCCTGCTAGCATGTACCAGGTAGTGTCACGCAGGAATAGGGTTGGCTGCGCAAGCTACTTCCCATAACGTTAACAGAACTGCGGGAAAGCAGTGCTTGGCAGGCGGGGGCGAAGGACACTACCAGTTCCCCCTAGCCTAGCTAGCAGCCTCCTCATTCGTTGGGGTGATTGGCATCCAACGTTGGTGCATTAACGCCACCTACTGTGCTGGAGTGTGGGCCAGAGACGGCGCTAGCTACACTGCCACAGATAAAAGCTTTGTTACATACATCTTGAACAACTTTGATAGGTGAGGAAGATGGCGGAAACTGAGTTTGTTGGTGTTTTCAATTTGAATTTGTTCGGCGAAGGGAAATGGCGGCGAGTAGTGCAGATTAAAGTGGGGAAATTGAGAAAAAGATGGTGACGCAACAGCTGTGCTGGAATGTGAACAATATGGATGATACTTCGAGAACACAAACTCGCATCTTTCACAGCAAAGGGCGAGGGAGTCCAGGGGATGACTGGAGGAGCAATGGCGGAAATATTTTGCGATTCTCTTGGCCTAAGTACAGTTGGTGAGAATGAGTGGACGTTGGTGAAAAAGAGGAGATTGAAAAGGGCTAAAGTTGGAAATGCACAGCAGTTTATGGTTTCAGTGCGATTCACAAATTGTTTTTTGGGGTGACCTGTTTGCTGTCTCAAAGATGGTGAAGTGGAATCGGTTCGAGTGACCAGGAGCGGTATGATGCTGAGGTTCATTTGTGTCAACAGCGCAAAAGGTGAAAGCTTTGTGGCTCAACAAGATGTGATTTTCAGAATAGGGCACCGGTTAAAGGTGTCATCTCAGGTGTTTAGTTGTATATAGAGGCTGTGTGGTTGTCGAATGAAAAAATATGTAGTAGTTGAAGAGTCAGATGAAGCATGTTGTTATTTTGATGGGAATCACGTTCCCGGAAGTGCCCTGTTGAGGATGAAGGAGGTCGCAGTAGCTAGGATCGGTGCCATCCAGCAGGTCTCCTATGTGGAGAAGTGCGTAGAGAGATGGTAGTGGATGGCCCACAGTCTGCAGTATGCCATGCAGGAGAAGGATCCCGACATACTAAGTGAAGAAGGTGGACTTCGTTGCGTTTTATAGCCCAAGTGATAAATTGCACTAGTCAAACTAATAAAAAAAAATCTAAGGTAGACATCATTGTGAAGGCGGCAAATAGATTTCTGGATCTCCAGGACTTTACAGCCGAAATGTTACAGGGAGTACTGAATAGGAGTTTACACCTCCCAGGTTCCTGAGTCTGTGTAGGGATCTGAATAGTACAGTTTTTGTTTGAAATTCAGGGTAGTATCGGGAATTTGGTTCATGTTTATTTCATTTATTTTTTGGTAATTCGTACAATGTTAATTTTACTACCCCGTACAGTAGGTGGCTCCTGTAATACCTGCATGCTTCAAGCAGACCACCATAGTCCCTGTGGCCAAGAAAGCGAAGATAACCTGCCTAAATGAATACCGCCCCATAGCACTCACATTGGTAGCCATGAAGTTTTTTGAAAGGCTGGTCATGGCTCACATCAACACCATCATCCCGGAAACCCTAGACTCACTCCAACTCGCATACTACCCCAACAGATCCACAGATGATGCAATCTCAATCGCACTCCACACTGCTCTTTCCCACCTGGACAAAAGGAACACCTATGTGAGAATGCTGTTCACTGACTACAGCTCAGCATTCAACACCATAGTGATGAGCTTTGTGGGCACTAAGCTAAGGACCCTGGGACTGAACACCTCCCTCTGCAACTGGATGCTGGACTTCCTGACGGGTTACCCCCAGGTGGTAAGGGTAGGCAACAACACATCTGCTAAGCTGATCCTCAACACGCGGGCCCCTCAGGGTTGCCTGCTTTGTTCACCCACGACTGCGTGCCAAGCACAACTCCAACACCATCATTAAGTTTGCTGATGACACAACAGTGGTAGGCCTGATCACCTACAATGATGAGACAGCCTATAGGGAGGAGGTCAGAGACCTGGCAGTATGGTACCAGGACAACAACCTCTCAATCAACGTGAGCAAGACAAAGAAGATGATTGTGAACTACAGGAAAAGAGGGACTGAACACGCCCCCATTCACATCGACAAGGCTGTAGTGGAGTGGGTCGAGAGTTTCAAGTTCGTTGGTGTCAACATCACCAACAAACTTATGGTCCAAACACACCAGGAAAGTTGTGACGAAGGCATGACAACACCTCTTCCCCCTCAGGAGACTGAAAATATTTGGCATGGGTCCCCAGATCCTCAAAAAGTTCCACAGCTTCACCATCGAGAGCATCCTGACTGTTATGGCAACTGCTCGGCCTCCGACCTTAAGGCACTACAGAGGGTAGTGCGTACAGCCCAGTACATCACTGGGGCCAAGCTTCCTGCCATCCAGGACCATGTGGTACCAGAGCGCACGAAAAGTTTTTTTTTTAATCATTCAACCTTTTTGTGTAGTTTTAGGCAGGGAAGCGGGTAAAATGAAAGAGATGGTTTGGGATGAGTTGGACCACAGAGTGAAGGAAAAGCAGCCAACAAGTGCTCAGCATATGTGGGAAATCCTTCTAAACTGTTGGGGGGAAAAAAATCCAGGTGAAGCTTGTTGAGAGAATACCAAGTGTGTGCAAAGTTGTCATCAAGGCAAAGGGTGGCTACTTTGACGACTCTCAAATATACAATATATTTTTATTTGTTTTTGGTTACTACATGATTCAATATGTGTTATTTCAAAATGTTGATGTCTTCACTATTATTCTACAATGTAGACAATAGTAAAAATAAAGAAAAACCCTGGAATGGGTAGGTGACCTAACTTTTGACTGGTACTGTATGTAAACTGTTAAATATGTATATTAGAAGGGTTATGGGAAAAGATGGTGTCAGTAACTCATTAGGACAGCAGATTGCACCAGAGGAAAGACGCCTAGTAGAGCTACAGTTGACCTTTTCTTTTGGATTCATATATAAAAATATATATATTTCACCTTTATTTAACCAGGTAGGCCAGTTGAGAACAAGTTCTCATTTACAACTGCAACCTGGCCAAGATAAAGCAAAGCAGTGTGACAAAGAGTTACACGTGGGATAAACAAAACTACAGTCAGTAACACAATAGAAAAATCTATATACAGTGTGTGCAAATGGCATAAGGGGGGTAAGGCAATAAATAGGCCATAGTAGCGAAGTAATTACAATTTAGCAAATTAACACTGGAGTGATAGATGTGCAAGTAGAAATACTGGTGTGCAAAAGAGGGGGAAAAAGTAAATAAAAACAATATGGGGATGAGGTAGGTAATTTGGCCATTTCTACTGTTTCTTTTGGATTTAATTTGCATGTTGCTACTTATTTTGTATTTAGGGATTTTACCTTTTTGCCATTCATATCACTTGGAACATATTTAACCTAATCTGGATTACAATGCTTTCTTTTACCACTTACCAACCTGGAATCTGTGACAAACAATGGACAATTCACTTGTGAGTAATAAATACATTTGAACTGCAACAGCAACTTTCCTTTCGTCTATGGAAACGCGTAAGGAACCAAAACTGTATTTAGGCGTTTATAGAAGTGAGCCTTTTAGCATCTGGAACTTCAGCCATAAATTACTTTGTCTCTAAAGTGTTCCACTGCATTGTGTGTGTTTCACACCTCTGTTTGTAAATGTATGCAGTCACTCTGGATAAGTGTCTACAAAATGCTGAACTAGGATCTGTCCATATAATCCTATTCACTATGATCTAAAATAGCACTAGTAGTCCGAGATGCTTTGTGGATACGGGCCCAGATGTTACTGTGCAAGACAGGTGAGCTTGGAGAAGTCTGGCTAACTTTCTAACTCTTGCAGTAGGCTCTCGTCCCCCACTGGACATAGGGGAGGATCGTATACGCAGGAGTTAGAGACAAACTCTGTAAATGTCTGAGGGCTGTGAGATGGTGTGCTAAAAGTCCCCAGCAGGGAATTGTAACACAAATTTTAGGCTCGGCGTTATCTTTTAGTATACAGTTTTTATATTACAGTAATGTGGTCTAGTAAAATTTGTCAACTGTAATGATGTATCTTATAGCACTATTTAGGGCTCCCAAGTGGCACAGCGATCTAAGGCACTGCATCTCAGTGCTAGAGGCGTCACTACAGACACCCTGGTTTGAATCCAGGCTGTATCACAACCGGCCGTGATTGGGAGTCCCATAGGGCGGCGCACAATTGGCCCAGCTTCATCCGGGTTTGGCTGGTGTAGGCCAAGACGTTTACACAGATCAGACATGGACAGAGTATGGTTAGCTCGGTTTCAAGGGTGTTTATTAAATAATAAATCAAAAGAAAAGGATAGGTCTCCCCCATGAGACCCTCTCCGGGATACCGTCTTCTGGGCTCCGGGTCTGGCTGTATCCTGTCCGGCACACAAACTCAACTCCCTCGTCTTAGCTCGGGCCCCATCTCCAACTACACGGAAGTCACCTTACTTCCCCCAGTCCTTTCCTGTGTGTTGCCCTTCTGGCAGCTTTATGGGGCTTGTACAGCTGGTGAGCAATCAGCCCTTGATTACTCACCAACTCCCCAATCAGCCCCAATTAGTCCTGGGCAGAGAGCCCGTCGAGACCTGGCACGTCCAGCAGATGGAGCCATCGCCTCGATGTATACTCCATCTGTCACCAGGCCTCGACAAGGCTGATCTGCTGTACTCCACCCCCCCCCCTTAGCTCTGTCGGGGAGGGGACTGTCGTCAGTGCAACGTACGTCTCCCTTCTCGATAGGGCATCCGCATTTCCACGTTTCGCCCCTGACCTGTGCACAACAGAAAAAGAGAAGCGTTGAAGGGACAAGAACCACCTGGTAACCCGATCATTTGTGTCCTTTCCCCTGGCCATCCAAACCAGGGGAGCATGGTCCGTGACCAGGGTGAAGTGGGTACCCAACAGGTAATACTTGAGTGTTCAGTGCCCACTTCACCGCTAGACACTCTTACTCCACAATGGAGTACCTTTTCTCTCTAGGAACCAGCTTTCTGCTGATGTACATGGAGTGCTCCTCCCCATCATGTATCTGGGACAGAACGGCGCCTAGTCCCGTATCACACGCATCCATCTGGACCACCATCGGCACCTGGAAATAGGGCGTTACGAGAATCGGATGGGAGCACAGCGCTTCCTTCAGACGGCTGAACGCCGCTTCTGTCTCGTTCGTCCATTTCACTGTTTTCGGGAGACGGGCCCTGGTTAGATCGGTGAGGGGGGAAGCAATAGCCGCAAAGTTGGGGATAAATCGACTATAGTATCCTGCCAGTCCCAGGAAGGACTTGACCTGTGTCTTGGTGAGTGGAACGGGCCAGTTCCACTCCTCTCCTGGGGCTTGACGTTCCCCCGTCCGATCAAATACCCCAGGTACTCCACCTCCTCGAAACCTAGTTTGCACTTCTTGGGGTTCGCGGTCAACCTGGTTTGTCTGAGCGCATCCAGCACCGCCAGGAGGCGCGTCAAGTGCTCTTCCCAACCTTGGCTGTGGATGATGATGTCATCCAAATAGGCCGCTGCGTACTGCTGGTGGGGTTGAAGTACTTTGTTCATCAGCCATTGGAATGTGGGCGGGGCTCCGTGGAGACCGAACGGGAGCACCCGGTACTGATACAACCCGTCTGGTGTCGAAAATGCAGTCTTCTCCTGGGAGGAGGCTGCCAACGGTACCTGCCAATATCCTTTGGTCAGGTCAAGGGTGATGATGTACCGGGCCTTTCCCAATCGGTCGACGAGCTCGTCCACACTCGGCATGGGATATGCGTTGAACAAGCTGTCGTTGTTCACCCCCCGGAAATCGTTACAGAAGCGGAGGCTACCGTCTGGTTTTGGCACCAACACAATGGGGCTGCACCATGCACTGTGGGACTCTTCAATGACCCCCATCCTCAGCATAGCCTCCACTTCCTGCTTCACGGCCTTCCTTCGGGCCTCCGGAATCCGATATGTCGTCTTTCTTACTGTTTCGCCGGGCCGGGTACGGATGTGATGTTCAATGAGGGTCGTGCTGCCTGGCTTCTCGGAGAACACCGCTGTGTTCCGATCGACAAGCTCACTGAGCTCTTGCTTCTGGGCCGGGTCGAGGTCCTCATTGCTCGGGACCACCACTGGTCCCGTTGGTGTCCTGGGTCCCGACCATAATACAGCCAAGGCTGTCCTCTCGTGCCACTTCTTCAAAAGGTTCACGTGGTAAATCTGTTGAGGTTTCTGTCTCCCCAGTTGCTGTACGCGGTAATTGACAGGTCCCATCTTCTCGACCACCTCGTATGGTCCATGACATGTTGCCAGGAACTTACTTTTGGCCGTGGGGATTAAGACCAGCACGCTGTCTCCCACCTGGAATTCTCGGGGCTGGGCTCCCCGATTGTAGACCTGGGCGCGTTGGGCCTTCTCCATATGTTCCCTCACGACGGGCCATAAGGCTGCATCCTCTCCCTCATCGTCTCCACGTGCTCTACCACGCTGCGTAATGGGGTTGGTTGGGCTTCCCACACCTCCTTTGCGAGGTCCAGTAGGCCACGTGGCCTCCTCCCGTAGAGGAGTTTGAACGGGGAAAACCCAGTGGAGGATTGGGGTACTTCTCTGATTGAGAACATTAGGTGGGGTAGTAGCTGGTCCCAGTTCTTCCCGGTCTGCTCGATGACCTTCCGCAGCATCTGTTTGAGCATTTTATTAAAGTACTCGACGAGCCCATCCGTCTGCGGGTGAAAAACAGAGGTCCAGATCTGCATGATCTGCAGGAGGGCACAACTCTCATGAGGCGGGACATAAACTCCGTACCTTGGTCTGTCAAGATCTCGTTTGGGGTGCCCACCCAGCTAAAGAGCTGGAACAGCTCCCGGGCGATTCCCTTGGATACCGCCGCCCGTAGGGGAATGGCCTCAGGATACAGGGTGGAATAATCTACTAATCACCAGGATGTACCGGTGTCCTCGTGCTGTTTTTACCAGGGGTCCCACTATGTCCATGGTGATGCGTTCAAAGGGCACCCCGATGATCGGTAGGGGGACCAATGGGCTTCGGAAGTGGGCTTTCGGGGCCGTGAGTTGACACTCCGGGCAGCTGCGACAGTCTTCCACGGCCCTCCTCATCCCGGGCCAGTGGAACCGGGCGGCGATCCGTTCCCGGGTCTTCTCCATTCCCAAGTGCGCCCCCAACAGGTGGGTGTGGGCCAGCTGAAGAACGGTTCCCACATACCGTCGGGGCAGCAACAATACCTCTAAGTTCCCCCTGTTGGCAAGACACCTGATACAAAAGGTTATTCTTGATTTGGAAATGGGGGTATCGCCAGTCACTCAGCCCCGGAAGTAGCTGTCCATCCACCGCTATCACTTGGGCTGCGGCGGCTTTCAAGTTAGGATCCTCCCACTGGGCTGTCCCAAATTGTCCCCTCAGTTGGCCCCCAGTGGGGGTCTCGACTGGCCCCTCAAAATCGAGGGGGAGGCTGGGCTCCTCCTCCAGGGGTTCCCAAGGGGGTTCGGGTTCCGGCACCCCCTCTGACTCCGACTCCGGAGCCGTAGACACCTGCTGGTTAACCGGTTGCTTCTGGTCCGCACAGGCTATTGGTCGTCCCCACTCTCTTCTTCGGCCGTCTCATACCTTCTTCCTCAACTCGTGCCCCCATAGGGCCGCGAACAGCGGACAATCCCGTTCCACTAGGAGAGGTACAGGCTCTGGCACTGCACCCACCGTCATCTGGCAGCTCCCTTGTGGCGTCACGATGTTGGTCCATACGGTTGGATACTGCTTTGTGTCACCGTGAACACAGGAAATGGACATCTCCCTACCCCTTTCGGTCTCCTGATTCAGCAGGCTCGTGGTTACGAGCGTAACCATACTTCCGGAGTCCAATAGCGCTTCCGTGTCGTGTCCGTCAACCTTCACTGGGACCATGGGTGCAATTGAGTCGGGGTGCGCCCAACAGGAGGTGACATAGTTCACGACGTGACCCACCTCGCCTCCGGGGCTTGCTGATGGCATCGACTCCTCTCGAGCCGGGCAATTCCAGGCAATGTGCCCCCGGGCACCACACTCAAAACACCTCCTTTGGTCTCCATCTACCTGGGGTCGTCGGTGACGGGTCGAACCTACCCCAGCCGTTTCTTCACGGGTTTGCCCTGAAGAACTGTCGGTGCCGACTGTCGGTTCGGGGTACACTGTGGTGGGGCTGTCCTTCCGTCCCCTCGGACAGGTCGCCGACTCGTCCCGGCTCCCACTCAGCAGGGCCTGCGTATTATTATGCGTCTCCACTGCTTCCAGGAGGCCCTCCAAGGTCTGGGGCGCGCATAGACTCGCTGCCCTCTTCATGTCGTGGGGTAGCGCCCGTAAGAAGCGATCCAGGACTATTTTGTCGAGGATGGAGAGGGTGGATACGTCAGTTAGGAGCCATGCCCTGGTGACGCGCAGTAGGTCGCTCATCTGGGCTTGGGGGGGATGCGTCGGCTACGAACCTCCAGTCGTGGAACCGTTGAGTCCGATGGGCCAGGCTGTACCCGTAGCGACTGAGTATCTCCCGTTTGAGTCCGTCGTAATTAGCCGCCTGTTCGTCGTTCAGGTCCCAATACGCCTTTTGGGCATTCCCACATGTTGCGTTTATATTTTTGTTCAGTGTAAAAGTGTCCCATACAATAAGGGGATCCGCTGTATCTATGTTATATAGGGGAAAAGTTGTAAATTATTCTCTTGGTTAAAAACAATTTGTTGTCCATTAAGCTTTGATTTAAAGTTCCAATATTCTCACCTTAATGTAAATTCTGTAAGTGTAATGTGTATACCAATTATTTGATGGTCTGACCGCATTCTGTCCCTTATCAACACAACTTTTGGTGCCAGCGACAATTACATAAGTAGTCAAGACGACTAGCTTGATTGATCCTTCGCCATGTTTATCTCACTAGGTCAGGATATGTAAGCCTCCATATATCCACTAGTTCAGATATATGCATAATATTCATAATTTCTTTAAGAGCATGAGGGTGATATTTTGTAGTGCGACTTCCTTTACAGTCCATTGAGGTACTTAAAACCGTATTATAATCCCCCACAATAATAATTGAGCCATGTATTGCCTGTAAAGTCGATAAATTATATAGCATCATTATTTGGACCATATAGATTGAGACAAATCTGTTAATGGTCCAATAGCCTATTTAAAAGGATCCACCTTCCTTGCGGATCTGTTTGAACAGTTTGCGCATTCAGATCAAACTTCCTGTTAATTAATATCATCACTCCTTTTGAGTTTCTTTGCCCATGGGAGAAATACATTTTACAACCCGCCCCCCAGTCATTTTCTTCCATACAACTTCGTCTAAAAAGGTGTAGAATGAGTTTCCTGCAAACAATAGATATTATATTCCTTCTCTTTTAGCCAGATAAAGACGGATCGTCTTGTTATTATCTGCAAAGCCATTACAATTTTAACTAGCTATACTTATTTCACCTCTTACCATGTTTGTAAACTTACCATTAAGTACCATGATAATTGAGTGTCCATATAGCTGTACCATAATATTTGCACTGTTAAGCATATTGTAGCTGCGACTAAGTAAACCTCTAATTGTCCTTCAATATCCCACCCCCTAAAACCTCCCCCCCATCCCATGTAGGGTTGTCGTTCCAGTGACTGACCAACCCTGTACACATGGATCCTAGGGCCTTTCAAGAGATATGGGCTCATCCTTTAAAAAGAGCACATGGTGCCACCTACAGTACAGAACCAGATCCGCAGCCAACATCATTTCGAACGCCTTCCCCTCAGTTGTACTGCATTTAAAAAAAACATGCATATCCTAATTTATTCCCACAATTAACGAATAATATGCGTAATAATAAGCACTTCTAATGATTGCTACCAAATAAATGGCCGGTAGTAGGAATTCTACATTTTTGTCAGTTGATGTGGGATGTATGCCCCTCTCTCCCCTTCCACCCATAGTTCGACCTACCCCCACACCCAACTCAAATGATCAGTTGTTCCATCCCAACTCAAGAGAAGACTTGATGTGTGAATGCATATACAGTTTGGCTGTTTAAGAAGGCATGCCAAATTAAGCCGGAATGGGAAGATTTGATTAACCAATATCTAGTGTTGGCTGATGAAGCTCAGATACCCCCAACACCCCCACACGCTGGTCCCCGGTTGTGAACTTATCTGTCTGACCGGCCGAGCAAACTTATCCTATCTGGCCAATCGCCTGAACTTGTTATCTGTCCGGCCAGCTGAACATATCACATCTGTCTTGATGACTTGTCCTATCGGGTCAGCCAGCTGAACTAGTTTCATCTGGCCAAACTTATCCCATCTATCCGGCCAAACTTATTTCTGAAATTATCATATCTGGCCAAACTTGTCCTAACTTTTCCAGGCCTGGAAAACACTTAAAATTCCATCAGCGTACAAACCCTGCTTATCCTATCTGGTCAGCCAAACATGTCCCATCTGTCTGGCCAGCTGAACTTAACCCATCTGTACCAAACATGTCCTTTATGTCTGGCTGAACTTATCTTAAATTATTTTATTAGATTTAAAATAATGTTTACAGTATGAAACAAATCATTTTAATTGCACATATGAAATCAAACATGATATGTGAACGGCTGGCTATTAGTTTGATTGAATATGGACGTTGTTTCCTAAAATAACACATTATAAAACAATTATACAAATAGCATTTACTCTGATTTTCCATGACAAAAATAAAATGCCATTTCATTACACATTTCAAAACACTTCTTAAAACTATTTAAAAAAAATAATAATTAAAATTGATAAATTTCTAATTTGCTAGAGAACCTATAAAATATAAAAATGAGCAAAAATAATTCATAATACATAAAAATACTGAAGCATTATGAAAGTCATACCTCAGTTAACCTTCACCATCTGCTACTCCAGATAGTGCCCCCTTGTGGCAGTTTGAACACAGTACCCTAATGTGGCCAGTCCCATTGGCTTCAATCAGAACAGGCAGTTCATACACTTGACGGTTTTGCTGCCGTAGTCGAGGCACTCTGGGCCGATACACTCACAGCAGGCATTGTGGAACCAGCGGTATTTGGAGCCCCCCATGGACTCGCAGTATTGCTTGCACTGGCGGATGGACACGCAGTCGTCAAAGTACACCACAGTGCACATGTTATCTGTGGAGGGGAAAGCCATGGCATTCAAAGGCTTATTTCTCCAAGGAATACAACAAGCAAATATTACCACTATCCATTTGAAAAGTTTACGGAAAACATGCTTAGTCTTCACTTTACATTTATGAAGGTACTCTAAATCAGGGTTTCCCAAACTCTGTCTTGGCCCCCCGGCAAAAGGTAATCCAGCCACACTGGACATATTTAAAAATGTAGGCATAGCCGCATGACTCGTTCAGAATTCCCTGCTCAGAAATATGATCAGAATACTAAAGCTGCATGAACTGTCAAGTGTCCTCTCACACACAGAGAGAGAGGTTCCTAGTCAATTACAAATCACTAGGACCGGTTGCTGAGTAGAAGACAAATGCAGTGGATGCACATGAAAGTCCACAAGGCCAGCAGCAGTAGCAATCTACTCAATTTGCAGGGCTAGCAGCCCACTAAACCCATCAAAAGACAGCCCGAGATTGCATTTGTTTTAATGGAGGGGTCTAGCCACCGAGCTCGGATCAAAGCAGCTTTAGCGATGACTTCATTATAGCTCTCCCTCTCCTAAAACAATATAGACTCTGTCAACGATTTGAGCTATTCATTGACTCTTGGAGTTTCCCTAAAATAGTGGGCTGGACCAAAGTTCATATCTTTAGCACTTACAGTGGTGCCCAATCTGCCAGAATTTTAAAATTGTATTTAACTAGACAGAACAAATTCTTATTTTCAGTGACGGCCTACACCAGCCAAACCAACTTTGGCGACTAGTAAGTATTTTATTTAAACCTCCCGCTTTGGGCTGGATGTTTTAATGTGTAGTTCACAGTCATAACCTGTAAGCATCATGTTACCTAGGTGACCTTGTTGAGCTTCACAATAGAAACTTTTAGACACGATGTGTGAAAAATGACAATATCGGTCCCATGACTTGAATGGTATTTTTGCTACAAATGCTAAACTATCGTAGAATCTTCAGAGTCTTCTGATGAACTAATACTTTGATAAAAGGCATCTTTGTAAGACTGTATGATGTGCCCATGCTCTGTTTATTCTCTTATTAGGGAATACCCAGCAGCTATGATTGTCCCCATAATTCAACCCGCTCATCCCTCCCTACCTTCAGTACTTTGGGTGTTATCGTAGCTGGCGTGGATACTGTTCCCGGTCAGGGAGACATTTTGGTGCTGGTCCTCCAGAGTTTCCAAGAAAGACACCAGGTTCTCATGGTAAGATAGTTCCTCAGCCACGGGGAAGGATACTACCATCATGTTGATGGGTGCTTCACCCTCGGTGAGGGCACGGAACAGTGAGGGGATGGGTCGGTAGAGTTCCTCCACCGTGCTCTTGGAGGTAGCCGGAGTGTCGCTGTAGTTCCTGGGGTTACACATCCCTGTGTGATGGGATGCAGGGAACAAGTTGCTAATTGGTAAATAAATCAAATACTTTTACAATAAATTACTGATCATCAATAAACCACTACTTTTCATATGATACTCAACATTCACTGCACTACACTTGTAAAATAGGATGGGTGCACTACCTTGAACAATCAGTGAATAATGGAAGGAAGTATTTGGAGGAGCTCAATATGATGCAAAAACCAAATACCCATCCTCATTAATCCATTCTGACCCTGGTTGTAGTTTGCCCTTTTCAAATGTGCACCTAGTACGTGGGACCAAGTCACAAGCAAGTCTCAAGTCAAATGGTCAAAGTTTCAAGTCCTAAGTAGAACTGGCAGAGTCTAGAGTCAATTCCAAGTCGTGCATTTTAAGAGCAAGTTGAGCTGAGCCAAGCTATTTCAAGTCAAGTATAAAACAAAAAGAAAGAGACATGCAATGACATCAATCAACTACAAATCTTTGTCTATTTATTGAGGCTAGCAGACAGAACTTTATTTTGTCTACAACACATTTTGATTATGTAATAATACATTTTAACTAATTCCAAATGCAAGCTTTAGAAGATCAATATCAAGCAATTTTGACTTAACAAAAGACCTATGCTAGTAATTGTTGCTTGATGCCCCATTGCTGGTGAGATGGCAAAGTAAACAGTTTATATGCTTGATCCCCACATTTTTTTGGAGCTGTATATTTATGGCAATCCTCTCTAACTTTTTTTTTGCACGTGTGATTCCTGGGGCTACTCTGGCTGTGTGGAGAGTAATCCACAGAGTCTCCGTGCCACAAAATGAGTGACAAAACCTGGCCAGATAATTTCAAGTCATGAGTTAAGTCGAGGCTCCAAGTAAAGTCTCAAGTTTTTATTTTCTATCATGTCGAGTCTCAAATCATAAAATTTGTGACATGAGTCAGACTCAAGTCCAAATCCTGTGACTCGATTCTACAGTCGTGGCCAAAAGTTGAGAATGACACAAATATTAATTTCCACAAAGTTTGCTGCTTCAGTGTCTTTAGATATTTTTGTCGGATGTTACTATGGAATACTGAAGTATAATTACAAGCATTTCATAAGTGTCAAAGGCTTTTATTGACAATTACATGAAGTTGATGCAAAGAGTCAATATTTGCAGTGTTGACCCTTTTTTTCCCAAGACCTCTGCAATCCGTCCTGACATGCTGTCAATTAACTTCTGGGCCACATCCTGACTGATGGCAGCTCATTCTTGCATAATCAATGCTTGGAGTTTGTCAGAATTTGTGGGTTTTTGTTTGTCCACCCGCCTCTTGAGGATTGACCACAAGTTCTCAATGGGATTAAGGTCTGGGGAGTTTCCTGGCCATGGACCCGAAATATGGATGTTTTGTTCCCCGAGCCACTTAGTTATCACTTTTGCCTTATGGCAAGGTGCTCCATCATGCTGAAAAAGGCATTGTTCGTCACCAAACTATTCCTGGATGGTTGGGAAAAGCTGCTCTCGGAGGATGTGTTGGTACCATTCTTTATTTATGGCTGTGTTCTTAGGCCAAATTGTGAGTGAGCCCACTCCCTTGGCTGAGAAGCAACCCCACACATGAATAGTCTCAGGATGCTTTACTGTTGGCATGACACAGGACTGATGGTAGAGCGGTCTTCTCCGGACAAGCTTTTTTCCGGATGCCCCAAACAATCGGAAAGGGGATTCAGAGAAAATGACTAACCCAGTCCTCAGCAGTCCAATCCCTGTACCTTTTGCAGATTATCAGGTCTGTCCCTGATGTTTTTCCTGGAGAGAAGTGACTTCGTTGCTGCCCTTCTTGACACCAGGCCATCCTCCAAAAGTCTTCGCCTCACTGTGCGTGCAGATGCACTCACATCTGCCTGCTGCCATTCCTGAGCAAGCTCTGTACTGGTGGTGCCCCGATCCCGCAGCTGAATCAACTTTAGGAGACAGTCCTGGCACTTGCTGGACTTTCTTGGGCACCCTGAAGCCTTCATCACTACAATTGAACCACTCTCCTTGAAGTTCTTGATGATCCGATAAATGGTTGATTTAGGTGCAATCTTACTGGCAGCAATATCCTTGCCTGTGAAGCCCTTTTTGTGCAAAGCAATGATGATGGTGCGTGTTTCCTTGCAGGTAACCATGGTTGACAGAGGAAGAACAATGATTCCAAGCACCACCCTCCTTTTGAAGCTTCCAGTCTGTTATTCGAACTCAATCAGCATGACAGAGTGATCTCCAGCCTTGTCCTCGTCAACACTCACATCTGTGTTAACGAGAGAATCACTGACATGATGTCAGCTGGTCCTTTTGTGGCAGGGCTGAAATGCAGTGGAAATGTTTTTGGGGGATTCAGTTCATTTGCATGGCAAAGAGGGGCTTTGCAATTAATTGCAATTCATCTGATCACTCTTCATAACATTCTGGAGTATATGCAAATTGCCATCATACAAACTGAGGCAGCAGACTTTGAAAATTAATATTTGGCGTCATTCTCAAAACTTTAGGCCACGACTGTACAACTCTGGCACCTACCCACACAGTCGCAGCACTCCTCCCACAGCGTGCCCAGACAGAGCATACACTCCTTACAGCATGAGCAGTTCCCATCAGAGGGCCTGCACTGACACAGCTCCTGTACATCACAAAACACACAATGTATATTATAACATGGTCACATTTTATGTACGTGGCAGGACTGATGTACATAAGTGCATAACTCACAATAAGAGAGAAATTCAGCAATAGACAGTGAAGGTGGCACACATTTGCATACATCTTGTATGCATTTAAGCCTTCTATCATGTTGTGCAAACATTCTTTCAATACAGTAGTCTCAGTCTGGCTTTAGTCGTTACGAGGGCCAAAACAATAGAACATTATTTTTGTGTATTGAGCACGTCACGGTTGACTCAAACAAGAAAATAAGCCATACATATCCTGTTAGAAATCACTACGGGCGGGTGTGTGTAACTGCGTATGTTTGAGGAGTGGGCCGACCTTAAGCTGCCTGTTCTGTGACTCCTCCAGTGCGGCTGGGAGGGCAGTTCAAAGGGAGAGCAGAGGTCAAATTCCAGATGTGCACAGGGATGGAGCTAACTGAGCCCACAGTCAAGTGTGGTTGTGGCTGCAACAGCAACCATGGAAGGTATACAGATATCAATCTCCATTGGCCATCGCATGTACAGCCAAGGTAGACTAGGCTACATCCTTTGAAGACACTGTGTGGCTGTAAATGTAAAACATGCGCTTGATTGTAAGCCATGCCAACTTCGGAGTACATTTTTAGTATCTCCGCTTTGTTAGTTGAGTGTTCTCAGAAGGGTTTATTTAGTTTGCAGGTACTGTTATGGTTGTATGCATGTTTCCAGTATAGCGAGAATGTAGAGATTTTAGGTTAATGTAAAATGACATACACACAGTGGAAATGCATTGTGGGAGGTTCATCAAGTCTTAGCTGAATTCCAAGGAATAAAATATTGGCATAACACTATGGCAGTGGCAATTTACTCAGTAAAAAACATGAGAGATTCCTTATAGAAATTCCACAGAGTTCTCTCAAAGTGATTTAGTAACAGAAAAATTATATTTGTGAGATAAAAGTTTACCTAAGCCGAACGCCTTTTAAAAAACGCACTAAGAGTTTAGCCTTCTTACCTGAATGAGGCACTTGCTGACATCACTGGCACAGAGAGCCTTGTTGCAGGCGGTAATCATGGAAAGTCCAGACAGAAGGAAAAGAAGTGCAGTGGATAGTAAAATTTGAGTAGACTTCATTTCCGACACGCACGAAACAACGGTATCCTGCACCGACAAAACAAAGAGTCAGACAAGAATTTGGAATGTACCCCTTATTCAACATCAACAAAATACCTAAACGTCATCGGGACTAAATAAACATACTAATAAAACGCAGGAAAATCGTGTCAAGGAACCATCCCTTTGATTCAATTGTTATGGTAAATTGCCCGTTTGCTTTAAAGGGGCATCATTCCCTTTCTACACAAACCACAATCCGCAAGTCGTCAGACCCACTGCAATGCAAACATTGGTTTCCCGCTTGCTGGCAACTAAATTACATAAAGGTTGCTGCGCATTTAATCTTAAACTCTGAATACATTTAAAATCCATGTTCAAACGTTGTATAGCTATTACGGTAATCTAATTCAATAATAGCATGTTGATCATGCCAGTAGCGCAACCCTCTTAAAAGACCTCAGGGTTACATAAGGAAGGAAAGCTACATTTTATCCTAAAATTAAAACACTTAGTTTGAATAAATTGTATGAAAAGTCTGACAGTTTTCAGGCGCCGTTTATGAACAAACCTCGTGTTTTGGAGAGGCATATCCAAAGCTATAAACACCTTTTCTCAACATCAACTAACTAGGAAGAAAGGATGCCGTTTTTTGTCTTGGTAAAGAACGCACACTGATGAACAATATAATAAACTCACCTTGACCAACTAGTCGATTGTTGCTCCAGAGGTGAAAGTTTCTTAACCCCTTTTCCACCTCTACCTTTCAGAATTAAGCATGTTCTGATGGCGTGACTCTCCACACTCGCTACACAAAGCAGACAGGGGTATGCAAGCGCCTTAAAGATACAGTTACCATTTCAGACACAGGAGCCCTGCTCAGGTGAACCCGAGCCAAGAACTCTGTCAATTGATGTCATGTGATTGGCCATGTCTACTAGTTTGGCAGTGATATATTCGACTGGGCTATACGAATTTATTAGCTTATCACATAGAAAATAGTAGCAACAATTTTTTTCACTGATAATAGTAGCCAGATGAGGACTAGACACCACTCTGAGCCTAGTTCCTTTCTAGGGAGTTTTTCCTGGCCACTGCTTCTTCCTCTGCATTGCTTGTTCTGGGCTGCGTATCTGTAAAGCACTTTGCAACTGCTGGTGTAAAAATACTATAAAATACATGTAATGATAGAGGAATGAAATTATACATTTTGTAGGCTATATATAAATTAATAACTGGAGATTTCATAATGCATTGCAAATAGAGATGCCTTTTATTGTTTATTTCACTTTTGTATATTATCTACCTCACTTGCTTTGGCAATGTTAACATATGTTTCCCATGTCAATAAAGCCCCTTGAATTGAATTGATGAAAGAAAACTAGTTTTCTGGATGAGGAAGGGCGTTCAACTGAGAAAAAAACGAACTGTTACATTATTGCCCAGTAGGTGTAACGTTGTCGCAGTATATGAGTAGAAAAATAAAATCCAACTCACGAGCTTCCGTAGTCAACACTGATGAAGGAAAGGTCTCCTGAAACCAGTAACGGCAACAGCAACGTCTCACTACATTTTAGCCAGTGAGAACTTCATTATTAAATATTGTTTCATTACATTATTAGTAGACTACACAGCAGAGCTGCCACTGGACCAGATGGCTGCGAAAATCAACGAGGCGCACGACCACATTGCCAAGGCTGAAAAATAGTAAGGAAATCTCGCTAGCTAGATGACGCTAGCTAGCTCGCATTTGAGCTATTACAGTAGGTAGTCAGCCACTGTCATAGTATTGGTAATCGTGTATTGTAAAGTACCTATGTATGAAACAAATAGCATAGGAATGGTATTTTCAATTTAGCAAGCTAGCTTGCCATTCTAGATAGGAAGCCAGCTGAGCTGCACTGCAGTTAAGCCTGTCGGTATCACTTCATCAATACTAGGGCGTCCACACCTGTATTACATCCTATGGCAAATTCATATGATTGTAACTTTTTTCAGAGGCAATGCTGCTGTAATGTTTGGCACTGAATATGATGCATTTTCCCCACAGTTTAAAGACTAGCTTCATGAAATGGAAGCCTGACTATGACAGTGCTGCATCAGAGTACTCAAAAGCAGGTATTGTATCCCAAAGGCTCATACATTCTATGCAGCAGCAATTTGGACCCGAATGCATGTCCCCTACTACAACAACATTTGATAGTCTAGTTGGTCAATAGCACACTGTCAGTAATATTAGGCTATATTGCAGAAGTGTTGCTCAAGTTGTCTTATGATTTGGCTTATTATAAATGCATAATAAAGCATTCCCTTCTCGCCCAGCTGTTGCCTTTAAAAATGCCAAGATGCTTGAAGAAGCGAAGGAGGCGTACCTGCAAGAGGCAGAGGCACATACCAACAACAAAACGTATCCTTTCACTGCCAATGGGGAGGGAGGCTTATAAATGGTTTTGCAGGTTAGGTTTGAACAACGTAATTGTATATGCTGTATTTGAACATTGTGGACCACAAAGATCTGATAATAACATCAACGTTTTCTTTAACTCAACTCAATGTACAGACTTTTCCATGCAGCCAAGTGAGTATAAAAGATCTAGGCCTATCCTATGTAATGATATTAATAGAACCAGAAGGACACTGATTTGTCTACGTCTGGTTGTATTGAATGTTGCTAAGGAGACCTTTCTGTTACAGAGCACTTGAGGCAGCTGGTATGATGCTCAAGGTTAGTGTTAATGTGATAAACATTATTGTCAATCATATATACTTGTTATCAGGGGTCGGGTGAAATTTACTGTTGCGTTTATGCCAGAGTTTTTAATTTTTTGTTGCCCCCTTCTGGATTAAAGGCTTTGTTTTTAGCCAGACGCTTTTGACACATGACTACTGTTTTTTAATAATAACTAGCTACTAACGCTAATCACTGACAGACATATTTCTTCTCTCCAGGACATGCAGAGGATACCAGAGGCTATCCAGTATATTGAGAGAGCAAGCATGATGTATGTAGAGAATGGCACCCCAGACACTGCAGCCTTGGCCCTCGACAGAGCTGGAAAGTACGTACCGGTAGCCAATATTGATCATCTTAGACGGTCTCTCAAAATGAATTCCCTGTCAACATTGGCATGTCACTGTAAACGTATGATGATGCTCGTTGTTATTCCTCGTTTTGATGCTTAGGCTACTTAAGTTAAAGTTGCCCTTTCTTTTATCAGGCTAATCGAATCACAGGATCTAGCAAAAGCAGTGGATCTGTACCAGAAAGCTGCATCAGTGTTTGAGGTACGACTTGAATTTTTGATACTAGCGAACACCAATCATTGAGTTTCTTCCAAGCCACAGCCTCAGTTCAGGGTCACATCTGCAGGAATCTCAGTCTTATTTAATTGATATTGGATATATATTAATGTGATGAAAAGTGACCAAATCAATCAAAATATTCTTGATATGATGAATGTGTATTTCTGCAGAATGAAGACCGTCTACGTCAAGCTGTAGAGATGCTGGGGAAAGCATCAAGACTTCTCGTCAGGCAACACAAGTAAATTCTCACCTGCTTTACAGATTGTTCTACCTTTCCTACTCATTCCCTTCCAGCTAACTGTTGTTTTTGGCCCGTCAGGCTTGATGAAGCAGCAGTGTCGATTCAGAAGGAAAAGAACATGTATAAAGAAATAGAGAATTACCCAACGTGTTTTAAGGTGTGTTTAAGGATCTTTTCACTTATTTAGCCTGATAAAGACAATTGACCGCGTTCAAAAGTGAGCAGACTGTGTTATTATTCCCCCTGTTGTGAAGATTAAAACCAAATGGTTGCCTGTGTATTTTCTTCTTCAGAAAACCATTGCCCAAGTGCTAGTCCACCTTCACAGAAATGACTTCGTAGCAGCAGATAAATGTGTTCGAGAGAGTTACAGGTACTGACTTTACATTTGTCTAACTAAAAGGTAAATATGAAGGTTATGAATTTTGTTATGTTTGATTAGGGATTCATAATTCTGGTAACTTACCCCAAATTCCAGAAATCCCGGGTTGGAATATTCCTGGAGTCAGGAGGTAATAAGCACGGAATCTGTGAATACTCCACCCGGGATTTCTGGAAAGATTTCTGGAAAACTTGGGAATTTTGGGAAAGTTACCGGAATTTTGCAACCCTATGCTTGACCATTCTAAACTTTGACCCTAGTCTGCCAGGCTTCAGTGGGAGTGAGGACTGTATTGCTTTGGAGCAGCTCCTGCAGGGCTACGACGAGCAGGATGAGGACCAAGTGCACTGCGTCTGTAACTCACCCTTATTCAAGTACATGGACAATGATGTGAGTGTTCTGCCTTGTGGCTTATACTGTATGTAACCATCATTCACTTCAAAGCATGTCATCACATCATTTGAGTATCTACTTCTCTCAATTGTGTTCTGTTGTCTCCTTTGATCACATTTAAGGTCTTTAAAAGGTATGGAATCATGAGCTGTCCTTTCCTTATGAAACCTCTCTCCTAGCCACCCCATAGATGCATTTCCAGGCTAGCCTGAATAATGCAGTCATTTATTAATAGAAACAATAGCAGTCCAACTGCTTGCTTACCTGCGTTACCCCTCTAGACCCTGCTTTCTTGTTGTTTTGTACGATTTATAATTTTTTAAATTTCTTTAGATCTATTTCTTAAACCTCTCCTGATCAATTCCAGAAAGACACACACACACCTGACTCAAACTAACCAAGGGTTTTCTGATTAGTTCATTAGTTGAATCTGCTGTGCTAGTTTAGGAAGAGATCAAAAACATGGAACTGGCTGGGGGTACTCAATGAGAGGTTTAGGAAACACTTCTGAGAAACAAATACTGTAGAGACAACTTGCCATAACCTGACCACAGTGCCAATTGTCTTGCAGTATGCAAAGTTGTCCATCAGCCTGAGGGTTCCCGGGGGGGGTAAGAAGAAGGCTCCTGCTTCAGCTGCCGATGCCGGGGAAGGAGGAGCGGGGGCAGGGGAGGCTGATGAGGATGAGTACGCTGGTGGGCTATGTTAGCCACAGAACCTGGACTTCCTGTCTGGACCAGAGCACTTTCAGTTACCTGTTAAGGGTGGGTGTCGGAATCTTCCACAGCCCTCCCATTCTCAGCATGCCAGGGGGTCGTGAACTTTGCCTTGCCTCCCATCGCCAGATGTATCCTAGAAAACAACTGTAGGCACTCTAACCATCAAGCATAACGAGTTATGCTCATAACAATAACATAAGCATGGTATTATAATATCACTGTGCAAA
Source organism: Salmo salar (assembly GCF_965601325.2). Taxonomy (NCBI): domain Eukaryota; kingdom Metazoa; phylum Chordata; class Actinopteri; order Salmoniformes; family Salmonidae; genus Salmo; species Salmo salar. The sequence goes on along the minus strand of NC_138319.1, from coordinate 22,352,145 downwards.
ATAATCAAACACTACTTAAAGATTTGAAAATATTATTTGTCCCTTTTGGGGTTTACTGCGATTGTAAAATAATGTATATTTTGCTACATTTGAAGTGATATAAAACATTTGATTTTGAATGTTGATCTAGGTTTGGTAATGCATTTGTTGTATTTGCCTCAATGGATCATCAAGGTGTTTTCTCATTCAATCTACAACAGTATGCAACAAGATACTCAGTGTGAAAATAATGATTTGCACGTTCACCTTACAATATCAAACTCTGTGCCTCAATGATTGATGCGTAAAGGGGTGGATGAGACGATTTCTGAATTTGTACAGTATGAAGTGTTGAAAGCAGCCATTCCAGTTACTATTGTGTGTGAAGGCACTTATAATGAATCAAATTTATGTTAAGAAAATAATATATTTGGGTAATTGGTATATTATTGTACTTTAGTTTCTTCTAGATTTCAGAATGCCTTTCCATTTGTATTATATGTTATGCCTGGTACATTGGAACTGACTGAAAGCTAGATGATGATTCATGTTTACAACTAATCTTAAAATGTGTGTCAAGTCTTGTGGAGTATGCAGGCTTGATGTTTGTGGCATGCCCTCAGTGTTTACTGAATCAAGTCATGGAATAAAATGGCAGCAGGTCAGCTTTCAAACATTTGTTACATTCAGGTCACTGAACCTCGATAACGTCACAAACTAGATTCCTTACACATGAAAACAATCTATTCACTTACACATGTTGCTGCATTTTCCAATGCATAGATTTGATGGCCTTGATCACATTTTGGTTGAACATATGAACTTGTACATTTAAAATAACACTAACTTGCAATATCAAAAACAATGGGTTTTCAAGCAATCAAATATAACCGACACAGGTTACACACGTCAACGACAGTATCTCTATTTAGGCCCTCAATTCATAGGTCTTTATAGGGGCGCCATCAAGATGGACATGCTCCATAATATAGAAATATAATTCTATGCTCTATACAGTGTTCATCACATCACTGTTTTTCCCTTTATTGTTTCTCTTTCCTAGGTGTACTACAGGTTCAAACAAAACCAAAAACGTAATCCCTTTGTGGTGAGATGATACACATTTCCTGAGAACGATGTCTGCCACAGCTCCCTTGATTACTCCGTAGAAACAAAATAACGGCAACAAATGATTGTAACTTCCCACTGCGCGCAGACGTCAATTCAACGTCTATTACACGTTGGTTCAACGTAATTTCATTGAAATTACATGGAAACAACGTTGATTAAACCAGTGTGTGCCCAGTGGGTTGTCTTCAACCTCTCGTTGTTGTCTTGCTGGAAAAGCCAAAGCACTTCCAGGTAGGTTACTGTTAAGGGAAATATCTTGGAAAATCAAAGTGTCTAGTGTCTCTCAGTCGCTGCCCACTTCTCTTCGCTTTTCCCTTCTCCTGTGTTAGCTCAAGAAAACATGTCTGTTCAAGTTTACAGCCAGCTATCAGTATATTGCACAACCCTTGGTTCATGTTTCCCAATAGGAAAAAGGCCAGACGTCTGGAGGCAGGCAGGACAGCTGCAGTCTGTCTCCCTGTCTGTCTGTGACATATCAAACACACTGACTGATGGCTGCAATTCTTCAGAGTTGTACTAAACGAGTACAAACAAAAAACAGCTTCTTACAGAGGAGGCTGGTGAGGGGAGGACGGCTCATGATAATTGATGGAATGGTATCTAACGCATGGAAACCAGGTGTTTGATACCACTAAATTAATTCCGTTCCAGCCATTACTATGCTCGCGTCCTCCTAATTTAAAGTGCCACCAGCCACCGCTGTTCTTCAAAGTCACCTTTCATGTGTAGGTCATTGTTTTTCATGGCAGGCTTGATAGGGAGAGGGTCCCTTATTACCATCCCACCAAAATACAGGGAGCGTAGCGAGCTAGCTACTTCCTGCTGGATTGTGCTTTTTTCATGTCTCTTCCCCCCACTAGGTGGCACTGTCATTTAGTTTTTTGGTCCCTGGTCCACTTGATCATAGTCTCTGGTGAGCGGTAGAGGAAGATGAGCTTGGCATATAGGTCTTCCTCCAGCTCCAGCTCGCCTGTCTCTCTGACCAGGAAGATGTCGGTACACAGCTTCAGGATGCGGTCCACGGCGGGCAGTTCCTCGAACATGATGGAATGGGAGATGCCGCTGAAGAACTCGCGCACAAACTTGCCAATGACCAGCACCACCGACGCGTACAGGCCCATGATCCTGTCGGTGAGAGACAAAATAACACATTATAAGCCTTGTTATAATACATTAAAAAGGCACATACATGCTTATACAAGTGATAAAGCATTATAAATGCAGGAAACCTTTTAGTAAGCAACACCAGGGTTGTGTCCAGTAAGCACAACACAACATTTTGAAATGAGCTGGTACTGCCTGACAAACAATGAAAAATGATGATTGTGTGTCTCACTGAACATGAGTTACATGACCCAAGTCAGACCGTCAGATATCCTCCACTCACCCGTATCCTGCCAGGAAGCCCAGACTGGGCGGGCTGACTTTGTCACTGAACACGTAGAGCTGGAGGCCTGCCTCTCTCTTCTTCCCCACCGCCGCACCCCTCATCTGGATCTGTCCCGCCGATGGCTGGTCTACGATCCACCACTCCTGGATCTCACCACTGCTGTTGTGGGTTCTCTCCAGGTCGAGCAGGATGTTCTTGTAGCCATTGTCTGAAATGGAGATATCATAAACGATACATCAACAGTAATAAGAGGGCGATGCGTCAGTTCAAAACAGAAGTGTTCATTTCAGGACGATGTAAATGTATAAATGTTTCTATCCATATGAAGTCATTCCAGGTTTAAGGATTCGTGCATTACCTTTATGGAGTTGTTCTATAGGTTTGGCATTGGAGTCACTGGGAGCTCTGAGGAAGCATGGGAAGACTTGTGCTATGACCCTGGAGAGGAGAGAAAGAGACGTGACATTTAAAGATGCAGTCCGGGATCTTAATCACAACAAAACAGAACATATTGTACGAGTTGGATTTGTAACATATCATACCAATTGCAACAACCAAAAATGTATGATGTTGTACACAATTCAAACTGGGACCCGTTTTGGCTCGTGAGCACCACTTTCAAAACTGCTGGCTCAAATTATACAAAGTTGTGGAGCGTCACTTTAATGATGAATGATTTATCAAGCATCTATAAAATACCTTATGAAGGGGTTATGAAGGCTTAATTAAGCCTGAAAAGTCGTAGTCTGTTTCTCTTAGCATAGGCTACTTACACAGCCTGGTTTCTGGTCCCATTCAGTAGATCTACTAACTCTTGTCGTGTTGTCATATCAAGGTATGTTACATGTTTATCTGTTGCAACTTCAGCTTTGGCTCCAAGACTGAGATTCCTGTTGAAGAGAGAAAAATCCCAATTACAGACAGTAGATATTTTGCAAGTCAAAAATAGTACACCATACATTCTTTCCCATACATATTACTTTGTGCACTTGTAAATGGGCAGATATCTCAGATATTTTACGTCTCTAAAGTACTATGTAATCTATGTGGACCTACTGTAGTTACTAAGTTATTTTACCAAGTTACAGTTCAAAACACTTTTGAGTTTCTAAGAAGTGTGTGAGTATAGTGGCTCTACTCAGTCTGTAAAGCTGAAGCGTTACAGATTCCCCGATAGAAATGTAAAAGGTCATTTCCGATTGAGCCGACGTATGCAGCGTTTACCGTGAATGCAGCCTCCGCTAAAGCGGGAACATTGCCTTTAAATTTAAATCACTGTGTAAAGTCGAACTTCCACGATGCGGATTGAATAGAGGTTTGGTTCTCACTCCGATAGTAAGTGAGTATATTTCCATACATGTGTGTATTTGAGTATTGGTTCCTCCAGCGTAGTGGTCATTAGGGCACGCAACGGAAAACAGTTGAAAGTGTTTTGCAACGCTAATGAAAATTAGTATCTTATTGGACTGTTTCAGTCAGTTTTCTTCCCATTTGGTGCCTAATGAACAGGGCCCTGGTTCTCTTACCTCTGGATGGTCCAGGACATGGTGACTGGGAAGTATTCCTCCTTGCTGAGAACATCCATAAGGTTCTTCCTGCTGGGGGGGCTGATGGTCCACAGGGAATTGGAACTGCCCTCCAGCTCCGCCACAGTCACATCCTCTGACGTGTATGCCTCCAAGAACTGCATCGCTGACTGCATAGAAGTATGGAAATATTAAAACACACAATACTTACATTTGCAAGTCCCTGGTGAGTAGGAGGAGAAAGGCCTTACTTATAGTAATACACAGTAATATATTCAAACCAGAATGAATTAGTATTCAAACCTATAGCATCAAAAGATATTGGAAAAGCTTTAGAAATCTGGCCTAAAATTAAGATTCATAAAGCAAGCTTTAAAATGGGTGGTTTTCTTACCGGAATGTAGTTGTACGAATTCATGAAGTCTGAAAAATCTGCTTTGCTGATGTCCTTCAGTTGATTTTGCTGGGCACTCATAGTGAAGATGGGCTGAAGGAAGAGATACCAATGTTAGATACTAAAATCAGATAGTAATGTGTCAAACTCTAAAATTAACAAATGGCAATAAAGAACTGATACTGTCAACCAGGGTTGGTGTCAATTCCATTTAAATTCAGCCAATTCATTAGGTAAACAGAAATAAATGGAATTGCCCCAAACCCTGCCTTTGACACAGTTTTCAGACCTGAAAGCCTCCCAGGGTGATGGTGACCGATACGTCCAGAGGTTTGTTGACCACCCCGGCCACGGACTTGACCAACGACATGAAAAGCAGGGGGAACCAAACGATGCAGATGAGCAGCATGACGATCAAACCTCCCATCCCATACTTCACCACCTTCTTCTTCTTCTGCCCGCGAGGCTGGGGGTACCTCTGGTAAACAACACACATACAGGATTAAGCCTCTGAATAGAACAAATTGTTCAGGGAAATAAATTATCAAGTTTAGTTACAGTTTTTATGAACATTTGTTAACTTTTGGCGAACCTACATAATTGGTGCCTTTATTTTTATAGTGCTTTTCAATGCAAGTAACAAAGTGCTTCACATCATAAAATAATACAATAAAAGTACTAACAAAAAACCTCAAACCTGCTGTATCTCATTTCCACAAAGCCTATCTGACAACATACTATCTTCTTCCCCTCTAAGCCTCATTCAGAGATGGATAGGGAGGTCCTAGAGAACTAACACAGCGGCCGTGGTCCCTCACCTTCTCTGACATCCTCCAGCACTTGAGAACAAAGATGTGAGCGTAGATGTCCTCTACACAGATCCAGCTGGACAAGCTGAGAGTGGTGTCCGTCCACACCCAGTCCATCACCGCTCGCAGCTCTGTCAGGAACGGGACCAGGCGGAACCTGGAAATCAGGAATATTTAGGACAATGTTAGGGTAATGTTAGGACCAACAGTCAATATAGGTTATGAACCAGCTTATGGCAGGCAGGTATTGGGAGCATGTGCCATCACTGATGAAATTAGTCTCATACCTTTTTCAGAAATTCATTCAATTCATGATTATGCTGTCGTTTTGTGATTGTAGTTACACTAGTCTTCAGAGCACTCACCCTTGGAAGAGGAATAGGTTGAGGTAGTTGTAACTCTTGGTGAGAAAGTTGCCCAGCACGCGGGTGGGGTAGCCACAGCGGATCTGATAGGCCGACAGGCCAAAGTAGATGCACTTGACAAAGTACCACAGCTGGGCCACTGTGTTCTTACTGAACCGTCTGGTGATTAAAATGAAAACAATGTTAACGAGAATTTTTTGAAGTAACTTGAAAACATTCACCATTATGCGTTACTAATGAAGCAACTATTTAGTAAGCAATATACAGTATTTAAAAGAAAGAGGGAGCTGGTTATGACTATATGATTAAATTACTAAATGTTAATGTTATTTCTCCACATTCATACCTTTCTGTGACTCCAGGCAGGATGAAGAACATCCAGAAGTGGATACCGAACACCAGGATGACCTGAAAGATGACTTTTCCCATGACAGTCTTGCGGAGGTAGAGTGCTCGGTCGATGATCATGGTGCCAAACTGGATCAGTACCATCACCAGGAAGGCCTCTGGAACCTGGTCCTCCGACAGGGAGGAAGTGATGTCAGCTGCGGCAGAGTGTTTCTATGAGGGACAGGAAGTCATGTTATTTATTTGGAAGGTTTTTGTTTTCTTCAATATTTCAAGTTCAAATGTGTTCTTGGCCATTTAGGGAACATTTCAATTCATTGCACTTGGTTTCAATCACAAACACAATGAATAAGGACAGTTTATAGTAGAAAGTATTCAGACCCCTTGACTTTTTCAAAATGTTGTTAGGTTACATCCTTATTCAAAAATTGATTAAATTGTTGTTATTCCTCATCAATCTACACACAGTACCCCATAATAACAAAGCAAAAAACAGGTTTTTAGAAATTGTTGATATCAATTTATTAAAAATAAAAAACTGAAATATTACATTTATGTAAGTATTCAGACCCTTTACTCGGTACTTTGTTGTTGCACCTTTGGCAGCGATTACAGCCTCGAGTCTTCTTGGGTATGTCACACCTGTTTTTGCGGAGTTTCTCCCATTCTTCTCTGCAGATCCTCTCAAGCTCTGTCAGGTTGGATGGGGAGCGTTGCTGCATAGCTATTTTCAGGTCTCTCCAGAGATGTTCGATCAGGTTAACGTCAGGGCTCTGGCTGGGCCAGAAGCCACTCCTGCGTTGTCTTGGCTGTGTGCTTAGGGTCGTTGTCCTGTTGGAAGGTGAACCTTCGCCCTAGTCTGAGGCCCTGAGCGCTCTGGAACAGGTTTTCATCAAGGATCTCTCTGTACTTTGCTCCGTTCATCTTTGCCTCGATTCCTGACTAGTCTCAGTCCCTGTTGCTGAAAAACATCCCCACAGCATGATTCTGCCACCACCATGCTTCATTGTAGGGATGGTGCCAGGTTTCCTCCAGACGTGAAGATTAGCATTCAGGCCAAAGAGTTCAATCTTGGTTTCATCAGACCAGAGAATCTTGTTTCTCATGGTAGAAGAGTGTTTAGGTGCCTTTTGGGAAACTCCAAGTGGGCTGTCATGTGGCTTTTATTGAGGAGTGGCTTCCGTCTGGCCACTCTACCATAAAGGTCTGATTGGTGAAGTGCTGCAGAGATGGTTGTCCTTCTGGAAGGTTCTCCCATCTCCACAGAGGAACTCTGGAGCTCTGTAAGAGTGACCATCGGGTTCTTGGTCACCTCCCTGACCAAGGCCCTTCTCCCCCGATTGCTCAGTTTGGCCGGATGGCCAGCTCTAGGAAGAGTCTTGATGGTTCCAAACTTCTTCCATTTAAGAATGATGGAGGCCACCGTGTTCTTGGGGACCTTCAATGCTGCAGAAATGTTTTGGTACCATTCCCCAGAGCTGTGCCTCGACAAAATCCTGTCTCGACACTATGAGGACAATTCCTTGCACCTCATGGCTTGTTCTTTGCTCTGACATGCACTGTCAACTGTGGGACCTTATATAGACAGGTATGTGCCTTTCCAAATCATGTCCAATCAATTGTATTTACCACAGGTGGACTCCAAACAAGTTGTAGAAACATCTCCAAGATGATCAATTGAAACAGGATGCACTTGAGGTCAATTTCGAGTCCCATAGCAAAGGGTCTGAATACTTATGTAAATAAGGTATTTGTTTTTAATTTATTACACATTTTCAAAAATGTCTAAAAATCTGTTTTCGCTTCGTCATTATCGGGTATTGTGTATAGATTGCTGATGATTTTTTATGTATATAATCCATTTTAGAATAAGGCTGTAACGTAAAACAAAATGTCGAAGGCACTGTATATATCAAACTTACCCCAAAAGCCCAGAAGCCGAAGACGATGATGATAAAGTCCACAGTGTCGGCCAGGAACATGAGCACATAGACGTCTGTCACAGCACTATACTCTGGGTGGATCAGGTTGTAGAAGAACTGACGGATGGGAATGTAGATCTCCAGAGTTCTTAACAGAGAATGGCCAAAGATTTAGAAACAATTATCTGTTCATGTAAACAAGGTAAACTAAATACCTTTATGAACAAATAGTGTTTTTTTTATTAACAATTTATTATCCTGAAAAGTGACTGAATATTGCCAGTTAGTAGCCGAATAAAAGTATAATGTGGCACCTTCAAGTCGACATTCAAACGTGACATCCAGACCACCTACTTCTTGACAATGAAGCTCTTGGCTTTGATGAGCTGCTCTCTGAGTTTGTCCAGGATCTTCTCCTTCTTGCTCCTCTGCTGGACACTCCGCACACTGTCCCCTCTCCGTAGGCTCTGCCTTGAGCTCACGCTGTCTGTAGAGTGACTAGGTTTGGTGAGGTTCGGAAGACATGGGCCTCACAAATTACATCATTAAAAGTCTAGACATTTCCCCCAAACGAGCCCAATAAGAGAGTTATTCTTCAGCACTTAGGAGCCAGTGTGACCTCACCTCCTCTGGAATGGCCGGAGCGCAGGGTGCGCTGGGAGAGGTGGGAAGCGGCGCTGGAGCTCTTGCGGCGCAGCTGGGTGGAGGTGGACAGGGAGTGGAAGCGGCGGGGGAAGCGGGCGCGTACCGATTCCAGCAGGGAGCTACTGCCCCCCAAGGCCTGCTTCTCCGCACGCCTGGAGCTGGACCTCTTCTCCCTGTCATCGTGGTGCTGCTTAGGGGTTTCTCCCCCTCCTCCCCTGGGGTCATCCTCGTCCCACAGCCCATGACACTGGAGGTCAAGAGCAAGGAATAGAATGGTTATTACACCAGTGTGCTAAACATAACCGTGTATCAATACAGGTAATAAGTAACAATTAACAATGTAGTTAAAGGGGTAGTCCACTTTTTAAAAGTTGTATCTTATTTTCGAAAAAAAGTGAACTCCCTTAAAGGAATAACCATGTAGCTAAAGACTTAGTGGGCACCTTGAGAATAGATCTGTGGAAGAACAGAGCTAGCAGCTGAACCAGGTCATAGTGCACGTATCCCTCCCTCTTCTCCACACCGATGATGTTGGGAGGGTGGAAGGGTTTGGACTTGTCCAGCTCAATGTTCTGGTTGAAGGGGAAAAAACCAAACTGGAAGAAGTACTTGATCACGATGGTGACCTGGTGGTATAGAGAGATCGGGGAAAATCGTAAAAATATATAGATGCATGACTCATAACATAAACATTTTCTATAAACACTATTAATTGAGTACAGTGTAGTAGAATTGAGTTTATATCATAAAATAGCATTATTTCCACCCTGAACAATAATTGCATTTTCATAGCTGGATAAAACAAATATATTTATGAAAATGTGCAATTTAAAATATTAAAGGTATTGTTCACCCTAATTCATTTGGGTTACCTATCCCTTTAATACTGCATGGGACAAGGAGTAGGGGCAGATTTACATTGATAAAAACCTGACTAAGTGCTTCTGTGTTAATACCTCTGTGTAGACGATAGCGGTCATCCAGAAGCGTTTGCTGGGCCTTGGGACAGACAGCATGGCCCAGAGGAAGATGAGGATGGGCAGAACGAGCGTGGCCACGGACGCTGAGATCATGTGGTTGAGGATGATGACCAGGAAACACACCATCTCTGAGTGGGCCACAAGCATGTTGTAGAGAGCATAGAGCAGCTGGAGCAGCGCCGGTTGGTTGCCGTAGAAACGCTCAGAGTCTTCCAGCTCCTCGTCGTAGAACATCCTGATGGAGAGAGAGAAAAAGGGAGCGAGGGTCTATCAAGGTGGACTCTAAAAACCTAAATCCTTTGGAAATGTCAAATAAACAAACTAACCTGAACCTCGATTTCCGGCTTTCTGATAGCCGAGCGATTAACAGTATTTGGTAATGCAATTGGCAACACAAGACTAGCTGTGACTAAATACAATACCTATTGCGTAGCAGATCGCTGGCGGTCAGCTCATGGGTGAGCGAGGGAAACGTGGTGCTCGTGATGCCCGACAGAAAATCTGACTTCTCGTCAGGCGTCACCACAACTAGCCTCTTCCCATGATGGGTCCTACTGGATGAGACCTGCTCGGCCCCCTCCCTGTCCAGGCCCGTGGCCCTGCTGTATGAGGGGGGGATGTCTGTGTCTGTGGGGATGGTACTGGAGAGGTCTGCCTGGTAGAGCTGGAGCTCACTGTGGTGGGCGTAGCACGGCCCCCTCCCCCACCCTGCCCGTTCGGTCTCTAGGACCCTGTCCCGGCTGTCCCAGTCCATTCCCCTAGACCTGGAGAGAACACTCCCCTTATGGTCCAGGTACAGCCCCATGGAGGTGGATGGGGTCTCGGTGTAGGAGGAGTGGGGGTCCTGGAGGTCCTGGCCTGGCTCCTCTCCTAACTCTTTGATGGTGTCGGTGATCCCCTGGCAGGAGCAGGTGGCTGTGCACTGGGTGTGCTCACTAGTGGGGAGAGAGAGGCAAGAGAATGAAGCGGTTATGTTCTGGAACTCATCTGTCCACAAGTGGGCAGTGTTTAACTTGTGTAAGAGATTTATGAATTGCCTGGATGGCCATAGAGAGGAAGTACAGTGGAAGTATTTGTATGGATGTGTAGTGATAATTCAGATAGAACAGTAATACATGTATTTGCCATGGTTTATCATGAAATAAATGTGGAACAAGGTATCAGCCAATCAGCACCCACAACAGGAACTATTCATTGTATAACCTAATTTAGTCAAGATAATGAAATGACACAGAAGTAGTGTTTGTTCAGCGGTGAGAGAGAGAGAGAGAGAGAGAGAGAGAGAGAGAGAGAGGAGAGAGAGAGAGGAGAGAGAGAGAGGAGAGAGAGAGAAGAGAGAGAGAGAGAGAGAGAGAGAGAGAGAGAGAGAGAGAGAGAGAGAGAGAGAGGAGAGAGAGAGAGAGAGGAGTGAGAGAGAGAGAGAGAGAGAGAGAGAGAGAGAGTGAGAGAGAGAGAGGAGTGAGAGAGAGAGAGAGAGAGAGAGAGAGAGAGAGGAGAGAGAGGAGAGAGAGAGAGAGAGAGAGAGAGAGAGAGAGAGAGAGAGAGAGAGAGAGGGAGAGAGAGGAGAGAGAGAGAGAGAGAGAGAGAGAGGAGAGAGAGAGAGAGAGAGAGAGAGAGAGAGAGAGAGAGGAGAGAGAGAGAGAGAGAGAGAGAGAGAGAGAGAGAGAGAGAGAGAGAGAGAGAGAGGAGAGTGAGAGAGAGAGAGAGAGTGAGAGAGAGAGAGAGAGGAGAGAGAGAGAGAGAGAGAGAGAGAGAGAGAGAGAGAGAGAGGAGAGAGAGAGAGAGGAGAGAGAGAGAGAGAGAGGGGTCATGACAGACTTATACACTGGATACAAAGGCTGTCCGTCAGCACTGTATCAGGGTGTCACCATGGTAACCACCCACCCACAACACTACACAATCACCCACCTCATGTCTACTCCCCCTTTTTCTCTCCTTATTCTCAATATAATCTGACACCTGCACTGACTAACAGACAATAAAGCCCTTTACATTTTACACTACAGTCGCAGATGACATGTTTGAACAGCGCTAAGAGAAAAGGGCAGCTTTAGCACTATAGTCCTGTAGCCAGGAAGTGGATTTGATGACAAGAATATGACTTGCCAACAATCTAAACCTTGGATTCAGAGGGAGGAAGAGAGTGGCCCTGGGAAATGCTCTTCAAAGAGAGATGAGTTTTACAGTGGTTTACCCATATGAGACACACAAGTACCACTAGCTTTTTGGATCAAGGTAATACATCACGGTTAGTGACACAAATGGTAAATAGGCCAACAAAAGACAAAGTGACAAAGATGCCTCATTGTCAACAGTCAGTGAAGGGGGGAAAGAGAAGCGAGTGAGGGATCAGGAAAGAGACAAGAAGAGATGTGGGGTGAGGGAAGAGAAGACTGACAGTTGATGGGACAGAAGTGCAGAGAGTGAAGGATGAAGGGAGAGAAGTGTAGAGAGGGAGGGATGAGAGGAGAGAAGTGTAGAGAGTGAAGGATGAAGGGAGAGAAGTGTAGAGAGTGAGGGATGAAGGGAAAGAAGTGTAGAGAGTGAGGGATGAAGGGAGAGAACTGTAGAGAGTGAGGGATGAAGGGAGAGAAGTGGAGAGAGTGAGGGATGAAGGGTGAGAAGTGTAGAGAGTGAGGGATGAGAGGAGAGAAGTGTAGAGAGTGAGGGATGAGAGGAGAGAAGTGTAGAGAGTGAGGGATGAGAGGAGAGAAGTGAAGAGAGTGAGGGATGAGAGGAGAGAAGTGAAGAGAGTGAGGGATGAGAGGAGAGAAGTGTAGAGAGTAGGGATGAGAGGAGAGAAGTGTAGAGAGTGAGGGATGAAGGGAGAGAAGTGTAGAGAGTGAGGGATGAGAGGAGAGAAGTGTAGAGAGTGAGGGATGAGAGGAGAGAAGTGTAGAGAGTGAGAGATGAGAGGAGAGAAGTGTAGAGAGTGAGGGATGAAGGGAGAGAAGTGTAGAGAGTGAGAGATGAGAAGTGTAGAGAGAGGGATGAGAGGAGAGAAGTGTAGAGAGAGAGATGAGAGGAGAGAAGTGTAGAGAGTGATGGATGAGAGGAGAGAAGTGTAGAAAGTGAGAGATGAGAGGAGAGAAGTGTAGAGAGTTTGGGATGAGAGGAGAGAAGTGTAGAGAGTGATGGATGAGAGGAGAGAAGTGTAGAGAGTGAGAGATGAGAGGAGAGAAGTGTAGAGAGTTTGGGATGAGAGTAGAGAAGTGTAGAGAGTGATGGATGAGAGGAGAGAAGTGTAGAGAGTTTGGGATGAGAGTAGAGAAGTGTAGAGAGTGAGGGATGAGAGTAGAGAAGTGTAGAGAGTTTGGGATGAGAGTAGAGAAGTGTAGAGAGTGAGGGATGAGAGTAGAGAAGTAGAAGGAGTAGTTGTGTGTTTGTAGTTTCTTACCTGGCATGGCTGCCTCTGCTGTCAGTTGAGGAGGTGGACTCTAGGTCCAGGCCTTCCATCTTGCAGAGTTTAGGATGGGCACGCTCACTGGTCCTGGGCATCTGGATGCGGTCAGGACCCATATCAGTGTGGTCCAGTGTGGAACGACAGGAGCAGAGCAGGGTGTTCTCTGTGTACGCACTGGAGAAACACACACAGACAGATGGAGTTTGTGGAGTGGTCTAAACAGACTATGGACCATGCATAAACTCATACAGTGTGTGTGCGCCTGCACCTATGGGTATCTGTGTTTCTATCTGTGCACGCCTTCATGTCTGTGTCTGTCTGCTTGCCTGTGTGTATGTCAGGGTGCCTGTGAGTGAGTGAGTGTGTGTGAGTGAGTGTGTGTGAGTGTCAGGCCAGAGTCTAGACAGAGAACAGAATTCCCCGTGGGCACTAGTGCACCCAGAACAGAGCTGTGCAGTTTCAAGCTGCCAGGCTGGTTTTAAACCCTTCATAAACACTCCATCACATACCAGGAGCCTGGCACTCCTCAGTCTCAAATAAATAACAAACTATGACTAAAACAGACAATGTGTGTACCAACAAGCAGTGTGATATCAACACAACACCAAAACATAACCACTGAATAGTGAATAATTGTTCTGTCAAATGGTAATGTAATGTAAGTGTTTATCATGTAATGGTGGCCATGCTGAGATGGGATAACTTGAGCAAGGCTTGGGTTTTATTACACACGGATGGAATGCAAATAAATCGTTCAATTATCTGTTCCACCCGCAACATTCCAATCTTTTTTCTCCCAAATTTCGTGGTATCCAATTGGTAGTTACAGTCTTGTCTCATCGCTGCAACTCCCGTGCGGACTCGGGAGAGGTGAAGTCCGATAGCCGATAGCGTCCTCCGAAACACAGTCCAGCCAAGCTGCACTGCTTCTTGAAACAATGCCCACTTAATCCGGAAGCCAGCCGCACCAATGTGTCAGAGGAAACACTGTGCACCTGGCGACCATGTCAGCTTGCACTGTGCCCGGCCCGCCACAGGAGTCGCTAGTGGGCGATGGGACAAGGACATCCCTGCCGGCCAAACCCTCCCCTAACCCGGACGATGCTGGGCCAATTGTGCACCGCCCCATGGGTGTCCCGGTCGCGACCGGCTGCGACAGAGCCTGGACTCAAACCCAGAATCTCTAGTGGTACAGCTAGCACTGCGATGCAGTGCCTTAGACCTCTGTACCACTCAGGAGGCCTCAACATTCCAATCTGACCTACTGCACAGCATGACATCTTTCAAAAACAGGCAATATCTTGCACCTGATTCTAGAGTGTTTGGATTCTTTTATTTAGTCTCCCTTGATGTTTTGAGTATTAGAACTGAATGATAGTAAGCATAATATCCTTGGAGTATCAAGAAGCAGCTGAACAACCTTGTCTACTGATTCCTCAGCTATCACCAGCTATCACCAGCTATCATATTGAAAAGGATTTCCTCTGATTGATGTACTTTAATGATGACAAGAGGTGAATCAATCTCATCATTTCTTATGAGTATGAATAACCAAATCAAATGTTATTTGTCACATGCGCCAAATACAAAAGGTGTAGACCTTACAGTGAAATGCTTACTTACAAGCCCTTAACCAACAATGCGGTTCAAGAAATAGAGTTAAGAAAATATTTACTAAATAAACAAAAATAAAAAATGTAATAAAAAGTAACAATAATTATATAATTAAGTAGTAATATAACTGTAATAAAAAGTGTATTTTCCTCAATTCCCTTACCTGGACAGGCTGTCATGAGACACCATAGGGTCTTGGCTCTCCAGATAGGCACAGCTCTGCCGCTCGGCCTTGTGGGTGATGCAGTCCTGGCACGTCTCCTCCTCGGTTCTCTCCAGGCCAGACTCAATGGACGCAGCCTTGCACATCTGCTTGCGGTAGTACACGTGGATGCTCTCCCGCGAAGGCTTGTTCCCCTGGAACATTACAACCCAGAATGGCTGTTAGAATTGTTTGCCCTACACCCACCTCATACTGCATAGCCTGTAATAACGATATAATAACATTGGAAATAGGCAATTCCAATGTTACTACTATGCTATTACTAGAAATAGGTACTATAAATAATTACCATGGTTTTACTACAGTATGAAATGGTAAATAATTATGCAATGTTAAGTGGGACCAAACGGTGTTGCTACTAGGAAGAGACACTTATTCACAGGCAATCTTCAAAAAGCTGGATTCTCATTGAACTGTACACCTGAGGTATCAGGTAATATGCCTTATAGTACACTAAGCATCACAAAATAAATACTCAGAATAGTCTAAACCCCCTGGCCGTGACCTTACCTTTTTGACCTCGTGAGTGAGCATGCAGCGCTCAATGCGCAGCACGGTGGAGATGTCCAGGTGTTCCTGACACATGGAATTGATCCAGGCTGTGAAACTGTCCAACATGGCCAGGAACAACACCCAGGAGAATTTGACGATGTTGAAGACTCGCTTCAGGATGTTGTCTGTGGATGGGGAGGAAGACAACACACGTCTTTTAATAGCCAAGTCCACATCAGTCTTTATTCTTTGTGACTTACAGTAAAACTGTAACTTCATCGATGCAGAGGGCCATGCGCCATGGGTTGGGTTAACTTTTCAAACAGGGTTGGGGTCAAGGAACCTAACCCAGGAAGTAAACTGAAATTCCATTTCCAATTCCACATCCATTTCTACCTTTAGATTTTGTGGCATAGCGAAAGTTAAGATATCAGACAGGTTATATTAATAATACTCTGAGTAAAAGAGAATGTTTTGGGATTTTAACCCGCCAGACATTATTTCCTAAAGGTCTTAATGATGAAATGCCTATGTATGTTATGTTGTAAATTTGAACATGAATTATGCCGTTATTTCAGATTACTCTGACGTTTTTCATATGCTGTACCCAATGATTTATAAAACTTGCTTGGTAAGTTGGTGTCCTGATTGTGGTTTTACAGATGTGTTTAATATACTTTATTTGAATATTTATGAAATGCATATTGTTATATTTGATAGCCCTTATTGGTTTTTCCTTCGCCTCTAACCCCTTTCCATGCGTGGAATGGATGTGGGTGTGGCTAGGTCTACATAAGGGTGCTCATTTAAAAAACTCACAAAAGCTCTGACGAAGGCCGTGAGGCCGATACGTAAAGCTTTTTAAAGATCAGTGATACAATCAAGAGCAGTGTGCAGGTTTCTTCTTTTTTCTCATCTTATCCAACTGTTTCCATGCACCTGCACAAAAGATAGCTCAGATGTGCGAGTGCCTTTTGAATTTTCAATTCCACATCCTGAAAGTGACTGAAATTAAATACAATTTATCCCAACCCTGGTTTGAATGGCACCTACCTGGTCCGTCTTTCTTGTCCTCCATCTCCTCCTGATCCTCCACTTCAACAGCAACACGAACAGCTGGATAGAAAAGAGATTGAAAATAGAATGTTTCAACAAATTCATAACATTTTTAAAATAAACATATCCCTTGCTGTAAAGTCACAAAGCTGCAACCCAAAAGTACCCTTCCAAACAAAGGATGTTTAATTGACAACCCATTGAAAGGGTACTTTTTTGTTGCAGAACAAGTTGTTCTCTATCTAAATAGCCTATCCAATTCATTGCTGTCTCCTCCCAGACCTCATGTAAAACGATTTGGCTAAACTGAGAGACCGTTCTGTATTCCAGCCACATCCACAGTCAGTCCAGCCGTCACATGGGATGAATTGACCATATCTAATTCAACATGGCATCCTATATTTCAGACCCAGGAATGCCTTGGCCTTGACTGGAGTTGGAGCTGGGCTGTGGGAAGGAGGGAGGGAGGGTAGAAGTGGGAAGACTTGGCGGAACTGTGGACTGGACACAGCATGGCTCCCGTTAAGGCTTCAGTAAATCGTTAAGTAGGTGGTCTTGAACAACGCAAAAAAAGGGCACAAAATGCCCATTCATGAGTAGTCTAGAGCCTATAACATCCCGTCACGGAGGCTGAGAGAAATCCTGAGGGGGTGAAACGTACACTTTAAGAAAAAAGTTTTTCGGCTGCCCCCATATGAGAACCCTTTTTGGTTGCAGATAGAACGCTTTTGGGTTCCAAGTACAGTAGAACATCTACATGGAACCCAAAAGAGTTCTACCTGGAACCAAAAAGGTTTTTTCAAATCGTTCTACTATGGGGACAGCCGAAGAACCCTTTAAGATTCTAGATAGCACCTTGTGTTACAGAGTTTATATCTTTCCTGTTTGGCCCTGTCCGGGGTATCGTCGGATGGGGCCACAGTGTCTCCTGACCCCTCCTGTCTCAGCCTCCAGTATTTATGCTGCAGTAGTTTATGTGTCGGGGGGCTAGGGTCAGTCTGTTCTATCTGGAGTATTTCTACTGTCTTATCCGGTGTCCTGTGTGAATTTAAGTATGCTCTCTCTTATTCTCTTTCTCTCTTTCTTTCTTTCACTCGGAGGACCTGAGCCCTAGGACCATGCCTCAGGATTACCTGACATGATGACTCCTTTCTGTCCCCAGTCCACCTGGCCGTGCTGCTGCTCCAGTTTCAACTGTTCTGCCTGCGGCTATGGAACCCTGACCTGTTCACCGGACGTGCTTCCTGTCCCAGACCTGCTGTTTTCAACTCTCTAGAGACAGCAGGAGCGGTAGAGATACTCTCAATGATTGGCTATGAAAAGCCAACTGACATTTACTCTTGAGGTGCTGACTTGTTGCACCCTCGACAACTGTGATTATTATTATTTGACCATGCTGGTCATTTATGAACATTTGAACATCTTGGCCATGTTCTGTTATAATCTCCACCCGGCACAGCCAGAAGAGGACTGGCCACCCCTCATAGCCTGGTTCCTCTCTAGGTTTCTTCCAAGGTTTTGGCCTTTCTAGGGAGTTTTTCCTAGCCACCGTGCTTCTACACCTGCATTGCTTGCTGTTTGGGGTTTTAGGCTGGGTTTCAGTACAGCACTTTGAGATATCAGCTGATGTAAGAAGGGCGATATAAAGACATTTGATTTGATTTGATTTAACACAACAAGTGACGGACAGACGGATGGCGCGAGACGATGGGAAACATTGGGAGGCAGGGGCTTGTTTCCCAGAGGAACTGCTTGTCATGGTTCCACCTGTCACCAGAGGGCGGCAGAGACCGTCCTAGAGACATTAACGACACTCAGGTGTGTCCAATATACTCCTGTTAAAGGAGGTGTTATTCTGTAACGTGTAAGCTAGGAGTCGGGAAGCATGTACAGGGAGTGAATTGAATAATAAATTCAACAAAACAAGAAACATGAGTAGCGTACCGACATAAAACACAGGAACATAATCAATAGCGCCTGGGGAAAGAACCAAAGGGAGTGACATATATAGGGGAGGTAATCAGGAAGGTGATAGAGTCCAGGTGAGTCTCATGAGGCGCAGGTGTGCGTAATAATGAGTAAACTGGCGACGTCGAGCACTGGAGAGAGGGAGCAGGACGTGACACTGCTAGCATATTAAATCTCCTACACTGGGTTGGATTAGTCTGGTTTAACCAAACTGAATGCTGCACTCACCAATGTTTGACATTTGCACAATGTTCAGTCTGGTTAAACCAGGCTAAGGTTGGAAACGGAGGAGACTGAAAGCCTAAGTCATCTGCTTTGAATGAGAACTTGGGTCCTCCTCCATACCTTCCCTCAGGTCCTCTTTCCTTGGCTTGCTGCTGCTCCCTTCAGTGTATTTCTTCCAGAAGCGGCGTTTCTCCTTGCTACGCTCCTTCATAGCCGTCTTGGAGTCGGTGATCCAGGCATGGTACACAAACTGGGGGGAGAAAACGTTAACAGCCACACTTGTGGACTGGTGATCAAACACAATGTGTCCAGAGATTCTGTTGAAAGGATGTTTGGCTGCTTAATTGTGACACCCACCCTGCTACATATTGAACAACCGTTAAGAGATTTGATCTTAGTGCGTCTGGTTCATGTTGACAAACTTACCATTGGTGAGCAAGTGTTTAATCAAAAGCAATGGGACTCAAATTAAGTTCACACACTCAAAACAAAATAGTTGAGATGAGTGTAGGAAATGTGTCAGGATTAGGCAGCCAAAGAGAAAATAATCTAGTCAACCAACCAGTAACTCACAGGTAAAAGAAAAAGCCATTGACAAAGTACACGATACAGTTTCAGGGGGTGTTTTGATCCAATGAAATGGAATGTAAGGGCATGTGTTTATATCAACGGGACAAAAAAATGGATTTACAATGGAATAAAGCACCCCTCAAGATGAACACCACCAACAATTACTAGTTTGAGACCAGGGTTGGGGCCAGTTCCATTTTAGTTCAGTACATTTCAGTTTACTTCCTGAAATTGACCCCAAACCTGCTTGAGACACAGACCAATCCCCACAGAGAATTACCCTGGAAGAAAAGCCACCACCACATGCATATCTCTCTCCCAAAGCAACAGTTCACTGCATTTCCATGCATCATCAGCGGTGGCCATTTTGTCATGACTCAGCAGCATCTTGTGAAATGGAGCGGGGCCGTGGTCTTTGAACAGAACTTTATTGACATCGTGGTGATGTTTTGGAGTGAGAGTGGAAAATGCGTGTAACGTCGTGAGAAAGTGGCTTGGACTGGAGTGCTCAAGGGGGAAAGAGTATACACACAGCATACAAAAGGGAAATACAAGATGGAGACCTAGTAGTGAGAGTACCTTGGCTGCCCTCATTATATACTGCAGAGCAGTTTTGGGCAGCTTAATGATAGACTTTGGTAAAGCCAACGAGGCAGAGGCAAACTTTCGGATTGCTCTCTACAAAGGGAGGACAAAGCAGGGGTGAGAGTTAGAGAACATAACGTTTGTTGCAAATAAGGGTCAAATAAACACAACTCACGACAAAGGATGTTAGCAGTTAGTACTTAAAAAGAAAGAAAACTGTTAAGTGCCAAAAGAACAAACAAAATCAGGGAATTAGCAAAAGAACGACTTGTTACTTGTCTGTTGTAAGAACAATTACACATTAGAAATCGGTCCAAACAGAAATAGAAGCAAGCAGTCTTTTTTAAATAACCGATACAGATAAAATCAAAAACAGTCCAACTGGTTTTGCTGGACAAAATTCTATATTCTCAATGCAGGACAATGGTAAAGGGGTCATTTCCTATGTTTGAGTACCTGAAATGCAGACTTCTTGGGTGGCTCTTCCTCCTTTTTATCCTCCTCTTCCTCCTCTTCTTCACTGTCAGTCTCAAACAGGTAATAGTTACCACTTCTCACCACTGAGAAGGGAGTGAAAGACAAGGTTAAAGGTTACCTACTTACACTAGTCCACCCGTGTATTACATTGTACACACATATATGAATGTAAAGACAAACAGAAATCAGAAATGGTATTCATCTTGTGTGTCAATAACGAATTCATGCACTCTTAGAAAAAAAGGAGCTTTCTACAACCTAAAATCATTCTCAGGCTGTTTCCATAAGATAACCCTTTGAAGAACCATTTTTTGTTCCAGGTAGAACCCTTTTGGGTTCCATGTAAGACCATTTCCACAGAGGGTTCTACCTGGAACCAAAAATGGTTCAACATGGAACAAAAAAGGGTTCTCCTATGGGGACAGCCGGAGAACCCTTTTGGAACCCTTTTTCTAAGAGTGTGCCTAATTTATTTACATGTAACTACAGTCACAGTATCTTATTGAATTGGAATATTGAAATAGAAAGGTCGAAGTTCACTCACTGGATGCATGGTCCACCCACGGCCTCCACCACTGCTTCTTTGTCTTCCCCCTGCTCTTCTCTTTGTTGGTATTTTCTTTATCTGAAAAACGAAGATTTTTTTTGCTTTCAAAGTACTTGATGATGTGAATGGAATGTGTCTGTATATGTAATTGTTGTGGGACTGTGATGAGTGTCTTCAAACAGGCTTATCGTTCAATCAATGCAAAACTGTATAGGCCTACATAGAAGATCATCCAAACATGGCTGTCAGTGCACTCGTTACTCCAAACCCACTTGCTGTCCCACCTTCATCATCCTCCTCCTCATCCTTGGCGTCTCCGCTTTCCTGCACCAAGCTCAACATCCTCTCCTTGCCTCTCTTGAACTTCTGCTGCCGACTCTTGATGCGGTCCATTCTGATTGGACACAGATAGAAACGATCACAAATTACCAATAGTCTATATTTAAGCAATAAGGCCCGAGGGGGTGTGGTATATGGCCAATATACCACGGCTAAGGGCTGTTCTAAGCACGACGCAACACAGAGTGCCTGGATACAGCCCTTAGCCGTGGTATATTGGCCATATACCACAAACCCCCAAGGTCCCTTATTGCAATTATAAACTGGTTAGTGTTTGGCTTGGTGTCAGGACGTGTGTGGATGTAATAGGGGTTAGTGTTTGGCTTGGTGTCAGGACGTGTGTGGATGTAATAGGGGTTAGTGTTTGGCTTGGTGTCAGGACGTGTGTGGATGTAATAGGGGTTAGTGTTTGGCTTGGTGTCAGGACGTGTGGGGATGTATAGCAGCATCCACATTAATGTAGAAGTGTTTAGAAACATATTCTATTCCAATTTACAATAAAAGTGACTCCAAAATGACACAATACATTATTCATTTCTACTGGGCACAAAATAATCTGAAACACTACCAAAATAAACCATAAATGCATCCATTCACAAGCTTGATGTAGTCATTGCGTGCTAAGAATATGGGAACAAAACACTAAACTTTGGACTACTTTAATACCCATTAAGGGAATTTGTCCAAATACTTTTGGTTCCCTAACATGGGGGGACTATGTACAAAAAGGGCTGTAATTTCAAAACGGTTCACCCGATATCAAATCCAAAGTGCTGGAGTACAGAGCCAAAATAACAAAACATTTGTCACTGTCCAAATACTTTTGGACTTCACTGTATAGTTTCAATAGTTTGACCTTGTTATTGTTACATGCACAAGTACAGTGAAAGGCCTTTCTTGCAAGCTCTTTCCCAACAATGCAGTAATCAATATCAATATACAGTATAGTACTATAAAATAAAGTAAAGTAGAAGAAAAACACACAAGAGCTAGAAGAAGAACATGAGAAAGTAAGTAAGCTGTATACAGGGTCAGTTTCAGGGTCAGTGCCAATACCATATTTACAATGTGCAGGGATACTGGAGTGATAGAGGTAGATATGTAAAGGGGTAAGGGGACTAGGCATCAGGATATACGATAAACAGAGTAGCAGCAGCATATATGATGATTGTATGTGAATGTGTGTTTGTAAAGCCAGGTGTGTGTGTGTGTGTGTGTGTGTGTGTGTGTGTGTGTGTGTGTGTGTGTGTGTGTGTGTGTGTGTGTGTGTGTGTGTGTGTGTGTGTAGAGACCTGTGAGTCAAAAAAAAAAAAAAATGAAATAGAAGGGTCAATGGAGGTAGTCTGTGTAGACATTTTGTTAGCTATTTAGCAGTCTTGTGACTTGGGGATAGAAGCTGTTCAGGAGCCTGTTGGTGTCAGATTTGTTGCTCCGGTATTGCCTGCCATACAGAGGCAGAGAGAACAGTCTACGGCTTTAGTGCACGTTATATTTCTGTGTGTACGTCATATGTGTAATGTATGTATATTATATCTGTGTAGAAAATGCGCTCACTGTCTCTTCAGCAGGTCCATAGACTTTTTTTCCACTTCGATCCTGGCTTTGACAGCTTTCACTATGGTCGCCTGGAACAGCTCAGCCCCTCTAACACAACAAACACAATACTTTTCATATAAATTGACAAATAAATTGACTGAATAAACAGTCAACTTTGATTTTCTATTAAAAAGAAAATGTAATGGTCATTGTGAAAGTAAAGTTGATTAAAGTAACCTTATCCCCAGGGTCCACTGAGAGCGAGCTGGACAGTAGACGAGGGTCAACCAAACAATAGTACAATTTACCTGGAGGCCAGGATCTGTGAGGAGCGGATGTCGGCGACCACATGCAGGAAGTAGTAGCTCATGAAAACACGTCGCTGTAGCAACAGGAAGGCAAAACAGATGCTATCCCAGATGATGCCTGCCTCGTCGCTAGGCAACTCACACTGCTTGTGGGTGTGCTGCTCAGCTGCAAGGATTTCAAAAATATGAATCATGAAATATTTATTCATAAAAATTTTTGATTCTTTATATTTAGAAGAAAGTCAAATAAAACTTCTCAACTCAAATTATACAGTACAGTCCCCACCCCCTTCCGATGGAGTCATCATCAAGCATTTATGAAAATGTAACTGAATAATGTTTAGTAAATCCTTTCAAGTGAGTTACATTTTAGTCACATATCAACACGGAGAAAGTGAGTTTCCAAAGGCACGCTGCTTTACATTGGTAACAGGGTCACTTACGTTTAGAATAGCCCTTTATAGTGCAGGCCAGGCTGAAGAGCTGAATGAGCCAACAGTGATCGGTGACCAGGACTTTTATGTACCCACAGGCTAGTATCTGAGGACCGAGAGGACAAACCAGTCAGCTAAAACAGGACACAGCGGCAGCCAAACACACCACAACATCTGGATTACTGTATGCTGTTGCAGAGGTCTGATCAGCTGAACTTGTCCTATCTGGCCAGCCGGCCGAACTGATCATATATGTCCCCAATTCATCTGCAGTGTTTACCGTTAATGCAATCTCCGCAAACGCGGGAACATTGCCTTTAAAAGCCTCATTGTTGATCAAGTGCGATCGGATTGAATCCTGGCCCGTGTTTCAGGACAGCAGTACTGTTTTGTTTTCATTTGGAGTAGCATCGCTCTTTTGACTTTTTTTAAATTGTTAGGCAGGTATGTGTCACCATACTGCGCCCAGAGCCAGACTTCGGGAAAAACTATCTTCCCGTTTGGCTCCAAAAACCCACAATAACAACATTTGTAAATGTTGCATTCTAACTACAATCTCATTATCTTCCTACAACGTTTGATGCCAAGTTGGCTGCCCAAACTGAGTTTCCGAATTCCCAGTAATGCCAGTATTCAATAACACTGTATCTAGTGTTGCCAACACTTACTGAGAGTATGTTCTTCATGGTGATCACAAACACGTTGTAGGCAATCAGGAAGTCCCAGTAGTGCAGGATACTTTTGATTGGCTTGAGCAGCAGGTCGCCCCCGAAGAGCAGGAAGTAGAAGCAGGCCACCAGGTAGCCCATACAGAAGATGGAGATGCGCGTGGTGCCCGTGATGAAGATGATGGTGAGCACGAACCAGAAGAGGTAGCTGAACATGATCACCTTCAGCATGTCCAGGTAGGATCTGAAAGAGGGAAATGAATGAATAAAGACTTATTGAAGTGAGGGAATGACAACATTCAAAGCAAAAGTCATTTGTTTGGAATCTGTCATTCAAATCATCAAATTTGAAATTGGGTTTTGAACCAGAGTATGGGGAAAGCATGCAGTTGCCATATACAGCAGCAAAGCTAACGTTCAACAAAAATATATTCTGGAACAATACATGTCCAAATACAAGCTTTTTAATATCCATACAGAGATGAGCAGAGATAAGTTGTGTATTTTATTCTACAACACAATACTTTAATTCATTCAATATTACAACTTTGTTGACACATTGTCATCACCACGGTCACCAGGTCCTGTTGTTTTTACAGGCAGATGTATGTGAACTGGAGGAGCAGTGGTGTCAGAGACTGGGGGGGGGGGGGGGGGGCATTTCTGATACGACCTCGTGCTGACTGTTCCAAAGGGCCAGCTGTTTTACAGGCCACTCGTGTCAGAACGGTTCCCCCTTTTTCAGGAACATGGAAAGCCATGTTCGAGTCACTCACAGGACAAGGTTAAAGGCTTGTGAGGGAGTGATTGTTTTAACATTCCTGAGTTATCTGATACCAGGAAATAGTGAGGGAAAGAGAGGTGAGAGCGGAAGGAAAACACAGGTGTTTGGCAATGTGCTCACTTAACTCACTTCACATGTCAAAACAATGGGAACCCAAGGAAAGTGTCTAAAGGGACTTTATAATAGACACGTTGGACAGGGACTTAGAGAGATGGAATAACTTGACAGTGAATGGAATAACTTACCTAAGACCAAACAACTCGGTCTGGCACTCTGAGAAAAACACATGGACTTTAGTACATAAGGCTAACTCTTTCACGAGTCACGGGTTCGATTCCTGATCAGGAACAGCCTGTGCACCAGACCTGGGCCTGGCTGGTACTGTGTTTCATATAGACTACCTGCAGTGGATGAAGTCAGGAACGGGGTTGTGCTGACTGAAGGAGGCGGCGTCCAAGTCCCTGCAGATCTCCACGTTATCCCCGGCCAAGAGGCGCACGGCAGCCTCGTTCTCCTCCTCAAACACCTGCCTCTGCAGTGAGGCACACAGCAGCAGCATGAAGTCATCTGCGGGAGAGGACAGGAGGAGGAGGAGGAAGAGGAACAGGAGGGACAGAAAACAGGAGGATGAAGAAAAACACACTTATTTCAAGTCAATCCCAAACCCAGTCCCAGTCCCAGTAGCAGCAATCCCAATGGCAAACGCTCAGTAAATACAGGCTGTACTCACAGAGCAGGAACAGGGGGTTGGGCTTGGTGTGGAAGTCAGGGAAATAGAGCCACTTGATGACGTTGGAGTCTGTGGAGGATGAGGGGAACCTCCATGGGTAGTCTAGGAAAATGAGGAGAGGGAATGGATCCATTTAAACACTATTATTATACAGTCTGTTATGACCTGTGCAAGATTATGTACTAACTTTGACACAGGAGAGACATAGAGGTAAATGGCCCAACATACAATATAATACAATGCAATACAAAATTATGTGTTTGATATCTTTCTGTTGCTCCACCCACCTTTGCAGGCGGCCGGTGGGAAGCCGATGCAGACAAAGTACTGGAAGGTGAGCATGCAGGCCAGGAAGCAGCTGTACTTCGGCCAGATCTCAGCAATGGCCTTTCGCCGCCGGCGGTAGATGACCGCGATCAGGCCGAAGGCATGGAGCATGGCGTAGAAGTCCATCCTCTGGCCAATCACGTTCACCGCTAACAGGAAGCATGTCTTACAATAACAATGACAATAGTTAATATTTAGGAAGCTTTAGTCTCACGGGACTTTTATATTGGGTCTACAGAGGGTTACGGGTAGGAAGCACGAAGATGGAGTTCGGAAGTAGGAGTTATGTCTCAGTCATGTAGGAAACTTAGGGCTGGGCGATATGGTCAAAATATCATATCGTAATATTTTTCTCATTTTTGCCAGTATGGCAGTATCTGAGTAATAAAAGTTCGAAATATGTTTAATGATTAGAGCTTTACCCTTGAATGATCACAAATGATTTCTAGGTGATTTTAATGTTCTCTCTTCTGATGGTTTGATACTCAACCAAACTAGGACAAAACTACTGACAGTGAAGTAGTTGAATTTGTAGAACTTTTCATTTCATTTAGCACTGTATCCAAATATCGTTACCGGTATGGATGTGGATCCATAACGGTATTCCGGTATTCATAATAAGACAACTCAACAATTACTTTAACATTCTTAACAGATATTTCAAAACAAAGATATTCTTGTAAATATTCCAACTATCGCACAAGGATAAAACATGGACACTTTGCTATAGTCCAAAAACAGATAAGAATGTATTTGCACAGTGAAACTCAACATTGACATGGCATCATACCTCCAGGCCGAACTTGTAGAAGAAGTAGTTGATGAAGTACTTGGCACAGTTGAGGATGCCGTCGTCGAGGTGTTGCCGGGTGATGTCATGGAAGATGGTTCTGGTGACGGGGGTGGTGAGGTTGTTCCTCATGCGGTACAGGTCCTGGTGACGGTAGATGGTCACCTCGAACGCCAGCAGGGCCAGTATCAACAGGTTGTTCTGGTTGGAGATGGAGATAGGACAGATAAAGGGGACAGGGTTTGACAGTATGTGTTAATGACATAAACATATTTTCCAGTATAGGTCTAACCCACTGTTTACAGGGATACCCCCAAGAGTTAAATGTAATTTGAATACTGGAAGGGATGACCAGGAGATGATATTAGTGTATAATGTAACATAATTACAGTAGTTGTAGGTATACGTGAGAATACAGGCTATACTGTATGTGTACTGTGTGTGTGTGTGTGTGTATGTGTGTGTGTGTGTAGTCAGGTTCCCAGTGCAGCGTCTCTCCTCCACTCACCCTCAGGTTCTCCAGTAGGGGGGAAAACTTGCGGAGGCCCACCCAGTTGGCTGGGTCCACAGGGGCGCTGTAGAGCAGGGAGTGGGCCATCTCACTCCTCTGGGCATCCGTGTAGTTCAGAGGCTACAGACGAGAGGAAAGGAGTGTCATTAACACCCTGAAATAGTAAAGACTAGCACAACACACCAGATTATAATGACTGTTTTAGGTCAGACTGATCCCCTAGAGGAGACACTCAAAGAGGAGAGAGCAAGAGGAGAGAGAGAGAGAAAGGAGATAGAGAGAGAGCGAAAGGAGAGAGAGAGAGCGAAAGGAGAGAGAGAGCGAAAGGAGTGAGAGAGAGCGAAAGGAGTGAGAGAGAGAGAAAGGAGAGAGAGAGAGAGAGAGAAAGGAGAGAGAGAGAAAGGAGAGAGAGAGAGAGAGAAAGGAGAGAGAGAGAGAGAGAGAAAGGAGAGAGAGAGAGAAAGGAGAGAGAGAGAGAGAGAGAGAAAGGAGAGAGACAGAGAAAGGAGAGACAGAGAAAGGAGAGAGAGAGAAAGGAGAGAGAGAAAGGAGAGAGAGAGAGCGAGAGAAAGGAGAGAGAGAGAGAGAAAGGAGAGAGAGAAAGGAGAGAGAGAAAGAGAGAAAGGAGAGAGAGAGAGAGAGAGAAAGGAGAGAGAGAGAAAATAATTATTGAGGAAAGATCAGAAGTTAAACATACTATACAGCCTGCATGCATACACACCCACTCCCCCTTTCCACCAACCCACACACACCCACTCCCCCTTTCCACCAACCCACACACACCCACTCCCCCTTTCCACCAACCCACCATGGAGCAGTTGTTGGAGTATGTAGAGGGGTTTATAGAGGTGAGTTGGTAGAGCATCTTGCAGACGATGATGACACAGGTCCAGACGGTACAGACGCTGGAGGCCAGGGGCCTGAACTGACTGAAGGGCAGGGCGAACGCCCAACTCACCAGGAACACGTAGTTGAACAGAGACACCTGGAGAACAGATTCAGTCAAAAGACACCATAACCGTCTCAAGGTAGAGTATGTGTTGTGAAAATACAGTGTGACTGTCCATACATGGGGTCTTGAAAGGCTATTTCGATGGAGAGGGGGAGTTGTCTGTTACAATGTAAAGACCATTTAGAGAGATCAAGTGAAAAGTGGTGAGACTGTGCACACACAATTGATTAACAGTCAGTGATTGTGAGGACTGTTAGCATCTCATGCTAGTATTCTCATTGCAATCTTTGTGAGAAAGCGGCTGAATAGGTCGGCTCACCTCTTTGATGGAGACCCAGAGGATGTAGGAGGAGACAATCTTGATGATGTGGAGCTCCAGGAGCCACCAGACAGTCAGCTGCAGCTGCTGGAAGTACTGCAGGAACTTGAGGAAGAGCACCGTGAGGCGGTCCACTACCAGATACCACTTACTCCTCAGGTCTGGGAGAGGAGGGTGAGTGGGAAAGATACACAGAGAAATAGAGAGAGAGAGAGACACAGAGACACACACACACACAGAGAGAGAGAGAGACACACACACAGGGAGACAAAGAGGGAGAGACAGAGAGAGAGACAGACAGAGAGAGACACAGAGAGACACAGAGAGAAAGAAAAAGACAAAGAGAGAGAGACACAGAGAGAGAGAGACACAGAGAGTGACAGAGAGACACACACACACACACACACACACACACACACACACAGAGAGAGCGACACACAGAGAGAGAGACACAGAGAGAGAGAGAGACACAGAGAGTGACAGAGAGACACACACACACACACACACACACAGAGAGAGCGACACACAGAGAGAGAGAGACAGAGAGAGAAAAACACAAAGAGAGAGAGACACAGATAAACAGAGAGAGACACACACAGAGAGACAGAGAGAGACACAGAGAGAAAGAAAAAGACAAAGAGAGAGAGACACAGAGAGAGAGAGACACACAGAGAGTGACAGAGAGACACACACACACACACACACACGAGAGAGAGCGACACACAGAGAGAGAGACACAGAGAGAGAGAGACACAGAGAGTGACAGAGAGACACACACACACACACACACACACACACACACAGAGAGCGACACACACAGAGAGAAAGGCAGAGAGAGAAAAACACAAAGAGAGAGAGAGACACAGATAAACAGAGAGAGACACACACAGAGAGACAGAGAGAGAGAGAGAGAGAGAGAGAGAGAGAGAGAGAGAGAGAGAGAATGCAGGGCAGAATTAGGCCAATATCCACTAATAATAAAAACTCAAAAAAGAGCAATTAAGTTTTGGAAACATCTAAAATACAGTGACCCCCTCTCATATCATTACCAAGCCCTGCAATGCAAAGAGCTGAGCAAAGAAAAGAGTCCCCTCATCCAGCTGGTCCTGGGGCTGAGTTCCCAAACCTGTTCTACTAACACACTGAAGCCTCAGGACCAGAACATCCAATCAATAAGAATAAACCAAATTACAACACAGTCAAAACAAAACTACATTGCTTATTGGGAAACACAAGCACAAACACAAAGCAAAATGCAGTGCTATCTGGCCCTAGATCGACAGTACACCGTGGCAAAC